>NC_045559.1:152752387-153454887 GCF_009819795.1 Aythya fuligula
TCAATATTTTATCTAAATCTGAATACTTCAAATACTCTCTACCATACTCGAGGCATGAGCAAAGCAGTTGGTCTCATTTTTCCATGTTCTCTGTATTGTTTCACTCCTTAAGTTACCTTGAAATTTCTTACAATATGCTGCCAGTGTGCTACCCATCGTGATATCTCCATGAGAGTAGAAAAACATGTATTAATTTGAAATATCAGAGAAAAATATAGAATAAATTACAGTACATAGCTGAGCTGGTGAATAAAACACGGGGAGAAATAGGCAGCCTTGTAGACCTGGGATTTCTAAGGAAAACAAAGAGAAAGCAGTGCCTAATCTGCCAAGGAGATATTCGAAAGCCTACCCCACATCAGGAGGAATGACTCAAAGCCAAATGGAGTAAGACCTTGCTTCTAGATACAAAGCTATTTGGGATTATTTTAACAGAGAACACTTAAGTAATCGTGTTTGATGAGTGAGACTGCCTCATTTATCAAAAATCTATGGGTAAATTTAATTTTCCATGTGAGTCAAAGACAGCGGTGGCAGCAGTGCTTGTTGTTGCTGATCTGTGCCTGTTGATGTCTTCTGAAGTGGAAATGATGGATGCCACATGTTCTAGCTGTGATTAAATTTGCTTTGACAAAGCAGCATGGAAATCTGATTTTCAATAGACTCTTGCATTTCACCCACTGCTGAGTAAACAGATACACAACATAATGCTATATGGTTGTCAAGCTGATGGCTAATTCATTGTGCCAGTCCAATCAATCTATCCATTAAAATATTACTTGTCAATATCAGGAAGGTTCAGTTTGGAAATTGTGTGGAAACCAGAAGCTGTTTAAGTAAACATTAAATTGGAATGTATCATAAGTTATTTGTCCAGGTTCTCCAACAGCTTCAGTCAGCTCCAGTAACAAGGTTGGGAGAAGATCTTTGCTTCAGTGTGCTAGACACCTCTCAAATGTGTCATCATCCAATTAAACCACAGAACATTCATACCAAAGTCCTCTTTTCCTGTGTTACTGCTTGAAGAGTACGAAGCAGAAAATAACATGACACAGAAGAACACAGCTTATCTAAATGCCAATACCCGAAAGAACTGTACCTACGCTGGCTTCAGAAAGAGACATCCTTCATCCCTGGAGTGGCTGGGAATAGGAGTCAGCAAAACGTGCACAGGACAAGAAATCTTTGATTGCACCAAGTTCAGGCACCACTACCTGACATGTTAGTTTTACCCTTCATTTGGAGGAAATTGGGATACTGACCACTAACCTTTACCATCAGGAGTTCAGTGGACATCCCTGCCCTCCCTACAGTGCCTGAGCTCTCCTGCCAGTTGTCTTAACCACAAGTTCATGATGCTCATGATGATATCTCTGCTTTCAGCATTCAGTTCCTCACCACACAGTAAATCACCATGGTGTGGCAAGTAGTATGTGTATACACCGAGTATATCCTGTAAAAGAAATCTAAAACATCCGTGTAATGACTTTCTTTTCTCTTTTTTTTTTTTTTTTTATTATTGCAAAAGGATGTCTAGAACCATAGTATGCATGCTAAATTGTTAACAAGAATAAATAATTTTTTTTAAAAAAAACAAAACACGGCCCTTTTACAGTGTCAAATAGAGCAGTAATTAGAGAGGGTTATTTTAATCACGATGAAAAGAAAAAAAAAAAAAACAAAAAAAAACAAACACATGCTAATAAGTACTAACAACCACTTCCTATTCTTCCTCTGTTATTCAGACCTTCACAACTGAAAAAACAATCTCATTTAATATAATCTCCTTTCCAAAAGAAAGGGGAAAGGAGAGGATTTAACTCAAATTACGCTGATAGCAAGCTGAAAGCCCTTGGCTCATAGTCACGTAATATAACAGGAGCTGCATCCAGTTCTTGGCTTTGCCAGCATACCATAATGGAATAATCAGAAAATGAAAAGATACTCCGAGTCCTTATAAGTTTATTTGGGGACTTTTGCTGTCAACACAAGGCAGAATGAGACTGTTGTCATTCTTGATGGCACTGCTCATCAAAAACCTGCATATATCTGCTTATATATATATATAAGGCTGCTTATATAATACTGTTCATGCGCAGAACAAAATGACCAAGAATTGACTTGAGCATTATCTTCAGCCTTTGAGAAAATTTCTTCAGGCTTGAAATATGGTAGCTTCAGCATGTTTGTAAATGGTACATCCGTATTTGCATCATTTTGAAATATCTCCTCACTTGTTTACTTGTTGTTTGACTGTTGTCATGTTACTTGCTGCTGAAACATGAAATTCCAGGGTCCATTTACTCAAGCACCTTGTCTCTAACAAGGACAGTGCAAGAGAAAAATTGTACGTGGTATTATAAATCTTACAGAAGAATTTTACAAGATTCTCTAAAGTAAGCTTAATCTTGACATAAAAAATTACTTTAATAGCTTAGTGTGATGATTCAGAAGGATGAGCAGATGAGCCTGAGATTTAAGCCCCAACCCAAAATAGAAAGATTGCTGTCAATAACCATATTTGTGAAAAGATGGATCGTGTTATTACAATTTATTTTTAATTTGCTGATTAAATTTTGCAACTTGTTGAAAAAATAGCTGTATTTCTGGAATTTGAGTCCAACTTCTCTAAAACTGCTGAAGGCACATCTACATCAAGCAATGCATTACAGGATGCACATGCTCAAGGCAGCCCTGACCCAAGCTAATACATCCTTACGCTGGTTAGACATTGTAATTTGGGTCCAAAGGAATGAGGCCTTGGAAATGTAGGGAAAAAAAAAAAAAAACAAAACACCAAACAACAACAGCAACAAAGTTGATAAGTTCTATCTCTTTGCAGTTGCACTGTTTTTAATTACACAGAAGACCTGGTTGAAGACTTGCTCAGTGTCATCTGAGGACGTTTTCACTTTGGGAAGGACAGGGCAGGTGAGCCCAGAGCTACCTCATATATTCAGATACATATTTTGGAGATTTGCTCTCTAGAATATCAATCTTTTCACCCAGAATCTGTTTAAACATACCTTTTCCACTGGAGGAGGGTGTGGGGAGGTGAAAGCGCACTGTCAGTAGCTCTTATTATTTGCAACTGGAAAGCATTTCTGCAAATCAGGGCAACCCCATACACAAGCCTTCTATGAAGGTGGAATCTTTTTCATCAGCTCCTAAGAATAAGATGGATAAGTGCACCTTCTGCCATAGTGTCAATTTTCTGTTCATTTTGATTAAGAAACTTGGTGGTGTTTTTTTCAGCTAGTTCTGTTGAAATCACTCTTCACTCAAAATAGGCTGAGGTAAACCCCAAGTATTAATTTAGCATAACCAAAATAGTCAACACAGCTACAAGTGTCCTTAAGAAGGTGAGAAACTGAAAGAAAAAGTGCAGTTAGCCCATCTACACCAAGAATAAACCTCAAAGCTTCCTCTTCTAGCCAGGTGATTTTGATACACTCAGACTTTCTGCATGCCCTGGCCTAACAGAGATAACTCTACCTTCTTTGCAGAGAACCCCCTGCTAGTGGCATGCACTTTGATGACTTCAGAGGACAATAACTTCCTCTTTGCAGTCTCCTTGGGGTCCAGACAGAACTAAGTTTCCTTCCTTGAAATGCGTTTATTAATTCTCCCCCACCTACCCCACCACCCAGACGCCCATAATTAAATTACTTTTAATTTATTCAGGAGACAGTTTTGCCACTCCTTGAAAATAACCCTCCTCTCACTTCCTCAGATATGCAAATGTTGCCGTGTTAGATTAGGTGTCATCTCTTGAGCAGTTAATCAACAGCTTCTCTTTTCAGTTGGAGTTGAACTCTTCCAGACTCCCTCACTTACAGAAAGCAACGCACGTATTTCAGTCTGAACAATCTCCATCCCCCGAAGCTTACATTTCGTACCAGTGTACACTCACAAACACGCTTGGAAAAAATATGCAACTTGGAGAAATGTGAGAAGGTCTCCGTGGGCTCCTCCATGTGGGGAGGAACGCCACTCATTAACTGCTCTGGGATGGCAGGGGGATGAGGGGGCTGACCCTCCTCCATCTAGCAAATGAAATAAAGGAAATTCCCCAACCCTGGAGGTGCTCAAGGCCAGGCTGGATGGGGCTGTGGGCAACCTGGTCTGGTGGGAGGTGTCCCCATGCATGGCAGGGGGTTGGAATTGGGTGATCTTTAAGGTCCCTTCCAACCCAAACCAGTCTGTGATTCTATGGGTTGGTGTTTTAGTAGCTAAGTGATACAACAGAAAAAAAAGAAGAGATGATACTGCATAAGCTACCTGAAAAGTTTCCACCAGCAGGAATACAGAAGGGGCAGTTGCCTGGTATGAGAAGGCCAGCACAGTATCATAAGAAACATCTGCAGTGTGTTCAAAAGTCTAAAAGTAGAAGTCCTGAAGGATTGAAATGAATCCTGTAATTTTCATGGGATATGAGAAACTTTTTGTTAGCAGACATGCTTGGTTAAAAGCTCTGTTATACAGTTTCTAGACAGCAAGAAATGGCAAGCATGAGGCAATGAAATACAGGCAAGAAACTCTGGCTGGCACAAAAGGCATGCTTCGAACACTGCATAATTCTATTTCAGTGCTATAATATTAAGCTGGCTCTGACTTGTTTCATTTTTTGAAAAAGGTCTAAGATGTTGGCTCAGTAAATTAGCCCTGAAACCTGAGACACCTTTGCCAGTACTTCTGCAGCAATGTACTGTACAATTAAATAAAATCTGATAAAAAGCTTTGCTCCAAAAGGCTTCCAAAACCGTTTTTAAAGTCTTTTGTCATTAATTTTAGAAATTTCAAGAACGCTTTCTTAATTAACTACCCCATCTCCCTAAGAAGTTTCTGTGAACATTTTCAAGCTGAAATTATTGAAAATAATTTTTGAAGAGCAGTGCATGGAAAAAGAGTACAGAAAAATATCAAACTTAAGCTCTGGGTAAATATACAGCAAGTAGGAAAGCATTAATTCAAGTGTCAAAATAGGCTCTGGACAGAAAAAAAATGAGGACCAAGGAACACTGTTAATCATGTCTTAACCGATTAGCATTAAAACTAAGAGATAAATTAACCACAAGACATGAAGTAGTAGTGTTTCTCTCAACACCAACACAAACAGAGCTGGCAAATTTATCTTTGACAAAACAGAAACACCTCCCATAATTAAAGGAAAAACAGGGCAATATTTAATGAAAGCAGAATAGAACGCTATCACCAGCAGCAGACAGAAGGAGAGACAGAGGAAAGATACGTGTTTAACAAACTGCAGAAGAAAACCACTGTGAAAAGCCTATAGATAAAACAAAAACTAATGATAACAAACAAACAAAAAAAAAAAATCCAAATATGTCAGCCCAAATAGTTTTCCTTAAGGAAACTTTACAGGAATAAACTCATTAGAAGAAACCCTCTGAATGCAAGAATTTTACAAATCAAGATTATCTACTGATTTGGTTAATAGAAAATATATATTTTTTTAAAAATGGGGTGAGAATGAAGTATTGTTTTATTGATATGAAAAAATATATAGTGATCAATCCAGCTGTGCCTGCAATAATAGGTGATAGCTGTTAGCACAAGTAGGAACTCTTTCCATTTTTAATGACTGCTTCCAATTTAATTCTTGCTTGCTGCAGCACAGTCACATTGCTGCATCAAGATGGCTACTGGTCATTCTTATTTTGGAAGGGATAAATATACAGCTTCCCAAATAAAACGTGAAGTATCCTCCCCTGATAGAAAACTCTCATACTAATTTTTAATTTAGAATTTACAGGTTTTGAATTTTCCGCAGAATTTCAATTTCTTAACCTCACTGACCAAAAAGAGTATTTAGAAAACACTTTTGGAACTTGTTACTGACAGTAAGTCTCATAGGATGTCACGGGTAAAAAAGTCTTGATTCAGGGAATTGTGCTTTTGTTTTTCTCCCCTGCTTCTTCCCGCTCCTCTGCCTGAGTGTGGGTCCCTCCATGGGCCACGGTCCCTTCAGGATCGCCCACACTCTAGCACTCCCCTTGGGGGTGTCCATGCATCAGGGTTTTCTGCATGCTGCACTCCCTTTGGAAGTTTGCCTCCCTTGGTGTGGGTCCTCCCTGGGAGGCAATCCCTTTATGGGTGTATCTGGCCCTAAAAGGGCCACAATCCCTTCAGGGGTCTACCTGCTTCAGCATGGGTCTTTCACGGGCTGCAGTTTTCTTCGGGAGTTTCTCTCCTCCTAAATGGGTGCCTCTCTTCCGTTTCTCCTGTCTTTTCTCCACACACATCTCTTCACATCTCTCCTCACACTTCTCCTCCTATGTATCCTACGAATTTCAGGAGGGAGAGGAAGACTACTGCGTGAAACAGGCCATCCAACGTGTTTATCTTGGAAAAATACAGAATAATTTTCAAACAAGCATCTCTAGAGTTTTTCACTCTTTTCTGCAGACCTACTGCCACTGGTGGCTGAGGTTACTCTTGCAGCATTGCACATCATTAAGGGACCAGACAGTGCAATGAATTTGTTGTCATCTTGGTTCTGTGGACTATGATGTGCTTCTCTGGGATAACAACAGACTTACAGTGTTGCATACCATGCCTGCTTTGTTTCCATTTTTTTTATTTATTTTTTGATTCTACAGGCAACCTCTTTGCTCAGGTAGGAAGACTATATACAATTTACCAGTACTATTGACTTTCTATGCCAAAAATCATCTCTAAATGTAAATTGCTTTTGTCATTATGTAGTGGTAAAATAATACTCTGAAACCTTCTATCAGTTTCAAAAGTAGTTTTCCAGCCAAACAAAACCAGACATTTGAAGAAACACAGTAATTTAATCCAAAAAACATGCAGGTTCACTCTTCCACAAAAGTTAAATTGATTCTAGAATATACGATCCTTGCAAAAAAAAAAAAAAATAATCAAAATAATTTACCGATTAGCAGCAGAGTACGAAGGAGGATAAGCCAACATTAATGCATTACCAGCGATAAGAAAACCTAGAAATATTTTATGCCATTTACTACGATAACAAAATAAAATAACTTTCATATCAATTTTTGCTTTGACCCATAGCATTCTGATAGGTGGCACTGATTAATATATTGGTTGTAGCTCTAAGTTTTCGTCTGACCACCCAAAATCAACAAGGATTTTATTGTTATTCAACCACAGTCAGGAAAAAAACGTGGGTAAATATAAATCATAATGTTATCAAAAGCCCACAGCAGTGAGAGACTGAATATATATAAAAAAGAAAGTTTTGCGCAAGAACAGTTTATCAGTGATAAATAAGCAATGTGCCACGGAGGGCTGCTATATAAATCAGGCAAGAACTGGCAGAGACAATGTTAGTCTGACTAATTCCTTACTTACCAGTCCAGATCAGAGACCTCTCTTCACTCTGGTGATTCTACCTAAATATTTACCCCTCCTGCACTGCACGCCCCTGCCAAGGTCAGGCCCAGCTTCACTGGCCATTAAGAGAGTGCCGGAGGCACACGGCACTGCGAATGAGAGAATTGTCACATACGTATTGCTACCAACTGCTGTATAATCTGCTCGTGACACACATCATTATCTTTTACATTAAAAGCAGAGGAAGGTTAAACAATATACTACATAGAGCTTATGTATCACACTCATACTCACGGTAACGTATTCAGGAGCAAGGCACATCTGGTTAACTCTCGGCTATTAGCACTGGGCAAGCTCTAACAGCTCTATAATCAGGTCCTTCGCATATAGAATCCCAAATTACAGTGAATTAATAATATGATTTTTATCAGCAGATAAAATTAATTCTTTTGTTGTCAAATATTAGCACTCTCTTTCATCTTTAAATTCATGCGTGAAAGTCTTACTGAGGGTACAAACAAGACTTTCAGCCACAGAAAGCAATATGTTAATTCCAGCAGACCTTATTTGTTCTACTATTAAGAAAAAAATGAATAAATCACATGCTCAGTACTTTCTTTTCTAGATATCTGTTCACTCAGGACACTCAAACTTGAATCCCAATTAACCAAGCATTTGGCTAGAAAGTTCTTTAGTTAAATGAGATCAAACTCTCTGATTTGGAATATAACTGAGCACAGTTAGGTTTGTCTCATTTTTTTTAACTGAATTAAAATAAATCAAATTAAAGGCAATGCAATTCTGAAGCAGAAAGGTTAAACAAGGATTTGATCTAATTTAACTAACTTAAATTTGGCCATTTAGTAAATTCGAAGAGATGGAACCTAATTTAATTAATCTACTTTAAAAATCAATTTGGATTAGTTTTCCTGAATGACCCTGTGTAGACAAACCCCTGTTCTCCTAACACAGATAAAAGTATTATTGTGCTAGCCTGCACAAATTGATAAGAGATGATTAAGTCCTAGGTAATAAAGTGCTGAATCAGCTAACAGATCCACCACGTGGCGGCATAATTATGTATCTCTGCTGGACTGATCAAATCACTGGGAACTGTTATCAGTGAAAGCATGCAGAGAAGCAGAAAACTTCCTACGGACTTTCCATGCTCATTGTCATGGAGTGATTTTGTTTCAGTACCAATTTCAGTCAATGAAATGGCATCGGAGTGATGCCAACCAGTTGATATCAGCCAAGCATGCTCCTTTGGTGATGCTCACGTAAGATCTGGATGGCATGGATGGCCATCTGGATGTTTTCTGGATGGCATGATCACCAAGAATGACCATGTCCTCCCAATCTTCAGGTGCTGGATGGATATTCCCAGATTTACACCAGCTTGTACCTACTTCCTGCAAGACGGGGATAAACTCAGGTGAGGGACAAAGTGTGTTCTGCTGTACCCTGGCACCCACCTTGTGGTATACACTGAGTTTTCAGTAAAGGCCAGACTCACAGGTTGCATCCTACTGGAGTATAGAGAATTCAGAGATAGTAAGGACAGTATGTATATAGCACAAGGATACTGCAAAGAAATTGAAATTCCAGACCTGACTCTCAGGACAGGGATATGGCCAGGGGTAACGGCATGAACAGTCCTGAAAACACCCTTCTTCTTGGTCAACATCCAAACACTGGGCTTCCAAGCCGTGTTCTGTACTGAACGCTCACTCTGCAACCACAACTGTCTCTTCCTATTCTGTCTGCACCAGAACAAAAGTGGACCAGATGAAGAGATGTGCTTTCTTTGGCTTCAGTTATTTTTTGTATGCTGCCTTTCATGAACACCATTCCAAAGCACATAATTCCTATTCATGACATATAGGATGAAGGCATGCAACTCCAGATAGTAAATTCTGGAGGTCTTTAAAAGACATTTAGATGTTGAATTTAGCGATATGGTTTAGTGGAGGACTTGTTAGGGTTATGTCAGAGGTTGGACTCGATGATATTGAGGTCTCTTCCAACCTAGACAAATCTGTGATTCTGTGATTCTGTCTTGAGGGCCAAATGTCTAAAGTTCAAAAGCTGTAATGCTGAAACCCATAAGTTTAAGTACTCTAGCTGGAAAATAAAAGTGTAGACTGGGGAAACTCTTAAACGAGCAGGTCTACCCTTACCATTGGCCCTATCGGAATTGCAGGAAAAGGCAAAACTTCTGACACAACTGATAACCAAGTACTTCAACAAGAGGATCAAAAAATATATATATATTATGAGACAGAAGGTAAGTTTTCAGTTGTTGAGAGAACTGACCTCATCTTTTGGTATTGCTGACTCTTTAGAGGACTGGGTACACCTGAGTATTTGCTCTGCCTGCTGCTACTTATAGTTTATATCCAGAAATTTCAGGGCTAACACAAATGTAAAAATAGATCAGCAATTCTATCTGTAAAGAAGACTTTTGCAGTTCCCCAAACTGTCACCAAGTTACTTCCATCCAGTTACCTAAAACTACAAAAAAAACTATCTACAGTTTGACAAGGGTACCTGAGAGACTACAAGATACCAGTTCCCTAAAGCTCTACTCTTGTGAGTATTGCATGGTACACAGCAGGGAGCACAAGCCTGCACAAGGCCTACCATATTTAGTTACAAATAAATCTAACCACTGTATTTTGCCTACCATATTGAAAACGAGCAAGTCTCAAACCTTTCACACAAGTGCACTCAAATCAATCACGTTACAAAACAATGGTGGAAGAGGTTTGCAAGGATTGCATTGGCTTGTTTAAGAAGACAAATGAAAGCTAAGGCACTGCTGTAGAGCAGATTCACACAGATTTTCTTGCATGTTGAACTGAGACATCTTCAAATACCTTTGCTACTAACTGCCCTTCCAAATTATGTGAGTACTACCCTGCTATTTAATTATTTATCTTTAAATTCCATTGTCCTTGATAGTTTCTTAAACAACTGTCATGAATTTAACCCCAGAATGTGGCTGTATTGTTTTATATCAGTGTATTCCTGGTATTCTCCTCTCCAACTACTAGTAGCTACTCAGCCCAAATTGCCTTCCTCTCCTTGTCATGCATTTGCTTAATTCTTCAGAAAATTTTGCACGGGCCTTTGGGTATGTGGTGGTTTTACCTTGCTGGGCTGCTGAACTCTACCATAATCACTCTCTCTCCCACAGAAAGGTGGAGAAAATACAATGGAAAGGGCTCAAGGGTTGAGATAAGGACAGGGAGATCACTCAACAATTATCGTCATGGGCAGAACAGACTCAGCATAGGGAGATTAATGTAATTTATTGCCTATCACTAGCAGTCTAGAGCAGGGAGAAACTAAAAGTGAATTAAAAACACCTTTTCCCTAACCATCTTCTCCTACCTCCTCCCCCCAAGCAGTGCAGAGGAACAGCAAATGGGGACTGCGGTCAGTCCCTGAGGCTTTGTCTCCGCTGCTCCTTCATGGTCACTCTGCCCCTGCTCCCCGTGGGGTCCCTCCCATGGGATGCCGTCCTTCCCGAACTGAGCCTGTGGGGGCTGCCCACAGGCAGCAGCTCTTCAAGAACGGCTCCCACACAGCTCTGTCCCACAGGGTCCATCCATCACCCAGGAGCAAACTGCTCCAGCACGGGTCCCCCACGGGTGGGCGGCAGCTCCCCCCAGACCCCTGCTCCTGCGTGGGCTCCTCTCCACGGGCTGCAGCTCCGGCCCGGGGCCTGCTCCTGCGGGGGCTCTCCATGGGCCGCAGCCTCCTCCAGGCCACATCCACCTGCTCCACCGGGGGCTCCTCCACCCATGGGGGGGCTGCAGCGTGGAGATCTGCTCCATGTGGGACCCATGGGCTGCAGGGGGACAGCCTGCTCCACCAGGGGCCTCTCCACAGCCCGCAGGGGAACTGCTGCTCAACGCCTGGAGCACCTCCTGCCCTCCTGCTGCACTTACCTGGGGTCTGCAGGGCTGTCTCCCTCACATTTCCTCACCCTCCTCTCCCAGCTGCTGCTGTACAGCAGTTTGTTTTTTTTTCCCCCCCCCCTTTCTTAAAGCAGCTTTCCCAGAGGCACAACCAACATCGCTGGCTCAGCTCTGGCCAGTGGCGATTCCCTTTTGGAGCCGTCTGGAGCTGGCTCTGATCTGAGATGGGGCAGCTGCTGGGCTCTGCTCACAGAGGCCACCCCTGCAGCCCCCCTGTTGCCAAGCCATTGACACATAAACCAAATACATAAGCCAAGGGTAATGAACCAAGAACAGTTTATACATATGAGAGTATTAAGCAATGTACTTGCATACAAAGACTGATTATTCTTTAAGTATGTTAGCCATTTCTTTAATCAATTAGACTTGAAGGTCTCTCTATACCAGATTCTTGCTGATTTCCTTATAATTTCTCCCAAACATTTTTAGATGCAAATATAACCAGTTGTTTTGACTGAAGGCAGGTGTTATGCAGCTTGTTGCCCATGCATCAATTGCACAGAATCCTAGAATGGCTTGGGTTGGAAGGGCCCTTAAAGACCGTCTAGTTAGAATCACAGGATCATCTAGCTTGGAAAAGACCTTCGAGATGATCAAGCACAACCATTGACTTGACCTACTGAGCCCCATCACTAAATCCTCCTGCTATAGGCAGGGATACTTTCTACTAGACCATGTTGCCCAAAGCCCCATCCAACCAATGAGTTTGTTCATTACTACAAGATTTAGAGCTCCCACTTTTCCTGCTCCTTTTAGCCATCCTAATTTTTATCTCCTTTGAGAAAACCCAGATGAGCACAAACATCAGTCATATTTTTTCCTCCTCTTTAAATTCAGCAGATATAAACATGCTACAATTATGTAAACATTTAACAACCAACAAGCATTCGGCAGTCAGGTTGAGTGAGTATTTACTTCTGCCTTGTGGGCCTCGTGCCTTACAGCTTCTTTACTCTGTTCCATGCATCACCTGTTCTGTACAAGAAGAGAAATGTTTTTTTCCTTCAGGCTCCATACTGTCCTCATGTAACTACTGATAGCCTTGACAATGTAGTATTTTACAATTCTCAGATGACTAGACGCAAAGGAGAGTTTTAAAACATGAGTCAGAATTGTGACACAAACACGAGTTTTCTCCCTCTAGAGTTGAAATCCTATGGTTTTTTAGGAGCTCACACCACCTCTTGATTCCCTAATGTGTAGATACTGTGATGAGCATTTTCAAACAGGTGAGGATACACTTCTGAACAAACTACATTCAAGAAAGAACCATGGAAATGAGCCGAGGAAAGAAAACACCTGGGTAAGTGTCAAAGAGTCACCATACTGCCAGTTCAAGCTGTTACCAGTCACCAGCTATTGATGACCTCCCCATACATCACAAAAACACTATCCCATGTGCCATGCACTGATCAGTACTTTCTTTAAACAATTATATAAGTTTATTACATAACTTTTTTTCATATTTTTTTCATATCTGACTGTCTGCATGTGCATCTATACATACTATAGATAACAAAAGCCATCTATCTAAATATGAACCTAAATGTGAACCACCAACTTTTTTACTGCTGCTCCTGAAACAAAAATAAAAATGGAAGTGATAAGTATGCCCAAATGGCTATTTCATTAACTGGATTCTTTCACACTTCTTCAGAGTATCATAATGACAGTCATCAATTCTGGCACTCAAGGACAGCAAATGATTCATAGCCGACTACACTGAACTAATTAAAAGCATCTTCCATAGCGCAAGATGAAAACACTGTCATCTGCTCTAAGTAGGGCATAGGTGAAAATTATGCTGCAGAAGTAATACAAGCAAGGTTCTTACCTGTTAAAATTGAATACATCCCAAATAAAAGTCAATGTTCCCAGTGTTCACGCGGATGATAGATTTGCCATTCAGAATAATCAGATCAAAGAGAAAACAAGATGGAATTAAATTAGGAGTTTTAAATTCAATAACAGTATCTAGGCTCCCACATAGCACTGTTCATCGGTAAATATAAAGGCACTTGATTATAATTAGAAAAAGCTAATAATTAACCTTTTTCAGTATATAATTTACCAGGTGTTTTTACAATTTCCTATGCTAAAAAGGATCTGCTGACTTTTAATGAGACTAGTAAAAGTAATCTTGGACTTCTATCATCACTTTGTAGAGAAGTGAGAGGAAAAGCATTGGAAATGCTGATCGCAGTGTATTTTCCTCTCATTTCTTGCGCTTAAGGTCTAATTTAAGGGTTCTGTTCTCTTAGAAACAGCGAGTTGCCACTATCTTTCTTACAAAGTTGCAATCCTTCCCAACTCTGGCTTGGTGCAGTCAGCAGGGGTCATGGCCATAGCCAACAAGGGGGGTTACATACTGTAATTCCAGGCACAAGAAGATGCAGGCACACGAGCAATATGAACAATAAGCTAGTTTTCCTAGAATGAGAGGCAGTGCACAATCAGGTTTGTAATTAAGATAGAAAAAGGTGTGTGCAATGCTAGATTAGTGCCATAAGGGCTAAAATCCCTGGGAACGCTTATGAGACCTAGCAACAGTTGTTCCCAATCAGCAGTACTATTTGCAAATTAAAAAATAAAAGCATTTTCAAGACATCAGGCAAGACCAGTCTGTTACTGGAAAAGATTATCTAGTAGGTGAGGTAAGATTCCCACCCCTCAAAGCACTAGATTTATTAAATTGATTATGATTTTTGGAAGAGTTTGTAGCACTCTTTTTGCTTCAGAACCTGGCTGGAGTTTCCAGCTCATCTTGAAAACAGTTCTCCAAACAATTAGTTTTTCAAAATCCAAACAAAGAACCTAAAATTGGTGAAGAACCTCTTCTGATTGTAATTTTCCTTGAATACATTTCTAGCGGAACACAACTCTAACTTTATAAGCACAAAACTAGTTTGTTGCTCACTTTTTGCACGAGCTTTTGTGCATCACAGCATGCAGCTTCTGTCTGCTTACTACAATATATTTACCAAGAATTTGGTCATACTCTTCAGCCCTTTAATGAATAAAAAAAAAAAAATGTAATTCTCTGTCCAGTTTTATCATGTGATAATACAGGTTAATATGGAATAAACAATTGCTACTTCTTTTCATGTATCTCAAAAATAAAAAACTGTAGCAGGCAGTATGCAAAATTTAAAAGCAGGCAATGAAAACCATAGAGGTATTTAAGAAAATAAAAAATTAAATGCACAATGAAAAAACAGAGGTATTTAAGGTGCATCAAGTGTAAGAGATTAGGAAGGACAGAAGTAAAGAAAGAATAGTACGAAATAAAATAATACAGAGCTAAGACATTGACTGTCTTCTGTTTATAATTTCAGAAAAGCAAGGGAATAAACAACAAAACTGAAAAAGAAAAACAATATATTTAAATTCAATAAAGATATTTTAATTTTAAGATATTTCTATTTTAATAAATTAATAATTTTATATATTTATTTAATTTCTAAATCATGCGTAGTTAACCGTGGACGTCTTTCCATATATATACATATGGAAACTATAAGCACATTCTTGTATCTGTTATCCAGAAAGATTAGAGGGATTTGGAATAAGATTAGATGCTTATAAAGATATTAGATTCTTATGTAAGATGATGGGAATTTGGAATTACAACAGATAAGGGGAAAAAAAAAAGGCACAAAACCCTGCAGTGCCTCACAGAGTAAACCATGACAGATGCTTTGTGTGCAGCATTGCCAGATGTTGGCTGTTGGAAAAAAAGATGTTACTGGTTTGTTCCAACACAGCCTTTCCTGATTTTTTTCCACTGTCAATGTTGAAAGTCAGAGAACGGGAAGACATTTACTTGCATCTATCCCAGTTGAACTTGTTAGTTTGGGTTCAATAGGAGAATAATAAAAACATAGGCATGTAGTGTTCTAATTATCGTTGCTTAACCTTTTTTGGATCTCATCCTCATCACCAGGTCCCCACTGCCAGCTTGCTGAGCCCAGGCATGGATCTCCATTTTCTCTGTGAGTAGGGATGAAAAAAATGGCCTTTTTTAAGGACTGTCCCAAGCCGAGAAAGATTTTGGAATAAATGAATGCAGAAATGGATAATGCTGCGTTGAAGCACTGAGATGTAAGTCTTTTTTTTTTTTTTAGGCAGGAGCATAATCTACACATAAGAAATTATTTAGTATTACAATAATCAATTTCAGAGTTGTAAGAAAAAGGACAATAACTCATAAGAATGCTAGGGATGTTCAGGGATAACCAAACTTCTTTGTACGCAAGAAAGGCTTTTGAGCCATCTACTTACAATTGAAAATGTGTTAATTAATGAAAAGCCTGAAGGGATAACAAAGGATTGATGGCAGTCCTCCTCTGCATAGCCCTGCAAATGAGCTTGCTTGGCCCACGGAAGGCTGAAAGGCAGCACTTACCTCTCAAGGAAGATAATTTTAGAGGCAGCAGAGGAAGGCTGCCAGACATCCCCCTATCTCCTTCCCCACTGCTGTTACCAGAGTCAGCCCAGGATCATTCCCAGAGAGATGAAGAAGCCAACAGGAGGCCATTGTGCCAGGAAGGGGCCAAGGCAGACTCTTTTAAAGACCACCTGCAGCCCCACAAGGCAGATACAATCCCAGAAGGGGCATACTGTGAGTTGAGGGGGCAAGTGGGACGGGATTTTGGTTTTATTCCATTTTCCCCAGAAGGTCACTGGGAAGGAAATATAAGTGGTGCCCCACCCCAAGCTCCCACAGATAAGTGAAGAGACACTAAACCCCAAATTAAGTGTTGAAGACCATTGAGGAGCATGCACTAACCTCCATGAGAGCCTCCCAAAACTCCCCTGCTTCTCTTTCCTTCCTGGCCATACCTTGCACAGGAAGGGTTCACAAAATTACTGATCATCTTCATTCACCTTCCACAGCCAAGGTATACTACAGATAGCAACCGCTGCCAAAGGAAGCCCCACAGCCCGATAGACTGCTGCCCATCTCTGCCTCTACCTCAGCCAAGACCAGAACTTGTCATTTCCACAACAGCAAAACCATTTTTTCTGTTCATGAGGTGCCGGTCCTACAAGCAACCTCTCTGCCATGGTGTTCTCCTCCTGCAGTGCTGGCTGCTTCTGCCATTTGGTCAGGGTAACACCCAGCCAGCACTCGCCAAGGTCCTGGAGATTAACCGAAGGAGCACGGGGACAGAAGTGATAGGGACACCATGACTGCATGAAATCATCACCTTTGACTTCAGCTTGTTCTTCCAGCACAGAAAGATGGCCCTCTGAGAAGAGAGACCTCCTGGGACATCTGCTTATACATATGAGAGCTAAAAGGCATGACAGTAAACACTTTGGTTTTCACTCAGCTCCTCCATCCTTTTCACTGCCTCCATCTCTTCCTCTGCAAATCACGCAGGAAAGGAGTAGCCAATATGATGGTTAGAAGCTGGACCAGAGACACAGCTTCTCAGACAAGCCAGACAGGACAAATTGGTTGTCCTATTTGGGAACTGAACACGTTTGAGAACCAAGATGTACAGGGCATGCAGCCAATTGCCCCTGTTTCACTCAGTCTCGATAGCCCTCTCTGCTTCTTTTCCAGCTGTAGTCAAGCAGTCCCCCTGCAGCTCTGTGGCCTTCGCCCACACCACAGGCACGTCACACCTCTCCACTTCTGCTGTGTGCACGATGCTCTGCCTCCCCTGAACACACACCAGGGCTACCACAACACCAGTGTCACACATCTAACACGCAATTCAAAGTTGCATTCTCCTTTCTTTAAACTCCTTTCCCGATGCGTGCCAACCAACCTCAGATTGTTTTCCCTTTTAAATCAACCCTTCCCTTCACTTTGCATTGGCCGTCAAAGATGCAGCGGGCATGAAAGGTCACATCATCAGAATTCCTTATCTTTAATCAGACTTCCCTTTCCTCCTCTGCTTTAATCACTTTCCATCTTATTTCAGATCTCAACAGACTTTTTCCCTCCCTCATTCTTGCAGTGTGTTTTTTTTTCCCCTTTCATTAGGTTGTGTGATAAAAAGCTCATCTGCCCCCATCCCCCTTCAATTACTACTCATTTCTGCAGCTATGTTATTTAGACCTGCACAGAGTTTTGAGAACATAAAATTCATGGACGATAAAAAAATAAATAAAAAATACAAGTCTAATGTATTTTGCAACCTTTTATACCGCATTATTGAGGACAAAAAAAAAGGAAGCTTAGACTCATTTCTGGTAATGAACAGGAGACAAGCAGGGGACGACAAGGCCCTGGCCAAGAGTCCTTGATGGCTTGGTGTATTAGAAAGATCTGTTCAGATATCTGCTACAACTGAATGAACCTAAATGCACACCTCTTGTGAGCTCCAGCTTCCCCACACAGCAAGGAGAGCACACAACAGAAATGGAGCAGCATTCTTGCTAAGTCGGACCACAGGGTCTCTTAAGCTCAGGGTCTTCAGCAAAAGAGCAAAACAGAGGCAAGTTCCAGGGATATGCTCCCAGCTATATGGAGACCAGCAACATCCTGAGTCACAGGCATGTGCCTCTGTGCTTTGATAGAGATTTTCCTGTGTTTTATGACATTGTTTTATTCCGCTTTACTCAAATTCACTTTGTTTTCTGGCCCCATGCAAGTGTTTGCAACGCACAATATCCCTGATGACAAACCACGAGGCATCTCCCTTTGTTCTGAACCTGCCATCTGTTAGCTTCATTTCACGTCTCTGAGATCTCGTAGGAGACAGAGACCCTGTATAAGAACACTCACTGCTCACCTTTTCCATGCTGTTTGTGCATTTTCAGACCTGCTTATATCCACTGCTCAGCCATCTCCTTCATGGATGTTGAGTCCAGGTTTATTTAATCATCACTTGTGCAGAAGCTCTTCCATACCCTTCTTTCTCTTTATTGTTCTTACAAATAAAGAAATAAATAAACAGTGCAGTGCTCACTGCTACATATATAAAGTCAGGATAATTCCCCCTCTCTCCCCCAGCACATGACTATGAATTCTGCCTGCCATGTATCATGCATAAGTTTACTCAGCTGACTTATTACTCACACACTACTCTTACAGCTCTAACTCTGCCTGGCTCTCACGCCAGCGTCAGACTTTCTGCCATCTCCACACAGGAGACTTGACTTGTAACGCTGTGCTTCCGAAAACCTCACAACCAGGTTATGGCATGCTGTGTACATTTTCTGAACTATGAAAGTATCACCCAAATCCATGGTGTCCTGAGCCATCTGAAAGGCAGTACCTGTGTCCAATACTGATCTCAAGGGTATCTTGTTTTCCCTTCTCCCCTCCCAGTAGGTTTGTTCAGACAGGATCAAAACTATGCTAATATTTTTCTATTCTTACTCATGTTATCCAGTGAAGGTAAGAAGAGTACCCAGAAAGTATTTCCAGTATCCACAGATGCTTTGTTTTCCTTCTAAGCAGTTTAAGCTGACTTTCTGCCTGCAGTACACAGCAGCAGCAACACACAGAAAGACGCAGCAAAGAAGGTAGTACAAGAAACAAAATACGTTAGTGAGAAGACAGATAGTAATCCTGCTGGCCTTAGGGCCACGCCTGAGACCTCAGCATCATGAGAGCAAACCGTCAGACCCTCAGCTCCTGGAACAAAATTCATCCTGCTGAGTGAGGCACCAGGGCTGTCAAAGCAGAAACAACTCCCAAGACTGCCCGGAGCAGGATTAAAGCATCTCAAATCCTGCCCAACTTGCCCTTTGAATAATGGTAGGTCCGGGTTAATAACTCAGGACTGTGGCACCGCATACATCCCTCCCTCGGTCACTGTTCCTCCCATAGAGATAACCCTGTTTCACCCTTTTTCAGTTTGCTGTAAGGCAGTGGAAGAGCCCATTCATTCCTGGGCTTTTATAAGACCACTCACAGCTGCCCCTTGGACAGGAGGAGAGGATGAAGGAAAAGCAAGGGCAATAAAATCCTGAAACCTCTGAGTTTTCCAGAGGAAGCAGAGCAGCTCCTGCTGCCGTGTTTTTTTAACAGAACAAGTGGGAAAAAATGGTCTAAACCTGAAAGCCCAGTTGTCTTGGGACTGGGTGGGATAGCCCTGCAGAGCAGCCAGAGCAAATGGTAAACTGAAAGCAGAGAACTGCAGAACAGCAACAAAAATAATCTGGCCTGAATGGGTTAGGTTAGGAAAGATGATTCATTTGGACTGAGTGAAAAATTAACTCAGGAAGCAGAGAGCTGATTTATGCGCAGGATTGATTTATTTGTCCAAACCACGAGTCAAACCCCAACAAAATGAATTTACGTTTGCTGTTCCTGGGTTCACAAGCTGGAGACTACGTGATTTCAGCAGAGCAGTCAGGGTCCCCAACATGCAAGCCAGCTCACTGTAGCAGACAACTGATGTCTGCAAAAGAGTTTTCACGATGTTCCACATCCCCTTGAGCAGACTGACTTGCAGAGTCCCAGTCTGAGAAACTGGGCACCAAACACGGTCATTTTTTGCCATTCCCATGCCTACCACTGGGGTACGAAGATGTGCAACATGGAGAGGTGGCTAGAAAGAAGCGCTTGACAAACAGCAACTGGCTGGCACCCGTTCGGCTGCTGGACTCCGAGTGCAGATGTTCTAAAAATACCAATGAGCGTTTTAAGAAATGTTACATTCATGCATCACGTCACATTTCAGTTGTTGGACAAAACCCAGGCTGCATTGCCGCCAGCAGGCTGTGTTAAAATGGAAATCCATTTTACAAATTATTGAAGTATTAAGTCACGCAGTGTGGATGCTGTCCTTAAGTATTAAAGGGTCAGGCAACTGCAGGGTGCAAATATATGTATCTTTAAATCCCAGTGAAAATGTAGACTGCCAAATGCAGGGAACAGGATTACATCTCTGACCTGAGCCCTCTGCATCTCCTAATTCCTGAATCAACACGCCAGGTGACAACCCAGTGGGACACTGGGATCATGCAACAAGTCTCGTTTTCTGCACATGGCCTCGCTTTCCTGGTAAGGAAATGCAGGTGAGCACCCAGAGAGGAGCCATGGGGACACCTTGTGAGTGTCTCTGGCTGGAACCCTGGCAAAACAGCTCTGCAGCAGGTGCCTGTACTCACAGCATGGGCAGTGGTAACCAGTAGATCCTGCTGAAGCTGGACTTCTGAACTCATGTGAAAACGAGATGTCTAAAGCCTGTATTTGTCTGTCATTAACGGCATTTTTATTAACACGTAGACATTAACAACAATGGCTCTCCTGTTTTAAATGTCAGTTTACATCCCTGTTCCAAGAACAGAGAAGATAAAAGACAAGTTAGCATCACCCTCTAACCCATTTCCCATTCTTCATCCAGCACAATACCTGGGCATTAACGGCGAGCTTGCTGCCTAGAGCTGCTCACAGAAATAATCTTCTTTAGTTACAAACAGTTAAAACAACCAATTTTGATGCATTTCTGAACCAAGGTTATCCTTCCCAACAGATGTTGAGTGTGTGTAGTCCCTGTGCCTGCTATGGTGGGTGGCAGTGCAGACAAGCAGAGCACAGCGTGCTTGCAGAGCCTCGATAATTTTTGTATGTGCTGCCCAGATGTTACCTACTGCAACAGATTTAATATAAACTCGTTTAAAAAAAAAAGAAGAAAAAAAAAAGATTTATTTTTCTCTTCTTAAAATACTACTCATGGGAAAAAATGGCCCTCATGTATGTTAAATGGTTATACTCACACAGGCAATGGCAGGCATATGTGAGAATGTAACAGATACAAGGCTCCTACCCGTGTGGATCAGATTCTGCTGTGACATTATCCGTATTCTCTTCATGCTCCAAGTTCCTCGTTCTCACAAAGCCTAGATTAGAGCAGCCTTACGCTCGTAATGATCTTACTCAAAAAAATAAAAAGTTACTTGGGTTCCACGTCAGAGGAAGACAAGTTGTAAAAGCTGCAATGGGGTGCTCACAATTCTGAAATCTTGCTACTAAATCTTCTATTGATTTGCCTGACTTCTTGCTCGTGATAGGCAAGAAACTACTGTTAAAAAATAATAATCCACCTAAAAGCATCACTGAATATCCAAAGAAAAAAATGGCAAGTAAATACCATGAAGATTTATGAAAAAATTTCCCCTAACATAAGGCTCAACTGCTCCAATGTAACCTTAATTTCCTCATAAAAGTAACAAAGTGCCTTTTGGTTTTTACTATAGAAGTTCTCTAACTGCCCGTGTAAATCAAAAACAATAAACAATTTGCCCTACAGCTATTATAACACTTTAAAAATAATAACAATAAAAAAAAAAAAAAAAAGAACTGCCTGCAAGTGAAAATTGAAAAAATCCATTAATGGGGCAGGGATACCAAAATATTAGTAAGCCAAAATTGTCTTTCCAGAACAATTTATTTCCCCTAAGTGCTTCATTTAACCCACACACCAAAAATCGCCCTCTGTTTTCTAACACGTAAGGTTAAAAGGAAGGCAATATTTTGCAAGTTGCTTACTAGGGCAAGAAAGTCTGGAGGCTGGAGTTTGAATTGGGCTGGGCAGGCATTAGCAAGGCAAGAGGATGTCCTGAAGAGCCTTGCACCGTCCTGCACTTCTTCTCGAGATGGCAGTTCTCTCCTCTGCTCTTCCCCCGGTTAATAAATACATAAATACGTTCTGGTGGCAGAAGTATAAAGAGTGGGAATTAAGTAAGGCTGGTCGGTGAGAGCTGGAGAAGGAGGTTACGCAGCAGCCACGCTACACTAATAACCTCCACTCGCATGGGGTATGGTCTACTGCAGAGCACATTTTGAGAGGAGCCTACTAAAATAGTGTGTGCAGCCATGGCTTCACTTCTAATGTCCCAGCATAGATCAAAAAGAAGGATTCAACTAAGCCAATGATGGAGAAAAACTAATTTCATGGTAAAATAATTCTAAAATATATTTAAGGTACATTGGCAAGGCTACTTTAAAGGGAATCTGCATTACAAAACATGTAAGGGAATTGAAGACTATATTCTGATGTTCTGCAGCTGCTAAAAAAAAAATAGTTATTCTTTATCACTTTCTGACTACGGTGTTTTATGTAAACAATTTTCTGAGAACACTTCTTCCTCCCTTGGCTGTATAGGTTTGGTATTTATTTTTAAGACAGAGTAGAAAGAGCTGCTTCTTTTCTACCATCCACATTTTTTTTCTTCTTTTGGAGGACAGAGAAAAATAGGATCGAGAGAAAAAACTGAAATATTATTTTAAACAAAACAAAAAAAAAAGGTAACTGCCTAAATGTGAACCCTATGACTTGCTTAGAAGAAGTTAGTTAGAACAAATGTAAAGTTGTCGTTTGGATTTTACCTCTAAGAGTACCAGGAAGCACTGCAGAAAACTTGTCAAAGCAGCTGTAACTAAACTTTGAACACTTCCAGAGCAAGAAACGGAGGGATGTTCTGCACGCCCTGATGCAGCAAAATTTCAGGGAAACAGCAGCTTACTGTCAGACAGAAATGAAATGGGTAGGTTTTCAAAGCTGTGCTTGCCCAAGAGCAAAATACTAGATGTTTGAACAGTATCTGGGATCCTGAAATTTGGATACTTACTTGTGACTAGAACATAGGGCGCCTGAAAATATCATTACAGGCTTTAGATTGCTCATGTATTCACTACCAGATTTAAAAATAAATAAATTAAAAATCAAATTGTAAGTACAAGTGAGGATTTTAAAGAGAAGCGTGGGATTACATTTTAAACAGCAGAATTAAAAGGGTAAAAAATTGCTACGACCAATGGAAAAGAAATGTACACACATTTAACCAAAAGCCTAATTAAAGCATGCAATATCATTCAAAGTCCAAATTTCTGGTTAATGTTCATTTATGCTTGCAGTGCCAAACTACATCACAAAAATTAGATATAAAGCATGTTTAAAATACAGCATTTTTCTCTCATTTATGCATCTTGCTACTGGAGAAGCAAGTCCTTTGGCCAGACAAAGCTAATTTAAAATCACGCTATTTAAATTACATCATTTTTCTGTAATTGCAATTCTTAAATACAACAGTACTGGATGTAGTATAACTCTGACTTAACACTGAGCTTGCAGACCAGAGCTGAAAAGGAGCATTAATTTAATTTCCATAGGAAAAAAAAAAAAAAAAAAAAAGAAAAGAGAAGAAAGAAAAAAAGAAAAGAATAGCTGAAATGGATCACACATGGAAATAAATCGGTTCACTCTCATTTCATGCATAATATGAAATTAAATGGTCAAAAAATGAAAGATGAGTATAATATGGCACCACTCAATTATCCCTTCTTTAACAGCTCTTACTGGTAGGCGAGATGTATTTTTGGTATGTATTCTGAAATTACCTACAAACCTCATGGCCAGTTGCTCTACAAAGGCTCAAGTTGGTTAGAAAAAAAAAAAAAAGATGGTGGTGAAGACTATAACAGAAGTTCTTTTTTTTAAAGAAAACAACTTTATATAAACCATTATATATAGTATATATATGATATATATATATGGTTTATATATATATGGTATATATAAGCCACTCTATTTAGTTATTTAAGGACTTATAAATGCAGACTTGTACTGCATCTTGATACCTGTTATACAGTCTGTGGTGCAGCCAAAGGAACCCCTGCTTTCATCTTACACTGATCGATGCCAGCTGTCCATGGAGCTCCACCAGTCCCTACAGCAACACTGTGGAGCACAAACTCTACTTTGCTCTGAAACAGTAAAATACAACCATCTCTGCTCAGCAGAGATCTAGCCACAGCCATCATTCTTCCAGGTTTTCCTGTTTCTCATAAGAAAACTGTGAGATTACAGTTATTTTTACGGTTATAGTTGAGATTATTATTAGCTCGCTGCTTTTCCCACATCTAAGGAATTGAATTGTGTTGCAGCCCTGCATTATCTGCTTCCATATTCTGCCTAAATTCTATGTTCGTTTCATCAACTTCCACTGTAGTCCCTCTTTGTTTTGCTAATGGACTTGTTGCCACAGAATACATAAAAGTAATAGTAATATGATCAGGGATTTCAAATCCCAAAAATGCAATCTTGAAACATTTTGGTTTCTGTAGCGCAGTTTTACTGTAGGAAGGAAAAAAGTTCACAGCTGAGAAAATGCTGAGAGCAAACAAAGAACTTGAGAGGCAAAACTGGACACGGCAACTTGAACATTGGATGTACCTATATGCGAATCTTTATCTGCTTGTGTTTGGCTTGAGGTTTTGTTCTTCTTGTTGTTGTTTAATTGCATTATTATTTGTTCTGAATTTTAATCATTGGCTGCAGATTATGAGAAAGCACATCACACGGTTGACAGCCTTTTATAATTAGACTGATAGACTACCTGTGCAAAGCGCTTCAGTCCTATACATTGTTGAGCTTTACTTTTGGATCACGCGACTGGAGTTGAAGTGGGCAAATCCATCAACTTCACTTCATCCCACCTTCTCTTGAAGAAGTTACACGATTACTTTTTTATCTAGGGGACAGAATCTGTGAGTTACGGTGCTAAAAATTCTGAAGGTGAACTTCTGCATCTACGTTCTTCCAAATTAAACTGCAGCCCATGATGGCTCTGCTTTCAGTTTTCCTTTTGATATAGGAGGGATGGCACATAGCTCTTGCTGCAAATGAAAGTGTTTCAAATGAAATGTTTACAAAGAGAGGATCATTACTATGCAGCTAATGAAAGATGGATAAAACTTGTCCAAATTAATATTATGAGAGACCTAAACTCTTTTTAAAAGATAATGAGGGAAAACTCAAGCGACTTGGATAGACTTGTACATATTTAACAAAAATGCATTTTCTATTCAGCCTCAGAGGCACATAATGATGATATTTCCAGGGCTAAATTAACATGGCCAACGTTCTGCAATGTAAATAGGCTCCTATTGATTAAACTAAGCATGGGGTGAACTTAAGCTGTTTTATCTGACTGTCAGTGAATGTTTTGCTGGTTGGGAATGTCCCCAAAGAGGAGCAGAAGTGCTTGGAATCAATACTGTCCAATCCAATTTTTTCTCACTGTTATCAAGGACAGCTCTGTAATTAAGAAGCAATTCCATTACACTGTCCACCGCGGTGGACAGGAATTGCAGTGTAAGGCAGCTTCTCAGGGGTACAGCACACACCTTGCCTCGTGGGTTTGAATAATGTATTACCCAAGCAGATTCTTAAGTGCACGTAAAAGAAGGCGTCAGTGCAATTAAATTTTATTTGATGGTTTAAAGAAGAATGCCTTTCATATTCACCTTGGTTAAAGCAGATGTCATCCTGAAGAACACAGGGCCTATTAGATAAATGCTGTAAAGTCAATTGAGTTTGAGTTTCTAGTTCTGTAATAACCTTAATATCTGGAAAATCCTAGCTACATTGCAAAGCTACAGGAAATGTGCTCCAATCCACCACGATAATGCAGTTTACCCATCCGCCTAATAACTACCGCTGGGTTTGACTCACGATTCTGTCTCCACACACTCCTCGAGCCTATTCAGTATTTCCACTGCAGCAGGCGCCGTGAAGCATCCTCACAACAAAAACATTCCCTCCACAGACCCATCACAGACCTCTCTCCGGAGATTTGGAGTTCACAGAGCATTTTGTGTGTTGGGCTTATTTTTGCACCTCATCAACCACTATCACTGTATTTATATGAAGGTGGAAAAGAGGTTTTCCAGAATTCAGAAGGCTTCAAAAAGAAGAATCTCAGAATTTAGTAAGATGTAGAAATTGTTACTGCTCAAAGGAAGAGTCAATATGGTTTAGATGCAAGTTTACCTTACGTTTCTAAAAGTGAAATTCTGGAGTTGAACAGCCTTACAGGATGCTTGGGTTTGTTTTCAAATCCAGAATATCCGTATAACATGAACTGCTTTATACATCACCACTAAATTTGGCAAAGTTTAGAGTTACAAGCTATTTTATTGGAAACGAGCACTAAGATAGAACAGAAACAGAAAGAAGGTAAAATGTTCTTGAGATTTCAGTACAGTTACTTAAATAATTCTACTACAAATGTTTGAATCAAATGACTTTGTTCCCATGAACTGTTTATTATAATTGCCACTTATCTTAGCAAAGACTATTGATTATTTAATAACTTTCAATGTTGAATTGTTTAGCTTCAAACACAGTAACTGGCAAGTGATTTTTGGCATGTATGTTCCTTGTTGAAAAACTATTTTTGTAGTATTAGACAAGTCAAGAAATACATATTTTAGGATAGATTTACCTGTAAAAATGACTCATTTCTATTGTGTGTCTCAGAAGGATATGTAGACGGGACTTCTCAGAGTGAGTAATAAAGCACAGCAGTTTGGAAGAAATGAAATACACTTAGCCTTATTATTCATTAATACTTCAGTGCTCGGCAGGCCTGCTTCTTCCCACCAAAGATTTGAATAACGTGTTTCCAGAAGTACTGCAGTACTGCTCCTTCAAGGAACATCATCAGCTTTATATAAAGGAAAAGGGCAGTGTTCGACCCAAAGTAATTGCTTAAGTTACATGAAGCTTTAAGACAGAAATGGTAAACTGTGGAAATTTTCTTTAAGAAATGAGACCGAAGATCATGAACTCATCTAAGACCTGTGTGACTGAGATGTTTTCCATTTATCAGACAAAATATACAAGGCAAAAGAAGTATTAGCTGGAAATCTGTGATACAGAACAGGAGACAAAGTTCCTCCAAGCTCAGAGAGTATTTATGTGACTTTTGTTCCACATCAATGTTCATTCCATCAAGTGCAGAGTAGGTCCCTAGCAAAGTAATAGCAGAGAGAAGCAGGAATTCAAAACAAACAAACCAGTATTTACAACTAATATAAAACCTAACACTCATTTAGTACTATGATTTGGCTAGGAATTAATCTAAGTTAACTGCAAGAATTCATCAGTTCTTCCTACTCACTGTGGGGAATAGAGTAATATTTATATTGAGGTTTTTGGGCTAAGAATGTACACTGCTGTAATTGCAGGAGGACATCAAAATCATACGGAAAATTATTTTGGAAATATGGTCCTAATGTTTTAATATTTGCTTTTTCCTTTGTAACTAAATATGGGATTAGAATCCTGAGGAAAGATTAGAATAGAAAGAGTCCATGGGGAGCTGACAATGTGCATGTTAATACCAGATGCAAGGTCTGGATCAGGAAACAGGAATGCACAACTGCTTCTTCTTCTTCTTTTAAGAGTTTTAAGCACTATGCTTCTGAGTAAGACTACCATGCTCAGACACTTCCACCTCTGCTTCTCAGTTACAGTCACGGTCACCATATTACGTACATCATTCTTTCTGTCACATGTGTACAGGTCACCATGTATACACCTGAAGGGCTCTTCAGATCAGAGGAGACTTAAAAATATTCCTATCTATGCTGGACAAACCTCTCTGCTAAGACTGCTAGCACTGCTAGGAGTGCACACAAGCAAACTTTCAGGCACTAAAGGACTTTAACTGGAGGTAGATTAGCTAAAAGTGCTTATGGACTTGGGGGGTGATGGAAATTTGGCAAAGGTTAGGACAACACAATTAGGGAACACCCAAGTCCCACTTCAAATCTATCTGCTTTGCTTGGAATGAGCTATTAGCTCTTCCAAGAGGCAAATAAAATCAGCTTAAAATTAGGTGATTATTAAAAGCCAATGCCTATATGGAAGAAGGGACAGATCTTATTGCAAGCTTGGCAGGATACCTCAGAATGAAAGAGAAACCCTTTACTCAATATAAAAAGATGCTACTGAACCCCATGGTGGAGAGTTCACGAACTGCTTGCATTCAAGAAAGGGGATATTTTTAGAGTACCCAGCAGACCTGAATGTCACAGAGAAGTTGATAAAGGTAGCAAAGAACAAATTAGAAACGTCCTTAGAGCAAGGTGAAATTTTGCTGTTCCCTCTGTTTGAAATAAATAAAAGGGAACTGAAATAGCAGTGATGGAACTTTTGAAGCAAGGATGTGAGACAGAGGCATGATTCAATGCTGGGAGTTTCCACTTGCAACTTTCTGGTATGGAAGAATAAAACAGTAAATTGGTATTAAAAAAATCAATAATTAAGAACAATAATGTTGGCTACTAACCCGTTTCTTTCTGAAATGCTTCAATTACTCAACCCAGGGAAGATGCTGTGCAAGACTGAATGTTTTTAATCTGTTATCCTGACACTGTCAAGTATTAGAGTCCTAAAAAAGACTACAAAAATAGCCCAAACTTGCAATACCTTTTCCTTAGCATATCCTTCCAATTTCGGTGGAGATTTCAGCTCAGGAATTTCCTGAGCCAGAGATGGTATCTTTGTGTTTAAAAACCCTCACCAGATTTTTCTTCCAACAACGTGTTTTTTTTATCCTTTAGGACACAGAATTATCCGGTGGTAAAAAATTTCACCATTTCATTAAGTCATGGGAAAAAGTATCTTGGTATGTTTGTTGAACTTGTCTCTTGCTGACATTTAATAACTCTTATTTCTTCTATTACAGAAGGTAACGAACAATCACATCTCATATAAAACATTATTCAGCTAGAATGTTGTTTTACAAATGCTCTGAAGATACCTTTCCCTGGAAGCAAGGAACCTTGCACAAGAATTGGCGCAAGCCAACTAACAGCAGAAGGATTCTTTAATTATACCCAGTTTTTCCTCCTGTCTTATTCTAGTTCATCTTTCAGTACCGAGTCCTAAGTGTTTATTATGTATTACATTCAGAGTTGTCACGCTAAGACTTACAAATGTATTTGCTATTCCTTGATTCTGTACCAATGGTTTCTCATTCTGCAAACGGTAGTCTAAACAGATTGGACATTTACAGTATGACCAGCCTCAAAACTCTCATCAGAGAGATAATGATACAGTCTTCTTAATACAAGGGATCGTGCCGGAAAGGAGAAAAAATATGTCATGGATGTCACCGATTCGTTTTTGATTTTTCCTGTACACACAAAACACTAATTACGTTTCCTTGCTTGAGCAGCATTTGTATTCACAGTAATACATGAGACATAAATAAATAAATGAAATGAAAACAGAAAATCCTGGCTTTTTGGGAGCCACTAAACTCAGTGAAGCCTGGCTACTCAGATTAGCTCCGTGGCATCACTACAATCCACTTCAAAATCTTGAGAGACTACCAAACCAGCACTAGTCATGAGAACCTCTCTTCTATCTGTCTGTAAAACCACCCCCAAGCGTTAGGTAGCCACTATGATCAAGTTGTTTTCTGTTTACAATTTCGCATTTCAGTTTGGCTTTATGGTTCCCGCTGTATAACCAACACTAAAAGCTGTTAATCAAAATGGAATATAAAAGTAATGTAGTCCCCCTACTAGACTACATCTCCCTACCCACAATTTCTGATGGCTTCAAAGCTCTCAAACGTGAATCACAGCCTTTCTTTTCTGTTTCCCAGAAATATTAAGCATCCTTCATCACTTGATGAATGCTAAAAAATACAAAAACCTATGGGGAAAAATGTCAATGGGAATTCTCAATAAAAAGCATTACATAAATGCTGGACGTTCACAACATTTCTAAATGTCAAAAATCCTTTCAGATACTTTAAGAACTAAAAATAATTACAAGTATGCAATTCACTTCTCAGATACATTTAGTCTAAATGTTCTTCTTTGAATGGTATCTCTTCTATTTGAGGGTGGCAAAGCATTAATTAATCCAGCACAATGAATCATCCGCTGCTGCATCACAGAAGTAGCTTACATGATCACATTGTATATGGGTAAATGGTTACACTTCTTTTACAAAAAGAGGCAAAAACAGTATTATCTAGATTCTTCAAATCCTGATTTTTGGCAAAGGAAAGCAAGTAGAAGCCAGCCTAGCTTTGTACCTAAGCAATTTGCTTTTGTTTTCCAATCTGATTCTTCTGGTAACTGCTCCAATATCTGTAATACAATGTGCAGGTAATATTGTATGGTAAAATGAAATAAAGGACTTTTGCATGTCCGGTAGATTACCAGTGAGCATACACATGCTCCTGAAGTGACAGCCTCACAATATCAAGTGAAATTCAGACTGTCTAAGACTTTCAGAGAGCACTTAAGTTTCAAACAGCGATGCACATGCATCCATTGTCCTACAGCCTAAGCCACAGACACGCAATACAAAAAGAAAGGTAACTGTTTTGCTGAAATGCTTCCTGACTCTTACCCAGACATGGTCATATGCGTTTTGAAAGCTGGCTGCTAAAACCACCCTGAGCTCTGTTACAGTTATAGCTCCCAAAGAGCGGGGCTATAATAATGTAATAATTATAATATTAATAGAGCTAATTTTCTTCCTAGTAGCTGGTATGGTGCTGCATTTTGGATTTAGGATGAGAACAATGCTGGGAACACACTGATATTTCAGTTGTTGCAGAGCAGTGCTTGCACAGAGCCAAGGACTTCTGGTTCTTAGGCTGAGGGTGCACCAGGAGCTGGGAGGGGACACAGCCAGGACAGCTGGCCCCAGCTGGCCAGAGGGATGTCCCATACCGTGTGCTGTGATGCTCAGCAATAAAACCAGGGGAGATGGCCAGGCATGGCTGCTCCTGCCTGGGGACAGTCTGGGCATCGGCTGACTGGTGGTAAGCAGTAATTGTGTTGTGCAACACTTGTGTGTTGTGTTGTGTTTTGTTTTCTTTCTGATTAAACTGTCCTTAGCTCAGCCGATGAATTCTCACTTTTACCTTTTTTTGATTCTCCCCCCCCATCTCAGGATTGGGGTGCTGTGCGGGTGTGGGAGCCCTGGCACAGGCTGCCCTGAGAGGCTGTGGGGTCTCCTCCTTGGAGACCTTCAGAAGCCACCAGGACATGGCCCTGGGCAGCCTGCTCTGGGTGGCCCTGCTGGAGCAGGGGTTGGATGGGATGGCCTCCAGAGGTGCCTTCCAGCCTCAGCCATCCTGTGTTTCTGTGAAGAAACTTAACAAATCAGGAGTGTAGACACCTGGCTTCAATGACCAGTTTGGACTGAAAACTGATCTTCCCCCTGCGAATACTACCCTTAATATCAGGCCCTTCCTGCACAAACCACTCTGCATATCCTGAAGCTGAAGCCCATAACCCAGGCATCCAGAAATCACAGAATTAGAGAACAAAAGGATCAGAAATCTGTTTCCTCCTAAGCAGCTTGGCACAAAGCTGCTAATAACTTCCTCTAAATTAAGCATGGTGAGTTACTTCAGCGTCTTTTCCTTAACACAGATGCATGGATGTAAACCAAAAAGGGTAGGGGAGTGACCTATAAGGCCATGTAGTGCATTGCGCTAGCCCCCGATGAGACTGGCTTTCCTTAGAGCAGCTCTTACCAGATTTTTTTCTAATTTCTCATTAAAAAAAAAGACTGGGACCAATCTACAGGCATCTCAGCCCCAGCAGGGATTGACACTAGGTGCTTAGGAGAAGAATATGCCATCCTATTTCAACCAGCAATGCTTCTTTCCTTCTGCCCAACCCTCCAGCAACCTTTCATCTTCCCGTAAATTGTGGTTTAGGGATTCCCAATTCCCATCATTGTGCTTAATAGCCCTAGATGGAAGTATCCGTCATGAATTTGTCTAATTGCTTTTGAACCCATTCAGACTTCAAGCCTCCACAACACTCTGCAGCAATGAATCCTGCAATTTAATTATGCACATCATGAAAAAGTACTTCCCTTCATTTGTCTTGGAGCTACTGCTTGATCATTTCACTGGATATCCCCTTGTTCTTGTGCTGTAAGAAATAGCAAACAATTATTCCTTATTCACCTTCTCCGTGATACTCATGATTTTATATACTTCACTCCATTCCCTATCAGTAATTCCTTTTTCTCTTTTATTTTTTATTTAAAGTCTCTTCACACAAAAGTTGTTCCTTCCCAAGGAGGCAAGATTACGATGGACTTATGCAAGAGCATGATGTTTTTCATTTATGCTCTCTCCCCCTCTCCTTATCATTCCCAACGTTATCAAAACCCACCTACAACACCTCCTTTTCAAGCTGCGGAGTTTTGTTTTAATCTCTCTGTGGGCAGAATCTCTTCCATCCCTGCCTTACTGCTACCGCATCCTTTCTGAGGCTGGGAGACAGAGCTGCATTCATGTAGGTACAGCACACAACAGCACAATGGTGTTTCATTTTGGTCTCGGGCTGATGCTATCTGGAACTATTCTGTTCTTATCGCAGATCTGTAAATCTAAGCTTTTTCTCGATGAAAGCAGGAAGATGTTCAAATAATATGAGAAACAGCCCTGTCACGAGAGAGAATAAATTCAAGTTTTACTTTTTAAATAAGTCTCAAAACAGACTAGGCACGTTCCTATGACAAATCATGATGAGAGAAGTTAAAAAAAAAAAAAAAAAAAAAAAAAAAAAAAAAAGAAAATCAGCCTAAAGGCTCACAGACATTTGTAAAAAGTCAGTACCACACTAGAGAGACATCTGTGTGTGCTAGGCCATTGATGACAGCTTGGAAAAAAAAAAAAAAAAAAGTAGAAAGAATAAAATAGTTTATGCATAGGCATGAACATGCATGAAGAGTGTCTACATCTGTGTGAGAGGTGGCCAGGTGGACTGACTGCTCTCCTGCAGGGCTTCTCCTCCACAGATGTTAAAATAAATTCAAGCCTAGCCAGCCTCGCCTGCACTTTCTGCATCTTTGCTACACCCAGTATGACAGCTGGAGGTCTGATTCATTATTTAATAAATACAAATAGCTACAACTGCTGTTGATATAAAAACACAGTAAATTAGACCAAATAAAAATGTCCAGCCCCAGACATCCTCAAACTCTTCAGGCCAAAATTATTCTGTGTCATCTCTGTACCTTGTTTCCTTGTCTGTGAGCAGGGATGGCAGCACCACCTCACTTCACAGGGATGTTCTAAAAGTTGTTTGCAAAGACCTAAGAGGCTGCTGTAATCAGGGAGGGGAGGGTGTATTTTCAAGTGTGCCTCTGATAACCTGACACCCTACAATGAGGGAAATGAAAAGATCGTATCTGCTGTAGGATGTGGCCATCATACATTAGTGCTGCATAAAAGTGCACAATGAATATGAGCAAATGGCAAGTGAGTGCTCGGTCAACGTGACTAACCCTCTGAGATGAATGAGAGGGGGATTTTTTTTTGATGCTAATGCTTGGAGAGACTGTATTTTCTTAAAATAGTCACAACTTTTTTGTTTAAAAGAAAAACAAAAAAGAATAATCAAGAAGTATGTTGGTGGTTTTGAAGTATATTGTATAAACAAGGTAAAAACCTGAGAATTTCACCAGGACTTCACTCTTGATTACACAACGATCTCCGTCCTTTTGATTACACAATGATCTCTGTTTGCAGAGGGAGAAAAAAGGGGATTTATAAACATTAGCAAGCTAGGTTGATTTCACATCTCCATATCCCACGGAAGTCATCCCCCAGTGAAATGCAGGCATATTATAAAACCAAACACCCTAAGAATAGCTCATTAAATAGAACACTGCATGGCATAAGAACCTGTATTTGATGAAAATAAATAATTCCTTCGGTGAATGCAGACTTGTTTTACTACTTTTCAAAAAAATACATATACAGAACTCAACAGGAGCGAATACACAACACAATGAATCATCTGAGCAACAAATTAGTTCCATTAATTCCTCAGCGTTAGTTTGTAAATTAAATCTGATAAGAGGTCTGAGTCAGTAGTGCTAGAAACGTCAAAGGAATATACTCTGCTTATAAATTTTCATGATTTTGAATTACTAGGAAAGTGTGACCAGTTTTCTGTTGTTTTTCTTTTTTTTTTTTAAAGCTGTTCCTCAAGTGTTCATCAAGCATGTAATCACAGACTCATGCACGCTGTATTTTAGAGGACCTTAACATTTTCAGTACTTTGCCTAGTGTGCAGAGGTAGTCACATAAATCCTAAGAATGGCTGCTAGGGCGACAAAAGCGTAACCAATACCGATCCTGGTCCGGGGGCATCAAGTATCGCGCGTGTATGAATGTCAGCTGCGTAGCATTACAAATAACAAGCAGTGTTTGAAAACATCCACGCTTACCTTCTAATATCCCATTCTGAGAAGTGCTGTGATCTTTCTCGTATGCCGTCATACGTTGCTAGCACCGTGAAAGGGAAGAGTGCACTTCCCAACTATCAAATCACACTTCTTACTGGAATGCATGCTTCGTCTCCACTACTTCATAAGGAAATAAAAAAATTACTGAAAGCACTCACGCCACATGTAGGTAGGTCAAATGATAGGGTATGATTAAATTCTTTCTCAGCTTATTGACTTGAATAAATTCTAAAGCACACGGAAACAGGTGATAAAAGATTCTCACCCCTGAATACAGCCACTTTCTCTAATAGCTCGGTGGTGGAGAGTGATTCAGTATTACTCATTGGACAATTGAAGAGAATCTTAGTCATGGCAGCAGTGTAGGTTTGGACAGAGTAATTACAAATTTATCATTGAGATTGTGAAAGGCGCCTACAAACATTAGCGATAGGTTATTTTTCTTGCTTTATCAACATACTTACAGTACTCTAAGAAGACTTTGAAGAGTATTCTCTCTGATTCACAATTACCTTGCTAATTTTACTTTAAAAATATTTAGCTCAACATCATGTGGTGCTCTGTTTTATGTCACACACAATGCACCCATCATCCCGATTCATTCATCTGTAAATATCAGGTGATCCTGGTTCAGTGCTTCACAGCACAGAATTATCTAGAAGGCCAGAATAACAGGCTTGCCAGATTTTTTTTCTTAATCCATTTCTTTCCAGTTTCCACAATGCACTATACAATCTAGCATCACCAAGCCACTTCTGAATATCTGAACAAGTTTGGCCCCAGCACAAATGCAGATCTTTATCAATATCTGCTTATTTGGTTGACAACTTTTTTGATCTTCCTACTGAATTGTTCTTGTTTTATAACGGATCTCTGATAGGCATATTACTTTATGGAGAATACGTGGTCCAACGTAACAGAATCTAACATCTTTTCCTTTGATCTACTAATGCATACTACATGAAAAATTAGTTTCATCAATATCCTTTTACCCATGATACAAATGGCTCAGAAATGACAGAAGATCATAGCCATACACGTAAAGACAAAATTCTGAAACCACACGTGAAAGATTTCAGCACAAATTTTAAGTTTGCAATATGTCCACTCCCGTTTACTCTATTCAATTACTTCCAAAAGGCAGTTAACAACAGACTACTAAGATAAAGATGGTATCTTGTGTTATGCACTACTGTCTAGATAAATTAGCGCTAAATATCAGTGACTAATACTGCTGGGACAGGCTTCATCATTAGAAGAATAAAGGATTGAAAAATTGGAGCATTAACATTTCCTGTATTCTAATATTCATGCAATTCTTCATGTACTTCTGTTTGTACGTGCAAGTCTGTTTCTTTGGTAACAACATTAAACATAGGATGTGCAGAATAGGAAAATAATCAGAAATTCTATGGCTAGTAGATCCAAAACAACACGGAGGGGATTTTTGGTGCTCAAATCAGGAGTGTGATGCAACCTTCACTCTTCATCTTCTTCCTTCAGTGTAGTTCCTAAATTAATCCGTCAGTTGTCTTTCACCATAAGTTCCCTAAGTATCTTTAGGGTATTTTGTGCATGTAATTGGTAGTCCCCAGCTAGCTACCTATCTGTTTACATCAGATTTGAGAGCATCAATCTACAGAAAGCAATGCAAGAGCTCCCAGAAAAGCTGGAGAGAAAGGAGAAACAAGAGGAGACGCCCAAGCAGGGGCAGAAGCATAGAAAATGATGTAGGAGGAGGAGCACCACTGAGGGGACTGCAGCCCGTGGAGGAACCCACACCAGAGTAGGTGCAGCCCTCAAAAGAAGAGGAGCCCATGCCAGAGAAGTTGAGTAACAAACAAAGAGCAGTAAGAAGACAAGGAACAATGCACTGACAACTTCTGCCTCGCTGAAGGGACTGTGTGTAGTGCACAGTTGAGGGACAGCAGCCCAGGAAAGGGGAAGGAGAGGTGTCTGAGCTGAAGCCGAGGTGGTTTCTCTGACTAGCAGTTTAATTGTTCGTCTTGTTTTTCAATACCAGAATCAGTGATTTGAAGTTGATATAAATCTGAAGTAAATTAAAGTAAGTGGAATTCCCTGACTCAACATTGATTTGGCTCACAACAGAGGAAGAAGGTTGTCCTTTGGTGAGATGACAATGAAACTTTTTTTTTTTTTTAATGGCTCTGATGGATGGTGTTATGTCATGGGGTCACAGCAACACCATTCTGCTGTGTCATCCCTTCTGAATCAATTTGAATATTCTTGCAATTCTCTTCATCTCAGAGAGATACATTATGAAACACAGCAACCAACCTGTGAAAGAGCATCAAAGGAATTTACGGTGCTGTTATGCAGGCTAACTTGAGAGGCAGAGGATATCAATTCCTCACGCTCCTGCGCACAGAGTGATTCACCATTTAAGATACAAAAATAATCTTCAGCATAAGGTGTCATACACAAATTTTTCTATTCAGCTACGGTTCTCCATAGGTGGTCTTCCAATTCCATCTTTTCGAGACAAGTTGAAAAGAACTCAGTATAACAAAAGTCCAAAGCTCTTCAACTCCTGATGTAACATGTCTGTCAAATAACAAGCACTGTGTTCCTTTCCACGTTTTTTCCATAGTCTTCCACCTCTAGGCTATCTATATGCCAATTTCCAGGCTTTGTTTTCCACTCAACTTTCTTGTACAATATATTTGGGTAGACAGGTCAGAGATCCAGACTTGTAAACGTTTTGTCTCCCATCATATTAAGGGAGTCTGCCTCTTAAATTCTAGCAAATTTCTCAATAAGCCTTCAATTTCTAACAACCCAGTCTTCAATTCCCACTGCTCTGGAGTCCCCTAAATGTTTTTCTTCTGATCTGAAAGTTGGAATAGGAAAGACATGATGCTATCTTCAAAAATGTGAAACCAATATTAAACTCCAGAATTTACTTTACCAACGGTCAAGCATGGAAAAAAGCTACAAGCAGAATACCTACTGCTCTAAAGCTGCCCTTCCTTTTTTTTTTTTTTTTAACCCGTTTCTAATGATCAGGACTCCTACTCACCAGAATCAAAGCTTTCTATATACACACTGTTTAAGTGTCCATCTCTGTCCCTGTCTCACCTCTTCAGTCTCCCTTCACCTCTGCAACGTCTCCAACAGTGCAGATCATAAAGACTGATCATCTCTGGACCAACCAGAGATGTACGAATTTCCTTTTAGGTCCATCCATTTTGAGTAAGTACAGTTAGAGCCTACATAGATGGTTGTTTTTATACATACGCCTCTTGTGGTTAAATGTTAACCTACCTATGAGGTCAGCTGAGCTGGGTTAAGAGCAAATGTCAATTTAATGTCAAATTAACAGCAGCTGATAGGAGATGCTGAAGAAAATGGCATAAAAAATGGGGGAAGCACATACTAACTGTCCCCACTGTCAGCAATCCCTATTTTGAGGACTTCCCAAGCTGAACAATCTGTAGACATGCTTGTGTCTATCAGTCCTTGATTTACCCTCCCTGCCTAATCCACGTGGTGGACATTTAGATGTTTGACCTTTGCAGAGTCCCACATAATAATTAAGCATAATATGAACGTTATTTGCATTAATTTCTTTTACAGATGCTTCCTGTTCATCTCACTGGATATTCCCTCATCTAGTGTTTTGAGAAAAGGTGAACAACTGTTACCATTTACCTTCTCCAAGCCATTTATGCTTTTATATATCTCAATCAGTTTCTCCTCAATCACCTCTTTTGTGGACTGGAGAGCCCTGAATCTCTCCTTGTACCGAAGCTGTTTCCTACCCAAGATGCAAGCGCGTAACACATTTACAAAACGCTTTCCATTTTGTTCTCTCCTCCTCTCCTAATCATTTTTAACGTTGTTCTGACTGGCACTAAGCACACTGCCAGCATTTTCAGCCTCCTATCACAATGATTTCCAGACCTCTTTTCTGAGTGCTAATGGATAATTTACAGCCCATCACTGTGTAAGCAGCAATAGTTTTATCCCTGATGCACTACTTTGAATTTATTGCCACAATTTCATTTGTTGCATTATTGCCCAGTCACTGAGCATCATGAGATTCTTCTGTAATTCTTCCGTTTTAATTTAATGCTTTAATTAGACAGAATTATGTCTTTTCATTATTCATCACTTTTCCAGATCCAGGAATATGTTGAGCAGTACAAATTCCAAGAGATTCCTGTTAGGTGCTGTTCATAATCTCCTGCCACTATAAAAATTTGGACCACGTTCTTCGTCTACTGTCCTTAACCAGCCATTAAATCCATCCATAAAAAAGCCTTTCATGCCCGTAGAAGGGGACCCTGTCAAAACCTTTTTGTCAAAATGCATCCAAGTTAAGTATATCAAGCAGCTCTATCACATCCTGAAACATTCTTATTCTTTTAAAGACCCATAACAGATTTGCTGTAAATTCTTCCCACAAAAAAACCTTCCATGACAGATACATCTTTTTCACTCCACACTGTCCCATGTTATTCCTAGGTTGTGTTTGCTCACAAAACTCAGCTCTACCTATTCATGCCCAATAAAATAGAGATGGTATCTCTATGATCCCCAAACGTGGAAGAAATTAATGACTGGAAAGACAGAATTCATGATTCCAGAGACAAAATGATGGAAGACAGAGGACAAGCGTATTCCAGTGACCACAGTGATTCCTTGGACCTCTTCTTCAGCTGATCCTCCTGCTTTTCCCAAGCGCTTCCTCAAACAGAATTTAATACTTCAGACAACACCAGCACAAACAACTGGATATTGCTTTTGGAGAGTGTCAGTCTCCACACATGTTTTGGTTAAACCGACCCAGACTAAGAAGGCAATTCCATGAGCAGCAGCAAATCTAGCAGCTCACTGTTGCTTAAGGAGCAGAGATTTGCCTGTTCCCCTACTCATGCAATCCTTTCGCATTATCTCTTACATCTTTTCATGAGCTTATTCAACTCACTAACCAGAAGGAAATTTAGCTTGTTTCACTAGCCTAGCTTCTTGCCAGTCTGGTGAGTTACATAAAGTGGTGAGCACCAGAGACTGAGAGTGGGAGCACAACTGCCTCCTTTCAGACAAGTTCCTCCCATCTCACACCACTCTGCACCTTGGGGAGGCAGGGATGGGAGACAGAGGAAAAAGCAAGTTCCAACAACAAGGCCACCTCTCCTTCCCCCAAACATACGAATTTTTATCTTCAAGTTAAGAAACAAATATACTCACTTGAAACCAGAAGTTTCCTCTTTAAACTGCCTTCGCTAGATTGCCAGAAAATAAATGAGAAGTAACTTTGAAACCATATAAATAAGTTTCAAAATCACATTTCAAATTACTACATCAAATTAGTCATCCCCAAATTATCGTTTATTCCTGTAGGAAATATGAAGATTAACTGCCTGTACATTCCCAAAGATACTGAATACTAATAATATCGCTATTAATGTGCATTTACTTTAATTAAACTGTAAATAAGCTTCTGGTCTTGAGACTGAAACGTCCATTCAGTGTTCCAAGAAAATTGCTGTTACATGTCATGATCAGAATATTATTTTGCTATCAATATTAGAAAAATTCTTTTCAATTACTTAGTGCCTACAATTTGTGCATCACAAAGCACATTTACAATCATTATACAATCTGATCATAATAAGGTTCAGAGGGAGGCAGGCTTTGAAATGATTCAGGCTGCCGTGAGATTCATCATCTGTAGAAAAAAAAAAATGTTTTTTACACTTGAATGAATGCATTCAACACCTAACTCCTCCAGAACCGTGGCCTGACGCCTATTAGCTAAAACCACGACATCAGGTACCTCAGTCCCAGCTTAATCGCATCCTTATTAGGTGGGACAGAGAGAAATCTGCTGAGAGCCACAGTGGATGTGTTCTGAGTTTCTAGAACAGCTGTCCAAGCATTAGGTGCCTTTGGCCACTCCATGACATTGTATTAGTCACATTAGAGGGCTGAGACTGCCTCCAGTTATGCCAGTTAAGTAATAACTAATTCATCCTGCTCTCAGCAACGAGGCTCTAATGTAGCTAAATCTCCCAGAAACGTGCAGTCAATTGTTATTAGATTATTACTAGAGCCTCCCTGACCTTTGGCGTCTTAAAATTAAGCTGCTCGGAGACTGAAATAAGCATATCATTGAGGTGCACAGCAGTAATCTCATCTTAAAGTATAATGACTGGAAGCCATCTATAAGTATTTTCTAAGGTATTTGGAACTGCTGCTTAGTAGTTGACATTTCCAAACTGCAGACCTGGTGAACTAGTCCACGTTGGGTAAAATGGCATCTCATCCAGCTCCTCACGCTTGTAGCTCCGTGGAACTTACCGTGTGTCATGATACAAAACTTTGTGCAAACGTTAATTAATTCACCTTCTGGGAGGGTCATGAGCGTTCTCCTTAAATACCTACTAAATGGTCTGTGCATAACAAGCACAAGTGTGCAAAATAATAGTGGTGTAACTGTTGAAGCTGCCACCTGGGCATATTCAGATCTGCTGAAAGGAGGAAGCATGCACCCTCTTTGTATACACCTTACATTTGCAGTGGGTAGCTTTTAGCACCCGATTGCATCCAATCTTCAAGGTTTTAAGACTCATACAGTATGAAGGTAACACTTATTTCCCTGTACTATGCCCACCTGTGCAAATAGGTAAGCATCAAAGAACCATTTTTCCAACTTCTCTTATTTCCACAGAATTTCCGTTAAACTAGCGTAACAAATTTGCCAACCCCTTGCAATAGGGATTAGGGAAAGTGTGAAGGGGAAATAATTGCCTGCTTCACCTATAAAATAACACAATGTTATTAACCACATTTATAAAAACTGTACGAATGACAGAAAGAAGCATGGAATACTACTAGTGGTTCACTTGGAAGGACTACTATCTGAACTGAGCTCCTTTCTAGCAAAAAAACAGGGATGTAAGCTGAAAAGCTGAGGGAGTCGACCCATTAGGTGCAGAGGATGCACTGACAGCGAGGAGTTTACACCTGGCAGAATCAACCCCAATTCCCATCAGCTGTAGTGTTTTGGACCTATTAATTTCAGGGATGAATTTACGCTAATGTTATTTTAACTTCAGTTAACAGATTGAAACAAATTGTTTATAACTATTTTCAGTGTTTCTGAACATATCCAATTATTTGCTCGGGGTAATAAAGCAAGCTCAAATTGAATCTCATACCTCACAACCAAAGTAAGGAACATTTATGACTGTCTTCTGAGAACTTTTTCTAATTTGTTTCTTTGAAGGAACCTGGAATTGTTTCATAAATAGTTTTGCACAGAAAACAATAGAGCTCAGTGATATAAAACTGGCATGACTTTAAATAGAAGTTTTACCCATTTGATAGTCACTCTGAGCATCAAATATTTTCACAGAGATGCTATAGACACACACTAGTGTTGTAAAAGCATCTAAAGAATTTTCCTATCCCTGCTCCTGTTTCTTTAGAACGTTTTATTACATCCTCACTTTAACTTCCAGCTTTCATTTCCTGAAACATTCATTAGAAAAAAATAAATAAAAAATGGACAGAAAGCATCAGTCTCTTAAAGAGAAAACCTGAAAAGCTGGAATAACAATGAGTTTAACAAGCATTGTTCTTTACATTGCCAGAGTGAATACACACACACACACACTTCATACTGTGCAGAGGTTAAAAAAGCTACTGAAGCCCAGTACCCAATAGTCAAATCTGATCACCTTTCTGACCTGCAGAATGATGCTTTGGAGTCAAAATTCAGAAATATTATCTTGTATATTGCAGCAGAGCAAATATACTACTTGGCTTATAAATTCTTTGAATTAAATTGTGATTTTTTGTTTTTCAAAATAGTCAAATACTCTTATACTAGAACCTTAAAAAAAAAAAAAAAAAAAAAAAAAGAGGAGTCTAATGAATGATGCAACATATTAGGAAAGCCATCATCACTCTATTTGTGATATCTCTTTTGAGGTGTCTGTCTAGCTTGCTTTTAATTTGTCAGCAAAATCAACAGATTTTGCTTTGGGACTGGGACAGGAATAGATGACCAGCCCAAAAAGATCTTTTTCTGTGACTTTACCATCTGCAGCTGACCTCTGTCTATAGAAAGATCACATCCTGGAGAACAGATTTAAATTTCTCATTACACTTGCAAAAGCTTGCAGAAAAGTGGGGGCAACCTTACAAGCAGTGGGCACAAACTGGAGCACAGGAGGCTTCCTCTGAGCCCCAGGCAGCACTGCTGTGCTGTGTGGGTGTGGGAGCACTGGCACAAGTTGCCCTGAGAGGCTGTGGGGTCTCCTCCTTGGAGAGAGAGCAGAGCAGCCTGCTCTGGGTGGCCCTGCTGGAGCAGGGGTTGGAAGGGATGTTCTCAACCATCCTGTGATTCTGTGAACAAGTGCGAACTACTATTAAAACAACAACCACTCAGAGCTAAAACGATAGAAAACAATCTCATGGAAAGACAATAAGCAGCAAGACACTGTTAACTGAACTCTGCTAGAAACAGTTTCACCCCCATTTCTCTTGAATAGGGGAAGGAAGACATAGAAGCTCCTTTCCTGATATACCCAAGATAATGAACTGGTACAGCCTTTGGTACATAAAGTCAACAAATGAGCTTCACTGTCCATGGAAAGACAATGATTTCTTTTACCTCCCATGCCTCATGACCTGTGATGCTGTAACTTCTATCACATAAAAAGACTGTTTATTGCTTACCTGGAAGATGACAGTAACAACATGGCCAAGCTCTCTCTGACAAACATGTAGCTCTCAAGGTTCTTCACCACAAAGAGCATGATAAAAGGGTGAAAAAGTAAACACGTATAAAGTATATACAAATATAAAGGCGTTTTTATAGGATATCAAAACTGAAATCAACACATATTATTTGGGGAAATATAAGGGAGGCAAACAAGTTTAAGAAGTGAGAAGAACAAATGGTATCAGTAGGTGTTTGGATGCCTAACTGGCCTTCCTCTCCCAGAGAAACAAACACAACCCAATTAGTCACACCTGCCTTGCCCCGTCCTCCTAGTGGTCCCAGGTGTGGCTTTGAAGAGGTGGTTTGGCAGGCAGGATCATTTTAAGGCCTGGACTTACAGCAACCATGGCCATCCCATCCAGACCAACCTGGAACAGAAACTCCACCCAACAACCCATACTCAGCTCCCAGTGGCACTAGTCTCCCCCTGAAGGATCGAGACTGACCTACAACCAAAGCACACGCAGCACCGTGAGGAAGAGCATTCATTAGCCTTGCAAATATTTACAAGGGTATATCTTGTTGATAAAGCAGTAAAACGTACTTGAAGTGGGTAATTTAATATCTCTCCCTGAAGTCTGTGAAGTGTAACTGCAACCCAGAGAGGCTAGCAAATAGATGTTGCAATAACTACACGGTAGCAAGTGGTGGGGATTAAATAAGTGTTCATTAGTATTCTCATACTTAACTACAGTGAACTATAAAAAGCTGTGAACTGCTCATGTCCAACAGGACTACACGTCTAAATGACTCCATAACCAAGGCCATGGCAGATTCTTAATACCACTGCCATCACAAGCAGAACGTGAGGACATGAAACCTGCAAAGACAGAATTAAGCCTTTCTGTTCACAAATATCATAGTTACTTTTGTAAATACGCCGCACACAGACTGAATAAAAACTCACTCCTCACTATGAACACGTCGTGCTTCTCAGATAACCTTTGCAAATGCTGTCCTTTAAAAACAAATACTTCATTAAACTTGCATCCTTAGATTATCTAGCCGGAGAAAGAAAAAGAAAAAGCACACAGAAGAGAAAATGTGTTGTTCCTTGTCACAGAAAGAAAGGGGAAGGGAGGTTCTTCCCTAACTTTGGCCAGAAAAACTTATTTTTCGTAGAATCGTTGATATTACCATATATCTTGTTGATATGCTTAATGTATGTAGTATAATTTGTACCACTGATGAATTGTACTAGCATCGTATCATTATCATGCTGCAAATAAGCTCGCTGTTTTTGAGTGGTCTTGTGCAGAGCCAGGAGTTGGACTTGATGATCCTTGGGTGTCCCTTCCCACTCGGGATATTCTATAAGAACCTCACAGGGCTTAAAATGCACTGCTACTGCTGAGGGCAAGCACGGTTCAAATAAGCATGAGGTGAATGAAGCACCACGTTATTTTACTGGATCACTTGGAAACAACAATTAGTGGCACAAATTTCCTGCAGCTTTTTGATTCAAGCAAGTTTTATCAAATTTCACATAAAGAATATAAGCGTTCTTCCTTTGCATTAATTTGGAGAGCTGGGAAGGATAACAAAAATCAGCGTTGGTGATTACATGCAAACAGATCTGATGTTATTTTATTTGAACAAAAGACAGATCATTCAAAGTAGCATGAAAAGCAGGTGCTTAGATGGATTAGTGGTAAGTAATGCCTTGTTACTCCCTTGTAATGGCTGATTAAATTTTGCAAAACCACAAGAAAGTTGTCCCCTATTTTTCTAAGGAACTCAGATTGTAGTTTAATTTGTAACCACCTTACCATAGTAGACATCCCATACTTTATTACCCTCATTAGGGCTGTCACCAACATCTTAGAAGCAGACTGTTAGCTTATTTTATTTCTTCTGGTGAAGGGATTTGGCATGTTAAACTACTGTGATTTTAAGGAGAGGTCTGTGTTATCCAGCCAAAACACAGATTCCAGACAGGGCAGAGCATATATAAGAATAGGACATAAAATGCCTGTACAGGAACAGGACATACTCTGCCTCTGATTCAAGCCTACTTACAGAACTTCTTTGCTGTGGGTATAAATCTTTCCCAAATGCATTTTGTCTGGAAGACACCTGCAGAACTACAGTGCACTGTTATTCTGAGTTGCTTTCTTGGTGAATATAGTCTTTCCAGGATTTAGTTTGATGGAGTGATGGAGTAAAGAATTCAGCAGTCTGCATTTGTTCATAGTTGGCCAAACTGTGTTGATTCAACATCTAAAATACTAGCAATGACTTATTTTTGCGGTAATGCCATTTCTTAATCCATAGCACAGATGGAACTTAAGGGTGAGGGGCCCATAAAAGCCTTCAATAAACAACATTGCATTTGCAATTTTTTTCCTTAAAAGCGGTGAATTTTTGAGGACGGGTACTAAGTGATACTAAGATATGACCTTTTGAGTGATAAATGCCTTTTCAACATCCAATAAACAACTGCAACAATTTTCTGTAGGTTTGCTCCATCTCCTGCTCCAGCCCTGGTGGAACAGATGTAACAGTTCCTGTTCCATAACCGTATGTGATTTATCACCATTCTCCTTTGCTATCAAAAGATCTGAAAATATGAGGAATTTCTGCAACCCCATCGGTACACTTTAAAATAATGAAAGAAACTAGTTGGCATTCTTGCCTATTTTCCCACTTCTTTTTACTCACATGCCTGTGACACTGTACAAATTTTTCTTGATCTGAATTTATTTTAGAGTAGAAATCTCACTTTTCCACTTCATTTACTAGCTATAGTCCCTCGGGGTCCCTCCTTTAATTTTTTTAAAGGAATTCCCAGTTTTTCTGTTCATATTTTCCTACCAATTTCAAATACAGTTGTCCTCAGTTCTGGGAAATTAGCCCTTTTGATACAAGCTTGTGATTGAACTCGCCCTGTTTCCCTGTACTAAATATAATCAGGTCAGGATTACTGGTCCCTTGGCAACCATCAGCTTCCAGTCCAGCGGTTAGTTCATCTTTATCCATCAAAGCAAAACCCAGAATTGACTTACCATATTTTCAATGTGATACCTTTTTGCTTTAGCAAATTATCCTCCATCTTCTGGCAACAATAGCTTGTTTTATGTCCAACTGCACAGAACTTCCACTAAATGTCGCTTAAATTGAAGTTTCCCCATAACACCACCATTTTATTAACTGTGAATTACGGTGCTACTTAAAGGAACTCTTCTACTCTGTAGCATCATTTGATGGCTGGTAACAGATCCCTCTAGCAGCATATTGATCCACACACACTCAAAAGGCCATGGCTTTGTTCTCTGTAGCTCTAAAAAAGGTAATGAAATCTTTAAAACTCGGTGTTACCTACCTTGTTATTCTCACTGTCCTTCATAAAGTGACTGTAATTCAGTTCAAATGATTCTAACAATTATATCCAACTTCTCATCACACCTTTGCTTGTTATCTAGACTACTACCATTATTGGAAAGGGAACTGAAAAAATATCCTCCACATTATACGCAGCTTCATTGCAATTTTCCTTGAGGCACCAAGTAGCAGTCTGTATGTATCCTTACCAATTTCTCATGATTACGCTAATTTAAAATTCTCCTGGCTTTTTTAATGAAGTTTTCAGCCCAGACAATTACTGTTCTTCCTGTAGAACACCATGCTTCTACAGCTGCCCTGACTACAGGTGAAATGCAGGCTTCAACAAAAATGGACTTTCAGCTTTACCTGTACCAGCATGCCTCCTGCTTCACCTCCAGCACATCCTGGTGTCACAAAAGAAGGAAGGCATGAAGATCCCTCAACAGATCAACATCATCCTGCAAGTGTTTTTGGTTGGTTGGTTTCTTTCTCTTTTCTTTACATAAAGAATACATTTGTCTTGGAATAATCCCACTGGGAACTATTAAGAACACACACGGAGCACACCCTTGATTTCACTAAGCATTGGTGGCAGAAGACCAATAGTGCTTTTTCTCCTAATTCAAGCAGATCATGCTTATTTAAAAAAAGCCAGATAGGTCAAAATCAAGTGGTCAGTACAAAAATGCATTACAAGGAATGGGTTTTCTGATAAATTAGACTTCTCTGTATGTACAGTTTTTAAACAGAATGTTACAATGGTAACAAACAAATCCTCACTTCTATACTCAATTAACTATAACACATGGTTTTATCACACTAAAGGGACATCAATTATTTTTTATTCCTAACTCTTGCAAGCAAGGGCTGCAGATTTTTTTTAAGTGAAAAACACAATGAAGTACAGCCTCCAGTTTCAATAAGAAAATATCTAGCTTAATTTTCGGCTCTTATCTCCTTGACTTTGCTGTTCTCTGATAGGAAGTTGGCTGTTGTCCAGCTTAACTCGTAACATTTTGTTGCTTATGTTCAACGTAATTGCAGACATGACAGGCATTCATAATTAAGCCCAAAGGGTAAGCCTAGAGTCTGAGACACACTGGAAAACATGAAAATATGAGTGGATAATGTCTTCAAGTCCAAAAAATAAAAAGGGGAAATATACTACTAATGAAAATAAAACAATAAAAATACCTATTGTGGTTCAAATATGCTGCACCATCGTTGTCCGTGAAATCAAAAACTATATAGCCACATTACTAATGAAATTAAATTATACTAGTTACAGCAGACATGAGTCTGCACAGCCTACTTAATGAGTCTGTAAATCTAATCAGAGGAACTTGTGATAGTCTGGTCCTGCCTGGACAGGCCTGAAAAGCTGGAAGACTTTCACCACTATTACACAGCAATAAATCTTAAAAATCTTGCAACACTGCTTTTTGATACTTGTGCCTTTTCTCTCCACTCAACCTGCTAGAAATATAGCATCCTACGCTACCTCACGAAGCCTTTCAGAAAAAATTCCCCAAACACGCAGACAACTGTGGATGCATCCACACAGACCTCCTTTGGCACCATGACCTTGCCAGAGACAAATTACATATAGCAGTCTTTATAGCTCTTGGCTGTAAGGAAAAGTGAAATAAGAGAGGATTTGAGCATGACTGGCAGAAAGATGTAAATGTTTGCCTGGAGATTACTGATGGCAGCATCCCAAAAGTAACATGAAGAAATAACCCTCGTGATTGGTACCCGAAGTTAACACAAGGGAGTGACCAACAAGAACAGAAAATGGCATGCTAGATGAAATCATTCTAAGCAGTATTTGAATCGGGGTCTCATGTGATGCTCAGACCAAGAGAGTGGTGACATTACCTGGCACGGCAGCAAATTTGGCAGTACAGATGGGGAAGATCCTCCAAAGACCCGGAGGGACAGCAGCTAGCAGGACTGACAACCATGAGGAAGCACTGGAGCCTCCTCATCATCATTGGAGCTGGGACAAAGCTCTACAGTGCTCCCTGACCTGAAACATGGCCAGTACAGCCCCATCCTGATTAGTGACCAGCACCAACACCCACAGCCCCCCATTAGGGCGGGTGCGCAGGAGCAAGAGGCCCTCAGGGTTGACACAGCAGGGGCAGCAGGCCGGAGACAAGTGGAGTGGGTTGTAGGAAGTGTTATTTTTTATTATTGTTTTATATAGCATTTTCTTTAGCTTTACTGCTATGCTGAGTGCAGGTATCAGTATCAATTTTGGTTAAGAAGTGTTTCAGCTAAGCCCGGGTTCGCCTGTTTCTGGCAGGCCCCCATGCACCTCAATCGACTCGCTGGTGCAGGCCGACCGCGACTGAGCTCGGTGCACGGTGGATGGCAGGAGGCATCGACGGCATCGGGTCGATCCCTGTGCTCCAGCACCACTGCTACCCATGACAAATAAATAATCCAGTTACCAGCTCGGGAGAAAGTGACTTAAACGCCTCAGTTCTTCCCTCTGACTGCACGAAAGGGCACGGCACCAAGCACACATTTATGGTGCAAGATAACGCGATGCTTGTGTAGATGCCTATGTCCAGTTTTAGGTGACGGTGTGTTGTTTTACTTTCCTCCCTGAGAACACAAATTACCAGAGAAATAGTGCCAATAGACACCAATAATTATGGATAATAAAAAAGGAGAACAAAACAACACTCTGTAGCACATCTTTGTATCTGGCTGGCTGAAGGGGGAAAAAAATCACCTCCAGCCACACAGAAGAAAATCCTCGGATTTTCTTGGGAGACTAATTACCAGGACGTTCACGTATGCTTATATATCTCAGCTTAATAAGCAGAGCAAAGTCAGGCTTATTCCTCAAACGCAAAAAGCTAAGGGGCACTCAGATGGCAGCAACTCCAGGAAAACACTGAGCTTCAACATGAAGTGTCCCACAGGACAGAGAAGAAACTGGAGTAGCTTATGGTATTATGAACTTATAAATCCATGTAGCAAAAAGATCAGGAGGAAAACCTGCCGTTCTGATGGATGAGCACACTGCTATGCTTTCTTTTTACAAATCATACTGGGGCAATGGTGTAAGCACAATCAGCATTATGCCGGGTTTTACTGATCTTTCCTCCCCAAACCTAAACGAAAACTAAAAATGGAAGGAGATTAATTTTGATGTGGGGCAGATTCTGAGGAAGAATCTAATAAAGCTGCAATACACAAAGGGAAGACTTGACGGCAACTGGTATCAGTCTACCCAGGCAATAATAAGAGGAGCCTGTAATACACGCACCAAGTCCCTTTTCCCATAATGTCTCCTTCTTTCCCCACTTCTATAGCTCCAGGTCCACGAAATCTACAGTTTTACAGCAAGTACAAAGGGCTTGAGAGCTATTCTGAGACTAAAACGTAGAAGCTGGAAAACTGAAAACAAGACAAAACCAACCCTACAACACTGACGCAAGGGCACAGTATTTTATGATGTGAAAACGATGAACTCCAAGAAGCACTGGAGCTGAATAAGGCAGCCAGAATTTATTTTTGAGAAACTGTAAAGATTTTTTTTCAGTTGAACTATATAATGAAACAGCATTTTGAAAATTAATGCTAAATAACTCAGCAGTTAAAGCAAATAAGTAAAATAAAATAAAATAAAATAAAGAATAAATGAGTAAATGAGAACTTAATATAGCAATACTGCCAAAAATGAACAAAAACAAAATAAACAAAGCCAAAACTGCCAGGCACAGCATAGGAAGAAAGCTGCAATGGAGCCGATTACACTGGGGACTGCATTAACTTAAACACTGGGTTGCCTGAAAACCAACGTGAAGCATGACAAAACCCACAGCCTATCTGAAGCTCCTGACTTTCCCACTACAAACAATTTTTAAGAAAAACTTTTGTACAAAGCTTTCTGAAGAATCTCCTAACGTCTTTGTTGTAGATCTCTCCACAGCATATTTCAGATAAACAATGTTCTCCCTTACTACATACTGCATGTGCAAACAGAAAATTAAGAATAATTCCCTAGCAAGCAGGAGAACTGACCCTTACATTTTCAGAATAAAGTGAGAAGCCTAATCCTATTTATGTGATCACTGGATGACTTCACATTAGAAATTCTCCTCCATGATGGAGAATCAGACACTGACAAGACCTCTTAACATTTTTTTTTAAATCTTGACATCATGACAATACCTAGTTTAAATAAAGGAAGACATGGAAGGCACTATCGAACCTGCAGCTCACTGTCCAGTCTGCAGTCTTCACTCTGTGTCTGTTGACATAGCGAAAATCAACAGACATCACATTTCAACAATTTTATAACATAAATAAACATAAAAGCACTGCAGGAATACAAGTGTAAAAGGGCAAGCAGAAAGGCAACCGTGACATCTCTGTGTGTCTTCCTCCCAAGCACTAATGTCAGGCGATAGCTGCAGGCTTTCACACAAGAAACGTGACAGCTAACGAAAACGGAAATAATACAACTTCACACAAGCATCTTTTGCCTTCTCACCTTCTTATTAGGCATTTCAAAATATGCTGAAAGATAGCAAAACTGTAAGCCTCTCTTTCTGTAATTTCTTTCCAAAGCAGAGTGAACAAACATACTAAACAATTATGTCAACATGAAAGTATTAAATAAATCAATTAGAAAACATTAACTTATGCAAATATAAACATCAAAGCATTTCTCATTCATATTTCAAATTAAGGATTAAGAGAGCAACCCAATTATTCTCTCAATCTGTTCGTCTAAGAATCCATCAACTGAAGAGATTAGCATGCTTTATGGTGGTGGAATATGGGACAGCTTTGTCCCAGTATCCATGAGTCCCATTAATAAATGCATTCTTAGCATATATTAACATTTCTTAACTGTCACCTGTGGAAAAAAAATGACTTTGAGGTAACGAGAGCATTCGACTTTCACTTCTCTCTTGTCTTGTACTGTACAGTAACTACAGTAAGGAAAGCCAACTCAAGTAATTTATTTTTAGCAAACTCATTATTCTAAACAGGTTGTTCATTTTTCTTTAGGAGACCAAATAAAGTGAGAGAATATTTAAGTCGCACTATTTAAGGAGTAACTGCATAATGACGAGTCTGTAACCAGAAGTACTCCATTCCACAATTATAAGTGATTAGAAGAATAAGAGGATGGTAATAGCTGCTTTAGCTACGTGGCAATCAAAAATACTTTTTTATTCACTGAAAATACTGAAGAAGAATTAGTCAATCAAAGACAGATTGCCATCACGTACTACCATATGTCCCGCAAGGAACTGGGAAAGAAAAAGAAGACAAAGCCGGGGCTGCAAAGCCCCTTGCCATGCACCACCTCTGATAAGTCCACTACCTCTCCCAAACTGAGGGTGGGTGCTACCAGCAATATCAGCAAACATTTCAGTTTCCAGAACACGTGCATCTCAGAGCCATCACTGACAGCCCGCTGTTTGAAGAACACGGCCATCTCCTTTGCTTTAGCATCTCTCCCAGCCACGTGGGAATTGCTGTGCTGCCCAGAGGGACCACAGCTGTGCTTGATCACAGCCACCTCCCTCCAGTCATCTGAACCTGAAGCAAGAGGGGTTGCAAAATGAGAAATACGCACCATGCATCAATCCAGATTGCTTCTCTCTGGCCACATCACCCTATTTCTGAATTACATTCACAAACACATGCACTGTTTATTTAGGTCTATATTAACAATGCCCTTCATAACTCACATAACTGCTGGGTCACCTCCCTGCTGATTTACAAGTATAAATGGCAAAAATGCACCTCACTTCTATCACAACTTCTTACTGGTTTCCACCATAAACCAGAGGGCTCCATCTTGGTAAGGGTTTCAATAAAAATCTAATCCTAATTCCATCTTTTCTCCCACATGGTATAAAGAAAGATAGTTACCAGGGTGCCAGAGTACAAGAAAGGGCAGCAAAGCACTTAAGTATCATGACCATAATAGCCTGCAGTATTGCTACGGAAAAGTGATTAAAACACAACAAGGTCCCAGACTGAAAGCCAACTTCAAAGAACTGGCATGTTGAAGACAGGAGTCTGAAATAAGAGAAGCAATTTCTGTGTCAAGGAGACCTGAGGAAAGGCATGAAAACACACATTTTTAGAAAGTGTCTAAGAACCACTGTACATATTTTATGCCTGCAATGATGCTATGCAACAAGTCAATCCAATTTTCGTGGCATTCTTTCAGCCCAAAAAACCTGATTCTTTATTTTGAGTTTGCATTTTTTTGATATTCTGTCATAACAGCTTTAGACAGAGCACCACAACACCACACAAATCCTCACAATAGGATCCTGCTTTGGGCATTTTATTTCCAAAGATTATTTGTTAAAGCTGTATTCACGCCTGCATTCATTTTCTGTGCGAGCAGAATGTATCAGCAGCGTAACTACATTTCAGGAAGATACACATCTGATCTACAGACTGAAACGGAGGTTGTCTCCGTTCTGAGTAAGTACACGGAGTATGCTGTCTGAAAAGCTCAGCAACTGCAGTTTGTGAGCTTTTCCACAGCCAGTTAAACCAGGAGAACAATAAAGGGAAGTACTCACAGCTTAGGATGCATTCTCCACATATCTGCCAATACAGCGGATCCAGATCCTGCAGACATTTGTGGAGGAAATTTGTCTTTATAGCATCTGTAATGTGTGTATGTATATACCACCTTTTTTCCCTCTCATCAGGGGGTTGCAGGACCACCATCCACAGAGGATGAGCACTGACCATGCACTTGGACAATCAGTTTGAACCAACTTCCACTGTTACTGCCCCTTGTGCCCTTGTTTGTGTGCACCTTTTTGCTGCAGGTGTCTTCAAGCGTGACACACACCAAGTCTCAGACTGGGATATAAATCTCAAAACCTTTTGGAGAAAAAGTGACTAAGACAGCTTATTCGAGTGGAACAACACTCTTCAGTGTATTAGCACAGCACTTAGAGGGGTGTCTGGGATGGGTTTTGATTAAAAGCGACTGGGGTTATGAGAAAGGGCTGCTCTGTAACACGTCAGGAACGGCAGCCATTTTAAGTAACGCCACTGATACACCCTGACCCCCTGTGAAGCAGGGGGGACTCAAGCTTAGCAGCTTCTACATGATCTTGGACATGGTTATTATCTCATTAAATAGGCTCTGAGAGGAGACTTGGCCTTTTAGGTTTCTTATACACACACTTACTTGAAGGCCACCCGAAAGGTTTGCTCCTGGGCAGGTGGAAGGACTACTTTAAACACACTGCTTATGAGACAAGCATGGCTTAGCCCTTGGTTGCACAGGAGGAGGCCTGGGGAAACCAGAGGCAGATGAATTTTGTGACTCAGGAACCTCTGGGTATAGGGGTGAAGGTAGGGGAGTAGAGACAGAAGTCCCCCAATCTCCTGATAAACCTGATAGCCACCAAAAAGACCCCTTTCCTACTTTTGATCCAGAAAGAAAACTCCCTAGACCACCTGCCAAAAACGTTTGGCAAGTCCATGAAACCTATAGCAAAACAAATTGTACTGAATGGGGATTATGACACTTCCAGATTTCAAATCACTCGAGACAAAAGAAGGGACCCTGCTTTACTCTGTTAGCTGATGTAAAACTAAATTTGTGGAAAACTGCATTCGTGCTCCTGAGTGCCCTGTGCTTTAACACAGCGATGTGAACATCGGCATTCTTCAAGGACCGGCTCTTCAAGAGAAAAGCTGCCACAGTCACTCTAGGAAGACAAAATCAGCAGCTCTCTGAAACACTGAACAGCCCTCAGAGGATAGGCTCTGCAGGGACGATTGCGTTGGTCTCGGGAACGGGAGAGGTTCACTCTGAAAGGCCTTCCTCTGTATTTCCTTAGGACAAGGTTAATGTGACTGGAAGGTGAAGCTTGGACTTGGGTGCCATACAGCGTGGGTTTGCCTGTCTTCCAGAGTTAAAAGGCAGGTCCTAAGAATCGTAAGATGAGCCCTTACAGCTAAAAAAATGTCTTGTGATATGGATTTAGAGGTGACAGTGCCCAGGATTGTCATGACAAACTTCAGAATTTACAGAATGAGTAGATTCATCAGGAGACAGAAGAAATATCTACTATGTTGTCTGGAAGGCTTTTGAAAACTCAGATGAACTTGTCCTTTGCCTCCAAAACAGAGATACAGGATTAATGTGCTTGGTCTCGGGGAAATGACTATCAGTATGCTGATACACTCTCACTGCTTCCAAAACAGTATCCAGGCATCGTTAAGCAGCCAGGAATTGCTCCTAAAGGGGCAGTGGGATAAACTGCCCTGGGATCAGGTCCCTCTGCTCTGTCCTCCAATATGATCTAATATAGACACTGATTTTTCAAGTACTTTCAAAGCATCCCTAGGAAAAAAATAAAATAAAAAAATACATGTACTTCTTTCCCATTAGCCCTACCTAAACTGTTAAGTCTCAGACTGACGCTGACCCACCCAGGGCTCATAACCCAAAGCTCCAAGTGCTTTGTGTGATCTGCACGCTATCTGGTCTCCTCTCTCTTCCTTTCAAACAGCAGTACTGGTATGTAGGGACACAGGACACAGATATTTCTATGCCCTTCTGTTCAGATCAGACCCTACCATTTCATTCTGTCCACCAGCAAGTCCTCTTCAGACGGTGCTTCCATTCTTGAAACTAATGACAAGTAGTGCACAACTTGAGAGGAACTTCAGCTGTTTCCAAGACCTGCTCGGATAAACACACTCCACACAGCATAAAACCAGGGCAAACAGTGGTCTCCTTTGTCATCTGGTTTTCACTACACCAAGTGCACCCATAACCCCATAAGAATGGCAGCACCCTCCAAACAGATGCTCACTCTTGGCACTGGGGCAGCTGGAAGCCAACATGCACAGCCGTGTGTGCTGACCCACGTGAAAACCCAGCCACACACTCTTTTTTTGTGCAGAGGCCGCATACAATAAAGCAATCCTTTGTACAATCTCTCCCTATAAGCTCTGGCAAGTTTACAAATCAAATCCTGAGAAACCCTCTGTAGGTCTATGTTGTCCTACTTCCATCAACATCAATAAAGCTAAGAAAATGTAAGGCAGCAGAGGATCTTGCATCAGACAGACACAACTAAATGCCATCCTTCTCAAAATCTTGTACTGTAATCCACATGAAATAAATTGGCTTTGTATGCCTCAAATGTTAAATATCTGTTTTCCCTCACTCTTATACTCTACATGACAATGGAAATCGCACTTTGCAGATGTTCCGGCAGGAAGACAGACCCTCAAGGGTTTGGTTTTGATGCTCACTCCAAGCTTTAAATGCTTAACCAAACCTGTCAAAATTCCTCGTTGCCTGGTAATCTACGTGCAGAACACCTGGACGCATGCAAATTTACACAACTACGTGTGCGCTGATCAAAGAATAAGATGATCAAAGAAAACGTTCAAAGGTTTTAGTTCTGTTTGGATAAAACAGACATCAACAGTTCGGACCCTTGGCCAAAGCTGCTTTGAACATTAAGAAGTACATCTGGCAAGGAATTTGAAAATTAACTTCACATTAAAGCCTAAGAACTTGTGCTTTGTGCATCGCACAGAAAAAAAGAATAAATCTACTTTTCCTATTAAGAAACAAAAAGCTGACCTGTTCTGAAGCTAAGAAGATGCAAACTTTTGGGGCTGGATTATCCATCAGTTTTACGAAGGACTGATTAAAAACACCACACTGGAAGACTCGCTGTAGATACCACTCCTCTGAAGAGGGATTAGAAACTCATAGGGCCGGGGGGGGATCAACAGCATCAAAATTTTCAATGCAACTAGATCCCAAGTGCTGGGGAAAAAGCCTTTGTTTTCCATGCTTCAACATGTTTTAGTAGAAAAAGTTATTAATGCATAGTGCTCAGAATGGGTTGGTCAGCTGAGTCCTTCAGCTTTGTGGGTATTTGATATTGAGGTTGGCTTTCTCTTCACTTGCAAGAACATGGGCAGCCAGCGTCAGCAGGACATGCTAAGTAGCACTTGGTTGTGAATCCTACCTTCCAGGTAAACCCTTTGCATTAGGAGCTTTGTTTGAGATTTTGATTACTTTTCAATTTTTAACAAAAGCCTGTTCTTCTCCATCATATTTATCTTAAGAGTGCTCAGTAAAAGGTAAGCTGTTAAAAAGCAAAAGGGTATGAATAGAAACAAGCAGAGATCTTATTTAAAATGAAGGCTTTAAGTGTTCAAGCAGAGTAAAAATATTCTTCCCTTAAGAATCATTCCCTACCTGTACCAGTCGGTAGGTATGATTCAGCTCCAGGTAGAGATACCTAAAAATAAGTATCTGAATTCCTGTTATACTCAGTAGAAATCTTGTTGCTGCAGTCAGCAAATCCTAGGGAGCAATTCAGTTCTCCTACGACAGAGACCTGTGGCTGAGCAGCTAAATCACTCTTTAGGCTTCGCTGCTGTTACACCTCCTTTGACAGGATGGCAGGCGAGAACACGCGGGGTCACAGATAACTAAACTATAGCTATTTTCATGCAGTCTCTTAATTTGGGATGGACAGCAAGGAAGACTTAAATAATCAAAACTCTTGGTGCGTCTGATTCTTTGGTGCAACAACGCCCCAGAAGGACCAAACATGCTTGTGTCAGTGGAAATGTTGAACTGACGGTGCCAGAACCAGGACAGACGGTGCCACAAGCAGCTTGCTGTGCAGTGGGCCAACAGACCAGCTCGAATGGCCCAAGCCAGACACACCATCTGCTGACAAAACACAAGGGTTGTTAAGATTTGCGCACAACAGAAGCTTTGCCTGATGTGTCCAGGAGAAGACTGAGATCAGTGGTAGCAACAGCAAGGTATCTTACTCATGTCCTCATGAGCATCTTGCTCATGTCCTCATGAGCAACACGGGCAGTGAAATCCTGGCTATTGTGAACAACAACCTTTCCTATGCACAGAATCAGCTCTGTGTTCAGACCTCACTTTATATAATTGTATTTCTACTTAGTCCTGATTGCAGGTAACACCATGGTTGCAAAGTCTCTTCCTACTATGCCCCACAATGACGCTGCAGTTGAAGCACCAACAACGTCTAACCCTTGGTTGTATCCTATCTTCAACCAGCTGCTTAAAACACCAGGCCTTTATCCAGCAACTGCTTCCTCCCACTGAGTATCCCCAGCCAACACCTGCTACTGCTTCCTCCTACCAGGATAGCAGGGTTAAGACTCTGAAGGTCTTCTCAGCAGTGGCTTTGAGAACATCTGATATTCAGTAATATTCCTGTAAATACAGTTATTTAAGGCAAAGGGCTAATCTAACAGCATGTTTTAAATTTTACCAAAATTTAACTTTTAATTTTCTAAACAAGTGCGTTATTGCTATCATATCAGCATGAACCAACTGAGATATGCCACTGAAGCAAAAGTAAAATAAATAAGGTGTTATTTAGGCCCATCTTGAATTCTACATAAAAATCTTTCCCGTTACGTTTAATCTCTGTCTGGTCTATTGACAGTGGCCACACCTCTTATCTCTAGGAATCCAATCTCACTCAGGTTACCATCAGCCCAATTACTGTAGGCTTTCAGAGCCACTGCCTTCACACTGCAAGTGGAATACAGGAATGAAATAGAAGAAGAGAAAAGCCAAGTAACACAAACCAGTACTTAGACATGCAATTATCAGTGAAATGTTGCAGTACATGCTGCTTCCCCCTACTAGGTAATCAATAATGCAGTTTTCAGATCTTAATTACGTTACAATTAACTGTGCGAAGTCAACTAGCATTTTACACTCTCCTTCATTTGGTTAGTGGAATTTGAAAGAATTTAGAGCGTATATAAAGTAGTCCTGTTCATCAGCAGTCCTACACATAACATTTGTGAACATCACCTGACCATAATGACTGTTTTTAAAAGCAACAGGCCACTAATGCATCGTTGTTATTGATGAACGTTGTTGGTGTGTTTTCTGAGCTCCCTCACAGACGTTGAATACAGTCACTGGCTCTGGCCTCTCGCTGAGACCTCACGAGACTCTAACATCCCGATGTCACTTCCAGTGACTCCGATCCCAAGATCCACCAGCCTCAGCACAACCTTCCAGAACCACCCTTCAACTCCACCTGCCCACCTCCACCATCAGGACCATCCTTCAGGACCATCCCATAGTTAGGCATGTGCCCTGTGCAGCTCCAGCTTTAGCTTACAAAGTATACCTCACAGGACAAACACAGCATGAGCTAAGAGCATACACTTTGCTGAGGACAATTCTGTACCAGAAAAGGGCTTGGAGGACATCAAAATCTGCATGCAAGTTCCCAAGCTACAACAACTTCTGCCAGAACATGGGCAGCACGGTGCGAATGAAGGCAACATTAGACTATTTCAGTTTTATTCTGTGGATTTCTTAGTCTTAGAGAAACACATTCAAAGGTAGGATTCTAGGATTTTGATTTACCTCTAAACAGAGGCCTCATGTTTTACACTCCAGCAAATGCTAGTATACTCACAGATCTAAAGATGGGATGGTTCTCAAAAGTTTGCACTCATCTTTCAGTTGTATCACCTTAACAGATGGCATTCCTTACTTCGAAGCCCTTTCTTCTCCAGGACATCCATGGTTCTTGGTCAATTTGCAGCCAGCCAGTTTGCTTGGCTACTAGTTGTTACCAACCAGCTAACTCCATCTGATAGATTCACAACTACACGATGTTGCTGGTATTGGCTGGAAATCAAAACTATCCTTTCTGCCTCAGCATTTCATGAGACATTTTCAGCAATGTGAAACACCGTCTGTGGTATTTACATACTCTGGGACTCAACCTGCTTTGTACACAGTATAAACTAGTCTTACTAAAAAAATACACATGATTTCTCAATGATAGGTTGGATTTCTGTTCACTAAGATTACATATATTATTTCAGTCCTAAATAATGAAAAGAAAAAAAAAAAAAAAAAAAAAAAACTTTTAGAAGTTATTTTCAAGCACAATTCTCAGACTCCGAAAAGCTGCTTCTACATTTTCCACTTCAGAAGGGACCTGGTGATCCTCTTATCCTCCCCCCATCTCCTTCCCATTCAAGTGTAATGAAGCAACATGAAGTCACTTTGCAGAATGTCAAAAAACTCCCCATTCTTCATTCGTCAATTTTTTTGGCAGCGCTGCTGCAACGATGACAGAGGCCACAGTAAGGAGCTAACAAATAGGCAGGTATGAGCAGAAGGGGCACAGACTAGAAAATAAAACTGTCAGTAGTTTTTTTGCTTGTCATTCCTAGTAAAAAAATAATAATAATTTTAAACCCTAAAGACTGGAATACATTTGGATCTTAGGAAATGCTCCAGACACCAACTCCCTGCCCTATAATAATGCAATTGACTCCAGCAGTACAACAGCAGAGCTAAAAGTGACCTGCAGTGGCAATAAGGCAGCTATTAACAATACTCCAAGCGTTTATTTATTTATTTATAATTAGACTTTCTGCTCAGCTTTGCAGAGGAGGAGGAAAAAAGGCAATCTACTGACTCACTTCTTGGTTTCACTCCCAAAAGGTCAGAACTCTTATTGTCTACATACTCCACCATTATTAAATTGGAAGGGAGAGCAGCATTTCAACAGGAGCAAATGCTCCAAGAAGGCCATGTCAAGCCAGGAGGCAGTGCCGAGACGCCCGGCCCTGCCTAATGCTCTGGGCTCTGCCAGCACTCGGCCCAACTCCTCAGCAGCCCCCCCAGCAAATGCTGGGATACACCAGAGTGAGCACTCACGGAAGATGCTGCCCCAAAATCGATGTCGTCTCTAGAGAGCATTATTCTAAACTCTGTTTCCAAATTTTTGCTTTGGCAGTGTTTTAGTCATCAAAATGGATTATTGATCTCCAATCTGCACACGCTGTTGTATGAGCTTTTCATTTTTTAAAAGCAATAAACTAAGCGTATAAACTAGCTACAGCAATGGATCTTGCATTTAGTAAAAAAAAGTCTGCAGTGAAGAAATATGCTTTACACCAATAATTCACAACTTCAGCTTTAAACATTTCATTATTGACTTACATTATTGATATATTTATCCATTGTTATGAAGAAAAACCATTGTGTTTTACAACTTTGTTTTTCTGACGGTTTGAGAAAGAAATAGTTAAGGGCTGAGAGTATTTTAGGATGCAACTTTATTGTTGCACTTTGTTTCTCCATCATAACTGAAAACGCACCTTCTTAAAGAAGAATAAATACATATTACAAGTCATATCAAGAGAAAAATGAAACAAGCATCAAGTGAGATGTGTACATTAATTAAGAAATCATGAGAACAAAGAGACATCCTTATAGAGTGCAAATTCTTGAGCATCACACCAGAAATCAGTGTATAAAGATAATGCTAGAAAGAAATATAAATAAAAATATCTTATTCAAATTAGGGATTGGAATTCATTGTTGCTGTTTGGTGTTAGGCTTTGAGCTTTGTTGTTAGCATTTTGCGTTGTGTCTGCTCCCCCACCATCAACATTCCCAAATCCTACTTGCCAAAAGGAGCAGAGGCACCTATATAGTAGCTGCCTGAGAAGCAAGGGAATCTGTTACTTTCTAGTGCAGAACCAGAGGAGCAGACAAGGCAGCCCAAACTTCTTAGCATGTTTATAACTTAATATCACTGAACTTGGGTGAATAAAATTAATGGTGTATCTTTACTGCGTCTCCACGAGGCAAAGCAACTGTACTCGTACCCTAAGCAAGCAGCCATCCTAATGAAGACCACAGCTGCATATCCTGACAATGGAATTGCTGAAGCAAGTTGGTAAATTCAAGGGTGAGAATATAGGCGTTGCCAAAGCTAACAGAAAAAGTCATACATCTTTTGAAAGGTGTAGATGAGGCATGCTTTCAAAGAGATTTGATGTGTGGCACTGCTTGTAAACAAGAAAGATATTTTGTAGGAACAGGATTGGTTTGTTTAGAGACTACACTTAGCAATATTTTTCAGTTACCGGAGTAGAAAAAATGAAATTTAATGTTCAAGGGGAAAAGTCAACATTCTCATCGCTTTCCACTCATTTTGAGTACTTCAAATTCCGCTTCAGGGCAAAGCACCCAACTTGAAATCATCTGAAATGGATCTTGAAATATTTGAAAGGATAACCTAAGAAACAAGCAACCTTGAAACCTTATTTAATTTTGAACTTTAAGAAGTTAGCATATAAAACTGCACTACACCACATCCCTCTCCAAAAAAATAAATGGAAAAAAAAGAAAAAAAAGAAGTCATGTCCAAAGATCAACTGACATCTCTGATTTTTCATTGGGTTTTCCTCTCTTTTAGATGGCAAAGGCAGAAAGAATATCTAAACAGATTAAAAATCAGGAGCTGATAAGCACTAAGAACTCTTCATTCAATAAAACCATTTAAAACATTTTCAGCTCACTGTACTTTTAACCTTATTGAAGACATACTTGCAAAATATTCATTTGAACACTGAAACAGCTCAAGCTGCTGACTGCGTGCAGAATTGTAAAGCCAGAGGATTCTGGAGAGGTGGGCAGGGACCAGACCATCTCATGGGCAGGAACCGTAATCATTAGCTTTGCCTACTGCTTTTTAGAAGACTATGCACCGCCACCATCAACTGCAGTGCAATTAATTGAAGAAACTTGTATGCAGCTTGAAATATTATTCATCCCAAACTCAAATTAAGGTCCTGGAGGAAGAAATGGGCAAATTAAGTTTCTGAAATAGTGGTTACAGAAAGTTAATCGTGAGGCACTGGTGACTCTTGTTTACATCAGAAAATCCATTAGATCCTGAAGGAAGGCTCGAGTATGCTAGGACAGCACGTAAGGACAGTGGAAACTAAATACTGCCTATGGGCTGTGCTAGATCTGTGCATCTATGTTGGAAAGGATAATTATTTCTCTTTGAAAACTTCAAGAATATATGACTTGATTGCAAGGGCCTCCTTGAGAGTGTACAGAAATACAGATATATTAATCTTAGAGATGAGAACTGGCAGCTTACCAGGTTAAAAAGCATAAAAGAAGAAGAGAGAAAAAAAAAGAAGAGCATTCTTCCTACTGAAGAGGCAGGTTTTGCTTTGATTTCTTTTCCAGGCAGAGGAGATTTTAACAATATTCCAGAGGAAAAAGTCGGTGAGAAAAGGGAGGCAGAATCAGAAAGGCAATGTTGTAAACAATCTTTAGGACTTATTTACCAGGGAGGTACAATGCTATTGACAAAAACTTTTAGTGACTGATTATGCTCAGCTGGGTGTGCCAAACTGTAATGTAGCTGCTCCTAGTGTGATAATTATGACTGCTAATGCTCCCAGTCAGATCACAAGACTGAAGCATATTATACAGATACTACTTAAACCACACCGTGAAAGCAAATGAGACCAAAATGCATTCAAATACGACTCGAGAACAGGTCTTATTAATGAGGTATACAAGCCTCACATTCCAGGAGTGGATTGCAGGACAGGTCTGTCACTTTTCAATTTATAGTCCTGTCACAGTACAAGCTGAAGGTAATTTCAGCAGAAAATACGAACCCATCTCCTACTGCTTGCATTCAAACCCCATCTTCACTTAACAAGAAGCAACTCCCCACTGTGACCCTACTATCTACACCTGGAGGCAAAGCACTTCCAACAGAGAGCCACCAAATGAACTGAGAGCTTTCCTGGATACAAACAAGTATAAATTGTACCAGGATTCACTGCAGAGATGGTATTTCAATTGTACCACGTGCAACATCTGATGCGCTACATGACCCTGAATAAGGGCAGATGATGAGGGAAGGGAGAGCAGACTTGTTGGCTTAGGATGGCATAAAGGTGTTACCAGGATCCTTTTTGCGAATGTTTAAATCCATTAATTACTTTCCCCACCCCCATACAACTTAATGCAACCCCCATTTACCATGTTTTATGCTCTCTACGTCTTAGATGTTTTAAGAGCAAATAAAATTGTGAAAGTTTTACATTTGTATGTATAGATTCCGTATAGACCAGAAAGTATTTACTTAAGGACAAGTCATTTGTTGCCCCTTCTCCCCAGTCCCATTACTCAGTGAAACTACTCAGTGGTGTGTGATCTCAGCACAAGTCCCTAGGAAAAGGGATTAATGGGAATGCTGAAGGTGAGGCTGTCAAAGCAGCATGGCAAATGTGATTTCAGAGCAAATTCTACCTAGTTATCACTCTCCACAATATTTTATCATGTTAATATGTTACGTTACATGTGCTTTGACATGGTAGCATGGCAAAATACCATACGCTAGGCTGTATCTGTTCTGTAAACAGACAAGGACTCCATCAACAAGGCTGCCTAAAAACCAGTTACGCTCATTTAGAACTGGAAATCTTTGCTGCAAAGAAAAATGCAAATAATTTTAATAAATAGGAGAAATGCAAATTATAAAAAAAACACACTTGAGTTTCATCTGAACACATGACCTCCTCTAAGCCCTTTCTCTGACAGTGCTCTGCATCTCCTGCAACCTCCTGAGAAAACCTCAAGAAAAGACCTCTGCTTGTTATAAAAGCTTGACACTAACCGTGAATCTGCCTCTCACACGACATTACAGGAAATAAAATGTATCATGACATTAAAAGCCTTTCTAGAAGAAACCTTTGCTGTCTCTAAGCAATAAAATCAACAAGTTTTCCCTCCTATTATTGCTCATATCCAATTTAGTGGAAAGACAAGAAATGTACCCAGATGAATGGGTTTTGCACTTGATACCAATATGAGTGTTTTCAAAGTATACTGAATCCCTTAAACAATAATTAAGCACCAAATGAACCATTTAAAAGTTCGCTGCTACCATTAGAACAAATTAAATTAAGCCAAGATTAACATATTAAGTTTGCTCAACCCAAAAGCAGCTCATTTCACTTAGTTCCTGTTTAGCTGCGTGTAAACGACTTTTCAAAACAGCTGACTGCAAAGACAGGCTAACAAATGCAGATAAATAATCAAATAACTGACATGCAAAGCATAATGGTAAATATAGCTCCTTATACCTCTCTACCCCCCTAGCACACACAGTGGTAGGTAGCTAAGATGCTCAGTTTCCAGGTTTCTGCTGACAGAAATGAACAGTTTTCACATCCAAACCTATTCTGTTACCCCATTTACACATCCGTGGCCCGTGTGATTAGCACCTGTGTTTCACCTGCTGGTTACTGGGAGGTGGGAGTGGGGAAGTGAGGCATCTCCACAGGATTCTGCAAATATCTATGAAGTCACAGCAAGTTTTAGCAAAACCTGGTTTGTTTACACAGGTCACAATTTGTGCCCTTGTTGTCAGTGTGGGGCCTGCTGATCCAGGCAGCTCAAAGAATTCGGTACAGTTGATTACCTTCTCTGTATTATTCATACCAGAAATGACACAGAATAGCATCATTATACAGAGCTGACAGTTACACTTGGATGTTTGAGTTACTTGTAGAAATAATCCACATTTCAATAGGTTTGGGTATTATTTTTTTTCAGACACATGCAAGCTCTGCAGATTACAAGTTAAAATAACTTAAGGTTTTACTTAAGAAGAGGAATAAACACTGTTCTTGGAGAATTGGTGTGTTACCCATCAGCGACCATGACAATGATGAATGGGTAGCATTTGCTTGCAAGAATATTTACAGGTTCAACATTTTTTACTCCCAAGACTGGTATTATCTTCTTTTTTACTATGCAAGCAAGCACGTATTTCTTTTAACAAGCTAAAGAGGGCCATCCTTTTAAATAGTCACCTAGCAACTAGTTAAGAAATACTTAGGCCACATGGCTTTATATAACAATGAATGTTAATAAAAATGATGCATTTCTTCTCAAATATTTAAAAATCAGCCCAAAATATTAAAAAAGGATAGTGGTGTTAGGAAAAAACTGCTATGTTTCCCAGTATCCAAATGTTTGGCAACATTTGGGTTTGTACTTCAAAGGATAAACCTGAAGCATCTTAATAAGAAATTCCTTTTAGCTCGAGTTCCAAGGAGATGATTATTGAAGACTGTACTACAATTGCAAAGTTTTTGAATTAAAAAAGCGCTTAACAACAGACGAGATAACTTTCAGTGCACTACTGTGCATCTCATTCAATAACAAACTTGAGAGTCTTGCGTATAGAGCTGCCTCCCAAAATCTTTATATTCTTTTCAAGCCCAATTTGGGTGTAAACTAACAAAGAAGTAAATGTCAATGTTTATCAAAGAAGGTTAAGAGCCTCATTAAGAGCACCAGAGGGTTCTGCTGGGGGTGATTCCTCTTTCTTTTGATTGCTTTGTTATAGCCAGGAACGAGTCTGAAAGTTATGATTCTTCACAGTTTGACAAAACAGTCTCTCTCTTTCCATCTACTGTATGTGTATGAAAACATACAAATAGCTAACAAACATCTCATTACTAACTTCATCGAACTGGACTTTGGGGGCTTTCTCCCAACACCCAGAAGACATCTCCTCCCAGCGCTGTGAGAGCTGCTCGTGCAGAGATGTGCTGGGAAGGAAAGGTAAACTGTTACCAGCAACCAGAAGTCACATTTAGTAGCAGCAGACATCAGATATCGCTGCCTCTGCTGACAGCTATCATGTATTACGAAGCTCCTAGTTTTTACCAGGAACCAAAGTACTGCTACTTTCCACCACTTCATTTCATAGCCAAAAATACTGTTTGACAAGCCTTGAAAGAGATACAGCGTGCCTGAACTGCCCAGTAATGAATAATTTAAATCTTCTGCAGAGACACAGCAGAAGTCAGTCATTTTTTTCTGGTGAAGCAGTTGACAGTACCTTCACCGGATGGCAAAACTTCCTCCTTAGGAACAGTTATACTTCCTCAAGCTTCTGCAAGGTCAAGCACATTGAGAAAGATCTATTGGACTACAGGTACTCATGATGTCAAATTGGTAAGATTGAAACAAGCATCCTGTGGCCTATTTCTCTTTCTCCCATCATGAAAAAGAGTTTATATTGCCAGAGATTCTTTCTTAATCTTGTCCCCACTCTCAACTTTTACTACATCTTTGTCAAGGCTATAAATACTGGAGCAGGAGGGTAAAATTAGCAGCAGCACCTTGAATTCTAGCTTAGGGTTTTGAGGTTCTTGAAACAATAGCCGTACTGAAACACTTGTAGCACTGCTGTTAATTAGTCTGCATCTTAAAGACTCTAAAGCATGGAGTACAAAGCAAGGAATTGCACTTAGAGCATCGACAATCCAGGCTCTGCAGCAGTGCAGACTGTAGGAGATGCGAGCAAGCCCCACGGGTACTGCTTGTGGCACACTTACCTTGCTATGGTCCAGCTGATACAAATACCCACTAAGCACATGTCAATGAGGGAGAAGATGAGTGCTAGATCTGCTCTGGTTTCCAGTGAGAATGTGTCCTGCTAGCCCACAGAGGCCAGCACCCAGCAGCTGTTCCACAAGGCATGGCAAGAGAACGATGCTGGCACTGATATCGCCTACCTGCCAAAATTAGCATTGGAATATGAAGAGTTGAAGAACTGAGAAAAGATGATAGATGTTGTTTGCGACATGCAAAAATACAATGCAGTTGAGAAAATTTGTAGTAAGGGTCAAACCACAAAGTTTTGACCTATCACTTAAGATGTAAAGGCAGTTGTTAGGTGTGGAGAAAACAGTAAGTAACTGGAAGTGTATTAGAACAGAGATAACACATTTGAGGTTTTTATGATTAAGAAGGAAAGCTACAAAGAAAGGGAGTTGTACAGAAAAGAACCTGTAGAAAGGATTTTGAGTGCCTAGGAAGGCAAAAGCCCTGCCAAGATGCATCTCTTTTTCCTGATGCATCATGACCAACGCACTCCAAAGCCTGCCTTAAGTGCACAGGTGCAGGACCAATGCTTCTCAATTGTGGCAATACAAGCAGCAATGAGGAAGAATTTGTTTTTATACAGCAAACGAGCTGACAAGTAACTTAATAGCCTCCCTCTTTTCTGTAAGCAAGGATCCAGGGAAGCCTCCAGTATTAAAACACCAAAGAAGCTTACTGAAATCTGGATTGCAATTATTAATTCTGAAATGCACTACCTCTTTCTTTAAAGCCAAAATAAATGTAGAAGACAATGTTTCAGCACAATTACCACAACTGCTGTAACTTGGGAATTCTGAGCAAGCAGTTAAATATATGACCACGAGCATCAAGGAACTTAACTCAAGCACCAAGGGAAGAAAGACAGAAGTTGAGACAGATGTTGCAAGACAGCTCTGAACTGAAGGGAGCCTTCAAACTGGACTTCTGCCCTACAAATGCCATAGCTGGACAAACCCAATTTTATTTAGAAACCATTAAGAAGAAAGAAATGGTTACAGGCAAAAATAACAAACAAACAAACACTGGAAATGAACCTTTAGAGCTTTCTTACAACCTTAAAATGATTAAAGGACAAAATGATTTTCCCACTTCTTCACAGCATCATTTCTTTTCTTTATAGAGGGAACAGGGACAATAATAGCTTGTAAGTGTTTTCCAAAATTACAGTAGTAATTGAGGGGTTAAGGATAAAAAAAAAAAAAGTATGCACTACAATAGTGGTATTGTAAAGTGAGTTTTTTCTTCTCTTTTTACAGATCTTCACATAAAGTTGTGTTTCAATGTTACCACCTTCAGCATCAGTTAATCACTTGCACAATTCCTTTAAATTAAATCGGTCCCCCTGCTCTCAACAACTGGTAGAAGGTGATGCCAATCCAAATGAAGCAATTATGTCAGAAATCAAGTCAAACCGCTTTCCTTTTTATTCACTATAACAGTCTTTAAGTGTGATTAATCAAGTCAACATTCCCTTTCCATGCAGAGCTGTAATTGCTGAGTGCAAATTAAGGCATATTATGTATGACATATGATACTTAATCTGAAGACAAATTTTTATTAAGGTTTAAGTCAAACTTTGTTAAATGAGTTAAAGATACTGGCTGAAAATAGCCTAATGTTATGTGCATGCCCTTAGGGAAAAGAAAAACATATTACAAAAGTACTTCAAACACCACAGATAATCTAATTGCCTTACAAAAATAATAATAATAATTAAAAACAACAAAAAAAAAAGTAGTAGTAACACAATTGTAAGAATAAATACAATATCTGCACAAATCCTAACATGCAGTTTAAAATAAGGTAGCAGAAAATTCTACACGTATTCTCAAAAGGAAACATGGGCATCTCAAACCTAATCCTCTTTCAACATAATGCACAACAACCCTTCACAACAATAAAGCAGAACTACATACACCACTGGAGTAAGAGGACACAACTCCAATGATTTTAATAACTGTTGACAACTGTTGTGAAATCCCTTGCTACCGCTGTTTCCTAAACAAATGAGGACAAGAAAATTCCCTCAGAAAGGAATCTACGGATGGGAGTTGATATTCAGTACTCTGTGGTTTGTATTCCCTCCTTTATTCTGCAGCTATTCATATCCATAACAATGCTTTTTGAAGCAATTAAAGTTTGCTGTCCTACTGTGTCTGTAAGTAACCAAAACCTATTTTGTTAACAAAAGCCAGAAATGCGAATAGGACAAAGCCTACAGAACCAATGAAAAACCTTCATAAGCTACCAGAAAAAAATAAATTCAAAAAGAATGATGATGAAAACAAGATGTGGGACATTGTTTTAGATAAAAATAAATTTAAAAATAGTTTGTTAGCATAATGTTACCATCAGAATCCATCTTAAGTGAACAGTGAAAATATAACACATTTAAAGGATGTTCAGCTATGAAGGGTTGATGAATTACTTTAAGGACAGTGTTTTGTCCTAGGAATAATCCCCTGCAGAAAGTGGCCTCTAACCCCAACTGACTTTATTCTTTAGGTCATGGAACAGTTAATAACATCTATACTTGCAAAGAACCCCTAAAATATATTCATAATGTACAATAATTAAGATGCCTATTCAGTGTTCTGTGCTTTAACAAATCATTACCAATGCAATAAATTTAATTGAATCTGATGGCAGCAAAAACAACCATTTCAGCCAGACAGCTGAAGGAAAAAAAAAAATGAACCCTTTTATAAAATCATCATCCTTTCAAGTACACCATCAGTCTTCTTAAAAAAGATCTTACCTAATATAACTACACGGCTGTGTTTCTTAGGAAAAAAATTGTTGTAGCAGCTAATGCAGTGTTTTCTACCCAATTCACATCATAAGCCACCCATTTAGAAGGTAAGCACAGAAGTAAAATAATTAATCTTACTGTATGACGATCTCATACCTAATTTAATTTCGAGGCCGTATATATCCTCTTGGTCCACTGTGAATTAAGGCAGGACAGAAAGTACTGTCAATACCTACAATCATTTCTGGGCAGACTCTTTGGTTTACTTATGATTCCTGTAGCTATGCCATATCACGAGCAGTGAAACGAAGACAACTTGGTCTCCAGCAAACATGTCTCTTTTAGGTCTGGGCAGTAAGCTCAGCTTTCCTGGGACATCACCAGTGCACGGTGTATTCTGACATAACACATATTATGACGATTTATCGGGCGTTTAGATGGCCAACCCAACTGGCTGCCACCACCTGGAAGAGGACGAAGGCTCCTTCCACCCAGCTCCCCATTCCCGAGGATAAAAGTGCCATTTTACTTTCTCCTTTTGGCAGTCACTGAAAATTGAGCACCTTTAGGAATTCTTTTTTTTCTTTTTTTCCCAATCTGACAATTGGCCGATAGCGTCAGAAATTATTTTAGAGAAAAAAGAAGATGCACTTGGTGAGTCAGCTGACAGACAGAGAGTCTTTGATTTATACCTCAACATGTCACGAGAACACAATGAAATGCCCTTATGGGTAAAACTCATACAATCCAAGTCTGAACTTCTTCAATTCAATTCTCATTTCTCATTCAGTAGGAGCAGTGTTTCCTGTAGGAGGGATATATCCAAACTAGCTCCACAACGAAGAATAAAGTAGAGACACTTAAGGTTGATTTCAAGCAGTCTTCGCTGCTAGAAGCCCTCTGGGTGTGAAAGCTGAGCGCAGACTTATTTATTCTGCTGAGCAATAGCTAAACTATTTCTGGCACCCGAAATATCCTTTAGATTTAATTCAAGGCACTCCTATACTGCAAAGCAATTACCACACTTCTGTTGTTTGCTTTTTCCCATTAATTGGTGAATAGTGTTTGTAATTGGCTATCACTGGCTAAAAATGCTGTCGCAAAATGGAAACAAGTTCATCGCCTACTTCCATCCACGCTGTATTCCTGTCATTACCCACCTTTCAAGTGACTGGTTTAAGGTCTCATCTCTGGCATGGGCAGCAAGGGACGGGAGGAGGAGATGAAAAAGACAAAGGAAAGAGGGAAGAAATAAAAAGGTGTAGCTGACCAAAAGTGTAGGAGACATCTAACCCTCCGTACCATACCAAGACAGCATTGCACAACCTGGCATTGACTCCAACAGTAAAAACAGTTTCACTTCTGAAATCAGGCAGCTTAAATGTAGTTTTCCTGGTACTGCATGCTTCTGGCAGTTGCACATCTAATTGTACTATCTTTTAATAATATCCTTTTTTTCCCACAGTGATCACTTGACGCTAGCCATTTTGCTTGAGAAATATGTGAAAATTAAAAAAAAGGTACGAAAGTCCCGTGATGTTCACCCCCAGGAAGCAATCTAACAGCAATGCGGTGTTTCATTACCCAAAGTTTTAGCTTTAACACTCACCCAGTGACACCGTCTGCTGCAGAATCACTCCTGCGGTTCCCCCGTCCAGGTGAGGACCGCGTGTGTCTGCCTACACCTGGAGGGCCACTGAAGGTCAGAAAGAGCTCACTCATTCGGTTATTCAGATGCTCAGGGTATGGAACAGGCCAGCAACATGAACACTCTCATTTCTGAGGAGCATGTGACCAGCTCATGTTCAGGAAAAGCTGCTCATTAGAGAAACACAAATCTGAAGTGCACTTCCTTAAGAAGTCTATTGTACGTGAAGAAAGTATCAGATTCTAAACTAAATGCAAAACGGTGACACCGTACATGCATACTGATGCTACCACTTGCTGTACATAAAAAACTATTTTTCCATCCCCTGGGAAAGTTTTCCCTTTATGACACAGCTTACCACAACTAGAATTTGTTCTCAAATTCTGCATTCTGAAATTGTCACTTTTTGCCTAAATGCACCCAGACGTTTCAAGAAGTCTTTGCATTTATAAAGTTTTCTTTGTAGCTGCCTTAATTATGGGAAGTTTTATGTGGCTTTTTTTTTTTTAATTAAGAGTTAGAGAAGCCAAGGACAAGACGATCAGTAGTCACAGCATTAATCTTCTTGCTGTACCTAACAAATTCATTTAGTGTTTAAGACACAAACCCTTCTGGGGTTGTTCTGCTGAGCTGAAGTCGATGTACTTGCTGGAAGTTACTTCTACCTCATCCATCCTGCACTGAGACACAACAGATTTACTCTCAGGAAATTGGATCTGGTAGGAAATACTATCGCTACCTTCAGTGAGCTCTTACAATGCTGAAACAGAAAAGTAAGACTCACAAGTGACAGAGGAATCCAACACATTTTATTTAAATACCAAAACTTCTCTAACAGCAGAAAAGAATTTCTCTCTTCAGACCCACATCAGCTACAAGATACAGAAAATAAATTGTCTTTTAATATTATCATTATCACTTTAGAGAGGTGTATTCTAACAATTTCTAATGCAAACTGTACATATTCTGCTGCTATCACTAGAAAGGGGTAACACCACTCATACAATGCGCATTAAACAGCAGACTCCAGCCCTTCACTTTCCAGTACAATTGAGCAGCTTCATGCTACATTAGTCTGGTAATGCAAAGAGAACCCAAAAATAGAGACATTTTTAACCTGGCCTGTCCAAGCCTCCAAGGAAATGAGGCTTAGGCAGTCCCACATCTGTTCACTTGTCACATTTAACTTCTAAACTTGCCGGCCAAATTCAACTAAATTTGATGAAGGGATTGGAGACAAAAATAATTGTGGTCCTACAAATTCTACCAGAATGAGAAGCAGAGTACAGAGGAGATGCCTCCATACTGCTCTTACTGAAGGCAGAGGAGTTTTGACTGATCTATTGTCCATCTGCTAACTAATGAATACCACACACTCAGTGTAGTGTTCATAAATGTATGAATGTACTTGAAACCGAAGTGGACATGGTCCCGGACAATCTGCTCTAAATAACCTTGCTTGAGCAAAGAGGTGAGTAGATGATCTCAAGAGGTCCCATCCAACCGAAATAATTATGTTGGGGCTGTGTGTTTGTGTGCCTGTGGCTTCAGAGAGGCCAAAGCACCAAATGGTATCAGAGATGCAAGTAGAGAAACTCAGGGGAAAAGGAGGAAGAACTCTTTGGAAGATAAAGGACATAAATCCAAGGGCAACTGAGCTTTAGCTTTCATGCTATTAATGATCCTTTTTCTCCAGTGACCTTCAGATCTTCGCTGAAGACTTGTCACTCCACTGCTTATGTGCTATTAGCAAAATCACTTTAGAAATCATCTCTAGGGATACAAGCTGCATGACTTTAATTACACTAGTGTAAAACATACTTTTGATAGCAAAGATCATTTCTGTAACCTTTTAGACTGATGTTAATGTATCCACATTAGGAGCTGAGTGCCTTTCTCCTCATTAAATGGCTAAATAAATACAAAAACTGTACAGATGAGGCTTTAAAGCAAAATTCATATTGCCACGCCATTTTGTAGTGGGAGGGTACACGATCACAAATTTGGAAACAACTGCTAGGGAAAAAAACTTTGGGAACCAGTAAGCTATGGGAAATGGGGAGCTCAAGGCTATGACCATGCACTTGCAGCCTAACTAAATGTTACCGAGTGTAGTCTTGTGCTAACAAAAGAGAAGGAGAGGGGACTGCCGAGTCCTCCCCACCACAGACTGCCTCTTGCACAAAGTGTGTGCTCCTCTAAGGGCAGGAACAGAAGGAAGTTGATAGGAAGAGAAAGGCGGCAGCAATGTGCAGACAACTGCACGGTGGTACCACAGCAGACGCGGGGTGAGCAGCCCGGTGAAGAGGTGGCAGATTACAGAAGCTGGACTCTACTCAAGACTGTGAAAAGCAGGTATCTGCGTGTGAGCTTGTTATCTAAACGCCTGTTAAAATCAGTGGGCATCAAATCAGTTCATTGTGAGTATTGGAACAAGCCAAATGAGGAACACACCAACAAACAGGATGGAAGAAGGCTTCAGAAATTCTAGCTTGAAATCCTGGACCTAAAATTCTGGACATAGCTACTGCTCTCAATGTGACCTGGATGCTGATGGCAACATGCAGACAGAATCAGGAGTTGCAAGGCCAAGAAACAACATCAATGGCAAACATCAGCACCACACAGGCTGGGTGAGTACTTTGTTGGGGCACTATGCCCGAAGAAAGAATTGTGGTATCGTCCAACTTTGGAGAAGCAAATCTCTAGGTGTCTTGGATCAGCACAGTGACGAAGTCCATGTAACTGCTGAAGGGCTGGTCTGGAAAAATCAGGTACTTAGATGTAGGAACAACAGAAGTTGAAGGCTTCACTAGCATTGGGCTTAATTTTAAAAATGGAAACATGAAAAATCATGAAACTTTTAGAAAATAACATAGAAAGGAAAAGCTTTGTGGGTAATCTGGACACTGTTCAACAGCACTGTACTAAAGGGTAAACAGAGGTACATTATCTGTCAAGGTATTAGAAAAAATACAGATGAAAATCGTATGGCTGAGCAAGAGAGTAAGGTAGGCTATTAGAAGAAAAAAAAAAAATCTTTGAAAATGGGCTTATTGAAATTACAGTACAAAATGACACTTCTGACAGGCCAAAAAATCTAAAAGACAAGAAACCATGCCAGAAAAGATTTAAGAAGCAATCTGGAAAAGACACAGACTCTAAATAGTTCAGCTTCTCAAATTAAGCTTCCTTCATACCAAAAGAGTAACACGACTAATGGGACACAAGCTTTTAAAAATGTTTCCTGGGAAGATCTAGGTAAGTACAAAGGAGTAAGCCTTGCAATGACACCAGAAAAAGTGGGAGAACTATTCCAAAAAACAGAATTAATGACTATGCAGTTAAACGGCATATATCAGGAAGAGATAGCAAAGCTTTTGTGAAGCTGTATCATGACTGACAAATGTTAAAAGAAGGTTCATCGTGTGAGCAAAGCAAATGAGAAATCCAATCAGGCAATATGAACAAAAAATCATCTTTCAATGAACTTCACAAAAAGCTCTTAGTGACACAAAGCTATCATAGCGTAAGAGGAATGTCCTGGCTTGGATAGGTAAAGTTATGAAAGACAGAAAACCAAAGAAAAAGAAACAGGCAGCACTCAGACTGGAAAGACTTTGCCCAGCAGTATTTCATGGGAATCTGCTCCATGAATCTGCTGCAGTCAGCTGTCTCCAGATAATCTACCTATTCTGTGGTAGGAGCAGAGGACATCGTGCCCTGGTATAAATTCATAGAGCAACCACATCTGGAACACTCTGCACACTTCTGGATCCTCTTATCGCAAAATAGATATAAATGGGAAAGGTACAGACAGCAGCAAGCACCTTCAAATAGAAAGGAAGATTAATCTGAGGAATCATTCATACACTTGGACTCTTCAGTCCAGATGATGAGATAAGTGAAATGGGACAGCAATTTATAAATAACATGAAAATGGAGTCAGAACAACTGCTCCATGCATTTTCCAATTTAAGAACCAAGTAACATTAAAGGAAGCTGACGTGTGGCAGGTTCACAAGCAGAAGAGGCTCCTTACTATTTGTTTTCCTAAGAATTTCCATGCTCAAGCACCTGCAGAAGGCCCTAGAAATGTCATGTGTTCCAAAAACTGGACACATTTTTTGGACTAAATGTCTTCCAAGCTGTAGAAAACAAAAACCACCACAGGCTTGGAGAGTAACCCAGGCAATATATTCACTCTTGCTATCCAATTGCCAACAGGAGACAATCATACAGACTGGTGGTTTAAGTCAAGACATCCATCTGTGTATTTTATTTGTACATTTCAAGTAAAAAGCACTGGGGTACTGACCATCTTCAGAAACTTTGACAATGCAAGTTCTTCTCATTTTGTTGTAACCTCCCTGTAACACTGCATTCAGAATAAGATAAAAAAAGATCTGTGCTCAACAAAGAGACAAAGAAAACTTGGCTTTTGTCTATGAATAATTCAGAAGACAGACCTACTGGTGATTATTTATATCATCCCAGATTTCCATGAAAATCTGCACTTTCCACATAAGTCTTTGTAATAAGCTTCTATTGCATAACCGAGCTATGTGATCAACTTCAGAGGTCATCAAAAGAATTAATCTCATCTCTTTATGTGCAAAGCACATTTCTTTAATTTTTTAATTACATTTCTTGGCCTTGACTTCCAGGGTAGGTAAGGAAGAATCAAAGTTGTAATGCATGTGAAGCTTCTCAAGTTTGTACTTTTTCCTCTAACATGTGCAGGATAGATGTAATACCAGAGAATGAAATACTTTAAAATCCTTACATATTCTACATTAAGAAAGTAAGGCGGATAAATACAGTAATAGTAGCTGGAGGCACAAAGGGGAGAGGGCGGCAGAGGGAGGCAAGATATGATAGTATTATACATTCCTGATAATGGGAACAAAACAAATTGTTTTATTTGCACTTTATCTCATTATATCCTCCTTCCCAAGCTTTGAATTTCATTTATTAGTGTGCGTTGGTAAGCTGTCTGATTCACAGGCAAGACTTTCATATATTTTTATGCAAGAACAATAAAGACTTGACCCTTATTAAGGCTTCTTGTAGGAAAAAAAAATAACAGTCATTTATATTATTTTTAATTCCTATCAAATAGAAAGGGAATCTGTTCCAAAGAAACACGATATTCAAAGCCTCCCTTGGGGCAGGGGTTGTTACTGAAATGGAGACAAACTGGTTGGTTTGCAACCCATCGTAACAGGTTCACCATATTTTGAGCTGTGAAAAATGGACATTATGTCTTACAAGATGAGAGACAAATTAAAGGAGTTCAGAATTATCTTTTGGTGGTAAACATGTACTGCTATTTCAAATAGAGATTCTAAATCACAGAATCAGAATCATTTAGGTTGGAAAAGACCTTCAAGATCAGCAACTCCAAGTGACCTACCGAGTCCCATCACAAAACTATGTCCCTCAGTGCCACACCCACACCTCTCTTCAACACCTCCAGGGATGGGGCCTCCACTGCTTCCCTGGGCAGCCTGTTCCAACACCAGCCTTTCCCTGAAGAAATTATTCCTGATAGCAAATCTAAAACTCCCCTGGCACAACCTGAGGCTGTTGCCTTATGTACTGTCACTTGTCACCAGAGAAAACAGATTCACAGCCTCCTCGCCACCTTCTTTCAAGTGCTTGTAGACAGCAACAAGATCTCCCCTCACTCAGCCTCCTTTTCTCAACACTATACAACCAGATCCCTCAGCCACTCCTCACAGGTCTTGTTTTCTAGTTCCTTCACCAGCTTTGTTGTTCTTCTCTGCATAGAGTTGTTCTCTGAACAACTCAATGTCCTTCTTGTAGTAAGAGGCCCAAAACCGATCACAGTGTTTGAAGTGCGGCCTCACCAGAGCAGAGTCCAAGGGGAGAACCACTTCCTAGTCCTGCTGGCCACGCTGTTTCTGATGCAGGCCAGGATGCCACCCAAGTCCTTTCCTGACAGATGACTTTCCAGCCACTGTTCCCCAGGCTCTCTGCATGGCACTTAAGAGTAGAAGAATGAATGAAGAGCTCAGTCCTACAAAAAATCATGTACTGAAAACAACGCTGGAAAAAATAAGCCATATAGTGGAGCTGCTTGTTTACCATCCCAAGATCTGCAGGATAACTGTTGAGTGCCATGTTAATATTCCAAGAAACTCCACTTATTTTTACAGGATACCTTCAGAAATTAATCTGCACAAAAAGACAGAGAAAGTAATTACATTCAAAATTGCAACAATGCCAACACCCTGCATTGCCTTTAATAAATTAGTTTAGGGAGGTTAGAATTCAAACAAATTTCTAAGAGGGCAGTTAGGAGCATTTTATCTTTAAGCAATATTTGGTCTTGCAGGAGGCAGGAGAACCATTCTCAGAGCTGTGCAATAGAGACTTGTATATGCATTCTTAACGTACTCAGATCAGTGACATGTATGAGCATATCTATATAATCTTTTAGCTGTTCATCAGCTGTGTACACTCAAAGCTTTGCTTAGCAGATAGAAGATGTTTGCCTAACTCACTATACATGTAGACATACAAATGTATGCATTTAATGGAAAAATAGCTTTCAATTATGTTGGTTGTGCATACAATCATAGAATAATTAAGGTTGGAAAAGACCTTCAAGATCATCTGGTCCAACCATCACCCTACTACCAATGTCACCCACAATGTTGCATATAGAGCATGTTAAGCAAACTACTTTATTTTCAGCTGCTAGATTTTTTTGCCACTTTTCTTTAGCCCTTAGGATCACTACTCAGACATGGTATAATGGTATCTAGACCATGTTTTGATGGTTCCTAATCACGTCTGGCTAGAGAGCAATGTACATGCTCAGTCCTGGAGATTATATTTTTCTGCTTAGAAAATCAATCCAAGAAACTGTATCACAACACAGCTTGTGTTGATTTAGAGCCTTTCATTATTTTGGAGGCAGGCTAAAGAACAAGAAACTTTGTGAAGCATTTAAGTCCCAAGACAGAACTGGGTACATCACACCCGACTGTTCTTTCAGCTGCTGCCAGTGCTACAGCAGGTGTTGGACAGAAAGATATAACTGCATCCACCAATCCCGTTATCAAGAGGGATCACCTTACCCTTTGATTTGACTTGAAAGGGAAGGAACCTAACCTCTCCTCTACAATGGCAGCTGTCTCTAATTACTAAGCAAGCATCATGATGTTTGACAGGAATGACAGAACTTATCAACATGCTGAAACTTATTTTACCAGAGCATAGGACCACAGCACTTTCTAACAGGACACCTACGTTGTTAAGATATCCTCTTTATCTTTGTGGCTACCACTCCCACTCACATCCACACAGCAAGGTATGAATTATTTCTCCAAGGCTGCAAACAGCTTCAGTACTAATGTTAGGCTTCAAAAAGTGCTGCTGGTGCAATCGAAGGGGGGATAAGGATTAGCTGGAGGAGTTTAAGCCATCCTTTATGCCTGCAAGTTCTCGATTGCCAGAGAACTTCCAACACTTGCAGCACTGACAGCCACAAGCTGAAGCATGCCACAGAAGAGGGCATACCGTAAGGACACATCTGCTGTGGTTTAGGACTGTTGGAAATGTCAGGGGATGCCTCTGTAAGACTGAGCAGGAAGCACCTCAGCAAGGATGAGACCATGGTAGAGAAGAGTATAATGAGAGTACTCTGACATTGTGGCCTCAGTAGGATTTCAGAAAACATTGCCTTCCAACATGTTGTACAATAACATCAGTTTCATGCCAAATGCTTCACATATACAGCAATATAACTTGAAGAGTCATTGGCTCTTCAACACACACCATTTCATGGTGTTGTACCATGGCATTGTTGACGCACACCATTTCATGGTGTTGTATCTTGTTAGTACACACTTTGTGTCAAATGCACTCTGTTAGTCATCTACTCCATGCTATTCACAAAATACACAAACAACTTTATGGACTGAGCCCCTAGCACTAATGCAGTATTTGTCACAAAATTAGTCAGATACAGCTGTTAATCATATTAATCAAATTCTCACAAAGATTTTTGTATTTAGCATTGTCCATGCATACTATACATAAATTGTTTGCATATTTTGTAACCATTTGCTTACAACCTGCTTAAAATAAGAGCATGTGCTATACGGCATGGTAAAGATCTACTCATGGAATTTACTTAGATGGTCTAGCAAGTGGGTTTAAGGATAGCAAACCAATAAACTTTTGGACTGAGTCATCTCCATCACCAGCCAGATTAACCTAACCCATCTGAAAAATGCACAAGACTTTCAACACCCTTGCAATACTGATTAATGTATTCAATTTGGTGCAGTTTCTTCAAGCGAAGATTTTATGGAGGTACTAAAACCAATTTAATTCTGATTTGAGCATGGGGATTACCTGTTGCTTACGTCACCACTCTCTACTCTTACTTTATTTTTAAAAAGTTTAATTTAATTCTACAGACAGAGCAAATCCCACAGACTACCAGCTTTAACTTGTTCCTAAGAAGAGCTAAAACAGCACAGTAACTGTGTGAAGAGTGAGGAAAGAAGAAAAAGAATAGTGAAGAGAGGTATCATTTTATCCAGAATGTCTCCCTAGAAACTCTTTTTAGACAAAAAATAAGTCACAGGAAAATGGTTTTGCTTGACACCAGTTTTTACTGACCTGATTCTCTTCGGAATACACCATCTTAAAAGGTAACTGATCGTGTGTTCGGTTCTGTTCTTTTCATCTAATAATACACACAAGTAGCATTCTTTCAAAACTTTTAGAGAAACACTGCCAGGTACTCAGTTCACACTGAAGACAAAGCATTGAACTATACCAAAAGAAACCAGTGTGATAAAAGTTACATACATCTTAACTTTTGAGGATAACAAAAAGGCAGGAATAAATAGCCCTAGTAAAGAGTAGTAGCACAAAGGGCTGGAATAAAGGAATGGGCTCCTACCAAATACGAAAGGATACGAGGCACACTTGACAACAGTGCAAATCAAGCGTTACAACAGTCAAGCACTTTCTAAACTCTGCTTTTGCCAATTACAGGTAATATGTAACCACCACCAAATTTCATTAATACTGGATACATGATAAAAAACTTACCGGTGAAAAACACGTAAAAGCCCTAACACGTTAAATTAGCAGAGCACATTAAAATATATCATTAATCTTTATAAAGATTCTATAACTACTTGAAAAATGTTCACTTAATCATAGAATCATCGAATCATAGAATCATTAAGGTTGGAAAAGATCGTCAAGATCATCTGGTCCAACCAACCCCCTACCACCCATGTCACCCAGTGAACCATGTCCCTAAGCACCAGGTCCAACCTCTACTTGAACACCCCCAGGGACGGTGACGCCACCACCTCCCTGGGCAACCTGTTCCAATGCCTGACTGCTCTTTCTGAGCAGAAATGTCTCCTCGTTGCCAACCTGAACCTCCCCTGGCACAACAGCAAAATCCTGAAGAGATGGGCTAGCCATACATGCACATATCTATCATTCAATACCACATTGACCTGAAAGAAAGAGTCATGACAGAATCACAGAATGGTTTGGGTTAGAAGGGGCTTTAAAGACCACCCAGTTCCAACCCCCTGCCATGGGCAGGGACACCTCCCACCAGCCCAGGTTGCCCAAAGCCCCATCCAGCCTGGCCTTGAGCACCTCCAGGGATGGGGCATCCACATGGAGTCTATGCAGTCATTTCTCCTTCACCTGGCAGCTTTCGATGTAGAAAACTAGAAGTTAAGCTCCTGGCCCACGCCTCAGCCAGGGGAGCATGTTTCCTCCCCACTGCCTTTATGGAAGACTGGATTCTTAGTTGCACTGGTCAGAGGTAGCAGAAATCTTCTCCAATGCACAGGCTAAGGTTATAAACTAAAAAGTTATGCTAGTCTTACAAACAGCAGCATCAGCCAATATAACTTCAAAAGCTCATTAAGATGTGAGACTATTCCTAGGGTAGACGAAGTGGTCTTTAAAGAAAACTTTTTTTTGATCATATACCCCTATGAATAACAAAATTTTGAGCACAACCCCTAATATATGTACTTCTAAATTATATACTATACTGCTAAATTATGCCATATGTTAACATACAGTAAAAATAATTAGACAAAAAAGGATGAAATAAAGATTAAATAAACACTACATTTTCTTCCTGCACCCAACAGATTGCCTTGCATGCACCAGGGAGTGTGCACTCTCTACTTTGGAGACCAGTGCTGCATAGCAGCAAGCCATCCCTTATGGATGTACCAGTCCCACAGTGGGACAAGGACAAAGGGGCATTACGTTCAGCAGCCCAGCACTCTGAGGTGCACAGCAGGGACAGCTTCCTTCTGCAGAAACCATTTTCAGTGGGGTGCAGCCACAATTTAATAACAGCATACACTGAATGCTCAGATTTTTCCTTGCTGCTTCTCCGTGACATCTTATGTAGGCAAATTATTTGGATATTTCCGATCTCTTTTGTTGTGTTCCAGACTTTGTCCCAGACAATGAAGAAGTGACAATGGAGCTGTGTTGCTATTTCAGTCCTACTCCTCAGCAGCTGACTAGTGTGGAAATACAGACATGGGATGCTATTACTCAGCTAGGGTGAAATTACATCTTATAACTCAAGTCATTGTCTTAAAAAAAAAATGAAAAAATCAATAGGATAGAATCTCCATTGCCATTTCACTGTCAAAATAACTCATCACTGAATAAAACCCAGAAACTTAATTACTTCTCACTATTAATAAGCACAGAATCCAGGATTTCTTCCTGTGCCACATGCTTTTTTAGAAGTGCAACTGTACAGCCAGCAAGGGGAAGCCGCACGACCACCAGGACTCCAAGGAAAACAGGATGAACATCCATCAACAGGTCCTAGAACAGAGTTCCTGAACACAGGAATCGTTTATTCCTATGCAAAAAAAAAAAAAAAAAAAAAAAAAAAAAAAAAAAAACATAGAAGTTTAATTTTAAAAGAACTCCCTGGTCCCAATTTGTTGTGAAAATAACAGGAGAGAGAGACTCTGAAGTGTTACCCAACACCTAAAACCAGCTTTTGTGTTAAGCACTTGACCTAAGACAAGAAATGCCTTCACTGCAACAGCCACCATCATGCAAGGTTAGCACGACAAGAGTGATCAAACTAAACTTGCCTTCACAGTTGGTTCTCTGCCTCCAAAACCTCAGACCACCGTCTCTCCCAGCCTTCCAGCCACAACATACAGACCAGTGAAGCAGAGACTCTTGCACAGACACAGCTCCCCAACAGCACGTTGCAAGCCCAAGAGTAAAACAGTAATAAAATCCAGGGGCCTTTATTAAACATCCATCATCTCCAAGGCTTATACAAGGCAAATCCATAACAGTCAGTTCCTACTGCCTCTCGGCTCTATATGACTGCCCCACAATACCCAAAGCAGCAGGCTGAATTTGGAGAGCCCAGTAACAGTCACGAGAATGATGATCTATTTTGTCATCTTTTATGTCAAATCTCTATTTAATTTTAAGTCTTCCCATTTAATGCTTAAAAGGTAATTCTCCAGAAGAGAAACTCAAAAAGCAAAGCACGCTTGGTAGAACAATAGGCAATTGGTATCTGGTCCTGCTGCTCCTTCTCCACAATATACGTGTGCATTTATGCATGAATGTGTACGCACACATACATGGTAAGTAATTAATTAACAATAATAAAGTTATTGTTATAAATAAATAATAAAGTTATTTCAATTCCTTGCAAGAAGCAGTATTTTTCTCAGGCCCACTTTAGGAGCTTTGATGATCTGCACAAGAGAAGCAGCCATGAGAATTAGTAAAGCAGTCCGCTCACTTGGACAGACTCAGCATCTTAGTTCTGGTGACAGTCCTGAAAGGAATGAGAAATGAGAGATCTCAGAGAAGAGGTGTTAGCTTGTGATTATAACTGCCTGCAGAAATAAGACTGAGGTTTATATGCGGACTGTCATCCCGTCCTGGCCCACCGACACTCCCCTTTACCCTTTTTAGCATAACGTGGTGGTGGTTTTTTTTCAAGGGAGAGATCACAAATCTCAAGGGCAGGGGCTTGGCACCCTCTGCACTGCCACAGCATCTCCTTTTGCCCAGTGCATGCCAAGTTGAGACACCACTGCACATCGCAGGGAGGGCAAGCATCCAACAGGAGGGAATGCTGGAGGGTAATGTCCATCCTCATTTCACTGCTTTCTGGGGCAGTCTGCCTGCTACATTGCTAAGCTCTGCAGGTGTACCCACAGGTGCTCAGGTTGCACAATTCTTGCTTTTTTTTTAGTGGAAACCATTGGCAATGTTGGGTATTTCACTGAAAAATGAAGAAGAGAGGCTGTTAAACTGGGGAGAAGAATGTATCAGAGCAGGAATCCACTCTTTCACCAAGATGGTTCTTGACGCCATTGGGAGGACAAAGAAAACAATTCCCAGATACCAAAACATGGACATTACCTTAGTGGGAAAAAAAAAAAATCACTAGTTTTCTACCACATTTTGCCAGGTAACCTAAAATTTGAGAATAACAGCTAAAAACCATGTCATTTAGGGTATTGATCTGAATACTGCTGGATTTAGTTGAGACAAGCTCATCCAACACCAAAGCCACCTACCAACACAGCTCATCGTTGTGGGAGCCTGTGTATGTGATCTTTGTTTCTGAACTGCTTCAAATTTTTCGCTTTGTATATCATAATATTTTAAGTCATGGATAGCAGACATTAAAAAAAAAAAAAAAAAAAAAAACAGAAAAAACACCCAATGAAGAAATATTCTGACAGCTAACTCTACATGCTCTTTGAGAAGTCCTTTTTGACTCAAAAACTGTTACATAATATATTAAATTATTACAAGATTTGTTAATGCAAAACAAAAAAAAATATGATCACAGTGGGCTTATATTGAGAATGTATGGAATGTGGTAAATACTAATTGTCAACGATTTAGTTGTCAAATCTTGTTTTGCAGAATGTACATAGAAATCTTAATTACCTGAATAAAATGGGAGTATCTATATATACTTTTTACCTTTCTTATTGAGCTTTTTCTTCTATTTAAAGACAACTGACATTTTTTAGTATTTATGTGCTTTACATGTTTAATGACACACAAAATTAAGTAGTCATATTTTTCTAGAAGGAAGGAATGGGACAGTCATGTACAAGCATACTTAAAAACTCTTATTTTGAACACTTTTTGTTTGTTGATGCAGGGTCCAAAATCCCCAAATAATTATTGGAAAGGCCCACTGCCATCTAGTTGTATAAACACAAATAAGCCCAAGATAACACCCCAAGCACCAAGAGTAATGACAGAGGTGGAAGAGATAGCCTAGTCAGGCATGAAATTGATTTTATAATAGCAAATATCTGTTGCCTTCCATGTGCTAAGTAAATAATTCTAAAGAAGAGAGTAAAGACAATAAAAACAAAATCATTAACTGCTCCTACTAAATCAAATGAAAGAGAGAAACCTGTTCTCACATTGACCCTGAAGCCTGTTTAATAGCTAATTAAAGCAATTACTCCAAGCATGACGAAGTCCTTAATCATCAACACCTTCAGATGCAGAGATGTTTTTTTTCTTTCTTCAAAGATATTAGTATTTTATTTAAATGAGCTCATGCCAGCAGAACTTTCACCAGGTAGTCACTACGTTGTTAACCACTGACACAGTCCCCAAACTTCGACTAGTTTGGTTAATTAATAAGAAATATCCTGCACAGACTTCACCAGGTTTGACTCCTCAACAAAAGTAAGATTACAGTAGTCAATAGCTTCAGTGCTTTTATAAAAAGATTGCTCTAAAATATCTGAAGATGGGCTGGAAACTGACCTTCTGCCTCACATTCAGAAACATCAACAAAGTTGATGGCCAACTGAAATCCAACGTTCCTGCAATGCAGCTGCAGAAATGACTCTGCAGGACTCCACACACACCTGGGACTCCGCACCTCTTCACATCACTTAACGCTTTTTAAACTTACTGCAGTCACTTTTCTTCTCTGCCCCAAGGCCATATGATGCAGCCTTAACTTGGATTCCTTGGTTCATAAGCTCCAGTCACAAATAGTATTTTATTTTTAATAAAACTTTACGTTCAATAACTTTGCATAGCTTTTTAGTAATCTCATACCATACCTAGTGTTCCAAGGGAGCTAATCGAGATGCTGTTTTGAAGATTGATCATTGTCAAGTTACTAAACATTTCTGTGCTGAAAGAGTACACATACCAATAACCTGTAGTAATGGTTTGACCAATATTAAGTGTTCAGCTTGACAGTTATCCAGCTATAAATTAGATGACTAAAATTTTAAAAATAAACAAAGGAAACTTTATTAAATTTCATAGAACCATTGATTAGTTTGGGTTGGAAAGGACCTTTAAAAATCACCGAGTTCCACCCCCCTGCCATGGGCAGGGACACCTCCCCCCAGCCCAGGCTGCCCGCAGCCCCATCCAGCCTGGCCTTGAGCACCTCCAGGGATGGAGCACCCACAGCTTCTCTGGGCAGCCTGTGCCAGGGCCTCACCACCCTCCAAGGGAAGAATTTCTTCCTTATATCTCATCTAAATCTACCCTTTTTCTAGTTTAAAGCCATTACTCCCTGTCCTATCACTACACTCCCTGATGAAGAGTCCTTCACTAGATTTCCTGTAGGCCCCCTTTATTTTCATATTGAGCTGTTAACAGCTTTCTATTTCTGCCTACACTTAAGTTCCAGAAAAACAAAATATTCATGTTCAGATGAAGAGATAAAAAGATGGAAATGTATTATAAAAACACAAAAGACACTCATCATATCTAGGAGAGAGGTAGAGCAATTATACTTTGAGAATTGGGAAGCTCCTATATTATTTCAAAGTCAGAGTAAATATGTTACTAAAATAAAAAAGTACTGAAAATAATGCTATGACAATGCTGCTGAGAACACAATAAATAGAGGTATTTTCTCTATAAGAACTAAATATTCCCCCAAACCTACAAGTGCTTTCAATTAATAAAGCAAAACACCTTGTCTTTAACCAACCTGACCTCCAAATACTCTCTCCAAGCACCATTGGTTCCATATGGGATTTTCTTCAGGCAGCTGATTTTAACTGATCATTTGTTGTGTTGTTTGTTTTTTTTTATCTGTTTGTTCATTTTTCTTTATACCTGGAAATCTGCACAGATAGGAAAGTATTATTCAGATAGCTGGCACATATATGTTGCACGCACTGTTTTATTAAAATATTTTAACACCAAAAAAAATGAGGTTAGTCAAGAGTTGAAGAAAAGGATGCAAAGAATGAAGTGTGGTTTTTTTTGTTTGTTTGTTTGTTTGTTTGTCTGCTTTCCTTTAAAAAGGAACAAAGGACAACATTATTTAAATTTTATGCTGGAAGACATTGTGGGTACAGGAAAACAGGGAGATGTACTGGTCAAGTTTCAGTCTCCTTCCTTCTCTGTGTAGCTCCCAATGAACTGATTTAAGTGTATTTTCTTTTTGTTAGCACTCAACAAAAGCACTTTTCTTTTTGTTAGCACTCAAGTCACACAGGAACAGAGACTCTGAGTTACAGCCTGGAAGAAGCACTGCTGTACTTGAGCAAGGCACTCCTACATCAGTGCTAATGAAACTGCTTTCCTAGTAACTGGACATGGTAACTCATGTCAGTGCGTACCAGAGACCTGTTTAGGTTAGAAGGGACCTCAATGAAGAGCTCTACACCAAGTTCTTTGAATTTAACTGTATTTACAAATTTTGTATCAGATGCTTCCTAAATGGGTGAAAAAGAAGGGAAAGGAAGGAGAAGAAGATAAAAAGAGAAAGAAAAGGATGAAAGGAAACATACAAACAAAACAAACTTTTCCAAACACTTTCTCATCACTGGGCAACATCCATGCCTTTCTTTCTGGCATTCCTGACTGCAAAGCAGCCTGTTTCAACAGAAAGGACAGAAAATGTTCTAGCTCTGAACACAACCCACATAACACAAAAAAGAAAGCATGGCTCTTAGGTTCTCCTGGAAAGTAAGAAAAAAGCTTTACAGATCCCCGTTCTGACCTGTCCACAAGACAACTGTTCGTATATAAAACAATTATATAAATCATATATAAAACCTTTTTTTTCTTGTAATCCTTCAATATTGACCAAAACCTGCGAGATACCTGCTGCTATCCTCCCAACAGAAGAGGCCGAGGATACTTACTTACATCCTCACCCAAACAAATGCAGAAGGACAAAGGGAGAAATAAAACATAAAAAGTAGCACATAACAGTTTGTCAGAAAGACTAATTATTGAAAAGACAGTCAGTAGTGAGCTATATCTCATTAATGTTTATGAACAACACTCAGAAGAATCATTCCAGTCACTGAACCTACTTCAAACAGTAGATAAGCCTTCACTCCTGTACAAAATAAGCACTAACTTATGATAGATTTTGTACGCACACACACAGAGACATACACTCTGAAACAATCAATCTTCTTTGCTTAGCTAAACGCAAAGGGAAGGGAAGTCTTTACTACTTTGTAATCTGCTCGCCGTCTCATTTGTTCCCTCTGGAAGAGCTATGGGGTGAAGAGCACAACAAAAAACAAACTTGAAGACAATTTTTAGGCTCCCTCTGTTACGATACAAAACAAAGAGTTTACTTTAGAAAGGAAAAATAAACCAAAATTTTCAGAGCCATCTAGGATTATCCTGCTCGAAGGCTTATCAGCCAGTACCCTTGCCAAATTTACCTGATCAGTTTCAGAAATTGAAGTTTTTTTAAAAAGGTTACCTGTAAACGTCAAGTGAACACCTAAAAAAAATAAAATGAAGCTTGATGGTTCCAGTACAGTAGAAATATGCCTGAGGTATAAGATTTAATTTGCTGAATTGAACCTTTCAGCACTCCCAGAAAGCCCCCAACATTGTTACTTAGGCCAAATTTCTTAATTGGGAGAATTAAAGGAGAATTAGGGATTAGAAGAAACGGGAGAAATGGTTGGTTATCACGTAGCATTACCATGATAGCTCTTCCAAGACTTTGACTGCTAGGAGATATCACACACCTTCCTAAACACACATAGATGTGCTGTCTTGATGCCAAACACAACTGGAACAAATATTTTGAAATAAAATGATTCAGAAGTTACAGATCAGAAATAATGGCCTTGTGCTGCTGGTATCTACTCATCTACCTCACAGTCATCTATGCCGTTCCCTGGAACACTACATCTGCTTCAAGTGCCATCATGAAAAGAGATTTTTTTTAAATATATCCTCTGAAATACAACTGCCTGGACTCAAGTGCTACTTGAGCTGCTAGCAAAGGCTGAGACATCACGTATAAAGGCACCATGCCTAGCTTGTCTCATCTACGATGTAAAATCTCTTGTTGTGCTGACCTGGACACCATTGTGCTTGCTACAGCCTGGACATAAGTATGCACGTCTGCACACTGAAGCATTTATACAATGTAGTGCTCTCAATTAGATTTATAAAAAGTTCAAAACTGGCCCTTAGATTCAGTTTGATGCATCTAAAACCTCTCCTCTGTGAACTAAAATGACCAGGTCTGGAAGACAAGATCACGTTTGGCATGCCCAGGAATACATAAACTTTAAAACTTTCTGCTACTTGTCATACCTTTAGAGCTCTCTGCATCTTGAAACTCTTCGTATCGCTTCAAGCACAGAATTTTCCATCTGCTGTCAATTCTGTTCCACCTCTGCCATCACCAGAGCTGGCTGAGGACAGCAACACCTAAGTGCAGGAGACTGTGAAGATGGGGCATGCGGGAAGGGAGAGCTGACTGGAAGGCAGAGGGGATGGGGAAAGGTGCTGTGTTCACAAAGCTTCCAGTCTCATGCCAAAACTACAGTCAAGGTAGGAAACCAAGCTTGTTACGAAAATAAATTCAGGCACATTTTTACTTGCTTATTTATTTTCCCCAGAAAAAGTTTGCACTCAGTCAGAAAAAGTTTCTAGCCTTTATCCCAGACTACAGTGCTGGCATTTCTCTGATGGCCCAGCCTGAAAAGGAGACAAGTGTTCTGACAGAAACAAAGCATACCCTAGGGAGAGGCACAGCAATCCCTTATCTCTACCCAAAATAATTCTGTCTGCTTAGTTTAGCTGGCAGTAACTGCCACAAAACTGTGCAAACCTCTGAGCTACATGAAACTTTTCTATGTTTGGCAAGAGAGATGAGAAGAAACACAAGCTTCATAACCCACCTGTTTTACAGTCTGGGAAATGGGAAATATGACAAAACCCAAAACATTGGGATGGGGGAGAAAATTAAGAAGAAAAGTGCAAGAACTCTCCAAGGAGGAGACCCCACAGCCTCTCAGAGCAACCTGTGCCAGGGCTCCCACACCCACACAGCACAGCAGTGCTGCCTGGTGCTCAGAGGGAGCCTCCTGGGGGCCAGTTTGTGCCCCCTGCCTCTTGTCCTGGCACCGGGCACCACCAGAAAGAGCCTGGCTCTGCCCTCTTTGCACCCTCCCTTTAGGTGTTTATAGACATTGATGAGCTCCCCCTGAGCCTCCTCTTCTCCAGGCTGAGCAGTCCCAGCTCTCTTAGTCTTTCATCACAGGAGAGGTGCTTCATCATCTCTGTGGTCATTCCTGGATTTGTCCCAGTATGTCCACATCTCTGAAGCTTTAATGTGCATAATTAACTCCTGAAACAAACGTGGATAAATCCTACACCATATTCTAACAAAAAAGGTACAAATTACACAAATAAACTAACAAAAGAGATTAATGATGCAATGCAAACCCTCCTTTGTCTTTCTAATGTACATGAGTCCTTTTGAGAATTCCTGTCACTCCTGCCTCGACTTGCAAGGAAAAGACAACTGTGTTTTTTTCAGCGCATCTGTATTATGCATAATAAGACTAGTGTCAAGTACAGAATAATACAGAGGAATATTCTTGTTCTGAGAAACCGCAGTACAATCTTCACATTCACTCCATACAGTACTTCAGCCACAAGTATTATAATGTCAAGAGTTGTTTCTGTAAACGTAAAATGTAAACAGAAGATTTCAGATAAACGAAAGGCATCTTTTTAAAACTATGCATTGGAAATACTGTGTTATAACAAGCAGAAAATTGTCTTCTTACAATTATCCTAGGCTAGAAACAGTACACGTACAAATGCGACAACATTTTTTTTCCAAATATGTGGTAAAAGAGGACTGTGAGAATCTTGGAAATCCAAATCACATTTTTTTTCCAACTATTTTCAAAATGCTGACATTGATTAATTCTTGGTTGAATATCTTGGAGATATTCAACAGTCAGAAAGACTGTTTATATGATACAGGTCCCCTTGAGTGAAGCCCTAGCCAAGGAGATAAGGGCAGCAGATATAAGGAGCATATGAAACTTATGGTACTTGCACTGTTGCAATGCCTTAAGCATTACAAATTATACCATTACCTGGATGACATGAACTGAAGCAAACAGACTGATAGTCCACAATATAGCCTTCAGAAAAGCAAATTCACATTACAAGTCTCCTACAAGAGTCTGTAAAGTGACCTTCTGACTGCCAACAGTCCAGTACAACTCCCTTGTAAGTGATCTCACCTATAACAAAATCGATGTTATTTATTTTGTGTTTTAGGTAAAGAGAAACTTGATGTAAGACAATGCAGGGCAACATCTACAAGGAGCTGGAGTTTCCTTCAGAGCAACAGCAGGAAAGCAAGGACCACAGGCACCAGTGCAAAGGCTAGGCCTTCCTCAAATACATCAACAATAAAAGGAAAACTCAGGAAAATGTGAGCCCACTACTGAATGGATCAGGGACCCTGGTAATGGAGGATGCAGAGAAGGCAGAGATACTGAATGCCTTTTTTGCTTTGGTCTTCACTGGAAGAAAGCAAACATCACCCATCTTCAGAGGCCAGTCAGCCTCACCTCCATCCCTGGAAAGGTGATGTAGCAGCTCATCCTGGAGGTCATCTCTAAGTGTGTGGAAGGCAAGGAGGTGATCAGGAGTAGTCAGCAAAGGGAAATCATGTTCAACCAACCTAATTGCCTTCTATGATGGGACAACTGAGAGGGAGTGGAAGTTGTCTACCTGAACTTCAGCAAAGCTTTTGACTCAGACTCCCATGATATCCTCATAGGCAAGCTCAGGAAGAGAGGTCTGGATGAGCGGATAGTAAGGTGGATGGAGAACTGGCTGAATGAAGAACTGTCAGAGGGTTGTGATCAGTGGTAGTACTCCTCGTTAAGCCTCACCTGGAGAACTGTGGCCAGTTCTGGGCTCCCCTGTACAAGAGAGACATGGTGCTCCTGGAGTGAGTCCAGCGAAGAGCTATTAAAATGATCAAGGGAACTGCAGCATCTCTCATATGAGGAGAGGTTGAGGGAGCTGGGACTGTTCAGCTTGGAAAAGAGAAGGCTCAGGGGGATCTGATCAATGTCTGTAAGTATCTGAAGGGAGGATGTCAAGAGGATGGGGCCAGACTCTTCTCAGTGGTGCCAGGCAATAGGGTGAGAGGAGGTAATGGGCACACACTGAAACATGGGAAGTTACATTTGAACATGAGGAGAAACTTCTGTGCTGTGAGGGTGACTGAGCACTGGAACAGGTTGCCCAGAGAGGCTGTGGAGTCTCCTTCCCTGGAGATATTCAAAAGTCATCTGGATATAATCCTGTGCAATGTGCTCAGACCTTTCTTGAGCAGGGAGGGTTGTCCAGATGACCTCCAGAGGTCCCTTCCAGCCTCAATCACTCTGTGATTCTGTGCTCATGAAACACTAAGGGCGACTAGCTTTTGACAGAACAGCAGCATCCTCTATAGGCAACAAGCGTACTTGTCAGAAGCTTCTGTCCAAATTGCTGTTGCCTTCTCTCCTCTCCTTTAACGTGGCTATGAGGTGGCAGTCAATCCAGCACAAGTGGTAACTAGGGTACTGGAAACCTCCACAGGCATGTAAATATTCATCTAAAAATATTCAAAACCACGTTTTTTTACCTTTTTTTTTTTTTACAAACACCCAATTTAAGGTGTCCCAAAAAGCTGATAATAGAGTACAGAGAGATTTAATAGGCTCTCAAGAAAACTCCATCAGCTACTTTGTTCCTGCAACAATCTAAAAAGAGGGTTTAACTAACAGTTAAAGAGTTAAACTTTAATGAAGACAGTGTAACAGTTTAAACTTTATTATGGAACAAATACAAATAATTGTTAAAGTGCAAGAGATATTTGTCAAATTATGAGCAAATATAGACAAGGTTAAGTAGCAGTCAGATGTTAAAAGCCCCCTCATTTTTTGAAAAAAAGTATTTTTGATACAATTCTGTCTCATTAGATGTAGAGGCTGAGGTAACTCTTTCCCAAAATCAATCCTCAAGAGGTTCTTTCTGGGCCACCGGAGAATTTTAGAGACACAAGACCCACCACCCCTTAACATCTTGGTGCAACTCAGCTCTACTTTGCAACCTTGCTTCTTGTTTCAAGTGGTGATAGATTGTCATAAGAGCTTATTTACACACACTTCTTTTTTAAGCACACTACTTTCAAAGTGGATTTTGAAGTCACTTTGTCTACGTAGTGGTCAAAAGATGGTGGTAGGCTGCAGAGCAGAACCAAAGCTATGGACAGGCACCTACAGGAACAAACCAGCAAACATGCTGTTCATCCTTCTTCAAGCAAGATTGATATCTCTCCATTTTTTAGTTGTTAACAGCAAAAAATTCCTTATGTTTCCAACTCAATTTCTTCTAGTGAAACACATACTGGATCTAAAAGAATAGGTCAAAGTTTCCTGCCTGTCATTTCCAAATTAGAGGCCATTTAAAACCAAGCTTTTTTCTTACTGTTTCAATAATATCACATAAGTATCATCTGCATAAAATCCCAATGAACTTTCTTTCACAGCAGTAATGGATGTCATCATAGCTACTTTCCTACTACATGAATTTCACTTTAAATTTTTAGTACAGCAATTACATTCTCAGGAAGTGAATTATCCTGATGTCTATCACTTTAGGCATGATGACTTTAGTTATGATAGAAACGACTTCTTTTCATGGGAGACTGCAGTAAACGTGCTGCAAGATCTCCTACTACAGCATGTTCTTGATATGATTAAACTGTTTTGATTTTCTATTTATTAAAACAAAGTGATTGCCATTTCACCTCCCTTCTCATACAAACCAGCATCTCTGTCATACAAATCTAATTGGATTTATTTTACTTTATTTTTAAATCTCATATGTACTCCTAACAATCCTCCCACAATGAAGATACAATCTTAGTTATGTCGGGAGACAGACAAATAATCATAGCGTGTGAATAAGGATAAAATGCATGTTATGAATGTATATCAGGAATCAAGGGAACGGATGTAGTGCTGTGATGGCATTCTTGTGCTCTGATGGCATTCTTGTTAACTCAGGTTTTAATGGCCAAGGTTTATTTTGACAAACTATAATTCTAAAAGGTCTCCCTCCCCTCCAGCCCCTCCTTAACTTCATGCTGTTAACTACAAAGATTCTGTGTATGCATCAAGGTTTACTTGCACTAGCAAGGGAGGAAACATGATATTTAGTGGTACCAAACAGACATAAAATGAGAAAAGGAAAGATTCAGAAATTAAGATCAAATAATGTTCTTCTTTATGTGTTTGCAACTTTCTACATATAAGAAAAAAAAAAAAAAAAAAAAAAAAAAAAACAGAAAATTTAAAATAAAGCATGTTTTCATAGCTAAGTATGGTTGAAATGTTAAGCCAAACTGCTAGTTAGCTGCTCGTATTTTTGCAGGCAAAACAAGCCAACTTGCTGATCAGATGGAGCTGCTACAACACAAGCACATTTGGAAGAAACACTTCCAAACAGCATCCAGGATGAAAGTAGGATTTGGATTAGATAGTCACTTCTCCTATCACGTCATATAAGTTGCATTTCATACATGAAAAAACTAAAGACTTCAAATGTTGTAAGTTACTTGAGTCCAATGTATTTCAAAGTATTAAAAGCAACATTTTTAATTGAAAGACTAATTGTAATGTAATAAGAGTGAAGAAATTATTTCTGTGTAGTTTGGAAACAGCTTTTAAAAAGCATTTCTCTGAACAATTATATGTAGCATATTGTTGCTATTATATGTAACTTCACCTCTTCTGGCATATACTTACCAAGAATAATGAAGAAAACTGATAACACTACTAGGTTTAGCAGGGACTTCAACTGTATGCATTAAAAATGAATAAATAATGTTTGCCAGTGACAAATTCTGTGACAATGCCATTCAGACCTCTCCATTCTCATAAGCGGTTTGCCTTAAAGTCTTAGAAAAGCATTTTCTGGGCCAAAACTCTTAATCCAACACAAAGCTAGCAAAATTTCATGTCAGATTATTTCGTCTTCTGCAACATGTATGCAATGGCTATATGTTACTAAAAGAAAAAGCAGTGTTAACACAGTTCTTTTCTGTAACACTTTCAAACAACAACAAATTTATATTCTCAAAGATATCAAAGTTACTGTGTAAAAAGTCAGCTGTAGTTATTGTATAGATTAAAATACTCTTTTGTATTGATCAAAGTCTCTCTCTGAAGAGGGCTTATGCTAACACATCTTGCTCCATAGAAACATTTCAACAACGTCAATTACCTGCCAATCAGTGACCCCAACTTTCTCGGGATTGCTCGGGGTAAGCCCGCTGTTTTCACTGCTGTTTTGCAAAATCTCTTCTAACTATGCAGCCTGTTGACTGCAAACAACACAAAGCACTTGGTATCTGAAAGTGAAAGGCAAAAGTTCGTTTTATGATAAACCAGTAAAACAAGCAGCCGCCTTTTTTTTTCCTCTGATGGAGTTCTGGAAAATTTTCTTCAGCAAGAAAGGAATTGCGCTGACATACTACCCACATACACAAAGAGAAGTTAACACTAAAAATTAACACTACCCCTATGCTACGCACATTAATATGAAGAATTCCTTTTCTATTTTTGAAGACTCTACATGATTCTTAGGATGAGAAAAGGCTGAGCAAATGGGCAAGGCTGATCTGGAAGCTATTCGTCATAATGAAGCACGACACACTGCTAGTTAATGCATCAGGTCATCTTCATCTTACAGACCATCCTCCCAACAACTGCCCTTGCTGGAAAATGTTTCTGGAAACCGAAAAAATGCCTTCTGTGTTTAACTGTTGATAAACAAAGCATCAAAAGCTACTCCATTCACTTGTCAAAACAATATACCAACACAACTTAGTATAATATGTTCCTTCAAACAACATCTGGATATTACCCCTCCAAAAAAAGTCATCCAAAGCCATGATCTTAAGATCTGAGAAAGTAAAGACTCTTTCCTTAGCACTATTTCAACCTTTTATCTAATTGCAAGAGAACACTTGGGACCACACATTTTTATCAGTTCATATTCCCCTCACAGCATCAGAACTAAGAGAACAAGATGTCATTCCTCAAGCCCCCTGCATGAATCCTTTCCACTGAAAAAGTCACCTCACGTGCACTCTTCAGGATCTGGAAATCAGATAACCAGAAGAGGGTTGGTATGGGAAACATACCTGAACTGCACGTTGATACTGTTCTAACAAATTTCATGGGTTTTGGATAAGCAGGGGGTTAATTCTGTGAAATGACACGACCAAATCTTAGTCCTTATTTGCAGATTTTATCCTGTTTATCCATTAAGCAAATAGCTCTGTAAGGATCTCACAAGCTCTTTCGGGTACTCCAATTCTAGTCCCATGATACGATAGCAGCAGATTAGATAAGAACACAAATCTTTAAAGTAGAGAGCATATTCCCCATGTTTCAGCCACTTTGTTTAGGCAGGCGTATTATTTTAAACCTCTGGTGCCATGCATTTGCATTCAGATGGACCACCACGAAGTGAAGTGGATGTGTACCACTCTCAGCCTTTTCCAGCTGATGAAGAGTTTCAAACCAGGGCTGTTGCAGGTAGTCAGGCTGGGTCTCTCTTCAAAATGCCACTTTTTTTTTTCCACAAGAAATAGGAATCAGAGTCCTAATTCTCATATTTAATTAACACCTCAGTGTGTCTAGTTACACAGTGATACCGGGGACACTTCAGCCGCCGGACGTGTGAAAAGCAAAGCAACAAACAAAGGGATAAGTTCCTCCAAAATAAAGCAAAAAAAGGAGGCAAACAAGATATCAGTGTGAAAAATTTGTCACCAGGGTAATTCACTGGAGTGATGTGAGAGCAACAGAAGTCTCCTCTGACATTTTTCTGGCAGGTTCATGTGTTGATGGAATGGGCCAAACGCGCAGTATGGATATTGCTTCTTTTAATAGTTTGCTAGGGTGAAGTGGTGTTTTGCTAGAGGCAACAAGAACTGAAGAGAAAGAATTAAAAATAAATAGGCCAGAACAAAGCATATTTTCAATTTCAGTTGGAAAACCAATGTAGCAACAATTTTCTCTTCTTTTAGTATGAAAAATAAATCTGGCAAATTGCAATGTCACCAAGGTAAAACAAAGACTAAGCACCAAAGTGTATTTGGTCTTTGCTTTTTTTCCATTATTTCAAGAGAAAACTTTTTGCTATATTGAAAAGTTCCTTTACCTGTGGTGAAGGTACGAAACCAACATGTAAATCTAATACACGCTCAATCTCTACGTTTTACTTTCCAATGAAATAAAACAAATGAATCTCCAGAACTATGCAAACACTCAATTAAAGTCTCCAAAATAAGGTTCACATTTGCCTCATTTGCTTTCAGTCAGTAGGATATTCTTTGTGTATTGTTTAGCATTTATTCCAAAGTACATAGGCCCCAAAAAGTATTACTTTAGGTCAGGAAGGTCACATAAAATTCAAAGATCAGATAAAGGGTAGATTGAGATTAGATATAAGGAAGAAATTCTTCGTAGGGTGGTGAGGCCCTGGCACAGGTTGCCCAGAGAAGCTGTGGGTGCCCCATCCCTGGAGTTGTTCAAGGCCAGGCTGGATGGGGCTTTGGGCAACCTGGTCTGGTGGGAGGTGTCCCTGCCCATGGCAGGGGGGTGGGATTGGGTGATATTCAAGGGTTGTCCCAACTGAGACCATTCTGTGATTCCATTCTATTTATAGATTTACAAGGGACAATAAACTATCAATCCTAACAAATGTGTTTTCTATTTCATTCTTAAGGACCTCAAAGATTGGAAATTGAAATCTCCAGGCAAAACATCCTCGTGATTCACTTGTAATGCTGCTAAGTGTCTCCTAATCATTAAAAGAAAAAGAAAAACAGTTTTACTGCAATTAACTGCTGCTACTTCTTTGCAGGTCTACTGCAGATAGATGGAGTTCTTCCCCTCTATATACTCTTCACGTTGCTTCTCGTTTCGGTTATCCTAACTGCTGAGAAAACATCCCTACTCTTCACTTCTGCTTTGGAAGCCACATAGTCCAGACCCTGAATATTCTTATCCTGCACCATGTTAAACTGGTACTTACCTTTCCTAAATTTGGTGCCCAGAACTGAGCAGAATAATCATAGAATCATAAACTTTTGGGTTGGAAGGGACATCACTGAATGACATGCAACATGTGCTTCAGCTACAACCTCATACCTTTCCTGAGGAACTGCAGAATAATTGAGTTATTCCCGTATTTCGTTTCTGGTGGTAATGTTAGCAGCTAAAGCGGGGATTAGTGCAGAATCCTGAATCCTCACCTACTTCAGACCACTTCGCCAAACTGCCAATCTCCTTTGAAATCCTAAACCTGTGCCCTCAGCTTCCCAGCAGAAGTTCACTGCTATGTCACAAACACCCATAGCACTAAAATACTAACATCTGCTGTCTTGCCAGACAAGCATCCCGATTCCTTTCTATACAGTATTTCCCTGCAAAAGTAGAGCTCCGAAAACTGTTCTGGATACAGTTTGCAAAACAGTTTTGGGCCTGACTTTCATTGCTTTCCTCTCCTCTAAGCCATTCTTCCTATGCTTACTTTGTAAATATATCATCTCCAGAGCTTACCAGAGCTGATGTGGATGACATGTAATGTTTCTTTTCAAACAGGCCTCAAATTTTGAGTCAGGAGACTCAAATCCCACCTCTGAAACTGAATCCTTCCCAGCACTGAGCTCCTCATCTTTAAAGAGGAATCATTAACGTCTTCAGAATGGTTATGCTCTGCTTTCTTCTCTTAGCTGGGCTTTTATTTGATTTACTTACCCACGCAGATTACCCCAGCTGATGCTACTCACTTTTTAAAGTTCAGATTCGGACTTACCAAGGGAACTGCAGGGCTGATGGGATCACTCCAACTTCATAAGATTAAACACATGAGCCTCAGGACATGAAAGTCCCGTCACAGGTGATGTTCAGACAACATTAGTCAAATGTGTTCAGTGTGTTTTGAGCACACACCACATTGCAGTAGCGCATTTAGAAGAGGATCCAAACAGATCTCAATTTAAAGAGACATGGCTTGTACAGCTGTCATTCATCCTCTAGAAAAGTATCCTTCATTGTAAAATCAACTAATATTTTATCTGTTTTTATTTTAAATGGTTGTTTTGAGTAGTTCTTTCCCAAAACATGATATACTTGATTTGACTTCAGTTGATCTTCAGGCTACTTAAATCCAGAACCTTGGAAGATAAATAAATACTTGGCTCCTAGTGCCATCAAAAGCCATTGAGGCAACCAAATACACTTGGAAATCTGAGCCTAGGTCTCTAGATCTCAGGTCCCCATCTGTGGAACAGTGACAACTTTTTCCTTGTTACTTCCCACTGTATGAAAGCAAATATATCAAAGGCTTGCAACTAGTCAGATGTGCTGATCACAGGGACTATTTAATCACTTAAATGTTTATATTTTCTTTTATAGATATTGATACCTTCAAACATTTGAGCTTTCTCAGTACATTTTTATGCAACACAAGATGTATATTTATACACCTTTGTTTCTGAAAGCTTTGCTCTTAACGCTTGCACAAGTGCAGCAGGAACAACAGTAATCAATTTGATTTGGCCTTATGAAACAAGTGTCATTTTGATAAATGATCCTAATTAAGCTGATATTTCAGGTATAAAGTGTATTGAGTTAATGTGTTGGCACCTCTCTAGTTATAGTCAGACAAGTACAGATGTTGCAATAAAGTAGCAGTAGTACATTATTCACATTGCAAGTCACTCTGTTTGCATTCGCTGGTTTGATCAAAGCCACACAGCTCAGCAACTGAAGGAAAATGCTGATTTTAAGTTTTAATTATTCAACAACATACACAAGTAGGAGCTCCGGGAAGTTTCAAAGCTGTAGGTCATTCCCTGATGAACCCTATCCAGCATGGAAATGATTAATTAGTCTAGCAGCAGCACGGTACTTAGGGCAGAGAGACACATTTGTTTAGAAAACCTTGCTCAAACAGCAAAAGACGAAACCTGTGTTTCTTCTCTTTTACATAAATCTAATTACAGGATGTCCTGTTAAGGCTACAAGACATCATACATTTACATAAATCTAATTACAAGATGTCTTGTTAAGGCTAAAAGACATTATACACTTTTATGCAGTGCTTTCTTGAGCTGTGGAAGAGGCTTTGATGCGGGGCATACGGTTGGCAAATACAGATTTGTTTTACATTTAGCAGTGGTAGCAGCTAAAACAACACTGGTCATCTGTCTGAAGTCAAAGTGCTGTGATATGTTCCTCCCTTTTCCACCAAGCCCTTTGGAGCCCCAATCTGATTTATTGCACTCATCAATTTACCGTGCAGTGGGCAGCGATGTGACCCGAAGGCCCCTTCCCAGTCCCCAAACACACCTCCTTGGAAACCCTTCCAGAAGCACAGGCATGAAGGGGGCGAAGCACACTCCATCTGCAACAAGTTTCACAGAACCGTGCCACAGCTACCCAAAATCTGGGCCATTAGAAACTGCCTTCCTTTCTTTTACTGAGGTCAGTGTGCCAAAAACAAGCATGTGCTGAAAATGATTTCTGATGTTCCTTGTATCCAATTATGTGTCTCCTCAGGGGTGTCTCTTGCAAGAAGCCCGAGAGAAATGGTTTATTGTATTTTCTTCCGAGCCACAGAACAGTTCCCTCTGGGGTATAAAAGATTCTGTTCTTGATATCTCCCTGTCAAGGAACAGGTGTTTACCCCACAGAGCCTACCTTGATATTAGAGCAGCGCTTTCATATTGGAGGCCACGAGGTGCAGAGCAGTCCCCGTGGCTGTACCATCACCTTTCAGGTTGATGCATCAACTCAGCCGGTCTGGAAGCGGTACGTGGGCATAACTACAGAAGAGCATGACTTGGGGCAGCCACGCTTCTGTCAGATTTCAGATAACTCAATGCAAAAAAGAAAAAAAATTGCACGCAAGACAAAAATTCATACCCCTTACCACAGTGAGAATGGCCGCAGAAGGAGCAGAGCCAGGGAAAAATAGCAATGAATTAAGCTGAAAGTGACAGTAAAATTGTCTCCTCTGGTCACAACACGATTCAACATTCAGACATCATTCTAATAAAGAGGACAAATTACAAAGCTATCTTCTTTATGAAACAACATGATTAGTAGTATTCCCGGTGGTAGCAATTCTAACAATTATGTATAACCACGAAATAACTGTGAGAATAGCACGACAATGGCACTTTTAGGCAGACATGTGAGGACATACTTAATTTGCTCAGCTTTTCCATAACTGTATTCTCAGAATCGTTAGCCCAACAATAAATAAATACAGAAAAACCATAGCGATAATGATCTGGGGCATGAGGAAAAACACACGTTCTGTTACATTTATCTTGGAATCACAAGACGGAAAGGCTGTAGGTTGCACTGATGACAAGTCTTTGCAGGAACACAGCGTGCAAACAGCCAGGATACACATTCAGGCAGGCGCTGCAGAACTAAACGTATCCTTCAACTATTGAAGCCTCTTTCTAGCAGATAGGAGCATCTGACAACTCTGCTTAGGTTTGAAAACCTCTATCAGGATTTCAACAACAGGAGCAAGTCAGCTAAATGAAAAGGACCACAGCGTGGCATATTCTCTTTCTCTCCCTCACTAGAAAATCTGTTCTGACTTGTCATTTTGCATTTAGAGCACAAATACAAACGCCAGACAAGCACTAGGAGCCTATGAAATTGCTCATACCATTTGCAGGATTTTTTCAATACTTCAAAATGAAATGGAGTTTTCATTTTCTGCAGGTTTACCAAAAAGGCAGGGTACCTAAGATGGCCATAAAATCCTGCTGGATCGGGGAGGACCATTAGGAGCCACAAATCTCTCCTCCCTCACAAGCGATGCTCCAGCGTGGACAGATGTCAGAGGGCAGACAGATAGGTCTGGATGCTTTTAGGTCCTTAGGCACCAGCACAAGAGCCAAAGAGACTGGCTCCTGTGCAAGAACATAAGCAGGCATGAAGTGACTGACACAAGGTGCGCAGGACACTTGTACCCACTCTTTGGTGAACTGTTGGTACTCACTCTTGCCATCAGACAGGGAGCTGCAGAGAAATACGAGAGAGAAAGCTTCCAGAGCACAGATTTCTCACTCTTCAACCACACCAGAACACTGCAGGTAATAGCAGGTGAGGTTAGCTATGTGGGGAATTAATTATCACCACCAGCCACCCCATTCAGCTAGGGGCACCTGCAGACAGGGCCTGAAGGACGCGTGCCATTCAGGTGTAGAAGCTGAACATGGAGACAGCCTGAACGCCACAAAGCACTGTAACAAGAAGAGGCTTCGAACTGCTCTGCTGAGGATAAACATTTCCACTTCCCAGCCCAGCATGGGTTACACATTCAGGCAGACACGGGACCTCGCCTGGCCCTGCGGCAGGGATGGTGCCACTCTGCAGTGCTGGAAGGAGGCCTGCAGAGAGGGGACAAGAAGGGTGAGTCGCTGATCAAAATCAAGGCCCTTTGACTGACACAGTCGCTGTCAGCTTTGCAGACAGCAGCTAGCTGAAGCCTCAGAAGAAAAGTATTTTCCTCAAACAACCAAGTCAGCCAAGGTTCTTGTGGCCTCTGAAAAAACGCAGGTGCTGACAGCTCTATGAACTTCCCATCGCCACTGAGAAGGTCCAAGACAGACACAGAGCCCAACGGGGAGAATGCATTAAGGCTTTCTGTGGCTACCTGTACAGGACTTAAAACAGTGTCTGAAAGACAGGAAGCATTGAAAAGTCTGATGCTTTGCTCTGGCAACAACCTGGCTAACACCTTTTTAGAGACAGGAAAGAAAACCACCTCTGCACTAAGTACCATTCTGAGCAGTTCCTAAACAACAGGTTATTATTACCTCTAGACTTCTTTACAAACTTCCTCTTCTTTCCCCTCTCCAGGCAGCTGAATGTTCCTGCATCAGTGACTCAGAAGCATGACCGTGCACAGGTTGCGATTCATTTTACTGCACCATCTTGTGGCTACCAGCAGCAGCCACACAGCGAACGCTCCCAGCAGGGCTGCCAGGCCTTGGCAAGGCTTCTGCCCTGCCCCACGCTTTGGGGACTAAAACCACCTGTGGGAGCACATCGTGGAAAGCTGTCAGTCTCCCTGTCTTGATATAGGGCAGAAAGCACTGCAGTGGCTCAGCTGCTGGCTGCTTACCTGGTTATGCAGGGAGTTTTAAATAGCCTCGTCGCCTTGCTTCCTTAAATCTGTATTTCGCTCCCCCTTTCACCCCACCAGGTGCCCTACAGAGAGCTGCACTGCACCAGGCACTACAAATACAGCAGAAGCCATGCCTGGCCAAGGGCAGAAACATAGGGTTAGACTCTGAACACGGGGGCACATGGTATCCTAGAGGGTTGTGCCACCTTTTGCAGGAATTCAGGTCCGAGGTGGCAAGGCAGAGGTACTAGGTTAAGCAACCTAAAGCACAATGAATGGCTCCTTGAATACTCACCTAATAAGAGAAAACTATGGGATGTGAGCAAATATCCACAGATGTTGGCTATCACCCACTGTAATTCCTTTCCAGAAACTCTTGCACATGTATGGGGACAAGGACAATTTTCACACAGGTCCTACACCAGCATGAACACCATTTAAAAATCAGTCCAGCTTTTTTTTTTCCCCTGTATCCTGATACCATATTGAAAAGAAAAAAAGAAAAAAAGAAAAAAAAAAAAAAGAAAAAAGCAACCGACATTCCTCCTCAGCTATTTATGGGTGTTTTAATGATGTTTTTGAGAGTTTGTGTTTTGTGGTGTTTTGTTTTTTTTTTAATGCATGCAGCTATTCTGCTATCCAGGGCAGTCACAGGGATGAAAACCAGTAAGCACTTCACTAGACCAATTGATAGTCTTACAGAGATGATCTTTTCCATGACTATTAATGGCCATTTGAATAGTTAATGTTTGGAAGGCATTTCTGCTTTGCAGCTGAATGACAACAAGCTGCCATCAAGTTTAATATTTTTCAATAAAATCACTTTTTTAAAACTTTACTAAATATCAATAAAGTATTAGCTTCCCTGGAGCAGAGAGCTATTAACTCCTGGCGATTAGTGCCTTTAAAACATCTCATCTCCTCGAAAACCATTAGCCGCCAAAATATTTATGCACAAGCTGTTACAAAAGCCACTTTCCTAAAACTAGATAATTTTACTCTTCAACAATGACAAATGAAGCAGAGACCAGTATAAATGAAGAAAACGGCTTAAAAGATCACTAAAGGGAAAAGGAGGGAGAACCCTCACTATTGATGATATAAATGAAGACCCCTTAATAGGCTGCGTTTTAAATGGCATAATTATTCATGCAAAAGTTACTAACACAGTAAATCTGTATAAATAACTTTAAGTGTTCTGGTGCTGATTCAGTAACACTTAGAGCCGTCAATGCAATTACTAGCTGTTAAACTTGACTAATGAGCTCTCGTGTAAGCAACAAGTGCAAATGAAAGAAAAACGCTCCGTCTTCAACTAGGCGGATTTTGTTCCTCCTGAGCCACAACAGCCAGTTAACGAGGATCAACACGGCATTGCTGCTTCACAAAAATGGTGATGCCTCTCAGGTAGCCTACGTACCTCACAATCAACTTCTATCCCCCAGGCTAGCTGCCTGCGGTTACTTCACCAGTAATATTCAAAGCACTCCGTCCAAACCTGTCATTACTCCATCGTGTTTATGCTCCGCACAAGATGAAGAGTGTGGAGCTCCTTCAGAAACACTGGTATTTCCTTTCCAGTCATAAATATCAAAGGCAGCAGCAGAAGGCACTGCTCAGCCCCACAGCAAAGGTGCTTAGCACCCTCCTGCAGTAGCAGTAGGTATGCTAGGTATACAACAGACAAGCCAATCATTAAGTAAAAAGTTTCTATCACTACTCCATAACAGGGTAATTTGCTTCATAAAATGAGTCTGTGTCTTAGATATTTCTTCCTAGATTTTACATCAGCATCCTTGAGGTCATATCACAATGCCTGTACTGTCCAAAAACCTGCAAAAAGCCAAGGTGAATAAGTTTATATTTAAAATTTATTTAAAATACTGTTTTTAACTAACTGAGCTGATACTACATTTAACACTATTAAAACCTGTTAGAATCTAACATAGCTAAGATCTGTTTTTAGCAAGTTTAAACACTGCATTAAAAAGCAGTACTCCTATAATTGTGAAGTTGCATCAGCATCTGGTGCATGTGGAACTACAAATCCACAAAGAGGTATGAGTTTTGCCAGTGGCATCCCCTTCTGCAGGATGAAAAGAGCGTTTTTTTCATTTTGTTCAACTGTTTCCACTCATTGCCAGCTCCTTCATAATTAAGAATTTGAGTGGGAATTGAAGTGGCAGGAAAACTTTAAGCACGTTCGCATGAAGAATGAGTATCTCAAGGTGAACATGACAACAGCCCCTACATGCACACACACGCACATTCACAGCAGCATGAAAACATAGGTTTGATGAAATCACTACAAGTATAATTTCAATGAGACTTTCATAAAAAGAAGTAGTTTTTAATAAAACAAATAAATCTGCAGCTTAATTTGGGACTAAGAAGAGTTTGAAGTGGAAGTAATGCACACATGACAGACACTACTAAGATGCGCAGAAATGTTAACTTTTTCCGCAAAGGTAAGAAAATGAGGGCTTGGTTTCGTCTGCTAATAAAAAGCATATGTCTGATTTTACATCTTAAAATATTTCTATTTAATTTCACGCCATCATTTAGCTTTGATGAGCAACGCAGATATTTTGCATCCAAGTGCACAGCACAGTTAATAAGACGAAGTAATTTTACATCAGCTTCTCAACTTAATCAATCCATATCAGGTTCCAATATGGATGTAGAGACAAGATTTGTTACTTCGACCACTATCTCTGAAATACAATTAAAACCTCATTTGCTGAAAAGCACTTTGCGACATACGTGCAATTCGGGATCTGATGGACATGCAATTAAATAAATTAGACTTTTAGAGTAGTAGAATAACTCCAAATGTTAAGAAATGCATTTAATATAAAAATAGCTTTTCAGAAAATCAAATGCTGTGCAGGCATTTTCAATCTAACATCAAAAAGAGCATCTGAACATCAGCATGCGTCCCTCCACTAAAAGCCCTTTCGCTCAAGGAGGTGGCACCATTACTTCCTTTTCTGGCCCACTTTTAACAGATGTTTGCAAATAACCTTTAAACACCGTCTAACAAACTCTTTGCCTAATAATTCTAGGATCTGGAGTAGGATGAAGAACCTTTGGGGAAAAGATATGGACCTAAGCATCTAAAATAAGGCACTTCAAATATCTTACCTCTGACCGTAGCCCATACTTGGTTAGACTCATTATTTTTGCTCTTTTTTTAAATAAGTAGTATATTTTATTTTTAGTCATCAAAGTCCTACCTGAGACAAGGAAAATCCCAAGAGAAAACTCGAGAGATGAAGGTTCAAGCCTGCTGAATGCAAAGTTCAGAGGTACTTTGTTAAAGGAAGCCTGTGGTTCCTTACTGCCACGTATAGATGAGCAAACTCCTGGTACGGTCACTTGTGATCCTCCCTACCGCCCCCCGTAGCAGTTGGCGTATCTAGAAAGGCACGAGGCATCGTGTGGGAGGAGGAGAGGCTCTGGATTCCAAGTAGTAGCTATAGCGAACTGAAACCCCAACCAACTTCAGGATTTTTATGGTTTATGACATAATTTTCATTAGCAAACAATTAGACTTGGATTTCCATTTTGGGATGAATTTCATTCTTCCTTGAATTTGGCTTATTTAGCCTATACAAAAGACATAGAACAAAAGTCTACATTAAACACATGAAAATGCATTTAGGAGAGTCATTGTCCAGAAATGTATTATGAAAATAGAAGTGCACACATTCGCTATATCAAATTTAATATTAATCTTCAGAAAGCAACTATCAAGACAAATGATTTCCAAATGGGTAATACATTCCTACCCCTTAATTCTTTCTGACAGTACTGAAGGCTCCTTGGAGTGCAAATTTAAGCTTTTTATAGACCATTAAAGATTATAAATTCACAGTTATCAAAAAAGGAAAGAGACAGCTCCCATATGAACCGTTCAATGAAACTGAAAGTGCAATTGCAGTTTAAAACAAACATGATCTAAGAAAACAAAAATAATGGATGGGGGAATAATAGGAAATGCACATATACATTCACACGTACACGCTATGTAGTGCTTATACACTACATTTACTTATACAGTGAATCTGGACAAATGCTGACATCAAAGTTATCTCAAAGAAATGCAGCAAAGAAGATCTAACACAGAGAGATTGAAAAGAATTAGAACAGTTTCCCTAAAAGAGGACCAAGAGCAAACAATAGCAATCTACTACCTTATTAAAAAGTTACGAGCAAGCCTCTGTGCTCTATGTGCAGATAGTTAATAGATACCCATCTGTTCTCCATACGGAAGAGGACACTCAGTAAAGTCAATAAAAAGCCAAGAAAAGAAGTGGTAACAGTAAAAAACCATTAGGTGCTCTGTAAGATTTCAGAAACGATTGCCAAGGTTAGTCAATGTCAAAACTCAGAAGGGACTGACACTAATGGATTTGTCACAATTAATGAAACCAAGGTGCCCAACTGCTTCTGGAAAAACAGAATTGGAGGAAAGATAGCATAATGCCATCCCGTACTGACCCTACAGTCTTTTTTTCCTTTTTTATTTTTTATTCTTTCCTTTTAAAGGGCTGGTAGTGGCAATAGCTAGCTAGCTGTCACCCAGACAGACCAGAGGATTTCATATGGTGTGGCAAACCTTATTCTCCTGCATGCTTCTCAGCGTGTTAGTGTGCTAACAATGATGTAATTCCCAAAGATAAATAGACCAAGTCGCATATGTGACACTAAAAAAAAAAACCCTCAGATTAGAAATACACCACTAAAAATATAAGCTATCCAGCTAGTCTGCCATGAGGTACAAACGTCACACGGAGTCATTGTGGTTGGATGGGACCTCCAGAGGTCACCGAGTCCAAACACCCGCTCAAAGCCGGTCTGAGCAGGCGTCTTGGGGCTGTGCCCACTCGTGAGCATTTCCACAACTTCACATGGCAACCTGATCCACCACTTTGACCAGCCACATCATTAAATTAAGTCTCCTAGTCTTCAGCCACGGCACGCCATGTCCCTTGCTAGCTGCCGAGCCCCGTCACAGCTCCCCAGGTCACTGCCATGCCCCTGCCCTTATCTAAGTGACGAAGTGACCACCAGGGAGCTTCGCCATTCACTTCACTTGCACCCACCAGGTCAAGGCTCGCACTGAGCCCACCCAAATGCCCCAGATGGCACCTATCGACACACCAAACCGCTTCGTACACAGCCCAGGAACCTGCTTGTTTTCACTCACGTAGCAATCTTGAAATATAATTAACGTGCGTGATACAGGAGCAGCATCTGGCAAAACAACCAAGAGCAGTCCTGTGGGTCAGAGCCCTGCAGGTAGCAGTGAAACTCACCAAAAAGCCCCTCGTGGTTTAGCACAGCTCGTGAAGACAGGGCAGACACGAAATGCATTTGCTAGTGATGCACAGACAGCAGGGTCTGAACTCGGTGAGCAGGATCATCCCTGCTCTGACATACATGAAAGGAGATGTGTTTTGTTTTTTTTTCAATGTGTCGCTCAAGGGTTGCCTCTGGCTTCCTGCTGTATGGCTTTTTATTTCAAATATCCACTGCATTTAGACCTCAGCCCGTAAGCTGCTCAGATCCTGTGTCTGGTTGGTGGGATTGCTGCTTGGGTGGCTGGGACATGCATGAGACAGAAAGAGCAGAAAACAGGATTCAGACAGAAAATAAGGGTGGAATGCGACACACAGAAACAGAAGACAATAAGAATAGCGAGACAGTGGCATGGAAAACCAGGGAAGAGATTCTGGGTATTGCCACCAGGAAGAAAAAAATGGTAGGTGGAGAAAAGAATAGAAAATTAAAAAAAAAAAAAAAAAAAAAAAAAAAAAAAAAAGATACAAGATGACCAAGAAGAAGAGGAAGAAGCAAAATCTCTGAGCATAAAGTAAATTAGACATTTTTCCAGCATCAAAATTGATTTACAATGCCACACATTAAACGATGTTCCAAAACCAATTTAATCTTTACGTTCTCTGGAGTAAAGGAATACAGCCTTCTTTTTTTTTTTTTTTCTTGATTTTTTGAGTCTATTTCTTCATGGTGAAGGGAGAGATTAGTCAGAAACTTTCAGGGATGAGAGATTTTTCTAATGCTTTTTGCCTCCTTGAAACTGTATGCCTGGTGTTTCAGCACGCGTGCTTCTCCCCGAAAATGTAACCTGTGAACACGGGTGAATCCTCCCTGCAGGTTACGATGCCAACTGCTAAGACTTAACAGAGACACGATTTCATATCACGGTTGATCTGAGTGTGATCCGAAGCTGCAACTGTATAGGATATTTCTACAGCTAATACGCTCAACTGATTGATTGCAACCCATGGCACTCATCAAGCTGGCAGAAGAAGGAACTGTCTCAGCGCTCCTAGCCCCGGTTGTCATCCTCACACCGCTTTCCTTCCCTTATATGCAGCTGCATGAACATAAACACTGCTATTTTAATCAAGATGGTTCTCCAACCCAATTAATTTCACAGCTACGCAAGCTTTGGGAAGTTGGGGAGGAGGAAGAGAGAGAAACAAGCACTAGCACAGTGCTTGAAATGAGCAAGCAGGACTTCTTTTTGAGCAAATTCTAGTATATCTTGGCTTGAAGGCTTCTGCTGTAGTTTCATAACCATTTTAAATCAGCTCACAGGACTACCATCTACGTGAACACCTACAAGTCCTCCAAGACAGTAAGGCTACAGTGGTATGTTGTACCACAGCACAGCCCAGTTTTAAAGATAAAATGGTAGAGGAGACGTCTTGTACCATACACCTAGTCCCATAACAGCCCCGCATCAGCTTCCTTCGTTTTAAAAATAGAGGAGCCTTCCCATGCAAGAGCACATTTCCAAAAACAGCTGTGAATAACTGAACGTGTGCTGGAAGTGACGGCTTCTATTTCTACAGAAGCTGTACGCACGGACAGCCAACTTCCCAGACTGGAAAGACGAGAGAGAAACTGAATAAACCAAACTCATGTATAATAAAAAACCCACATAAATTAGGCATGGTGGATTACGCATCTTAGGCAGTTATAGGTATAGTGGAGAGAATAAATGCCAGTGATGCTGCCCACCGAGGAACATGGTGGGCAGTGTTCATGCAGATTTCTCACCCGGATTCAGATCTCGTAAGCCCTACCAGGTCTGGTTTGTCCAGAAGCTGTGCAGCCAGCAGTCTTTCTCCATCGGTGGCTGTTCTGAAGCTGACACAGTTTAAGTTTTAGGGAAGCATACAGGTTACCACACCCGGGTCTCAGGAAAGTCAAGCACACGCTGATCTGAGAAAGCAAATGAAGTGTTTGCAAGCGCCAGTCAGTACTTACCAAGGTCTGGCTGCATTGTAAAAGCCCGTTCCTCATGCAGTCAAATTCAGCCCTCACTACACAGAAATCAAGCAGCTCTACTGGTACTGCCCACACTATGTGGCTAACGAGTTTGAACAAAGTGTTGGCTTTTCCTTTCCACATCACCACTGCCTTCAGCAGGTGCAAAGGGTACACCAGAAGTTTGCCTGCAAGCTCTGTCACTGCTACAGGCTACCACAAATGAGATAGAAGTTAACAGGTAACAGTTACAATGACACTTACTGCACTGGGGAGCCAGCCCACCAAAATTTCTTCCCAACAGAGGTAAACACAATAAAATAGTGCATTCTAACAGTTTTACCCGATCCTAGTACCACAATATAGGAAAACACTGCAGGATAAAACTACAAAAGCTTCTCTTGCAATGGGCGTTTCACTACACAGTGAGTCGAACAATGAGATCTCAAAGATTCCTATAACAGCATCCTTCACGTTTCAAGCATCTGAATTAACACCTTGTAGGACTGAAGTATTAATTAGGCAACGGTTTGAGAGATGTCAGCTACTATATAAAATGGCTGTGGGCCTCAAGGGCTTCAATTAATCTTACTTTCTATGTGCTTATACATAAAATTAATTTATGATGATCATCAAATAAATGCCTGCTATGTTTTAATATCTTTTAGCTATATATATTTTAAGTGACATATAATTATTTTCAGAAGATATCCATGGCATATTCAGAGCAGACACTAATACATTTTATCAGAAAAAAAAAAATGTTCCGCTGTTCGGAGTGGTATATTACAGATATAAAAAGTTATTATATGATTCAAACAAACCCTTGATTTTCTAAGATGTACTTTTTGCACTACTCACTCTAGCTTACGAGAAGAATGCTGAAATTCACAACAAAAATCCTTTGTTAGTTGTTTGGTTTTATTCGGGGGGAGGGTTAAGGGTTATTTCATTGTTACTAATTAGGTGGAGTAAAAGTTTAGGTTCATATGTTGGGGTTATTTGTTTGTTTTAAATAAGAGTTTTGAGGTAATTCTAACACATTTTGCAGACTATGTCAACGTACAGCACTAAAACAGATCCAGAAACACACAGGCCAGTACAATCACACAAATAAATGTATGTACCACAGATGACCGTATACGTTAAAATTCCCAGAGAATTCACCTTTGTGAATAAGTAAATGTTCTGCAAATAAATAATCTCATGCCAAAAAGCCTTAGAGGTAGACACAGGCACCAGAACAGTCCAAAGCAACCTCTATAAACTGATCACTCTTGAGAAATACAGGAAAAAAAAAGAAAAAAAAAAAAAAACTTTTAACAGAAGGTTTCCTGTCCTAGACCATGAAGAGCCACCCATACAACAAGGTTTTAAAAAACAAATCACAGAGTGAGTAAATTGAAGAAAACCATAAAGTGTAGAGCAGACAAAAACCAAAACCCAAACCAGAGTTATGGTTACTTGCTCATAAACACGTACACATTCATATACCCAAAGTGAAAATCACAGCACTGAGGTACACAGGTCACACATACCCGCGACTTGGTGGTTTCTTTCTCCTTCAGTAACAGCACACGCAGACCTTGAAAGCTACTTCAAAGTTTGGTTAACATTATGACAACAGATTCACGGAAGGGCCAACATTACCTAAGTCCAATGGCTTTTATCTGCTTTAAGGTATGAGAAAAGGCACTGATCGTCCGTTCATGACACCGGCAATCAGGACCAGCTCTTTGTACCCCGCTGTAACAGTTAGAGACTAGCCAAGGCATTTTGATTGATACTACGTGCAAGTGAATATCTTGAATCAAAACCACTGCTTTTTGACAAAACACTAGCTCTGGTTTTGCCTCAGCCTTCAGCAGGATGCTTAAGTGACAGAAATACAACAGCACATAAAACAGATAAAACAGACTGAACAGTTGGAGTACCTTCTTAACCTTCATTCAAAACTCATTCCTTGGCTATTAAACTGTTTCCAATTTATTGCCCACCAAGTCAATTTACTTCCCACTCAGGTACTTTTTTAAAACCCATTCCATTCAATGGCGTCAGTTCCACTGAGAATGGACTCCAATACTGATGCATTGATGACTTCATGCTATCATATGCCATCACTTTTATTTTAATTTATAACGTACAAGTGCCTAAAATACAGTAAAGGCAAAAGATTTACTGGAGATTGTCTGTTTGTTTTAATCTTGTATGAAAATCTTATGCTTATTATTCCTAATACTTATCAACTCCACCAGAACATTTCAAGGAAACTTCTGGGAAGACTGTAAATCTTTCATTTTTGCCAGTCATGAAAAGGTATAGAAAGAGCCAGAAGATATAATGCTATTGTTAATGAAATGGAATTGGCTCCTTGTGAGTTCACGCAAACTATTTTACTTTAGCATGACTTCATTACCTATATTTATACTATAAGCTTATTCCATTAAAAAAATAAATATGATATGGATGTGTAGGAAAACAATGGAAATACTGGTTGTGGATAGTACTGCCTGCCTGAAAATTCTCTCAGCATCCAGTGGCTCCACCACAGAAGTGTCTCGGGTACTTGGGATGCCTTTGTATTCAGTGGCTCATGATTTTAGATGCTGGTTTCAAAACCGGCAATGCCTAAGTTTCTTTACTGAGCTATGTCTCTGCTTTTCCTCACAAGAGTAAGACCAGTCATTTTTAAAGCCACATAAAGGATACTAAAACAGGTATTTTCTTCTCAAGTTACACCAAAGTCTTCATTCAAACTCCAGAGGAAGGTTTACAGCTGGAGATGTTTTTAAAGGAGCTATGGGTTACTTCCCAGTTAGATTGACTCTTAGAGATAGAAAGCTTTCTTCTTTCTTGAAGGATTACGATGGTAGTAAAAGTCTTTTCTACAATACATATTTGAAAATGTTTTTATCTAATGATAAGCCTTTCCATAATAATTTCACAATGATGCTCCACAGGAATAATAAAATGTTATAAATACAAGTTGACTTGATGTTGGAAGTGTTTACTTACAACATCTCTACCAGGCAAGAAATAAAATACTTGCCATTATTTATGCAACTCCTCATCAAACACAGACAAGAATTTCTTAATAACTGACAGAAAGAAAACTGTTGTTGATGAAATATAAAACTGAGATATATATCCTAGTCTTTAAAACACAAAAGAACTGGAGATGAAGATTATGTATGATTTAAATATGACAACAGATTACCTTTCAAGCACAACCAAGCCCTCAAAAGAAGTGTGCCTTCAAGCTTTGAAAAAGACTGTAGAGAGTATACTTTTTTTTTCCCCTCACACTCTTCTTCACTCTAACAGCATACCCTTAGTAAATCTGTTTATTGCATCCTAACAGTCAACAACTTGTTAAAACATGATGAATAGCATGAAAGCTAACTGGTATGTAGAGATTATATGGAAGAGGGAGCTAGCAGAGTAACTTATTGAAAAAACAAAAATTTCAAATAATTTGAGCAAGACAATGTCTGACTATATTCAGCTCCATTTCTGTGATCTGGAGAAAATGGATCAGTGTAGTATTCAGAAGCAAAGAAAAACCATGGAATTTAATTTGATTTTTAAGTTGCTAAACTGGCATATTTCAAAAACCACACATTTAACAGCTTCACATATATAAGAATTATTTTGGTGACATCTCAGAACACTTCAGGTACCTAACCTCTTTCCTTTGGCAATTTTTTCTAGTTATACATGAGATAAGGTGAGGTTTCACAGACATTCAGATTAAACTTTTTTTGCCAACTTTACTTTAGTTGTTGACAAAGCACAGACAGACTTTCTAGCAGTTCTTGGATGAACATCTATTTTGGTCCAAAGCTGTTTTGAAAAGAATATCCCAACTAAAGATAAACCCATCATCAAGCACGTAAGCTATACGCACAATTCTTTAACACAAGATACAGATCAGATATTTACTGAAGTATCTATTTGCTTTAGCTATTCATTTATTCCAGTCCACTAAGTACTTAGCAACAATATTTTTAATAACATACAATAAAACCTGACAAGGAGCATCCAAGAAATCAAGTCTAGAAAAACAGGTTCATACTTCTGATTTGACAGTTAAACTAGGCAGGAATTTCTTGCATATTTACGCTATATGTGTCTGTTAGTTTGGGTCTAAATGTCTTGAACACAACTTTCCTCAAGCCACTGAATTTCTCCCAGTGCCTTCTTGTTAAAGGAAAAGCAGGTTGTACAGTATGGCTGATTACTATCATACCCCCTGATCATTTGCTTTGTGAAGATTTGACCAACAAGGTAAAGTTTATCTTGACTACTGTCTGTACTAGGCTAAGGGGATGTTTTGGGAAGGAGGAACAACTGACCCAACAAATGACGGGTTTTCATCCATCTATAGACACAGATGTACAAGGAAGGGGAAAAAAAATCCCATGAAACCAGTTTGTTTGTTTGTTTGTTTCAAGAGAAAGATTATGAAAAAAAAACATCTGGCTGTGTATACTTGTTTTGGCTGGGATGGAGTTAATTTTCTTCAAAGCAGCTCCTATGGTGCTATGTGCTGGATTTGTGATGAAAACACTCTTGATAACACACTGATATTTTAGCTGTTGCTGAATACTGCTTGCACAGCATCAGGGCTTTCTCTGCTTGTCACACTGCCCTGCCAGCGAGGAGGCTGGGGATGCACCAGGAGCTGGGAGGGGACACAGCCAGGACAGCTGGCCCAGGCTGCCCAGAGGGATGTCCCATGCCTTGTGGTGTCACGCTCAGCAATAAAAAAATGGAGAAAAGAAGAAGGAGGGAGGATAGAGGCACTACAGGGAGTGGGATTCAGAGTTTTGGCATCTGACTTCCCAAAAACTGTTACACACGATGAGCCCGCTTTCCTGCAAAAGGTGCCTGCTGATGGGAAGTAGTGCATGAATTCCTTATTTTGCTCTACTTGCATGCACAGCTTTTGCTATGCCTAGTTCACTGTCTTTATCTTAACTGACTAGTTCTTGCATTTTTACCTTTTTTGATTCTCCCCCATCCCAATGGGGGGAGAGAGCAGCAGATGTGTGGTGCTTAGCGGCCTGCTGGGGTTAACCCACAGCACTGTGCTTAACAAGAAACTTGAAAACCCCAAGCTATGAAACAGGAACTTTCACAGAATGTGAATTGGATGTCAGGAATTTGCCTTCTTCTAATGAGAGAACTCATGCAAACACAACAAAGTTTGAAAAATGAGATGTGATAGATGCTAACAGTCCTCTAAGGCATCTAGAATTCAAGAGCCCTTTCAGATGTTTCCAATTAAAACAAAGTTTTATTGAAACAAAGCACCTGCAATTAACACTGACTTGCCAGGGCTCTTTTTTTGGGGTGGCTGGCACATCAGATCATCCTGTTGAGCACCCTGCCTACGTACCACCTCCTACAACCAGAGAAAGATAAGGTGCACTACTCACAGCTCTGTACTTACGACCAGCTATTCTTCTGCCTCCTCCACAGCGGCACTGAACTTGATGTACCATGGCTTCTTACCCTGCTGGTGGGACAGGGGAATGTAAACACAGCCGTACTTCATGTTTTTCCTGTAATTGCTGCTCACAATAACTTTTTACCAGTTGCATGCTGGAAGAAGTCATCTCGCTAAGTATAACGTCTGGACGAAGGAAGTTTGCTTAAATGCAAAATTACTGAGAAGCTTTATTATGATTTCTAACATCAGAGTTCTGCCAACTCGTGGAACAGTCACTGTGATCTCCAGAGGACCCTTGCCCTGGTCATTGATTAGGAAAGATCCACCCCAGGGATAAATGAGCATTGAACAGGCGAAGAGGTCCTGAACATGTAAGGTTTTAACTTCTCTTTCTTCCCTGTTCAGAAGTTCTTTTCCTCACCCTTTCTTTTATCTCTTTCTGTCTGTGGTTTAATTGAAGTCTTTTTTAGTCAAGACTAAATCTTTTCCTGCGAGCCTGCAACTACAGAGGCAATCAAAACCAGCATCTTAAAAAGCCAGATGCTGGGATGAGTTTGGCAGCTCTCCCAGTGGTTTATGGAGCTGTATGCTGTGCCAGTCTAGGCCAGAAGCTGCAAAGTAAGGGTCAAACGCTAAAATATAGTGTTCTTCTTTTCCATCTTTCGTATTCTTGTGCTCTCCGTAACATCCCGTTACCTCACAAGTTGTAGAATGAGGATTTATTTTTTTTTGTGAGGTACGCAAACATCACCTCAATGAGCACCACAGGAAGTCCACACAGAAATGAATATTGTAATAGGGCCTTAATAGCCTACAGTAAACACAGCCCAAGGCTCACGCTGAACAACCAGGCTAAGATAAAATATTGATTAGCGGCTTATGAAGTGAACACCAGCTGTCCTCTTCGGTGCGTGAGGCAGGACTTGGGGAGGGGGGGAGATCTGCACTGCTGATCGTGCAAGTAGAGGTGCGATCATGCTGACCGAGGACAAGGGGGGTAAATTAAAAGCACACATACCACCTCAGTTATGGGGTTCCTTCAGTGAAGTGCCCAACGTCAGTCTGTGCTCATTCTTGCCTATGCTTTCTACCATCAAAATATGTTAATAATGCGTTTAGAAACTTTTAAACCAGCTTGTATCATTCATTACATTACTATGAAAGCAGGTGGGACACATCAAAATACTGAACACTATATAACTCCATTTTGTTTTTATTGACATTTTATCTTTCAGCTTTAAAAATCCTCAGATGTAATCTGTGAAAAGAGTATTTTACTAGAGTTCGGTTTGAGTGCATTAGACTTCGAGTAATTTATATGTGCAGCCACACTATCATAATGATCAAGCATTAAAGGAAAACAAGGATTTTGCCTGAGGAACACTGATGTTCTTACAGATGTGTACAAACCAAACTAAAAGCGCTGGCGTTTCAGCGCAGACACAGATGCAGCCTCCACGAGGTGTAAACAGGAAAATGGATTTCAAAATGTTGAAACTCACAGTATTGCCTCTCAGGCAGTTTCTTTCCTTCTGGCTATATTTCAACTTTCCCAAAAATACATAAAAGACATTGCAGTTACTAGTGAACCTTAAAAAAATATATGGAATCGACAAAAGACACACTATTCTGACTTCTATTCCCTGGTGCAAAATTTCTCTCTCTGTAGTTAAATCACAATAGCATCTTGGACGAGTAATATGACCTTGAAATTATGAAGTTCCAATAATGTATGTATCACATACACAAAATAGAGATGAATACAGTCCTAGAAAATCCATTAAGTCAACTTTTGGTTAATGGAATACAGCAACTATTTCTCTGCCTACATACATTCACAATTCTGTAATATTTAAGTCCACTTTAAAGAGGACCTAGACTGTGTGTTAACTGGGCATACAGTCAAAGCCACTTCTAGTCAATTCAGTGATTCCTAGCAGATATTCAGGGACAAATAAAATTCAATAGTTTAAATGTAGGCAAGTAGTTCTACTTCAGGCATCCCATGGTTTCAGCTGGGACAGAGTTAATTTTCACAGAATCATCTAGGTTGGAAGAGACCTCCAAGATCACCAAGTCCAACCTCTGACCTAACGCTAACCAGTCCTCCACTAAACCATATCGCTAAGTTCAACATCTAAACATCTTTTAAAGACCTCCAGGGATGGTGACTCCACCACTTCCCTGGGCAGCCTGTTCCAGTGCCTCACAACCCTTTCAGTGAAGAAGTTCTTCCTAACATCCAGCCTAAAACTCCCCTGGCTCAACTTAAGCCCATTCCCCCTCGTCCTGTCACCAGGCACGTGGGAGAACAGGCCAACCCCCACCTCGCTACAGCCTCCCTTGAGGTACCTAAAAAGAGCGATAAGGTCACCCCTGAGCCTCCTCTTCTCCAGGCTGAACAAGCCCAGCTCCCTCAGCCGCTCCTCGTAGGACTTGTTCTCCAGGCCCCTCACCAGCTTCGTCGCCCTTCTCTGCACCCGCTCAAGCACCTCCATGTCCTTCTTGTAGCGAGGGGCCCAAAACTGAACACAGTACTCGAGGTGCGGCCTCACCAGAGCCGAGTACAGGGGGACGATCACCTCCCTAGCCCTGCTGGTCACACTGTTCCTGATACAAGCCAGGATGCCGTTGGCCTTCTTGGCCACCTGAGCACACTGCTGGCTCATATTCAGCCGACTATCCACCATCACTCCCAGGTCCTTCTCTGCCTGGCAGCTCTCCAACCATTCCTCTCCCAGCCTGTAGCTCTACTTGGGGTTGTTGTGCCCCAGGTGCAGGACCTGGCACTTGGCCTTGTTGAACTTCATGCAGTTGGCCTCAGCCCATCGGTGCAGCCTATCCAGATCCTCCTGCAGAGCCTTCCTACCCTTTTATTACAGTTTCTAATTTATTTCAGCTGGTATGTGCCACATTTTGGATCTGGGATGAGAATAACACACCAACAGTTTTAGTTGTGGCAGAGCAGTGCTTGCACAGAGCCAAGGACTCTTCTGCTTCTTGTGCTGCCCTGCCAGCGAGGAGGCTGGGGGTGCACCAGGGGACACAGCCAGGACAGCTGGCCCAGGCTGCCCACAGGGATGTCCCATGCCTTGTGGCATCATGCTCAGCAATAAATCTGGGAAGACAGGCTGGGGGGACTGCTGCTCGGGGACAGGCTGGTTATCCATCGGCAGGTGGTAAGCAATAACATTGTGCATCAATTATTTTGTGCATATATATAATTATTACTATTATCACTATTATTATTTCCCTTACTTCTCTGTTAAATGTTCCTATTAAATTGCCTTTATCTCATCCCACAGGTTTTACCTTTCTCCCCCAGTGCACTGGAGGGGTGGGGAGTGAGCAACTGGCTGCGTGGTGCTGAGCTGCCTGCTGGGTTAAGGCACAACACCCCCAGCCTCCAGGTTCTGCCCTAAATTGGTGCCTTAGACAATCTCTTTTCTATCACTTTGTTTCTTCTCTTTTGTTGTATGACTTTTCCCCCACGCCTGAGTAAATTCTGCTGCCTTTCTTCATCTCTCAACACTTACACAAACTTACACGTGACTATCACAGGCCATCCTTGTTGGGCAAGTGTATCAGATCTACTCCAAGCATAAACAAACTTCCAAATCCTCTTAAGCCTTTATAGCCAAAGCATAATTGTCCGAGAACATGTGTATTGTAAAGCTGGCTTCCTTAGTAATAACAGCCAAGGATAACTAATTACAACACAGGCAGTGAACATTTCAGGAACTTTGCAGAGCAGTAGTGATTTTTAAGGGCCCCAGCTCCGCACACTCAATTCCAACCTTCAACAAAATCATCTTCTGGACTTTCAGTGCAAATTTGAAGGTGTCTGCTCATTTCTAGACACATTGGAACCGAAAATTAGCTCTTGAAACTGTAATGCTATTCTTTGTGGTCAAAAGAGTAAATTACCATGAACATTAGTTTGCTCTGCATTAAAAAAGAAAAGAAAAAAAGAGAAACCTGTTCAGTGTTTTGTTTTTTGACAACCTTTAAAATTACCAAAACAATGTCATTAGCCGTATCTAACATTGATTTATTTCCTGCTCTATTACATAAATAACATCCAGCAACAGAGAACAGACAAAAAAAAAGTGATTTGATAGCTGGGAGTTTACAAAACAGATCAATCAGATTTTCTACAATTTTCTCTAACAAGGAAATAATTACTGCCATTGTAAGTCAACTAGACCTTAGAAAAATAGTTTGCAAACATTCCTCTGAAAATTGAAGTGGTTCACACATTTTAAAAAAAATCTTGTAAAAGGATAAAAGATTTCCTGGGGACTTATAGTTATGCCCTTCTAGAAGAACATTTTTTTCCAAATGTCAAATTTAAAAAAAAAACAGATTTAAAACCTGGGATTACATACTGAAACAAATCATCTGAAATTTGTAGTGCTCCTGAACAAGTTGTCATTGCACTTTCCAATGCAACAAGAAGGATTAAGCTCTCTGCCTGTTCACTGCATTTGTCTCGTAAGGAAACTTCCTTACTAGAGGGAGGGCCATTAGCATCCTGGTGCCATTAGCACAACATTTGTAAAGCATGTTCTTGGTACATTTTGAAGGACTGGTAAGTACAGGAGATTTGGAGGGAAAAAAAAGATTTTAAACAAATGTGGTTGAGACCATAGCTCCCTTATATTCTTAAAAGAGAGGCCTGACAGAATTGCAGAATGGCTGAAGTTGGAAGGCACCTCTGGAGGCACCTTAGCAGCAATGGCATGTTGCTGATTCATGTTCAACTTGGTGTCCACCAGGACCCCCAGGTCCTTCTCTGCAGAGCTGCTTTCCAGCTGGATGCCCTCCAGCGTGTGTTGGCCCTAAGGATAAACAGACATTGTCTTGAAAATAGGAGACAAGTTATTTTGTCTAACTGACAAATTAATTTGTGGCTTTTGGATGAAGACTTTATTAGAAGGTAAGTAAGCCTCATTTTATATCAAAGAAACCAAGAAACAGCAACTCACTCTATTTCTTTATTTGAGAAGAATTTCCTTACACTAGAATCACTGGTGGAGATTTCGGCATGGCTGTTGAGTCTTCACAGCATAAATTATAAGTTTAGCTAGTGTCATCTGTTCCAGACGAAGTCTTCAAGTCAAGCAGTCTGTAACATAACTGGCAGCAAGCCATAAAGCAGTTAAGATTGCCCAGTGACCTGACCTCTCCATTAATTGCCACTTCTCAACAGCAACACAGGCACATGGGAAGACACAGCTGAGCATTCATTCCATCTTCTGAAACAAGGAGATGCTGCTGACTGACATCATAACTTGAAATCTTATTCATTTGTGGATTTTCACATTCTCTTCTACACGTAAGAAATCAAAAAAACTATTCTGAGGAAACCATTTCCTTTTTCTTTCCCCCCCAACAGCCAGAAGATGCAGATGTAGGACACGTTGTTTGAGAGGCCTGCACAAAGGATGTGACTGAATGGCAGAGGCATGCAGCAGGGACACTGGCAAAATTGTAAATAAAAATGTGTGCGTGTGCTGGGGGAACAGTTTGCCTACAGGCTAGGCAGCAGTAAGTGGACAGTTATTATATCCTAAAATAGAACAGATGAACTTCAGTGAGTTTAATTTACCCACATCCATAAACATGAACAGCCCTTTATTCCCTATCAATCAGAATTCACTTTTTTCTTGACTTACTAGCAGAGAAACCCCATTCTGAGGAGTTCTGCCTCCTAAAATACATCACCAGTACCTACAGTAAGTACCTAGATGTGTTGTTTCTTTGCCAATAGGGACTTTTGTCATGGTCATTCCTGAGGACAACCCCTGACTTTGATGTACACACACACAAACAATTTTCTCCTGGACTCTCCTCTGATGAAGAATGGAAAAAAATTAGGGGCTCTGCCACTGTTAGACTTGCACACTGCTGCACTCTCTCTCTCTGCTGAGAGACATGGGGAAGCTACTCCAGTGTGTATGCAACCACTATCAATTGATTTATCTTTTCACTGCAGGTGAGATTGTCCTTTCTTTTCTCAAAGTCACAGCCCATGTCTGTTAACGGGACTGAACTGAATCTTTCCACATCCTTCCCATAAATTCAAAGCAAGTAACTATGCTTACTAAGAAGGTTACAGTAAAATGCTTAGTTAATTAGCAGTCATCTTCCCACCAAGATGATACCTAGGTGTTTCTTCTTCAAAACTGAATATCCTGAATATCAGATAACCTACAACAAGACTAAGCAGTGAGAGTACAGTCATTCTCAAGTTTGAACAAAATGAAGTCTTAAGTCCTACAATAAAATGTGCATGTCACTTTTGCATAAATAGATTAGGATGTAATAAAGTTTGCCACCACTAGGCTTATCAGTAAGCTGTAGATTTGCTCAAAATTCCTCAACCAATTTAGAGGAGAAGTTATTGCTAGAAATTCACACCGTTGGGTATGAATACAGGTACAAAATTTGCTTTCATTCACATCAAATAAGAAGATTTTATAAAGTCATTACGCCATAGCTATTTATACCTGAATCACTCATTAATGATGGCAGCACATATGTTAGAGTGGAAGAATGGAAATATAGCAAGGGATTTGTCATGTAAATTCCTGGGAATCCCAAGGAAGCCTCGCACTGTCACCCTGCCTCTGGAGCTGCCTGCTCGCCTGCCCCTTGCAGGCAATTTAGCTTAGAAGAGACACGGCACAAAAGAACACAAGGAGCATCTGCCTCTGGAAATCCATCTGGAAGGAGCTTCAAAACAAAAAATTGTAGTGGGCAGATGCAACAGTAGAGTTACTTTTAACCCTGCTCCCTTCTGTGCACTGTGAATAGCCAGTCACCTTTACCTAACAACAAAAAATATAATCTACTTTTATGTTAAGAACACCAAAATCACTCTTGATATACTTTCCATAGAAGAACTGGACAAGACATCAGCTTAAAGAGTCTTTCAAACACAACCCCCCCCCCCCCCCCCCCCCCCCCATATAATTCAAAAATGTTAAGGACTTTATTAAGGACTTTCTTTTGTCACAAGTTCTCCCTCCACAACATACCTCCCTCTTCTCTCCAATATGTTAAACTCATGAGTAAATTCACATTCAATGTCACGCTAATAGGAAATGAACTGATGTTCGTGCTTTATAGAATTTGATCTCCTCATCATTTCCTGAATTTCCTTTCACACAGCACCATAAAGCTCTTTAATTACATTATATTTTATGAAGTGTAAAGTCTAAAACAGTAATTTCCAGGTTTTCCTCAAAACATTTTTATTTGCAGGAATGCTCTAGTAAAGTTGGACACACCACCTCTGGCTGGGTACATCCCAAGACATTTCCACATGATTTAAGACAGCTACTTTGGTTAGAGAAGGGGAGATCAGGAACACAATACACAGTACACACTCGTACCTCTATGACAGAGCTTCAAAACTGAATGATTACTTAAATAAATTCATCAGATTTCTAAAAACACTACTTGCAAAGACAATGACAGGCAGCAGGAATGCTGCCCTGTCTGTTCCCGTTCCAGTACTGATGGCTGTGTTACATAGAAGGTGTTGTGAGAAGTGCTCAGAAGAACATCGAATGGTGGGGAGAAGAAAGGAGACTTCTTCCCCAAATACTGAGCACTCTTAGGAACACAGCAGACACACACACAAGCGACAGAGAGGGACAGCCAGCAAGCGGGGAAGCTACAAGGCAGTTAGGAGTGAGAGGGCTCTCAACAGCATCAGAAAGCGGGACCACAGTCAGGCATCAGAAGGTGGGGAACAAGGAGATTTTTCTCATGGACTCAGAGGAAAAAGCTGGAAACTGCAGATTGTCTCAAGCTAAACAAACACTGGGAGAGTGAGGAATGAGCTGGGTTTGAACAACATGACCAAGGAAAAGCCAACACACTTGAATGGCATGTGAAGCGAGCAATAGATTTGTTTTCCAGCTTTATAACTAACTCTACCTCACCCTGAGTTTTTTTGTTTGTTTGTTTGTTTGTTTTTTAATCCTTTTCAGATTTACTGTGTGTTCTAATAATGCCTTTAGTTTCAGTGATTGAAAAGTTTAGGCTCTTTCAGCTTGTTTGATACAAAAAATGGAGATGGGAGTGCATAGAGGGAGTAATTCCACCTAAACGCACTGTCTGATTCAGGGTCCTCAGAGATTGTACCGCATTTCTGAAAAATATCTTTAAAAAAAAAAAATAAACAAGCCTTGTAGCTGAAGATTTAAAATTACAGTTTCAAGAGCCGGTGCAGTTTATCTTAAAGTGCCAAATGAAGGTAAAGGATTTCTTTGCTTTATACATATTTAAGAACTCACAGGTAATATTTCCAAGCATCGCTGCCATATGCAGCTATGCTAACAGCTGTAGCACTGAATACAAAGCTGTCAGAATTTGCAGATTCAGAACTTCAGCTGAATAGGATTTACCACAGCAGATGTATCTAAGCACTTCTTTGCATGTGCAAGTGCGTTTCATACCGACATCTCATCAAGCCAAAAAATGCTTTTTCATTATGGAAGGGATTAAAAGGTGCATATACACGAAGCTTACACAACTTGCACTCAGAGGTTATTGTATTCCATAATGACTACTTTGATTCAGGGGATTTATAATCTAGCTGTTGCAGTGCAAGTGAATGCGTAAGTCTGAGTTGGAGCGCTGGACGGGAAACCACGAGCAAGAAACTTGAAACTGATGTGACAAACTGAGTACCTGTAAGGCATGAAAGAATTAGGCCACGGACAAACTTCTTCCCTCAAGAGCTGGCGTTTATTCTGAAAAGTTAGAAGGATTTCACCGCTGTTATTTATAAACTGCTTCTCTATCAATGATTCTCAAAGTGAGCACTGTCCTAAAAAGACTTTTAACGTACAGGTCTGGGATTGGCAACTTCTAAGAGTTCGAGGATTTGAGTTATTTTTGAAGAGAGCAAAATACATTAAGCTCATGTATTGTGGGTTTTAAAAGCTAGAAAGAGCAATAAGTTTCTACCCTACACCTGTTCTATTGGTGGCAGGTCGATTTGGATTGAACTAGCTATGAAAATAACTATGAACGATTGCAGCAAGTTCTCAAAAACTCTTCTTAAAACCTTCAGCAGCCTCTGTTCAACTCCATTGCTGAGCCACCCATATATTTCTCCTGCTCCTCTTCCCCACTCAGCTTCAGATGTGAAAGGCCCCAGTCTCTCAGCAGCACCCACAACTTTATCCTTCTCTACTCTGATTTTACACCCCTGCAACTGATTTATATTTTAAAAACAGTGCATTGCATATCCTTTTCTTTCCTAGCAATCCTCATTCATGCACCACTAAAAAACAGTCTTTTGGATGTTCTGCATTTAAACAAAGCCAGGAATTAAGAAGAGAAGGCTCTAGAAGTGCAGGGTGTGGAACTTGTTAGTGACACAGAGAACTGCTGCAGCCAGAAGTTAGCTTCCTAATTCCTGATGTCCAGGAAAACTTTTTTACTTTCACGGCAAATAAGAAAAAATGTGCTATATATTAATATAATTAATTCCCCCATTTAACTAGTCGCAGCCTTCTCTGCCATTCACTAAACTCTACCCATGTAATTTTGAATTTGATCTATGAAAGCATAATCACCTTGAAAAGCTTCCCGTAATTGTACCCATGCTACTATCCCTAACTTCATTTTCCCCAACCTTTCTCTAAACCAGGTATTTCTGTTGTTCATTTTCTTACGGTGAACTTTTTCCATATTTAACACACTATTCCAAATCACAAGAAAATAAATAAATATACGTATATATATACACACACATATGAACTAGTAGTCAAACTTTTTTTAAAAAAAAACAATCATTAATTGCTAATTTGTCACCCTCAAGTTCAGCTTAGTAAGACTTCATAAAATCATCACAGAATGGTCTGGGTTGGAAGGGGCCTCAAAGCCCACCCAGCTCCAGCCCCCTGCCATGGGCAGGGACACCTCCCACCAGCTCTGGCTGCCCACAGCCCCATCCAGCCTGGCCGTGAGCACCTCCAGGGATGGGGCATCCACAGCTTCTCTGGGCAGCCTGTGCCAGGGCCTCACTGCCCTCACAGTGAAGAACTTCTTTCAGGTATCTAACCTAAATGTACCTTCTTTTAGTTTAAAACCATTTCTCCTTGTTGTATCACTACCTTTCTGTGTAAAAAGTCACCCTCTGTCTTTTTTATAAGCCCCCATTAAGTCTGCGGTGACATCTCCCCAGAGCCTTCTCTTCTCCAGGCTGAACATCCCCAGCTCTCTCTCTCAGCCTGTCTCCACAGGAGAGGTGCTCCAGCCCTCTGACCACCTTTATGGCCCTCCCCTGGCCCCGCTCTGACAGCCCCACGCCCTCCTTGTGCTGTGCCCCCAGGCCTGGACGCAGCCCTCCAGGTGTGGCCTCCCCAGGGCAGAGCAGAGCAGAGCAGAGCAGAGCAGAGGGGCACAATCCCCTCCCTCCCTGCTGGCCACCCCTCTGGTCGGCCTGCTGGGCTGCAGGCACACGCTGCTGCTGGTGGCGAGCTGTTTGGCCACCAGCACCCCCACGTCCTTCTCTGCAGGGCTACTCCCAGTGAGTTCCTCTCCCAGGCTGTGCTCAGGGCTGGGATCACCCCAGCCCAGGTGCAGCACCTTGCACTTGGCCTTGTTGAACCTCACTAGGTTCACGTGGGCCCACTTCTCAAGTTTGCCCAGGTCCCTTTGGATGGCATCCCTTCTTTCTGTTGTATCAAGGACACCACTCAGCTTGCTGTTATCTGCACACTTGCTAGGGTACACTCCATCCCACTGTCCAGGTCACCCACAAAGATGTTAAAGACATTTTCACTCAGGCCTTGAACTGTCAAGCCTTGCATCCTGGTTTCAGCGTACAATACAGACATTTACTTCAATTAAAGCCCCATCACCAGCAATACAGAACAGCAAGATACAGATACAGCTGAGCTGTAGGACAAACATCACAGCTTCAGAGCTGCTCCTTCTCCAAAAGCCCTGTCGAGACCCTTGGTTTGCCAACATTACTGCAGCAGCAGCATGCAAGGCTAGTCAGTTTACTGCATAAACTTCCATGCAAGTTGCAGTTACATCTTTGCAGTGCAATCACATAAGCAGCAACAACAACACAGCATTTTATTTATTTATTTATTTATTTATGTTTTTGCAATAAAAAGATGCTGCTGGCCTTCTTTTTGAAGAGATTCTTCTCACACCGACATTTTGGCTCCAAAAGATAGGTTTCAAGCTATCTATAGATGCAAAAAAGCACATTAGGAAGATCCACAATTGGGTTTTCAGTTCTCCATGTGTCCAGAAGGAGGCTTGAGATCAGAAAAAAAAATATGTAAAAGGTCTATGTGGTTAAAGGGTTTATCACCTGCAGCATTTGAGTTTGAATGGAGCCCCCTCAAAAGGGACACTGAGCAGAAAAGCATTTTCACATGTGCTTCTAATCAGCTTGTATCTTGAGATAAGAAAAATCAATTTTTGTTCAGTATTTTTGGAAACCATAGGTCACAGTAAAGACAGAACTAACTGATCCCATCAAGTCACCGTGCTGAGTGAGTCAGCGCCCTGCTAAGCACTTCTAGTATGGGAACTGTGCCCTCCTCCTGAGGCAGCTCAGGAATACCTTCTCACTCGTGAAACAGCTATTCCCAAAGCTACCCAAATTAAGGTTAGTATGAGTCAAAGTAACAGAAATTTTCCTTTCAGCAAATGAAGTAATAAACAGGAATGGCCACTGTTAGGCTACGTGATAAAAAAGCTCACCTCAAAGCACACAAAGGAACACAGAAGCATGCTGCCAGGCTGAGGAATCCCAATAACTCACTGAGAGAAGCAAAGGCCGTGACCCAGCTCCTCAGAGGAGGGGTGCAAGACCCACCATGATGAGTGACTGGAAGGGCTGTCTGCTTGGGCCCATCAGCCTCAGGAGGCTGTTACTGCCTTTGGGAATATGAAATTTGATGGGATCCAAGAGAAGCATGTTTGAAATTGTACAAGATGTACTCTGGGATGCGTAAGGGAGAAACTAAAGGCAGGGAGAGGCAGAATCAAGAGGGTTTCAGGAAGAACAAGCACACAAAAGCAGAAAGGTAAGGGGATAAGAGGCACTAGTAGTGCATAAACAAGTTGCTTGTCTGGGCTTTCCCTGCACCCAGACAGCCAGTCTTCTTATTAAACTCCAATCCTAAATATTTTCCTGAGTGAATAGAGTATTGTGTGTGCATGTGTGCTTATGGAAGCTGAAGTGCTGGACAACAACTGGAGTTAAACCACTTTAGTGAATGAGGATCCATGTGTCAGAGCACAGGGACTAGCAACCCAAAGCTGGACTAGCCAGTGAAGACTGGGGAGACTGTGGATCCATGTCCAGCTCCCAGATAGATTGTGTCCAAAGCCAAATACCAGAAGGGATCTGTGATGTGTTTGTGTTTTTTTCTTATTTTAAACATACATACATTTGTGTGTATATACACACACACGTTTTTGAAATTATTGTAATTGCACAGACTCTTCCCAGCAACAGGCATTCATCCTGATCAGCCAGGGAAGGGAATTGGATAAGGCCACTGGTACTGTCTGTGTTTGAAGAGTGTTGTGTTGTCTGTACTGACCTCTGCAGCTCACCCTGCATGTATCATGCATATATTATATACATAAATCCATGCACATGCCTACGAGGAATATATACTCGCTCAGCCTTGCTACTGTTTGGACCTGGAAACACGGAGCTGAGCAGCCTTGTCTCCACAGAGCTGCTGGAGTTGGCAACCCCCTTCTTATCTGGTAAGAAGTTTCCCACACAGCCTTTGAGGAAAAGCCTTGTTAAATGCCCTTGGCAACTCAAGTAGACTACAATCACCAGATTCTCCTTTTGAGAATGTTTTTTGGCTCTTTTCAGGAATCCTATATGATTACTTGGGCATGAGTCCCTATTTCAAAAGCCACTTGGACCTTCCGCTCTGCCATAATCAGAAGCTACCCACTAATTCTGTTCCCTACAATAGTTTCTCCTAGTTTTCCCATTCCAGATGTTAGCCCTACTTCTTAGCAGTAAGCTTCTTTTTTAAAGCTACTTTCAAGTCTCCCAACTACCAAGTTTTAAGCAGAAAAGTCGCATCCACATTTAGTAGTTTGGCTTTTTAATTCTTGAGCTTCTTTAAATACCTCCTGGTTGTGGTAAGTTGGTACGCAGTACCTTTAAACACCCTCTGGTTCATGTGTTAAAGGAAATAACCACGTCGTTCCATAATTGCTTCTACCAACACTTCCATTTCAAGGGAGATCCAGAACCTCTTCAAAGCTCAAAGATCTCTAAGATGAATGCACATGCAGCAGTAGCTTCTTTTTTGATACAGCTCTATTCCCAAAGTACAGAAAGAGCGATCATCTATTAGAGGGATCATCTATTAGCCCTGCACATCCCCTAACAAGCTTCCTGTTCCTTCCCTGTTCCCAGAGCATTTCAAAAGGTTTAATTTATGTCCTCTGCAAATTGTTCCTCAAGCATCTGTCTCCGTTGCATTGCATTTTTACCATATGCTGCCAGGATTTATGATCCTTTCAACTTTGCTCTTGCAGAAAAACTTGACTTTAAGAACATGGTGAACAGCTTTGTGTAACCACCTCTCTTGTCCTGCTGCTTAGCCGTGCCCACACCAGTTTCTTTTTAGACTTAATATCTTTGATAGGTGTATGCATTTGCTTCAAGACTCCCACATGGCATCTTCAAGTAATTCCCATGCCACTTGCAAAGATTTTACTTTTATAAATTCTCTCCAATAAGCTTTTCAATTTTTTAAGTACTTTAAGTAGTTTCTTTAAAAAAAGCAGATGATTTTCAGAGGGGGGAAAAAAAGTGTTTGCTCCTGTAAGAAGTTTAACTACATTTTACAGAACTATTTGACAGCAATACTTTGAACTAGATGTTGCATGCGGTGGTCAGAACTACGTAAAACTGCATTTGCATCTTCTGGTTTGCTGACTAACTGCTCCATGAAATACTCATTAGCTGTGCCTAGCGATTTAGTCTCCACATCAATCATCGCTGCAGCCACTGCCACTACATGCAGTCACCAGGCTGACCAGGGAGCATCCAACTAAGAAGCCAGAAAACAATGAAAGCACTCCAAAGAGAAAGAAGGGGAGGACAATGACCAAACAATAAAGGCAGCTTCTATGCATTTATACACCGTGTCACTCCTGGGACTCTGGGTCCTGGAATTAGACAGTTACCATTTTTCATGAATTGTTGTTTCTCCTAATTTATAACTCATGACTGCAGAGCAAAGAAGTCAGATAACGTGAATTCAAGAAGCAGAACGCAAACAAATCTCTGGTAAAAGATAGCAAAAAAGTGTAAGCTAACTGCTTAAAATTGGTTCTCAGATTTTTGAGAGAAAGTTGGATTTGACTGAGATTGATCAAGCCGCTCCCCAGCCAGAACATCTGCTGAAAATTCACTTGGTAGAGCTACGTGCATTCCTGTGTTTTGATGCAAGCACAGATGTTCTGTTTGCATCTTTTGGCCTATTGCCTCTATCATGAAATCCCATTTCTCTCTGTGTGGCTCAGGATTACCTCCTACCCTCCACGCAGCTAAATTCTCCTCTTCTCTTCATACCTTTCCAGTCCCATCAAGCCATCACCTTTTTCCCCCCAGGGTCCAGAAGCATCAGCAGCCTTCCTTCTTTTCTGACAGGGGGACAGATCCAGGACCTACCTGCCTTCCTTCCCTTCCTTCCTGCCCCAGGATGGAGCTGGTGGCTCACCCAGCCGAGCAGAGTTTCGGTAACTGCTGACCGATAGCTGAAAGTAAAGCACACAGTTTTTCTGCCAACTCTGTCAACACTAATCTTAAATACCTTCTCCTCCAAGACATCATAAAAGCAAAAGAATGAGGCATACACTACAGAGACAACTTGTGAGCGTTTAATATTTTCTCCTAGGAGAAACTGAATACAGATCTAAGGGAAACAGCTATAAAAGCTCTCTGAGAAGCTGCTTAAGGGGGCAGAGAGAAACATAGTAAAGGAACACAGAAATGCATTTTGTCTGTCCCTTGAGTACGTTTCAGGTAGCGGGGAAGAGAGTAGTTATTCTTCCTTATCAGCTTTTGTGTACTGCTAGGAACAGAGGGAACAATAAAACAGAGAATTTAGGACAGATTAAAGTAGTAAATTCAGTTAGCCCTCACACGTCCCAGACCAAAGAGCTAAAAACGCAAGAGCCCCACTGGACTTCAGCACACAGGGCACAACAGGTAGCTGTGGAAGAGAAAGTTTTTACTGCCATATGTACTTCTGAGCTCTTTTCTTACCCATGCATATATAAGAGTTAAAATCCTCTCGTAACACAGCGCCAAATTCAGCTCCCGAAATGATGCACAACTTGTACATTTGTTTAAAATATAACACCTATAACGATGCGCTTGCTACAAACACTTCCTAATTCACTTATTTTAACGTTTTCTTTGGAACTACCTCATAATGGACTGCAATGCAAGTAACAGAGCATGAAACAAGACCAATAAACATCTAGCGTCCCTGCCGCTCTGCTAATCAAAGCAGCAGTTCTGTGTGGCCGCACTTAAGCTTCCCAGTCAATCTGTTTGGCAGATGCAGCCCATCAGTTTTACTATTGCTCCACGCCAATGCCCAGCAGCCGTTTAGATGGCTGCTAGTGACCCGTATCTCAATAGGATGCTTTATCACGTTGTCAGGTATCTGACAATTTAATCAAAAGGAGGAGAAATACACTAATACAAAACAATCTGCAGATGTCAGAGGCAGCGCTGCACATCCCAAGGCAGCGTACAGCTACATGCTCATTGACCTGCCAGCCTTGGGCAGCAGAAGTAGGTGGCTGCAGAGCAAAGCAAAGACTTTGCTGAAGAACGTCCTGTGCTACAGAGGACCTGAGCTTTTTAGGAAAAGCTATTTTCAGTTACTCCCCTTATTCAGACACCTAAGTTTTCTGTTTGGAAGAAGCCATTTCAACAGGCACTTTCAGATTTCAAGTTTGTCAAAAAAAGACACAGCCAGAAACGTTGAGCCTTACGCAAACCAACCTTCCCTCTACTGAAAATTTAATCTAATGACTGAACATTGGAGTAGGAAAAAAAGGCAGAACAGTTGTGTTCTGTCATTGTAAACCCCAGGAAGTTATTTCATGTTAGCACATGACAATTAAGATTTCATACTGTCATTTAACAGTGAACAGTTTGATAAATAAATTTACCACTGGAGATAGAAGTTGGAGCTATAGAGAACAGTGTCTGAATATGTAAACTTACAGAAGTGTTAGCTTTCTGGATAAAAATAATTTAAATAGAAAAGCTTGACCCAACATACCCTGACACTATATAAATATTTTTAAAAGTGTATAAGTGTCAGTTTCTAAGTGTCAGCGTGCAGAGAAGTGAGAAGCAGGCTGTTTCTTGATGCACAGAGCAGTGGTAGGACAGGAAGAAATGAATCACAGAACCATTTAGGTAGGAAAAGACCCACAAGATCATCAAGTCCGATCATCACCTAACGCTACCAAGTGCGCCACTAAACCGTGTCCCTGAGCTTCACATCCACACATCTGAAACAGAAGTCAGAAAACGGGAAATCTCAACTGGGAGAAAAGGTAAGTTCTGCTCCCCCGAGGGCTATCAAACACTGGAAGAGATTGTTCAGAGAGACAGTGGCATCACCTCCAGGGATTCAAACCTTCTGGACAAAGCCCAGAGCAACCTGCTCTAGTTTGTCTTCCAAGCAGGGGTTTGGGCTAAATGACTGCCAGAGGTCCCCCCCTACCTATATGGTTCTGTAATAAATAGAAATGCCTAGTAGCAGAGAACAACAAGATAATACACAAAGCTATTTTCAGCTGAACCTTGTTAAGTCAACAACAAGAAAGATAAGGCTTTAGCTTGACAGAGGCTTTTCTGCCATGAAAACAGGGTTTCAGCCGTTCAGAAATTAACTCACGTTTGAAGCTTCTTGGGAGCTAATCGCCCGATTCCCATCACTAAATTTGGAGGTCAAGTTAAAGGATGAAAATATTATATGACAACTATGCTACATGGGAATCACAGTGTAGGAGCTGAGGATGCCTAATTTAACTTCTGGGTCTCTTACAAAAACTCTTCAGAAACCTACGAGGAGGGGAAAAAAAAAGACCTATGTAGGACTGGACCTCAAACCAGCTAATATTTAGAGTTTCTCATCATGTCTACATCCCTCTCTTCCAGGAAGAATAGAACAGGAGAGCTTTAAGCTCTAAACCAAGTTTTATTAGAATGAACTTTCAAATTGTATAATTGCGATCCTTCTTTCACCTTGCAAGGCTGTAGCTTTTTCTGCTCCCTGCCCTCCTCTGCTGCCTTCCAGGCTCTCACTTCAGGCTCACAGCTGATTCCTACGCTCCTTCTTACTTCACTTCTTAGTGTGAGGAGTTCCTCAACCACACGCAATCAGTTGCTGTTCCACCCACCCCCAAATTCTCAGCCTTAGCCTGTGTGCAAAGACATGGAAGTGAAGTCAAGAATTGCAAATAGCTGCTTTTGAGTGTGAAAATACACCAAGTGAGATATAAACTTATTTGCTACATAAACAAAAGCCAGTTCAAGAAAAAAAAAGTTATATGCTACTTGATTAAAGAGAAAAGTACTTTTTCCTGCGTTACTAAGTCTAAAATTTCATTTTACCTACGTTGAAACTTGTCCAAGTCCTACAAATCAAAGTTTAAAGAGTCAGAAAGCTCTTTCCATTAATATTAGACCTTGACTGAGAATTTGGGAAAAAATAATTTTTGCAAAACTTGGCCAGAGGCACCACATAATCCCAGGATTAAGATAAGCATAACATTAAAAATTAAGCTCTTTGTGTATCCTATCTTTTAACGCATGCATTCTAAATTTACAATTTATTGATTACTGTCAACATAAAAACATCCATCATCCTGGAAATATATTGTATACATCTCCCTGTACTTCTTTTTCTGACAGTTCTTGAGATGTTCTTCAAAACGATGCAATTTGAACTAAGTAGCCTAAGTCCTGTCTGTCCAGGATGCGAGCTCTACCACAAGCTACTTTTGCAACTACCTGCAACAAAGAAGCCAGGGGCTTTTTCCTCCATAACAAAGGAATATTACTGCAACTTCAGTAAAAGCGAGCATTTTGTGTTCCTGAATACTCATTCCAGTGTTGGGTCAAGTTTGAATAACGCAAGACATTTATACAGTCAACACGTGATATTTTGAGATTACCAATCCTCCCATTTAAGGTGGGTTTTATGACACATTAGAAAGTACCCAACAAACTTCCCTAATGATTGAACTGCTAACTCCTGAAGGCTCTTGTGTCAGTCTAGATTGCTCTGCACTAGCTTGGCTTTTGAGTGATCAGCTGATGGAGGAACAGCTCTGTCCTACTAATTTCTTAAATTATTTAGAACTTAAGATATTTTGTTACTGCTATCCTTCTTTAAATTGGTAATTATTTCCAACACAAGTATATTATATATAATATATACCACATATCCAGATTGAATTGTTCTTAGTTATCCATTTTTCATGTTAGAGGTTTCCAGAGAGAAAATTTCCTTGATATTTTGGGTGAAGTTTTTTTGTGAAGTATGCCTCCTTTTTACACTCAGTTTCGAGTTTACTTGTTTGCTGGAAGTAACTGGTCTCTGGAAAGTCAGCACCCCCAATTACTTGGGCATCCTGAAGAGTACCAGACAGCACCTGCAGCCACATGGCCAGTCTTCACAGAAGGGTCAAGATATTTCAGACCTGGGTAGCCTAGCGTCAAGTTGATTATGAATAATTGTTTGTTTCAACAATCCTTCATTATTTTGACTCTGGAACATGATGTTGCATCTGGTCATTTTTTTTTCCATCGCAGCGTATTCATAATATGACATTCAGAATTTCCCATTACTAAATAAACACACTTGGCATCTCCTCAGTTTGTGGAAACTCAAAGCTGTACTTCAGCCTGCATTAACACACTTTGACAACTGATATATCAAAGTATTAACACAACACTTCTGACATGTCTGAAGCCCACTTCACAGCAACCTACTTCTAGCAGATCTCTACTTCGTGAAGAGGAGAAGGGGTTCCAGACATTCTGATTAAGTCAATAATTACAACCCAATTCCCTCCTCCCTTTTTAATGACTAAGCTGTGGGCCATAACCCAGATCTTCAGAGAAATGTACTACTTGAGCTTACTCCTGTATCTCCTACCAGTTAATTTGCAGCGCTTGATTTTTAAAAACGTTAGATTTCCAGATGCTGCAGAAGTCCTAGAAGCAGCTGTACTCCTACTGCATTTTAAAAGCTTATTGGCATCTCTAAAGTGAGGTGCTTCATCATTTGTCCAAGCATGAGATGGGCAAAAAAGCCCTTAATATGTTTGGTTTGTTTTAAAGGCAGATTTTATTCTAAGAAGTGGAATGAGGATTGTTTACTTACTAACACCTTTGTTACTTACATTTCCCAGATAAAAACCCATTTATCTAACAAACACAATCACTTGTTTGCACAAATAGAGAATAATCCCTTGCTTTCCATTCTAATCTTGCACATTCTATTGAAATGTGTGTGACCCTATGTTTTGCAAAAGTTCAAACAACTCTCAGTATAGATGCAGATATTGAAAGAGCACGAGAGCTACTTCACAGAACACTATTATAAACTACTGATTAGAAAAAATATTAAAACCCAGATACAAAATGTTTCCCAAAACTATACACGGAGTAACTTCAAGCTATTTCTTGCGTTCGTGGCATTAAAGTATTACTCCACGTTAAGTTCTACCACATGAAGGTTGCTTACCGTTGGCTCCCTCCAAGCTTTCTCCCTCAGCCCAAGCAAGACAAAGGAGACCAGTAATTGAGGATTTACAGGGTATCTCAGCACTCATTTACTGAAAGCCATCATAAACCAAAAAGAAAACAAAAAAAAATTACTAGTTTGTCCCTTCACCCTTCCAACAAATTGCTCTTGGAGACCACCAGTAAGCAAAGAACAAGCAGTTTCTAGCTGCTGTTAGAATAACTCATCTAAAAGCAGTTTAGAGCTTAACTCTAAACCCCCAGCTTAACGCCTGCGCAAGAATGTCTGAGCAAGAGATGCTGAATGCTGCCATCCCTGCCTTGATACACGGTCATCCCACACATGAAAGAATCTGCTTTGATGCAGCGTGTCATGGTCCTTACATGGTTTCATTCTTGAACAAGAGCTAAATATTGACAAAAAATTAGAAATTCTGCTTTACAGCAGAACAACCACAGTCCTCAGAGCTTGAGGATAGAAGACTGTATCATTGCAAGAACCCGTTCTATGTTTTTTTTAGTCAATACATACTGAAATCTCAAGCACTGATCATGAGAAGAAACCACAGGAGTTTCAAGAGTTGTAGATGTTGCCATTCTAAAATATGCTTGGAAAGTAGATCCATGCCACCTTGAACAACACCCTAAGATAGTTTTGCCACTAGTTTCTTCCCCCCCTCCATATCAGTAATCATGCCAATGCTGAATCACTTTATCATACCAACAGGCCAAATTAGACCTTTAGGTCACAAAACGTGCCTCCTACACTGTGTCTGAAAACCTGTTTAGCAATTACAGAACCATGACAGAACTTCCAGTTGCCTTCTAAGGCAACTCAGGACATTAAGACAATCAATTTAGTTTAGTACTTAATGAAGAAAATCCAATTTTGGGGTGAGCTCTCTTTCCAGAGAGCAGGCAGCAGTTTGAGTGCCATACCAGATGCACAGAAGAACATCGGGTTCCCTTGCTTTCAGCAGGTCTCATGCTGCACAGAGAGCAAACCCTTTATGTTAGGAACTCAGTTCGCTGCCATTGCTGCACCATGCTCCAAAAGAAAATGTTTTACTGACTTAAAGGGCAAATTATAAAAGCTGCCTGCACACTTGAGGGGAGAAGACATTTGGTTCAAATGGCTCTCCACCCTTTTCAATGAGCTGCTTTGTGATTAACAGCACTGAGTTGGCAGAGATGCCCCTTGCCCCCACAGGGATCTCAGTCCACAGATTTAACTTCTGGCACTACTCAGAAACTTCTCCCATTCCACCTCAGACCAACATGTACACCTAAAACTATGTAAGAATTGGGTTTTAATCAATATCCTATTCAAGAGGATTGGAAATTAAATTAGGCAGCTAGATAATACAAATTAAAAAGCATCTTATTAACACGGGAGTTGAAACAGCTGCTGCCTTGTAACACCGGGCAGCCCTAGGGGACGGTACTGACACTTCCACTTCTCTCCCCCAGACTCTCTTTGACTGGCTCCTGCACAAAGAAGAGGGTAGCTCCTTCATTTCAAAAAGCATATTAGCCTATTTGTCAGAATAAGATATCCAGGAGACAACAAAACCCACCCAATATGTTAGAAGGCAGATTAGAAAAAAGAGGCAGCGAGGTCTGCATAAAAGGAGCAAAAATTTCACTTGGGTAAACCACAGTAAAGTCTCTTCCAGACACTAGAAGAAGTACTGCTCAAGTGATCGTGTTCATAACACATTCTGAAAATTTCAAGGCAAGGAGGTGCAAGTTCCACAGGTATCTGTAAGTTACAGCAATGGGTGAATGACAACAATCAATTCCTAACCAAATTAGTGCTGACAATTGTTTCATCAACACTAGCAATGAGCAGAAAATGTGAGCTCTAGTCATTTTTGTAGCCCCCACGCAAGGCAGTCTGCTGAGGCTTATTGCTACAGCTCCAACAGCCTCAAGACAAGGCTTTGGGTCAAAAGTTTTCCAGAGCCACAACAACCACAACGCTGGAAAGCTCCATCCCCATCAATCATTTGGCTGCCACTCCTGAGGTTGGGTTGGAAGGCAGACATCTCAGAGGATATGAGCACAGTGCAGAAAGCTGGGGAGGGTTGCCAGTTATTCAAACAATAAAAAGTCACAAGCACAATTAACAGTAATGCAAAGAAAGTGGGCTCAACCACAACATGCTTTTAAGCACAAGAAGGAATTAGAAACAAAACCAGACTCACAAAGAGAATATGAAAGGTCTTTATGCTGAAGAATAAGAGCTAGAAGGGGCAAACTGAAGTAAATACGCAGTAAAGGATAATATTCTAGGAGTATATTCTACATTCAGGTCAAACAAATAACAAGATGAACATTTTGAACATTTCTGTTATGTGAGATGGAGAAGTTCAGTGTCTTATTAGCATCAGATCCCCTTAAAAAACAGGTGAAAGGCTGTCATTCCAACAGAAAGAAGAAAATTGTGAAATACAACAGTTAGCAAGTACCTAAATTACACATCTAGAAAGAAACTGAGCTTGGGGGAAATATAAAAAATCCCCACCCAAGAGTGCTAAACAAGGAGTTGGAACCAGTCACAGAACCAAGGCTGCCACGGAAAGCTTAGGAGGGATGTGTGAAGGATCAGGGGGCTGAGAAAGGCAAACAGCTCCTCTTTTAAAAGGATGCAGGAAACAAACGCTCAGCTTAACTGCAGTGGCCACGATTTCTAAAACAAAGGGCTTAAAACACATAGAAGAAAAGACCACCAGACAGCATTGTAGTCTCAGTCAAGCTGGATCGTCAAATTTCCTCCTAAAAATATAGTAATTTACTTCGAAGAGGAAGAGTAAGAAGGAAATGACTTTTAAAAAAATAGTATTACTAGACAACACTTCCAATTACTTCCAACCATTGCCTAGCATAATAATAATAATAATAATAATAATAATAATAATAGTGTGGCAGGGGCACAACTGAGATCTGCTTTCCAGGGAGCTCTACCAAACAAAAGATTATTACAATGGGATTTAATTCTATTCAATGTTTGCATCAACAACATGGGTGCTGAATACAGAAGACATTTATTAAATATGTCAATGATATAAAGCTAGGAAGGACAAAATTAAAATTCAAATCAATTTTGCAAATTAGAAACTGGCAGAAGAGGAACAAAATCAAGTGGGGATGAGCACAAAGCTCTATACTTAAACAGAAAGAATGAGTCACATAAAAAAGACAACGGGAAATACAAGCAGTAGTCTCTGAGAAAATAAATAGCGTCTACATCCCAAGCTGGACAGCCAATGTCATGCAACTGCAAAATGAGCAAGTGGCACTGAAATGTACAACCAACAGCACAACTTCCAGAATAAATGAAGTAATCTTTTCTGCTTGACTTTGTACTACGTAGATGGATGAAATATTCTACCACCACTGAAGCATCACATTTCAAGAAAATAACTGACATAAACCCCCAAAAAAGAAGAAAAACAATCAAAATGACCTAGAAGAAATATAGAATGAGCTGGATTTGGTTATTTTTTTTCAATAAGGGAATGTTGAAAGAGGACTTCCTGAGAACTGAAGTACCTAGTAGGCAAATAAAAAGCAAGGGATCAATTTGTTTTCCATGTCCCTCACAAAAATAAAGAAAAAAAAAGAAATCACAATGAGCACTGGAGGGAAGACGACCACTTTCCAACTGTAAGGATATTGAAACCCTAGAAGGGATTACCAAGGGTTCTTCTGGAGTGACCAACAATGGAGGCAATTAAAACAAAACAAAATTCACCATGATCACAAGAAGTTTCTCTCTCCTTGTTGTTCCTTAAACCTGGCTCTAACATTCGTTTCAGAAGATACCAAGATGCGAGAGAGAATTTGCAGGTTTTTTCAGTTTAAACACTTGAAGCTCTTTGTTCTCTTCTCCTGCTTACCTTCAGCATAGTCTTAATTTTCAATTAGCACTCTTCTTACGTGTTTGTGATGATCACAGTTACCATGGCTGCAAAGAAAGGAGTCCATCTTATGCTCTCTTATTGCTAGAGCTTTAAAAAAAACCTCAATAGGACTGCATCAGAGGAGAAGGGAACCTGCTAATTTCTATTTAACTCTCCCAGTTCTGTGACTCATGGGTTTACTGCTGATTTGTACTTCCATAGACTAAGAGAGCATACGGCAAGTTAAACAGACATGAAGAACTGGGAAGTACAATAGAAGCCAATTAATGAAAATCAATACTTTAGAAGACTACACTGCACTGATAATAAAGCTCATGTGGTTTACAGAATTAGACTAATTTCACTGTTTCATATAAAAAAAAATTAGACAACAGTTTCAATGAAGCGTTCTCTCAAGTGTGCAGTTTAAAAGATTACCTTCCTAATTTAATCAAACTAGTAATAATAACAATGGATAACTATTAATGATATTACAGACACCAGCGAGGGAGAAAGTGTGCCTTGATAAGAACTTCTGAAGGTCCCCTTTCAATCCCTCATACGCAAGGCAGAGGCCACGCAAGCCATGTGCCACACACCAGGTATTACCTGGTACCTTGAGAGGCAGACATCAGCTAGGACCATGTGTCTGCAACATGAGATGTGCAATACTTCCCATCGAGTTCTCAACATCTAGCCCAAACCAGCCCCTCCAGCCTTCCTTTGTAGCCACCGAAAGGAAGAGCTGCCCCTCCAGAGGGAAATTCATCAGGTCTCAGCCACGTCTTAGCCCCCGCAAAGGGCTGGCTGTGGTACTCTGCTCCTCCCCACTGTCTACAGAGGCAGCCTAATGGCACTTGCTCAGACTTGAGACCAGCTCTTCCATGGCATCCCAATTTAGACATTAACATCATTTCTCCTTCCTTTTTGTCCTCAGTAAATGTTGGTTGAAGCTCTATAGCCTCTGAAGGAAAGCCAAGTTCCCAAGGTAGAACTAAACACAACAACTGTGAGGACAAAGAGGTCAGAGCAAATACATAAAGAGATAGAAAGCCGTTCCTTGCAAAAAAGATGGTGCACCAATCCGTTACTTTCTCCTATAAAAGCCATTTTTGGAAGGCACAGAAAATAACCCAAATTGCATGCACAGGGTACAGCAATAAGTCTCCTGTGAAATGTAAAGGGGTGTGGGGAGGCATGCTACTGATGTAAGCACTTCCATGTGAGCCTAATGGCATCCTCATGAGAGAAGTCACAAATAATTACATTATTTGCAACACTGAGCTGAAAACTACATTAATATGAGCTTAATTTAAGACCATATAAACTGCATACTCTTCTCCATATCCTCACTGTCCAGAAAGCAACTGTTGTAAGAGGGAAAGCTTCACATTAATGTTGGAAACTAACAGCGCTATTCTGTAAACATTTAGGTAGTATTTCAACAGAACATCTCACATCCTGCAAATTAAAACAGGTGTAAATGACTGAAGAAATTAAAAGTTTTGTAGTGCCCTTTTTTTTTTTTTCTTCAATAACACCATTGAAAAGAATAGCTTTGATTCCTAACATTACAAAGAGTTTGATAAAGATTATTGAACTTCACAACAGCATCCAATACACAGAGAAACAACTTTTCACACTGAAGTACCTAGGCGGGACCCAGGACACATCACATCATAAGTCCCATAGGGGTAAAGGTCCCGTGACCTCAAAATTATAGTTGGTGCTTGGGCCTGAGGAGTTCAATTTGCTGGGCCACGGTGGCAGCTTCTGCCCTGAGTTCCTTCTTGGGATACAAGGTTTCAAAACTTAAACACCAGAAAATGAAAAAAGCCAAGCTCAGGTCTCTGTCATACCTCAATGGGATCTTCCAGATGTAAGACATCTGTAAGCACACTGCTCACGAAGGACAAAAAGTCCAGAGTGAAGTAGGGCTTCATGTACTTCCTCAAACCCTTAGGACCATACCCTCCCTTATTTTTTCCATGGACTCTTCTACAAACATGTGTTAAAAGTTAGGACTTTATCTAACGTACAACAAAATAGCAAATAAAGTGTAAGATTAAACAAGGCTCTCACTTATTTGATCTTCACTTATGCTACACAATCACCAGCACTCCAAAAAGCAAGATTTTAAAATGCAGAGATTTACACCCTGAATTGCTTATCCTTTCTTTGTGGTTAAGGGCCAGTTACATATATTGAGATCTGAAAGAACAGATTATATTAATACCTTGCTATGAAGAAATAGAATCATCCTCACCGCATATTCAAATATATTACACAAGAGTTCAAACCCCTGGGTACCAAATTCACCATTTGGTTTGTCCCGTTGCCCTCCTCCCAGGCACAGAGAAAATCCAGTGTCGTACCTAACCAATTTAGCCTAATTTCCTGGCTCCACTGCTGGAAGGCTGAAGAGAAAAGCTAAGCTAATCAGGGAAGTCTAATGCCTAAAATACATTCAGAAGCTCCAAAGGATGACTAAAAAAAAAAAAAAAAAAAAATCAGTATGCTCTACTTTAGGCTCATATGCTAGTTTCTTGCTTATTTTAGGCACACGGTCACCTCATGCTCAATTTTCAGTTCATACGTTAAAAAAGACCTAGACGTATGCCTCTAATAGTACAGTCCTCCAGCAAAGTATTTTAGGCTTGATTCCAACTTCAGCAAAGACATTCATAGCCGAGCCACTCCATACTTCAGGGTTATCTGATAGTTCATTTTAAAACTCCTTGAAATAAATGAAGTAGGGCTACATGACTATAAAGAGAAAGCAATGATAAAAAGAAAAAGATGTCTGCCCAGAGCAGCATATAATACAACAAGGAGCAAGCATTGGAATGATATGACCAATAAGTATTCGAAGCACTTCCCCCACTTATGTGAAGATGAATCCAGAAAGCCCAAGTAAGATGCCATACTAACCAAAGCATTCCCTAACTAAACCAAAAAATATTAAGAAAACACTTTGGCTGTAACTATTGAAGTGTCACTACTTGTCTTTTTCTCCAATCAAAATAATTACTAACAAATGACTGAATAATCATCATCACCTGCTCTGTAAATCAACTCAGAAGTTTTCAATTAATATAATCATGTTTTCTACCAAAAAGTATAAAAATTACTACTTCACTTTTACTGCCCATTTGCGATCTTTGCCTTTGAATTTAACACTTGGTTATTCACTTACTACTACTCTACACGACAAAGGAAAGGAAAAGAAGATGCCAGGGACAGGTAAGGTATTCTCAGACATTTCTGTATTACTCTTCCTCCTCCCCTCCCTGGTTTCCACTACAATTTTATTGAACGTTCCTTGATGCTGTACTGTTGCCACCAAGCTGTTTTGCCCTTGAAGACATTCACAGCATTTCTCTTCCACTAGCACGTGAAACCACTGATTCTATTTATCCCCAGCTGAACATCTTTCATAAAACTGTACGAGATTCCTTCACAGCACGCTGCAAGTGCAGCCCAAGTCCCCAGCACCCAACATTACATCATCGTGGCTGGAATCACGCCAAACGTGCCGAGCTACGTGGTACGGGAGGACCCGTTACCGCCTCTGATGCTCACATCAAGTCATCTGCGAGCTGTTCAGCAACAGCAACCAGCTTTCTTGGTGATGAACAGGACCAGGGAAAATGAGTCTGTGGGCATCATGGGCTGTGTGTGTTTTTACAAGACCCAAAACAATGCGCGAGCGGTCCTGATAAAAATGTACAGGCTGCAGACTCATAAAATTGCGATGGGTAGTAAAATGAAAGAACATTGTGTTATCTGGAAAGCTATATAACTTGAAAAAGAGGAAAGGCTTTTTTTTTCCCCCTCAAGTACTTTACATAAATTGAAGCTGCAATCATTATAGTGTTAAAGTTTACGAGAGAATTGATCTGCTACCTTGTTACTGCCCATGTTCAGGGGCTGTCATACAAATAAAGACAGGACCTAACTCTAGCCTGGAAACGCGATTTAATGGTAAATGAGTCGGAACAAAGCCCGAAACTTAGCGAATTGCCTACAGCTATCCTGTGTGCGGAGAGACTGCCCTTGGACAACTTTCCCGTTTCAAAACAGAAAAGATTTTCTTCCAAGACCCGACAAAAGCCCAACGCGAGCTAACACGAAGAGGAGCAGCGCTCGCAGGAGCCTGCAGCCCGTGCCACCGGGGGTGTTTATCCACACGGGGATTTTTTCCCCACAAAAACCTCGAGCTCCCCAGGCAGCAGGCGACGGGCATGCAACCACCCCACCTGAAACGGGGGAAAAAAAGAGGGTTTGAGGGCTGCCGGACACCGATGACAAGGCTGCGGGGGCACTCTGTATAGGTACACGGGAGTGTTTCAGTGCTGATTGTGGTTTTATCTTAAAAAATAAAGTTTCGAAAGGCGCGTAGCTGAGAGAAACTCGCGCAGGAGCGGGCAGGGCTCGGTCCCTGGCACAAGCTGGGGAACAAAACGCGCACACACACACACACCCTCCTCACACACACACATGAGCGGGACCCTGGCTTATCGATTATTTTATTTATTATTTATTAGCCGCTCCGCTCTCCCCGACGGCCGCTTCCCGCCGAAACGCCGTGAGGGGACAGCGAGGGGGGGGGGGGGTCCGTGAGGGGAGGGACCCCTCCCTCCCCCCCCCCCCCACCCGCTAACGGCCGTGCGCGCGCCGCTGAAGGGCCCCGCGGCTGACCTGAGGGTGCGGTTGCCGGCGCAGCCGCGGCGCTCCATGGCGGCGGGCACGCAGCTGGTGAGCTCGGTCCAGTCGGCGTGCAGCCCGCAGCTCCAGCCGGTGGAGAAGCGGGAGAAGAGCCAGGTGTCCTTGTCGCCGCCCGGGCGGTGGCAGGCGCACTTCTTCTGGCCGGCGCGGCAGTAGCAGGGCTGCTCCAGGCGGATGTTGCGCACCAGGTGCCGCCCGAAGGTGGTGCCGCCCGTCTTCTGGATGTGCAGGAAGACGATCACGTCGCGGCCCCGCATGTCGAAGCGCACCCGGCGGCACAGCTCCCCCCGCGCGAACGGGAACTTGGGCACCAGCCGCGGCAGCGCCGCCGCCGCCGCCGCCTCCTCCGCCTCCTCCTCGTCCGCCGCGTCCCCTCCGCGCCGGGCGGCGGAGGCCGGCGGGCGGCGGGGGCAGGCGGCGCCGGGGCAGGCGGGCGACACGTACTGGTAGACGATGAGCAGGAAGAGCAGCGCCAGCAGCGGCGGCAGCAGCCACCTGTTGAAGCGCTCGTCCATGGCGGCGCGCGGGGCACGGCGCGGCGCAGCGCAGCGCAGCGCGGGCTCAGGCGCTGCCGGCCGCTGCCAGGGCGGGCGTCCCGCCCGGCTCCCCTCGCGCGGGCGGCATGCTGCTCGCCGCCCCGGGCTCGGCTTAGCCCGGCGCGGCCATGCCCGGCTCCGCTCCGCTCCGCGCTCCCCGGCCGCCGGCGGCAGCGGGCGCCCGGCTCTCGCCGCCCGCAGCCCCGCGCTGCCGAGCGGCGCCGGCAACTCTCCAGCCCAAACGCGCCGCTCTGCCCCCCGCGGGGCGGGGCGCCGCGCAGCCGCCCACCAATCCGGGCGCGCGGCCGGCCCGCCAGCCAATGGGCGGGCGCGGCACGCCGGCTCTGCCGCCAATGGGAGCCGAGGGGGAGGAAAGGAGGGGGGGAGAGGGAGCCGCTCCTCGCTCCCCTCCAGGTACCGGGCGGAGACCAATAGCGCGAGGGGGGGCGGCGGAGCCAGCCAATGAGAAGGCGGGGGCGGGGCGGAAGGCAGCCAATGAGGGGGGAGAGGGGGCTCCGCCAGGTGAGCGGAGCGCCCGGGCCGTGAGGCGAGGCTCGGGCCGGACCCCCCAACGGCTCCTAACGGCTCCTAACGGCCCCGCGGCCGCCTAAGCTATTTAATCGCAGAATGTCGCAGTTTACCCCATTTATTCATTAGGTACCTGGCAGCGCTACCGCAACTTTCTACAGTGTCTTTCAACCAGCTCTGGAAGACCTCTAACAGAGCGGTGCGTCCCCGTGGCACTATTTAAAACTGTACCTACCGTTAAACCTCCGCATCTTACCATGAAGGTTTCTATACGGAAAGCAGGAGTATTTAGACTCTTGAAAGGGATCATCAGCTCCTATTAAAAACTATGAGAAATACTGCAAAGAGCCAGCAAACAGCCTAAAGTAAAGGAGATGAAACTCTGGGAGCTGTAAAGCGTTCGTAAGCTGCTGCTACAACACCCTCCGTCCCCTGGCTTCCAACACACGCACATATCGCACACACACACGTCTGTTTGTCCAGGATCTCACAACACCGTTAAGGCATGAGGCTGGTAAAAGCCTCTGGATCTCACCAGGCATCACGAGAGATGTGCTTCTATCTGCACTGAAACATTGTAGAGAACGCCCTGGATTACCTGGTGAAAGCATTTTGTTCTCCCCCTTAGCCTGTTCATTACCGAACAAGCAAACATCAAACCAGAGAAGCAACATTAAGTACATGTATAGCCTTGTTTCTGTAACAGAATAGCACTAGGATGGCTTGTGGTGGTAACCGTGTATTTGGAATAAAAGCACCGCTAAAGGATTTAGACTGAAGTACCTCTCCTAGTGCTTTTAGTAAGATGCAGAAGTGCTGTTACAATTTAAGATTTTCTCTTTAAATAGCAGATTGTTGACACGGTACCTTCATCTCCGTGAAAAGGTAAATGTACTAAACAGGGAAACTGTGAATTACAGCTACATTTAAAGTTCCTATTTATTTAGATTTGCACTACACAGTTACTAATTTGTGAAGAACAGCAAAAAAAACATACCTATATTTATTTTTTTATTGGACAGAAAGGATGTACAGGAGAAGAACATTTATAATGAGGTTTAGATGAGAAACTTGACCTTTAAAAAACTGTCATATTTCTGAAACTGGCAAAAAGTACGTGCGGGCCCACAGAAACGAATGTGCTTATGCAGCTCTCAAGGACAGCCTTTTAACTTAGGAATTTTAATATTCCTAATGATGGTTTGCAGACCATGCTTGCTGGAGAGCTACGACCCACAGCACCTCCAGCCACCACCCAGTTCTTCACAACTGCACACAGTGCTTGCCCTTACACCATAAGCTGTACTGCCACTGAGGCCAAAGGTTCGGAGAGCATTCGGTGTCTCCAGCAGGTGCCTGCCTGGCATTGCACTTCTTGGATGCTGAGTATCCCTACAAAGAGAACATAGTGTTTCTCTTTGGGAGTATTTTATGTTCTCCTTAGAGATGTACGTGCTCTAGCACAAGGCCCTGTGGGATTGAACTTTACTAATATTAGTTAGGTTCTTTCAAAGTCAATGGCTGTAGTTCATCAGCCTCAGCGGAGCAATAATAAGGGTCATTTTGAATCCAGCCGTGTTTCCGCTGATTTAATGGGAACATAGCTGAGTTCAAAACAAAGCCCTAAAAACTGCAAGCACTGCTCAGCCCCAACATTTTTCCCCTCAAAACATAATTCAGCTTTAAGTCTCCAACAAGAGTTTACTTATAAGGAAAATCAAAAGTTAGTTACAAGCTAGTTTTCAGGTACTCTGAATAAAGTTTCCATGGATTCCAAAACAATTACAAGTAAGATTTAAGGTTCTCTTATTTCCTACATAATAATTCTCCAAGATCCTGTTCACCAAGAGTTCACCAAGTATTCAAATAAGAGAATCCTGAAATGATCTACTCCTCGTAGCAGTTTCAGGTAGATGACCTCAAAAAAACTCCACACCTGTTAAAACCAGCATGTAATCTCTACTGTCATCTCTACCAGAGAAGTGCTGACGTGTGAAAATACACACACAAAACTGTATTAAAATTCCAGCACAGTACGCCTCTTCTGCTTGGCACTTCCCAGGTAGCACACAACAGGCTTTCTGAGTTGCTAAAAATAAAAATTGGCATGCTTACCATTTATTTTAGAAATCGATATAACATTTGCTAGTCTGAACCAACGGGCATGGAAAATAGTGTCAGTGCCAACATCAGGTTTGGTACAGAATGCATGACTAAGAAAATGATATTACGAAGCAAAGGTACAAAACTATGATTTCATTCAGCAATTACCTGTCTGACAAGGTTTATATTTAATAATCTATTAATGCAAAATTGAAGTGACACCGACGTCATGTTGGTTTCTTTCAATTATTTATCACCGCCTGACCTGAAATGTTTCAACACTTGTAGCCAGTTGAGATTTCCCATAAAACAATTTTTCATTGTTCAGCAAGTCCCAGGTCTCTCCCTTTTCACAAGGATGCAAACAGTAAAACTGTAATAGCTAAATTAATAGACTCATGCTAACTTCATTCATCTCTTTGGGATTAATTTGTTCCAAGGTTTATAGTATAAACCTCCCTTATTTTTTGTCAGATTAAATTTTATTCTTTGCAGTTACTGAACCTTCCATTTCAATGGCACGTTAAATGCTGTATTCTTCCTTTTAAAGTAATTTATGCATTATACTGTCACCGGCTCACCATCTTGTAACTCTTGCAACTCATCACGACACGTTAATTTTCACTTCTTGTGCTTGCTGTTCTTTTTATGCAGGTAATAACTTTCTTAAACCTATGACCCCCCCCCCTCCTTTTTTTCCCTTTAGTCAGATTCAGACAACAAAGAAGAAATGACACTTCAGGTCCAGCAGAGATCATAATGTAAAAGGTGAGAGTTAAAATGTGTTCTTCAGTTACTTTCATACATTGTCCTGGGTGTGATATAGCATCAGCTCACTATTCCTTTATTAGATAGACTATGCTGATCCTTCACAGTCTTAAATGTTTCATGTGTGGCAGTCCATATGCAAATGCCTCTGAAAGTCATTCCTTACACGCTGCTGCTTGTTTCCCTCCTGAGATAAATGACCAGCCGTATTCTGCTTTGAATACTGATCATTCCACCTGTGTAAGGCACTGACCTAGGACAACTCGAACATCCAGCATTCCACTCAGTGTCCTTTTGTTTACAACCATCACTCGGTAGTTTAAAACTGCTCACAGAAAAATTAATATATATGTATAGTTACAGTTGTTGGGAAGATAGTTTCCCAGGAAAACAAGAAAAAAAGGAACATTTTTGAAAACTTTGAACTAGATCTTTTTAGATCAATGCTAAAGCTTAGCTGTATATACATAGATGTCCTTTCTATCAAGCACACATGGTTATCTTTTGCTCTTGCACCACTATAGCCCATCCTTGGATTCACAGTGGGCATCAGCAAATGAAACAGCACCTGGGACCCTTCCTGGGCATTGCAACATTGTCATTTAGCAGAGTAAAGAAGGAGAAAATGCTCTAACCAGGTTTTGGCATGTGAATTAGCACTCTCCCAGACAACCCCTGGACATAGTTTGGGGAGTCAAACCATTCCAGAAAACACCAGTCACCAAGAGCACCACTGCCAGTCAGGCTGTGTCACAGCATATGGCCCCAGTATCCAAGGAAGTTCCTGAGCATGTTTAACTTACTGATGTAGACTCCACCACCAGAGCATTCGCAGTTCTTATTTTAAGAAAGAAAAACTATGTTTTCTCTTGCCTTTTGGACTGTGGCAACAGCATTACAAAACTCGGGTTAAAGTTCCCATGTGTTTTCTAGGAGAGAAAATCTCTGGCATGCAGGATCATGTAAGGGGCTTACTGGAGTTCACTGCCTGGAGAACAGGATGGCCACCAGGCACAAACAATGGTGACCCTTGCTGGAATCCAGCTGTAATCACAGCCGTAGCAAGGATGATGTGAGGTGTGACCACTGCCTGCAAACTGGCTAACAAAGAGCCTCTGGCTGATTTTGCCATTCAAGAAGATTATGTGCAGCTTCATGATAAGGCCAGGTAAGCACTGATGAGTGGGAAGCTACTTGAGTGAGGCTACAAGTACTCCAGCTGTTTGAGGCTGCAATATCAAATGACCAGCAGCAAATGCCGGTCTTGGAGCAAAGAGAGAAGGCAAAGAGCATGAAATGTAGAGTGTTTTCTTGTAATCCCAAAGAAACTAAACATAGAGTTGTTTGTGTATGCTCTTTATGACAACTGGCATCTGCAACACAAAGACAGCATTTAACAGGACCGACACAGAAAACTGCTCTCCCATTTCTGTCCTGTGCAGAGGAAAACCTAGACCTACTTACACACATTCCTTGCAGTCTCCAGCCTTTGAATCCTGCAATATTTATGATGCAAACTCTAGAGTAGCTTTTGTGGACTAATTACAGATCAAAGGCATTTGATCCATACCACATCTGCTTATATTTTTCCAGATTCAGGTACAAGTAGAAGTGCTACAGACTCAGTCCCTGACAATCATGCGAAGGATATCTCTATTACATTTGAATGTGGCATTTTGTTTTTCCCTGTAAAGAGCAGCCTAACAGCATCCAATACGTTCCTCTTTTTCAAGACTGTGGTGTCCAAGTCAACGTCTCAGTTCCCAGATTGCAACTCCATCCTCCAAACAGACTCTGATCCAGGCAATCAGGGCAGAGAGAGACCCATCTCTTCTGAAACTAACAAAACCCAACAAATATCCCTATTAGTATTCCTTCTGAGACCCCACATTTTCTCACACAGGATCGGAGTTGCAAGACTGTGTAACACTGCCACCTGGTGATATGCATCACAGCAATATTTTTGTCCTCTCGCCACACAATTCGCTTCGTTTCAAAGGTGACGTTAATCTGCCAGTCCCCATCAAACACAATTTATCCCACTATCAGTTTATCTTGTGCACTTCTGCATTTGTCTAGAAGCCAAAATACCCCCCTTTCCCTTTGCAAAGTTGTTCTGGACATATCTCGTCTTCTCCTTCGAGATTGACTTTTATATTTACTATGGGCGATTACAGTCTAACTTTATCCAAATCTGCATCCCAGCTTTGTTTGAAGTGTAAAACTGTAGTGTCTGCTGAGAAATAGATCTGAAGCAATATTAGAATTGATCCACTAGGCTTCCCCTCCAACCTATTTTTTGGTTCATCTTTTTTTTGGGATGTAAAAAAAAAAAAAAAAAAAAAAAAAAGAAAAAAGCTCCAATGGCAACAATAAAAAGTCTTCCAGGAAGTCTCCGTCTCCAAAACGGAAAAAATTATTTTTGTAATATTTGATCTCAGACTCCATCTCTTTCATCTGATCTTTGTGGGATACAGGTGGAAAATGAAGAAAAGCATTGCAAGTGGTAGATCAGGCTCAACTTTTCAGCACCCCTATCTGGCTTTCACAGCTGTCTGCAAGTCTGAACCTTTCTTTTATAACTGACCTCCAACTCTTTACTGAAAATCACAGCGAGTTCTGAACTGTTATCGCTTTCTGGGTTGCCACTACTTCTTACTAGACCTTTCTTGGATTCATTTCAAGAAACTGACCTGGATACTTTGAAGTCTGAATTCACAAACCACACATTGTTTATGTGCCTCTCCAGGAGTTTCTAGACCTTTCTAATGACTCCAACTCCTGCTAGGGGATTTTTATTTTATTTTACCTCTTTCTTATTTACCTAGTCTAGTTCTATAAGCACCTGAGTTATTAGTCCCTCTTCGGTCCAGCTGAAATACCACTTCACCATTTTCTCCTTCGTATCTCCTTTTCAAGCAATTTGCTTACTCAACCATAAAGTTGTGCCAACCCTACAACCTTGGAGGAGGCATTATTTCAACAGTGCTGTTCATCATGAAGAAATGTTTTAGAATCGGGATAGTTTCCAAGAAGTAAACAATGCATTCCCATTTTTGCTTAGAACTTCTGTTTTTCTTGAAGTCCAGTTCCCAGCGCTCTACCAGATAAACAGACTCACAGCAGGGTTGCATAGCCTTCACAAAGTATAAAAAAGTAAGCTTTTTCCAAGTAACTTAGTTTTCCTTCTGGGTCCATTCTAATAAATTGAAGGCATGTAATCAATCAGGGGTTCTTGTGTATCACAAATTTGATTTTATTGTTGGTTTGTGTGTGTGTATTCATAAACTGTATGAATGGTAATACATAATTCCCTAATTTGTGCCATCAAAGTCACTAAAGTACTGCTTCTATTATCAGTTAAAAGTTGAGTTGCACTCCCCCAAAAAATGAGATGAATTTAGGTTTAATTATGAAGAGATACAAGTTACCTCACAGCTGGGGCTACAGTGGAATTTCCCCCATTCCCTCCAATCTGGCCAACCTACAACACTTACAATGCAGAAAAGTTATTAGCACTGTAGGTGTCAGGTTAGATACTCATACTCGATTTGAAGTCCTGATCTGAGACACCTGTTTCTACTAATTTATTGCATTTTATGATTTTGGATTGAAGTATGCTGGGAAAAACAGTTACCAGAAGAACTGGGAATTTTAACCTACAACAGCAAATCCGGCACAAAATATAAGACAAGTAACTCCTCTAGCCCTTAACATAACAGGGAAGGATCTGTTGTCTCTGCAGTCTAAGACAAACTAAAGACTAGCTAACTAACACTAGAAGGAAGAAAAATAATTCAACACAGATAGGTTAGGGATGAAAACTGTAAATTCAGAGGGAGAATTGACATGAAGATTGTTCAAGTGCTATTTCAGATTAAAAATGGCAAAAAACAAGGTAATAATTCTCAGGCTGTCAGAAGAGGAGATCAAAACACAGGTTGGTCAAAGCAGCTAGTTTTGGACCTGAAGCAGAAGTGTTTCAGTGAGGAGATGCATGTCCATACAAACAACTAGCATTGTGCATACTTTTCTGGCAAAAGAAAAAGCTAAAATAGAATACGAATTATGCTGGTAAAAGAAGATAAAAGTAGCCTACAGCAGCATAGTCACACTGAGGCCTGCAGATTACTGATGGTGAGTGAAATATCAGAATTTGATCTATTAAACAATTACTCTTGTGCATGGCTATGTGCAAGCACAACTGGGATCTAGCAGGCATTGAAACATTTTAAATTTATATTTATAAAAAAAACATGTGCTGTACAGCCATTTTATTTAAATACAGATGTTTTAAATGTAATTTTAATCCCTTCTCCCAACTGCTAAGAAATAGTGGGATGAAAGTTGTCCAGAGGTTTTAGAATTGCATTCCTTTAAGTGTTTGAGAACCATGGATTTATTTAAAAAGAAGGGGAAAAAAAGTGGAGAAGATGGAAGCTTGTACTTTCTTTGGAAGGACTTTTAGAAAGACTCCTTAGAAGTTTTCTGGGACCTCCAGTAGGCAAGATCTTATTTTTCTTTCCTAAGTACCATACAGTAGACTTACTATTTAATCGTAATCCCTTCAAGAGGCCTAAGTATATCAGCCTATTAAAATCTATGTTTATGATAACTGTCAGAGATAGTTATCAGAATTATAGCACTAACAGCAGATTAACAAAGGGAAATAACCAGTACAGAAGCCATATGTCTGATAGTCCTCACTTAGTCTAGGAAATTATAATCAAGGAATACCGGAAAACAGAAACAAAGCCAAGTTTTCCTGTCAGAAACCTAGCTTTATCACAAACCAAAGGATAAATACAAATTTTCGTTAATTTACAATGAGATGTTACTTATATGTTTACCATATATATGTATGTGAAAAGTTAGCCAAGTATTCATCTATCCATATGCACGATCATTTTATTTTAGCAACAAATACATTAAAACGAGTTCTACATCCAGATAGCATACATTCATTATTAATCTTGCTGCCTTCTTTTTTATCGCCTTGAGTTTTCAGTGTTCCATTGTCTGGAACCACACATCACTGCTCTAGCAGCACAGGTAGGAGGTTAAAAAATCTGCAGAACTGGCTCTTACCTCAAGCCGCACAGAGTTTGCATGGCTGGGAATCCTTTTGCTAACAGAACAATACAGGAGAAGCAGAAGCTAGCACATTAGAGGTTAAACAATTTGCATTTTGTTAATAACACTTCATTTTTGCCCCCAAAGTTTATCTACATTAAAATATTCTAAATGTAGTGTGTTTCTGTAAGTCTAATTATATGCGGTATGTGAAAACATATTTGATAATCACATTGCTAATTACGTGCAATCACTTCAATACACAGGTGCAAAGCTCCAGAAATCTGCATATATACAGCTATAAACCACAACCTTGCAGGTTCAGTGACCAGTTATTTCACTGGGACTCTGCTTATTCCGATTTTTGAGTGGCTAGTGCCATTTGAACTAAAGATATGTGCTAGCCTGATACAGATCTAGGATTGAAATTATATATGCATGTTTTAGTGCTAAAAAAATGTAATTCCTGACTGTCCCACATTTTATGAACTTGTTAAAGTACACATTTTATAATTTATTTATGGATATATCATACTGATGTCAGAGATGTGGGAATAATAATTTTTCTCCTTCTTCTGGGAGTTTTAATTCTCACAGTGTTCATTTAATATATGTTTGCCTGGAATATCATATATACGTGTATGTGAACGTGTCTTTTCCAACCTGGATTAAACTTAAGGGACCTTCTTAATGGTTTAATAATAGAAGGTAATAAGACTTGAGCAATAAATCCATTTTCATTATACGCGTAATAGCTTGTGGCTGCACTTTTTCCTTCTCTTTCATTTATGTATAACTTATTTTTTACATTGATTTTTAAAGCTGTCTTGACAATGGATTGTAATTAGCTTTGCATATAAATCATAAAAATTGAAAATTTTATATACTCAGATAAATTGAAAAGGACATAAAATGTTAATTTACATTATTGAAAAGTAATATTTCTATGTTCCCTCTAAATATATTCAGTACAAGTTATTGAAAGGAATGGGTTTACATGACTTGTCCAGAAGTATTTTTCTTTTCAGATTTGGGAAGTGAGATGAAATGAGCCCTGAGAGATGAGAAACCTGGCTACTAGTTTGCTATTATCATTACCAGAATGATGGAACAAGGAAAAGGGACATAAAATCTGAAAAGCAGCACTGGAAGTTGTTCCAATGGAAACAAATCCATTGCATTTCGCACAATAACGCATGACTAGTTGTTTCGCTTTACTTACACAAAGCTTTAATTAAAATAAATTGCACTTAAGGGTCACAGAATAATTTAGGTTGAAAGAGCACACTGGAGGTCATCTTGTTCTGCTTCTGCATAGAGCAGGACCAACTTGAGAGCGATCTTAGTGCCATAGTGAGTCAGGAGCCACAGAGCCACGTGAAAGCCCGGGTGTCACCCTAAGTGTCACTGCAGGCAGAGCTGGCCCCAGGGAGATAGAGCAGAGTTTACCTCTCCGGGAGCATGCCAAAGGCAATTTAGTTGAGGACCTATGGGCTAATTTTCCAACTTAGCTTATGTTTTCTTATGCACCTCCTCTGGGCAAGGACTTAGTGCTTGGGTTACTGAGCTGACTAAAAGGGAAAAATCACCCATATACCTTATTGTACAGGTACTTTATCTTTAAATATTCCACCTCACATGTAGCAGCAACACATTTTGATTCATAAATGATAGGTCTGTAAGTCAAATACAACTCCTTTGTTTCTGGAAATACTATATTTTTTCAGGAAATGCACCTGTAATATCACACTGAAATCCTTTTTGCGGTTGCTGTTTTATTTTTATGTATTTAGAATTATCCCGAGGCACTTTTTTGCACATATCACATAATGAAGTAAAAATACTTAACTTGGTACTTTTTATACAAACAATTTCTACCTGACAAAGTTATGATCTCCCATACATTCGCATGTAGCAAACTACATTTAAAACACAAGCGTGTGGCTATTATTTGAATCAGTAACAATGGTTATTTAATAGTCTTACAGTACACTTTTAGATAATTTTTATATTACTGGTGCATCACCTGGGTATCATTTTCAGGTCACGTAGCACCATTTAAGAATCACTGGGTTGTATTCACCATCTCCAAGAGAAAGCATGATGTTTTCAGGACACTTTCAGTAGGTGGCTAATTGGTTTAAAAAAACCTGAAAATCCAAGTAATTGGATCCAACCGGAACACTGACATTAATTTACCCTTTCACCAGTCGTTTATTTTATCTTTGAGATAGATCTCAAAGAATCGACATGAAACAAAAACAAAACTTGCCTTCAGTTCTTGATTTTCCTACATTATTTGGAGTTAGGTCATTATTCTTAGGCAGAAGATGTCAACAGAATTTCTCCTTGAACTGCGTGACGTGCCCAAGACTAAACTCTTACTCTGTTTGTACACACATCATCCCTGGCCCACATTTGGAACCACTAAAACAATAAATGCACGCCAGTCTTCTAAGATTCACCTGGAGTGTATGCTACTTTATTCAGCTTTCAGATATTTAATAGAACTCAATTATTTTACTGTTTAGAGTAAATACTAAGGTCCAATGCAGATCCATTCCACATCAACTCGCTCAGTTTTTAAGTATTAGTCACTGTTGCAGTAATATTGTCTGCAGGTTGTCTGCTGACACCTTTTCTAAAAATCAATTAAAGTACGCAGGCCTGCATCCCTGTCAAATTTATCAATATAGCTTTGACAAACAAAAGCTCATTATTAAAATATTATATATGACCTATCCTAGGGATTACAAACATGTCTGTAACCACTTAAAAAGGTTTCCACTAAAAGCCCACAGCATTCTACATATGATATCGTACTTTCCTTTCCTTGAGTACATACACAAATTCACAAGTTGAAATCAGAGAAAATGGGAAAAATACTCGTGTTCAACACCTGAAAGCCTCAGGGTTCTCTAAAGAAGAGAATAATTGTGGGAGCACCCCAGTTAATAACATCAGAAGTGCCAACTCATGTTACGAGATGAACTGGGTTCAGCAAGCTGAGATCTGGCATAGTCAGACTGAGAAAAGCCTGCTGTGCTAAAGATAAACTCTATTTTTAATCACTGGTACTGCTAGGTGCCCAGGTGTGGCATGGTAGGAGCCAGCATGGTTCAGAAATCAGTGCAACCACACCATCCTGCTGGCACAACACCACAGTGCCACTGCTTACTGCAAAAGCTGCATTTCCCATCCCGGCCAAATTTTACTGATCTCCATCAAGCCACACAAGCGTACCCACAGGCTCATAGGAAGTTGGCTCCTCTGGCCCATGAGATATATTCTTTATGGTTCTGAGGTGGGTCACCAGAAGTTGTAACCTCTATGCTGGTTTTACAAAGCAAAATGTTGCTTCCATCTCTATTTTTTAAATGGAAGTCTGAAAGAGAAGGATCCTGAAGACAGCCGTTTACTGTCACTGCAGCTGCACGTGTAGGCACACAGCAAAGCAGCATACATTCTGATTGCCCTAGTTGCCACTGAGCAGCTTCTTTGAACTGTTGAAACCAGGCTCGTGCTACTCCTACATCCATTTTTCTTTCACTTGCTTTTCCCTGCAAGTCAAAATGAAGAGCTAACAGACTATAAAATACACTCTGTGTTAGTACAGAATACCACCACATAGAGATACGCTAATCACATCATTCAGGTTGCTGTTTATTTCCAACAGAATGGACAAAAAGTGCTTCAGTGCAGCATACTTCATCTCACCAGGGAAACGTCTCAAACGCCTGCTCTGATCGTAATGACACAGGAACAACACTGACAGGTAAAAGGATACCAGCAGCTACTGCCCAGAAGGCTGACAATTAATAAGTAGGTAACAGGCTTACCTTTTGATTTTGACTGGTGTTTGTCATTTGTGTTCCTCCAAGTTGGGGAAGAAGGGAGTCCTTGAGCTCAAAAATGGTTTTCAATCTGTAAAAGAGAGAAAAAAAAAGTTTTATTTTCAGCTAACTGAATACACTGATGAAGCTCAACTTATTTTCACTTATTGCTACTATTTCTATTAAATAGACATAGCTCACTATGAATAATACTATAAAACATTTGCATCTTACAGAGAGGCATTCATTAATCACTTCCTCTATTCACACTGAAACAGCTATGATAATCAATTCTTATTTACACAGCTGTGATATGAATAATTTTAAAATTTTGCTGTAATTCTTTTTCTGTTCTGCTGAAAAACCATTTCAGAGAACGGAGGGTCTTTCTCATACATATGGAATGTATGTACAGGAATGTTCAAGTGCTATTTGCAATACTTAATTACATAAAACTGCTGTAGAAATGAAGATTAAGTCCGCTCTCCATCTTCTAGGTTTGCACACTGCTTAAGAGATTAAAATCTGCCTTTGTGCAATTATAAAGAAATAGATTTCTGAAAAGCGTACGTCGGCTCTTTGAGACCAGAACGCAGCTAAAGTACCAAAGGAAAAGGAAGGCAGATAAAATAAATACTCGTATGCAGATGTATATATATAAATATTCCCTTTATAAGGAAGGTGATGCTCTGTTACAACGCAGTATTTATTTCTGAAGAGCAGTCAGAACTGCATCTTGACCAAGCAATGGATCACGCTGCCCAGAAAGGCTGTGCAGGTTGTGCATCCTTGGAGATGGCACCAAGACTCGAGGGGACAAAGATCTCAGTGACCTGCTCTGAGCAGGAGGCTGGACATGAGACATCTCGAAATCCCTTCCAACTTCATTTACCCTATCTAAATGTAATGCAACTAATAAAACAATAATCCTAAATTGGAGAGAGATTCTTTCTGTCTAATGGAGATTTTTTTTCTGAATTTAAGCAGAAAAGATCTTTGCTCAAGAGAAAAACTCAACCAACGATTTTCTCTAGTTCAGCAGAGACTAATTATCTCACCATTGATTCACAGCTACCACTTTATCCTGCCACTGAATTCAAAGGTAGTTGTATTTCCATAACCAGTGGCAACAAATTTTTATTTCTTTTTGTATGGCAAGTAATAAATTGTACGAAACAAGTACAGGCTATTAAGAACTCACAGTTAAGCAACAATAGCAGCCTCTTCAATATCAATATAAAATAAAATGTAATACAGCTACTTTATATACAAAGACAATTGATAGATTAGGGTAAGGCAGATGCATCCATCATCACAAACACATAGTATCACATGTAGTTATGAAAAATGCTTGATAAATGTATATACACGGGGAATGTCTTTAGTAAATTTCAGTTTTGGCTGAAGAAACAGCAAAAAGCAATTGGCTTGGACCTTCTTTAAACATAAAAGGATTGTTTGGATAGTTGGTTAATTTAAAACAGCTGTAATTATTCTGTGCAGAACATTGTAACATAATTCCTACAAAGTATTTTGAACTTTGCTAGGGAGCAATGGAACAGTCTTTCTTTGGATGCCAAAGTTCGTCCACATACACAAGTTATTTGCACTCATGGGAGATCCAAACTTATTCATCTGTACATAACATGAGTTGTGTCATCCCCCTCAGCATCAGCTGAACTGTCAGCATGAATAAAAAACTGCTCAGTGTTTGTCTTTCTCCGTATAAAAGACACTGAATGTCATTATTACTATTGGCCTTACACATGACCCAACAGAAACACTCTCCTATATACTTCCTGGAAGTCTATGAAGGCTTTGCTACTGGTCTTGTGTGAGGTTATTTAAATCAATTGCTTTACAGTGAAGCTGGCATCACAGATGTGTCAGTGGTATCTGACAATTATCTGAGGTGTTATAACTGCACAAGTTTGTGGGAATAAGTAAAAACAAAGAGCTGAGTGTTAGGGATAACTATCATACAAAGCCACAGACCCAGCAGCATGTAAGTACAGCTGTTTTTTTTAGGGCAGAATTTCTACATGACAGTTTCAGAACATCTGGCAAACAAGTCCCTTTTATTTGTACATAGGATGTTACATTGACTGGTCCCAAGCACTAACAAACTAAACTATACAATCCATAGCCTGATCCTTTTACAATGGCCCTAACTGGCTCTAGCCATCCACATAGCAGTTTTAAACAGTCATGAAATGATGGCTGGCAAGATACACTAAGCTACATGCAGCAGGAAGATGAGCAGTCCTGATTTCAGCTTCAAGCTCTGTGTTTCATCAACCAACTTTTGGAGAAGGAGGACTCGTCCCTCCAACAGACAACTACTGAGAGGGAGCTGCTCCATATCCACACCCCACAAGCCTGCTCCAGAAGCACTTGCACCAGCACTTGTAGCTTCGCCAGAGAGCTGGAGAAGAACAAAGAGTGCAGCAGTCCTGGGGAAGAAAGGGAGTAACCAGTGAGATCTCAAAACCAGATTGGAAATAAGTAACTTGGAGAACAAAAGCTTGAAAAGTGTAACACAAGCCTGCAAATAAGAACATTGGTTCAAACAACTTGTTTTTGTTTTTTTCTAGTGAGTTTTGTTTATCAAGGAAAAATACGTTGGTAGTAAACAGCTTTCTAGTTCTATTTGGAAATATGTTCTAACTTTGATGGAGAAAAAAAAAGTCATTCTGCCTTCCTGTTGACTATATGGGAGTATACGTATTCTCTGCGAAGCTACTGAGTTCTTAGCTCTTTTTATGCTAACGAAAGCCAAGGCAGAACCCCTAACTGGCACGAAGCCCAAGGATAGGCACTGGAAAGCTTAGGAAAACTGCTGCTATCCCGGCTCGTGGAAAATACAGCCGGGTGTGAGCCCCTCAAGGCGTAACACACACACAGCAGAGGTCCCCTGACGGGCGGGAGGAGCTGTTAACGGCCAGCCCCCACAGCTTACCGCTCGCGCATGCGCTCCCCGGCCGCCGCCGCGTGTCAAGAAGGTCTCCCCCTCCACCCCCGCTGCTTATAAGTCGTCAGCCGCTGATTGACTTCCAGACTGACCAATAGTCTGACGGCGACGGCACGGCGCAGCCAATAGGAAGACGGAAAGCGGCGCGTGGGCGGGACCAGATGTATTTCTTCGCGGGGGCGGGGGCATGCGCCCTGCCCGCCCTCTGATGGCGGCCGCCGCGCTGCTGGCGCCGCTCGCCCTCCTCGCCCTGCTGCGGGCGCTGCCCTGCTCCTGCCGCGGCGCCCCGGCCTCTCCCCCGGCCGTGACCGCCCGGCTGGCGGCGAAATGGCCGGCCACCCCACTGCTGCTGGAGGCGAGGTGCGTGCAGCCCCCTCGCTGCCTTCCTCCGCTGCCGGGCGTCGGGACGGGGACCGGGACCGGGACGGGAGCGGCGCTGGCGGCGGGGCGGGAGGCGGGGGGAGCCGGGGCAGCGTAGGGTAAAAGCATCTTCATCTCCAGACTGTTAACTCGCTTCTGCCTCACGAGTGAAGTAACGGTGGGTAAAGGCTTGAGTAAAGGCGTGGGGCTGTAGTAGTAAAGCGTGCCTTCAGAAAAGGCGCTGTTACTTTGCGACTATTAATTCAAAGCACAAAGTCAAGACGCTTTCTTCTCTTACACGCTTCTGGCCCCTCAGCCAATTCGGTTTACAGTTGTGCTCCGTTTTTCATTACAATGTATTTGCTGCTGCTTGGAGAGTTCCCGTGAAAGGGAAGGGAGAGCTGCAGGCTGCTGTAACCCAAGGGGTGGCAAGCTTCCAAAGTAAAGATCAGGGAAGGATAAGCTGGGGATAGCAAGGTTATCTTCTGGGCAGGCCTGAGGGGCAACAAACAAACCTTGGTGTTCCTTGAGAACAACAAAATGGGAAAGTGATAACGTTAAGTGGGAAAAAAGGGTATTTGGAATAAAGCAAACCTTACCTTTTATGCTTATAATGGTTAACCTGTCTTTGAAAGTGTACCAAAGAACAGGGATTTCCCCTGCATATCGAAATAAACATTGTCACTGAATTAAAAAAAAAAAAGTCTGTAATGCAATTAAAAGCTATAACCTGACACTGTGTTATTTGTACATTTAGATTTGTACATCTATTTAATAAAGTTTGTGTGCTTAACTACGTTCATACATAACTGTATATTGGTATATACGTGGAAAAATAAAATGAAAAGCTGCTTGTGTTTATTAGTAGTCTCTTTGCTTTATAACTTGACTGTTGAGTTCAGGTTGGTAGTGGTTTTGTTCTCATTTAACCAATATACATGAGTATTCATATTTCATACTGCAGAGATCTGAGGTGATCATTAAATAGTTAACACTTCATGGCTTTTTTTTTGTTGTTTTTGTTGTTACTTTAAAACAATTGAGGATTTTTACTGTGGTACATCTTTGGGCAAAGTCAACCTATGGACAATTCATTTTTATTTTTTAAACAGTGAATTTATTGCAGAAGATGGTAATGAGAAGTTTTGGCAGTTCTTGGAAACTGTACGAGAATTAACAATTTATAAGCAAGGAGGTAAGTTAAACAGCATGCTAGTTCTAATATATCTTACACTTTACACTATTGTTAAATATCCAAGCTAACACATCAGCTAGTTCCTGTCAGGTAAAGCCTAACTCTTCCACTATTGCTTGCTAGGTAGCTTTCTTTCAGAAAGTTCCAGAGTATTTTGTCCCAGGCAATCTATATGCAGGGCTATTTTAAAAACGAAGACAAGATGGACTGGGTTGCTCTTCGAGCATGGGACAGAAATGTAAAGATTAAAGATACCTTCCTATAAGATTCATCAACAGAAGTTGGATATTCAGATAACATTTTGTGTATGAAGGATATTTGAAGAGGAGAGAATCCCACAAACCTCAAACAAGTAGGTAGCTAAACGAAAAAATGAAAATACCAAAAATGTTTAATACTTGTAGGTGACATTGAGACCGTTTATCAGCAGCTATACTAGTGTGTTAGATTAATACTACTGGCAAAACAGGATAACAAATCGTGCATAACTAGACAACAGAATACTGGGTTGCTAGAAGTCTGGAAATAAATCCAGTAAACTAAACATAAATGTAAATGAGCCATCCCAGAAAACGCCTTGAAAGCAGTTTAATAGAAATTAGAAGAACTAAAAATGAAAAAATTAGATATTTGCCAGATCGTTCAACAGGTTGGTCAATATTAAAGTGATTTGTAAGGTTAATTGATGAACAGGGTGAAATGGGTTCAAAATGACCTAAGGATAGAACCATAGAATCATTAAGGTTGGAAAAGCCCTCCCAAGATCATCTGGTTCAACCATCCCCCTACCACCAATGTCACCCACTAAGCCACGTCCCCAAGCACCACGTCCAACCTCTCCTTGCACACCCCCAGGGACGGTGACTCCACCACCTCCCTGGGCAACCCATCCCGGTGCCTGACTGCTCTTTCTGAGCAGAAATGTCTCCTCATTGCCAACCTGAACCTCCCCTGGCACAACTTGAGGCCATTCCCTCTGGTCCTGACACCAGTTACCTGTGAAAAGAGGTGGACCCCCAGGTCCCCACCCCTTCCTTTCAGGTAGCTGCAGAGAGCAATGAGGTCTGCCCTGAGCCTCCTCTTCTCCAGACCAAACACCCCCAGTGCCCTCAACCGCTCCTCACAGGCCTTGTGCTCCAGGCCCTTCACCAGCTTTGTAGCCCTTCTCTGGACACATTCCAGGGCCTTGATGTCCTTGTAGTGAGGGGCCCAAAACAGAACACAGTACTTGAGGCACTTGTTTCATTTGCTCTTCAAAATAGTAGCATTTGTTAGGCATGATTGTGAGGAGCTATATCACTTGGACCTGCCACTAGGTGAGGTTTTAACTAAATTGAATGTTAATGTTAGCAATCAAAGGCTGACAAGTTGTATGAAGACCATGCCAGTAATGTCAGTGAGATGACAAAAATCGTGCTCAGAATGCAATATATATGGGAGGGAGAAGGAATTTAAGGTACAACACATTTTTGCAAGTATGACTGACTGAATATGAATCAAAAACAGTTTGTCACGTCCCTGTGGATGGGTCAGTGAGAGCATTATTTGAGTGCTTAGCAATGCTCAAAGAAGCTGATAGACTTCGAAAATTACGAGGAAAGGAACAGAGAGCAGCATGGTAAACAACACTTTGTTGCTTATGATTGCATGATGTGCTTTTGTGTTGAGTAGAACATGATGTTCTACTTTCTTTTCTCACTGCCCTTCTCCTCTTACCCTTCATTTTTGCGGAAAGCTTCTAGTAGAAGTAGATGATGTACAAAGAACTGTGATTGTAGGTGTGGGATGTAAACTGGAAAGGGAAAAAAATAATTATTCCGTGAGCTAGTGAAAATGGGATAGTCAGAAGTATAAGCAAAACCAGAGAATCGCTGAGGACAGTGAGCCTTCAGAACTGTTCTGTGCAAGGGCATGAGGACACATAAAATGGAAATAAGGTCAGCCTGACCTCTGGCTGTCTCCTGGTGGCCTTTTTATGGCGAGTATTTGGAACTAATGGTTTTTAATGTGTTTATCATTGCTCTAGACAGTGTCGTGGATTACACCCTCCACAAGATTGTGGATGGTGCAAACCTGGGAGAAATCAAGAAGCTGGAGGGCAGAGCTGTCATTAGAGAGGCCTTGGCAGGCTGGAGAGGTGGGCCTGCAGAAATACCGGGAAGTTCAGCAAAGGCACTTAGGGATTCCTGCACGTGGGCTGGAATAACCTCGGCAACAGTGCAAGTGGGGCACTGGCTGACTAGAAAGCAGTTCTTGAGAACCAGCTGGATATCTTTGTCAACACTTCATTGTGTTGCGTTCTTGTGCCTGTGAAAGCCAGCTACATACTGTGCTGAGTTAGCAGGAGTGTAGGCAGCCAGTTGACAAAAGTGATTATTTAACTGTAATAGCATTTGCAAGACTCCCTCTGTAGCAATGGGCCAGTTTGGGCCATTACACTAAAAACATTGTCATCCTGGAGCAAGTCTAGGAGAGGATCACCACAGTGGTTGGGGAACTGGGGCAGACTTAAGAGGAGGGGTGAGAGATGGGTTTCATTCATCCTGAAGAGAAGGGTAAGGAGAAATCTCATATCCTCAGCTGCCTAACAGCAGGGTACGCAGGAGGATTAGATGATGGTAGTGGGGAACCTTAAGAATGTACTAAAATACTTATTTAAGTAAGCATATAAAACTATTGGTAAGTGTATATTTGATATTATGATCAACAAACTCCTATGTTTATAGTGCAGGAAAGTTTAAAGTTCTGGCACCAGGTGTGGGTTTCCTAAAAGTTAATTCACAGTTGAGGTAGTATAATAAACCAGTGCTTTTTGTGAATGGGGGAGGGGGGAGGAAAGTTACAATTTTAGAGGAAAAGAAAGTGGTTATTTAATGACCAAATCACATCAGTATTGATTCTTCCAACTTAAAAAAGGTCTTACTGAAATCAATATCCTAAGTGTGAAACAGAAATATTATGAGTATCATACGTATCCAGCAATGATTAAGACACTTTCAGTAGAGAAGTCTGCATTAGGCATCTGATATAAAATGGTCAGCTCCAGTAAAGAATATTAATACTGAGACACTGGAGTGGCACAGGGAGAGATACAGTAGTATACCTCTGAGGAGAAGTTTGTTCTCTGGATGTTATAGAACAAGCTCTTTCTTATCTGTTACATGTCAAAAGACATAGAGGAATATTCACAATGCAACAAAAACTGAGCAAATTAAAGCAGGTGACTTAAAAAGGCTTGGTTGGGGTGAATGACTTTTCAGTTGTACACTTGATGTATCAAAACTAGGTAAGATGGATGATAATACGTTGATTTCAAACAGAAGAAAATTCCTAGAAGCTAAAGGAATTCTAGATTTCAAGCTGAAAAGCTGGGTTTATAGAAGATTTGGATGGTAGATTTATATCCCAATGTACTATTGAGTATTTCAGAAGAGTCACAAAGTATTAGAGAAGCCAAGAGACAATTGAAAAGTATCAAGTATGGTGGCTTTTTTAAGTCATTCCTTGGATGATTTCAAACCTGTTGCTTATCAGTCCGTGAAATCTGTGGTTTTAAATTTGGAATAATCAAATCAACATCAGTTGTTAATTTGTTCACTTAAGTATTTAGCTGTAGAAAATTTGGTCTATAAATAGTCTGTTTAGCTGTCACCTCTGTAGAAATTAAACAAATTTGGTGGGAACAATGTATGTGGAATTTGCTACATCATTTTGTAGGGTTAGTTTAGTTGTTGCAACATTTTTTAATAAGTACTCACATCAACCTGGGCATCGTTGAAATCATCAGCTATGAAAAATATCAAAAAAGGATGATTATGGGATATGCTGTATTAAATTAGAGAGAGGTCTTCAGGTGGCATGGACAACATTCTGCATGTTTACTTAATATGCAATATGTTTGCCTCTCATCTTGTGGAAAATTTGGAAATGGGAGTGATGCTGTTTGGGGCTGCACGTAATAAAGAACTCAAAGCTGTGAAAATATTAAAAAAATAGCACAGTTACAAAATACTTAAATTGCAGTTTAAACTTTGTGCTGTTTTCATATCTCAAAAGGTTAATTTAGGAATACAGAGTGAAGGTAAGGAGCTAGTTCCCTGCTGACAAATAATAACTTGAGTGTTTACTGTCTTCCTAAGTGGTTTAGTTTGTGTGTTGAATGTTCAGCTACCTTGTAAATACCAAACAAAGAAAAACCCACAGACGTTAATAAGGAAACTGTTTTCTCCAAAAGAATAGAACAATATATTACATATAAACAACAATCATGCAAATTATCTGTTGCAGATATAGAAGGTTAATCATTGCACACTGTATTAGATCACCATTACTCACTACTAAATCAGATAAGTATTTTTATGCCCATATCAACCATATAGATTCAAGAGGAAATAACACAGTTACGGCATTTTTCTATAATAACCATGCAATAAAGTACTCCATATGTACTGGTGTGTTTCTTGAATGTCACGGGGGTTTGACAGGCCGATGATGCTGGAACTGCTGTTACTTGAGCTCTCCGCTTCCCTAAGTAATCTATAGATACAGATATACACATGTATAAAGTTGAAAAAATCCCCAAACTCCAGTCCCTCAAAACAATACGCCTATCACCCTGTACTCTTCTGACTTAATTAGGTCCCTTATAGTTACTCTCCATGCCTTCTGTGCCTCAGTACTTTCAATTCTCCTGTGGGGCACCAGCATATATTCAGATTACTTCTGTGGTGTGCGTGCTCATTTGCATGGAGTCTGAGGAGCTATGATAAAGACCTTTGCTTTCCTTTTGTGACCATCCTGGTCTTCTCCCTCTTTTTAAACTATTTTTCATCTACTTGTGATATGAGATACATCTGGAGACTGTGAATGATAAATGTAGATAAATATGAGTCTACTTCTAAGCTTCAGTTGTTGTTCAGTTCAGTTCAGTTTGACTATAGGAGTTTAGAGAGCTATTCAGCTGACAAATTTAAGCACGTTTAGAGCAACCTAAATAGCTTTTCATGTTTTGTTGGCTGCTAGACTATATTGGCTGGGGTGGCAGTTTACAGACATATAGCTTGTACGCATGCATTTAGATGTTTAAAATCGGGAGCTGTATCCCATCGATGTCATCTCATTTAGTTATTTTTTAATCAACTTGGTTAATGAATTTAATGGTAATATGCCATCATGAAACATTTTATGACCAAAACATCTGTTTCTCCTTGGTTGCCTCTAACATTCTAAAAATTTATCATGGCTTCTACTTTTTAGCAGAGAGCGTTGTTAAAAATGTGCCTGAAGGGCAAGCAGTTGTCAAGTATCAAGGAGCAAATACTATGTGAAAATAGTTTGAAGTATATAATAAACTTAAAAAAATGGTTTTTGCGTGAGATGGATCATATAGCTGTTGATGTGGATTAATTTATCATGCTGAAATTTAAAGAGCTAAGACTGTAGTCTGAATAAAGCCAGCAGTTTTAGTATAAATGTAAGTAGTCCAATTAATTTAATGTTAGACAGGAATGTTTATACACAGTTTACGGGAAGGCATATTCCTGGAAATGTAGAACATGCCCTTTTGTAATCCTACTTTTTTTTTTTTTTTTTTTTTTTTTTGTGTGTAGTGAATAACAGCAAACTGAGTCTTTTGAAATAATTAATTTTCGGGAGGAGGAAAAGGCAGAAAGAAGATCCTAGAGGTTCTAGGAACAAAAGGGTAGGGGTTGTAAAGAGGAAAGCAAGAGGATAGGAAGTACTTCATCATTGTATATGAAAAGCATTGCCCAATGCTAGGGCAAACAGTAGGTGAAAAGACAATTCAGTAACTCAGATAGTTTTGAATGCCATGGTACCAGGACGTTACTTAAGAAACTTCAGAAATTAAAGGAATAGAGAGACATGAAGACAAGTATTCTACAATACATGGCCAAGGATACAAGGTAGGAAGGAAACTGCCTAGCAGATATGTGCTATATAATAATATGAATGAAATCCTGCAAAGAAAATTCAGGGTATCACAGAAGCTATGATTAAAAATGTTTTAATCCTGCTGTTGAACAGGAGCAGTAGAAGACTGGGCAGTCTCTATAGAGTAGAAGGATGTTGTTTAGTGTTTTGGCATCAGAATGGTGAATGCTCAGATGCCAATTTTTTTCTCCAAGTTGTGTTTTTGTATTTGTTTTTTTTTTAATATCCCCGATTCTGTTTTGTGTTGTTTGTTTTTTTAATCCTTCCCAAGGGATCCTTTTCATCAGAACTTGCAAGGCTCACAAGTTTATTTACATCTAGAGTTGGCCTCAGTTGATGGACAATTCCAAAACTATGGCGTCTAGGGTTGTGGTACGTGGTCTAGCATGGTTCCACTTTGGACCCCTAGAGGGGTTTCCCACTGGGACAATCATTCCACTTTCACAGAAGAAACACTTTTAAATTAAGATGTTGACCAACAACATAGGTAAATTTAAGCTGGACAGCTACAATAGTTTACCCCCTCAACTTGCTTTCTCTTTGCTGCAAATTTTCAACTTTATAGGAGAATATTTGAATTTTAGGTGAAAAAGATCCTGAATCACTGCATTTTACAGGTAGTATCTATTCATGTAAGTAAAATACATGCTGATTACTTAGATTTTTTTTTCACCACAGTGTCCATTCTGGACTACTTTGTGCATGTTTCAGCTGTTCCTACTGTGGAAGACCAACCTCTACAACAGCGATGGTACACAATGTTTGTTATGGTAAAAGCTTTGGTTCCTCAACTTTGTGTTCAAGAATATCATATACAGCAACGTAGAAAACTTGGCCCAGTTCAGACTTTTGATTTATTATTCCTTAAACTCCTTAACAGATACTGGCATTTTTCTCAATTTGATAAAAGAGTAATTATGCTTCTTCCACTGACATGCCTAAGGAAAGCATGAGAATATTTATGTGCAGCCCAGAAAGTTAACCATGTCCTGGGCTGCATCAAAAGAAGTGTAGCTAGCAGGCTGAGGAGGTGATTCTTCCCCTTTACTCCGCTCCTGGACCCCATGTAGAGTACTGTGTTCAGCTCCTGGGCCGCCCCAACATAAAAAGGACATGGGCCTGTTGGAGCAAGTCCAAGGAGGGCCATGAGGATGATCAGAGGGCTCAGTGAAGACCTTAAAGCAGCTTTTCAATACTTAAATGGGGCCTACAAGGAAAGATGGGGAAGGATTCTTCATCAGGGAGTGCAGGAACAGGACTAGGTTTAACAGTTTTAAACTGAAAGAGAATAGATTTAGATTAGATATTTTGGAGAAATTCTTCACTGTGAGGGTGGTGAGGTCCTGGCGCAGGCTGCCCAGAGAAGCTGTGGGTGCCCCATCCCTGGAGGTGCTCAAGGCCAGGCTGGATGGGGCTTTGGGCAGCCTGGGCTGGTGGGAGATGTCCCTGCCCATGGCAGAGGGATTGGAACTAGATGGTCTTTGAGGTCCCTTCCAACCCAAACCATAATGTGATTCTATGTTTTTTCCACCTGAAGAATAAATGGATACTCTTTATTTACCACCACAGTTCTTTATTATAACTTCCATTGTTCCCAGACTCCATCCACCTTCCATTCTTACTTGGAGTCCTGATTTTGGCTTTGAGAAGGTGAGATTGCTGGGAGGGGTAGGGGATGGGAAACCGTTTCACTTATATCCCTTCTCGTACTCTTGTTTATAATGCATTTCCAGGGAAGAAATAGGGTATGTGAGAGTAGACCGAAGAATGTTGCCAGTAGAAGAGCTTTATGGATGTAAACTGAATGATTGGAGTGGTCCAAGACTACATGTGAGGAAATCATTTTAAAAATAACGCCGGTTGAACATAAACTTAAAAGTTTGCATTAAAAGGCTAGCATAAGCTTGAAATATTAAGCTCTGCTCAAGACTTTCCATATGGGACTGCAAAGAGGTATTATTGTATTGAGTAGATTTTTTTAATTGCTGAAAATGACTTGATGTTAACCAGTGCTATTCTGCTCACTTTTAATTCATTTGTGTTACATTAAGCCTTGAGAATTTGTAGGTAAAGAAAACAATTTGTTGGTGGACAACACTGAAGACTTCTGAACTGCCTGTCAGTGCTAGCATAATATACAAATATTATGTTAACACAGATAGATAAGCCACACCATTAGAGGCTAAATACAAAAACTTTGTATTTTTTTCTTCAACAGATTCAGAGCATTCTTACTACAATTTAATCTTGAAGAAAGCAGGACAATTTTTATCCAATTTGCAAATCAATCTGTTGAAGTTTGCACTTTCCATACGGGCATATTCTCCAACTGTTCAGATGTTTCAGCAGGTGAGTATATTATCTGATATATTTGGTAAATGATTGATGTGGTATTTTGGCTTCAGAGTAAATAATATTTATTACAATTCAGTAATATACATGCAGGTGTTTTTTGTAGTCAACCCTGATACAAATTTTAAAAGGTATGATGTGATGTTTTATAAGCCAGTTTTATTGTGAGGAAAAAATCTTTGTTTTTAATTATATGGATAGTTGTATATGGATAGTTTGTTCTTTCTTAAAACTCAGCTGTGGGTTGGTTTGTTTGTTTTGCATTGCTTTAAATTTTCACGTGGAAATTCAGACATTCCCAAAGTAGGAAATTTCTTGTATCTTCAAGACATTTAGATCTGTTATTTAGTGGACTTCTCATATCTCTCATTATGGTATTTCCGAAGTTGAAAGATCAAATAGTTAAATACTGATAGCTGCTAAAATTAAAAATGCCTCAGAGTATAGTCTGTGATTTATGCTTGTGGAGGATATTTCTCAGCCCCATTTTTACAGAACATAAAGGGACTTGAGATTTCTGGAACATGACTTTATTTGATAGACTAACTCTTACAAAGGTTATAAGGTCTCAATCTTTTAATATTTTCCATTACTATTTTCACATGTACACAACTTTGAATGGGCTTAATTAGAAACAAAACTCAATGGCAGCTGTGGAGTTATTTTAATCAAAGGGATGTGAGTTTAAGTTGAAGTGCAATCAAAGTATTCTGGTTAAGTATAATTGTTGAAATATTAGATTGCAGCTGATGAACCTCCACCAGAAGGCTGCAGTGCATTTGTGGTTATCCATGAGAAGCACACCTGTAAGACTAATGAAATAAAAAAGCTTCTGAAGAAGGCTACTAAGAGGTAAATTTAATGATCTGTTTTAAGAGGAAAAATAGTTTACGAAAGAAGAAAACGTTTTATAGCACATATAGTATTTTGGAATTTTGCATTCTACATACTTGATGTTAACAAGTCCATAAATCCCGGTTTACTGCATATTTAAAGACATACCCATTTAAAGTATACATTATTTTGAAACAGTTACTTTTGGTTCTGAAATATTTTAAACACTTTCTGTTACAGAAATTCATCAATTATGAATCAAAATAGTCTTCTAAAACAAAACCATAGAGCTTTGCTCCTCTAACCCCATGCATAATTTTGTATTTCTTCAATTTTTCTGCTATGGCATAGTGAAGTTTACAGTGTTGTTTCTGTACAAGCTTACCATTTTATGCATCAGAGTCTGTACTTCTGCTGACAGACCTTGCTGTGTTGTCAATGCCAATGCATTTGAGGGTTTCCGGAATGTAAGAGTGGAAGAAAAGTCTACCACAGATGGCATAACTTTCTTTACCTTGTGTTAGACTTTAAATCTATCCAGACTTTAAGCAGGTTTTGTCCTGTGGAAACTACCATCTGTCCAGAATGAGTTTGGGTTTTGAGATAAAACATGTAGAACCTATCAAAATAACAAACAATAACAAAAATAACGAAAGCAAAATATTTAACCTTTATAAAAACAGAATTATATTTTTTCAAAACCTTTATGTAGGGTTTGTTTTTGTGTTTGTTTTTTTGTTTGTTTGGTTGGTTGGTTGGTTGGTTTTTCATTTTTTCATCCTGCAATGGTCAAGGTTATCATGATATACATTCGTGTTCATGCCCTCAGACACTTCACGGAGATATGTATAAAGACTACTATGAAAAGATGATTTAGTAGTCCATAACACGTGGATTTTTCTTTCTATCAAATACAAACTGAGGGAAAATAATGAAATTTGTCTTTTTGGTGCTGGTTGCCTCTAAAAACGGGCTTATGTTCTACATGTGTGATTTATGGTATTGTCTAAGTCATTGATATAATTACAACCTACTGAATCATTGTCCTTTACTTAGTCGATAACCAAGGTTTTTGCATAAAGATTTTACTGTCTCATCTGCAGTGTCCCATTTTTAACTGTTATGTTCTGCATAACAAATGTATCTCATTTTCTTACATAAATTATTTGTACTATATTTGGGCTTTTAAAATGATTTGAATTCTTCTGGTGATCTATTAAGGCATTATGAAACCTTAGCATTTTACAACAATGCCTAAATATACTGTTCTTCTATAACAATATACTTCTTCTTTAAAGCGGATTTGGCACGTTCTTCTTTCTGGAGGTATTTTTCTCAAACTGACATGATTCTGGAAAATCAGGATACTAAACAAAAGAATCATAAAGTATTCCGAATTGAAAGAGTTAGACTGCTATGAGTCATTAAATTAATTTTAAAAGCTCACAGGAAAACTGAAGTTTTTTGTATTAAATTGTTTTTCTGTTTTGGGTAGGTGTACAAGTCACATTACAACCTTCAGCAGTGGCAACAAAATCTTGTTAAACTTCCTCTCCTTATACCTAGCCCAAAAATAAATGAGTCACTCCAATATTTAGAGTTCCTGGAGCTAAACTTTAAGAAAAATATGTTTCCTACCAAGTAATTGTTTCCATATTGCTTTCAATATGGAAACAATAGACTCTGGGTAGCGTATGCTCAGTCACTTGTGCTGGAGACTTATAGCCTAAGTGATACAGGTAGGGCTGTGCTACTTTCTCTCCCTTTTCTGTATGGTGTACATCATGGTATATGGAACAATCTCACTGCTGGTTCCTCTAAATCAGTCATTCTTTTTCTTGTGACTTTCATGGAAAGTGATGTTTTTGGTTTACTAATCTATGCTCCTTCCGTTCTTATTTCAATCTGTTTTCCTTTGTATTTTATTTCGGGGGGTATTGTCTGTTGTGAATCTTCCAATTAAGCCAGGCTTAAGCTAGGCTTTCAGTTGTGTCATTAAGTTCCCAGTATTGAACGGGAACACTAAGAAATATTCTATTTTTAGGGATCATAGTTTCAAATCTTGGTGGCAGAGAAAGAAGAGTCTGCGGCATTATTTTGTGCAGATCCATCAGCTCAGCCTGAGATCCAGGAAGTCTCAGGCAGTTTGGACTCAGGAGAGCCGAAATGGATAAGGTCTGCATGTCAAGATCAAGTGTTGCTTCGGCCGTTCCTTTATGCAGTAGCTGCCGTGATTTGGTCTGTTTCAGTTACGTGGCAATGGGCTGCATGGCTCCAGTAGGAAGTGTTTTGTGTGGAGTTGCAATGGGCTGCTCTCAGGCTGTGGACCATTGAAAGGAAGATCTTGAGTGCTAAAATGGTTGGGATGGCATATCTTGAAAACAACACTTGGATTTCTAGGGCTCTTGCTGACACACCTGACGAGTCACGCATACTGTTTTGGAACTACCTAGGCAAGCACATAGCCGCCTTCACTACCCTAGTAATTGGTTAATGAGTGCTGGACTCCACATCCATGTATTGTTTTATCAGTTTTGTCTGCCTAACTGCTGCTCCTTCCCTTTCAGGCAGCCTTCTCACGGAATCACGCATGTCAATAAATGTATTAGCTTTGAGCAGTAAGAGAATCGATTCTTCCTCACTGCTGTTCAGTGTCAAAGCAAAACAGAAAACGGAGGCTTACCTTGGATTAGCAAGGGCTGAATGCTTTAATTATGAATTTCCAGGTGATTCTGGTAGCCCAGTGCTGTGTTATTTCAATGCAGCACTTAAGTTTTTAGTGAAGCTTGGTCATTATCATGTGAAATGCTTTCTTAGAGGCCGTCAGCGTTCAGGAAAGTCACGACAGCAGCTGGTACTTCTTGAGATCATGATTCATTCTCCTAAGTGACTGGTTAAGAAAAGAGATGCTCCCTTGATTCAGGTTTTCAGCGCCCTATGAATGACTGGCAGTTGTCTCTCTGGGTATGAGAAGTTTCAGACGTCACATCCCGTATGTAAGCTTTCAGTGGGGGCAAATCTGCATCTGCTCTTGAACTTAATGAAGAATTGTAGGTGTCATCTTTTTCAGGAATCTGAAGCATTGTCTGTTCTGTTCTGTGATGAGCATGAGAAAGCTTACCTGATATTTTTGCAACACATGGCTGCACACACCCAAGTTAATTCTCAAGCCAGGCCCCTCCTTTTGTGTCTGCCTTGCAAATGTGGTCTCCGATTGCATACCTACCAAGCTTACATAGGATGTTGATGTAAAGGCTCTGAGCAAGCTCATACAAATTGTCCCCAATTTGAGTGAGGGATTGAAGCAGATGATCTCCAAAGATCCGTTCCAATGTAAATTATTCTGGGATTTTATATAGAAGATATTCCCAAGCTTTGCATCACAGAAGCTGCAGCATGTGGAGTTCTGCTCACAACTTTGCAGTATGACTTTTGAATGAGTGTGTAGCTACAGGGCACACATTTGTGCAGGGTAAGTTGGGTTAGAGTTTCTGAGCTTGCCTTGGAGAGGTTTGGAAAGAGTTTATTGATTCTTCCAGTGTGACTATACAAAGGCAACTTTAAAAAATAAATGTACTCATCAATAATTAGCACCTTGAGAATACTGCTCAGTTGTATTTGCCTGTTACTTTTCCACCTTTTCCTTATTTGTTCAAAAGATGTTTGCAGTCATCTAAGAATTCATTTATTGCAGGTGTAGGAAGCGTCATGGCCTTGAATGAGGAGGGTAGGTGCAATCAAAATTTGCAAAATTATCTAAATTATATGAGCTTGATGCTGGAAGTGAAGCATAACCCCACTTAGTTTCCATATGTGTGAGCAGCTTTCTCAAACTTCACTGAATATCCCTCTACTGTGCTGTTACTCACCGATTGCTGTGTACATCTCTAACAGATACAGTGTCGTTTTATTTGAAAGGTTCTAGCTGTAATTGATTGTTGCCCAAAATGTCTCTGCTTTTTATTTTGCTGATGTTTCAATTTGATATAATGCATTGAAGTTATTTATAGTTGATGCTGATTTTTCAGTTTTTGAGACTTTCATTTGAAAATCGGTTTTGTAAGTCCTTTTGTGAGCAACTGTGATTATTTTGTGATTATTTTTACATGGCTAGTACACCTCTAGCATATAAGCCCTTACTTGTTTTTCAGTTTTGAAGTACAAAAAGTGCCAGGTTTTATTTCACTTTTGCATATGTTGTAACACATTTATTTGTTTTTGAAACCAGACCCAGGCCATATCTTTTCAAGGGAGATCATAAATTCCCAACTCTCAAAGAGGATGGCCCAGTGGTTATTCTTTATGCAGAAATAGGTACAAAAGACTTTGTTAAATTCCACAAGATTTTATCTGAGAAGGCGCAAAAGGAGGAAATTGTGTACGTTCTCCGACATTATGTTCAGGTATGCAGTTCAAGTTAACATTGATTCAATAAACTGTTAGTAGTGTATCTTTATTTTTCTTGACACAACATGCATTATACATTTGTTTTTGAATTTGCCTAAATCGTGTGTTAATATTAATCACAATTAATTATTAATTATTAATCAATAATCAATAAGTAATATTAATCATAATTAATTATGTGTATTTTTACATAATCTAATTATAATCTCATGTTCTTTGTAGTACAATAGCATAGGCTGTCACTTTTGTGGCATTTGCGTTCCACAGTGTCAGTATTTTCAACATTTAACGTTTAAACATAATGTTGCTGATTGTTTTCCCTAACTTACTCCCTGAAACGTGACAGTGCAAGACACATACCAGTACATGGAGTTATGTTGTCTCCTTGTTTTGATTCTCGGAAGGTTTTTGTAATTCATATTCGAAGTACAGCTCTTAAATAGTGCAGCTAATGCAAGAATAATCTGATTCAGTAGGAGGTTGCTGTGATTTATGTAGACCAGGCATTTCAGGGAAATGAGCTTTTTAGTTTGCAGATTAACTTTCAGAGCTGTTTGCTTATGGGAATGAAATAGAGAATTGGAGGAAGTCAGTCTTAAATTCTAAGTTGTAAGGGCTGTAGTTTTTACTGAACTTTCAGTTCTTCTTTTTTGCACTTTTTTTTCCCAACTAAATACCTGTGGTCTCCATGCTCCTTGCTCCTCTCCCATGGAGACTGATTCTCCCTCCATTTTTTCATTATATGCCAGAAGAGGGAGTATTGAGAGTAAAAGAGGTACACAGCCTTTCTGTGGTCTATTTTTATATTTTTTTTTATCTTGAAGCCGAAAGGCTTTCAAGATATTGTTGCTGCACATGTGCAAATTGCATTTTGGGAAGGGATTTTTTTTTTTGCATTTTGGGCAGATTAGGGCACTTTTTCACATATGAGTAATTACTCTGTTGAATGTCAGACTTCCACTCCAAAGTTAGAAACATTTGGTCTTATTAATAAAATTGGCAACGCGTTTTTAGCTGTGATACCTTAATAATAATTCTTAATCTTCTTTATAGAAAGTGATTGATCCTTTCAACAAAAGTTTTGGAAGGTATCAGCCTGATGCATACTTTCCTCCTAACATTCTAAAGTCTGGCAAATTTAAAAGGATATAAGAATTGTTTAAAATGTGAATTGTTAAGCATCAGTAATTAATTGTATAGGGTGCTACCAGCTCTGCTGTTCTAATCCTTCTAATATTATATGAGGGAATTACTATTTTGACAGCCTTTCTATATTCTACAGGAGATAAAAGAAGTTCTTACTTTCTATATACACCTCCTCAGTGGGTTGACAATATGTCTTGCATGACTTTTATTTTGTTTGATGTAGTATTCCATGCTTTGAATCATATATTGAAAGATTAAGTTACTATTGGCATAACATGTTAAAGTTACAGTACTGCATATTGTAAATCTAAAGTTTTTAAAGTTTTGTTTTTATTCTGTTAAAATAATGTTGTCCAACAGAAACCAAGTTCCAGGAAAATGTATTTATCTGGATATGGTGTAGAACTTGCAATAAAGAGTACAGAATACAAAGCAGTAGATGATACACAGGTTAAAGGTATGTTGTTTTTTACATTTATGGTATCTTATTGGAGTTACTATTAAAATATATAAATATATTTAGCTATGAAGTCAGTAGTATTTTGAAAGTTATATTTTATTTTTGCACAAGGAATTCTTGGACATTAAGAACTAAGACATTAAAATGCATGGGATCATTTGTGAACAACTCTGCTTAGAACATAGTTCATTACTTAACCTGTAATTATTGTTATCTGTGGCTGTACTTCAGAATGTAAACTATTCTTCTCCTTTCAATAAGACTGTTTAACCTTTGTTCTTCAATTATTTTATATTTGTTGGCATCCCTAATATGGTAGTTATCACAATAACTACACATTAGTGTTTTGCAGTTGCTTTTTTTCCTGAATTTGTTTCTAATTTTTCTAATTTTAAAAATAACTTTACATTCTTCTATAGGATCATAGAATTTGTTGCCAGTATATGTTCCTACATGCTGAAATGAGACATACACCACAGAAAATAGAAACTGTAGCATTCTGACACAGAGAAATTACTTTGTGTGGAGATTTGCAAGATTTAAAGAAACTTATAGTTATCTATGCTTTGGCAAGACTATGGTTTAATAGCCTTGGAGCCCCTTCAAAAATAGATTTATTTTTTTTTAAGGAAATAAACAAATCTCTCACTTGCATCAAATTCTAGTTGGAGGTTCAAGCACTTTAAAGGCATCATGTTTTTCAAGCATAAATCTGGTATTAGTTGGCTGATAAGAGTTTCCCACTTAATCAAACTGAGAGATGGTTATTTTGGAAAGTGAACTATTTAACCATAGCAATTTATATTGAAATTGTAAACATCAGATGAATTATATTTTAAAAATAATTCCACTGTTGCTAAGTTCTGTAAAGTGATTCATTCTGATGCCAAAATGTGAATGCAAAGATATAAATCTAATTGAAATTACATCTGGGAATGACAACTTTCAGATTGCATATTTCTGTTAACAGTTTTATAATTCATAGGAATTATACAGCAGGATACTTCAGTAACTTTCTTGTGTATTGCTTATATGTGCTGCATGTTCAGGATCAAATGACACACAGAAAGAGGAAGATGACGATGATGAAGAAAGTGATGTCCAAGGATTTCTTTTCCACAAGTTAACGTGAGTTGACATAAGATATAATTAAACTTTTGCATTTTTTTCTGGAACCTGAACCAAAATTAAAGTCTTTTATAGAAGAAGTAAGATTTATGTTGCAAATGACTATATTTGCTAAACAGTTGCTTATTCATTTCAATTATTGCTTTTTGATTTCTAATTCTCTTAGAATTTATATAGTTGTGGGGTTTGTTTTTTGTTTGTTTGTTTGTTTTTAAGTAAAAAATTGGCTTTGAGCAACAGCCACAAAAACTTAGATACAAACATGTCAACATGGTATCCTATGGGAAACAGTTGCTGCTATTTCTGTTTTCAGATAATTACAGATCAAAACAAATAGCAAGCCATGAACTGTAGCCACATAAGGTGTTTTCAAGATGAATAGTTACTCATTTCTTGGGTTTAAGGAGCGATATTTTGAGGAAGATATGATTGTTGTTAGTGTCTTCTTAGTTTGTCATTTATAGGACTGTGTTACAAGTATGTAAAAAGGGAATTTTCTGTCTTTACTTCCCTTTTCATGTGAGTATTCTTTCTTTGAGGAACCTGGATTGTATTTTAATCCCAGAACAACAGTCTTGATACGTGATTTTTTCCCTTTTCCAATAAAAAGCAGCATCCCTTAGATGATAGAAATATTCCAACAGCTAAAAATTGTGGGGGATGGGAGGGGAAGGAATTCCTTGTGAAACTTCCCAGTATCTACAATGAAATATGAAATATTATGGAAATTAGTCTTAATGTTTTAAATGTCTGTTTTTAGCTGCTGTTTGCTTCTTGTTCTATATTTCTTGTAGAAGAGTCTTTAAAAGTCTAATGGAAATTGTTTGCTATTGGAGGGTGTCTTGTCTTTCTTTGTCTTGTCTTTGAGGGGAAAGAAGTCTTTCCCCTCAGAACTTCTTTGCCCAATTATCTTTTGGAAAAAGATATCCAAGGTTTTGGGCACTGTGCTCTTCTTCAAGCCTGACCAGTGATTTTTGTGCTCAGCAGCTTGATTTTGTCAGTGATGTTAATTTATAAAAAACGGTCTCTAACTAGGCGTTCTCATTCCATACAAACAATAGCTTGCTTATATATTTCATGGGTAATACAACAAGCTCTGTTATTTTACAGTTACAGTTCATATATATTATAGTTAATATTTAATTAAGCATGCAATATGCTATAGTAAACTAACTGTAGAGCTTATAACCACTTTAAGTTTACTGCTGTTTACAGCTGCATTGTGTCAATATTATTTAGACTTTGAGTTCATTTATTCCATCAAGATATTTGTGACAGGGTTTAAGACAGATCACTACAAACCAATTGAACTCTTCCTTGCAATTAACAGGCTTTTAGTCCTCACAAATCACCCTTTTCGCATCCCAAATCCTCATTTGTGTTTTGAGAATGAATTAAAAATTTAATTCTTGCTTGATAACATAACGATATAGTGCTACAGCTGTGTGTAATACAGTAGATAAAAGCAGGCATTTCTGGATGTCATTAATTTGTCTTCATTTTTAAAATGTTTTGGTATAGACAGATGCATCCTGATCTGAAAAATAATCTGAAAGAGTTTAAAAAACATCTAATTGAAACTACTAACAACATGGAACCGCTGAAGGTTTGGGAGTTACAAGGTATGTATTGCATTTTTCTGAATTAGCATGGTGCTCTCAGTTTTCCTTTGATGTATCAACATTAAAATAAAAGCTGTTTTAAAAAGAGACATATAGTTTCATAAAAACAATATTATATCAAGTATTTAAAGAGAACATGTTCGTATCTTCTTCTAGTATTATGTGAGAGAAATTGAAGGAACATTGAAGTCATTTCATATGATGGAGAATCAGAACTAGCTTTATTGATTTTAAAGACGGAAGTTAAATTGCACCGTTTTCTGCCTGATGTGTTATCTAAGATATTAAATTTAGTTTCAGGGTTGTACGTGAGGGGTCAGGCAAAAAAATAATGTTTTGACATGACCATTGAAGAAATACCAGTTAAGACATTTTGCTTTCTTTCATTTATAAATTCTATTTTTTATCAGTGTGGTGGAGTTGACACACATACATTTTTAATATAACGTCAGATAAAAGAACATGCTTTAAAAAACTTTGTGTAGCAAAGGAGAGCAATACAGAGATGATGATTTCTGAGCAGTTCCTGTGCTGATGACCTACAAGAGGACATTCTGTAGCTGTAGAAGAGAATTATAAATCCCTCTGAAATGGTGATTTTTGCCCTGTTATTTCTCAGAATGCACCATGCATTATGATTACGAGGTGGTGTCATTGTAGCACATAAACTATTTCTATCAGACCTTTCCCATGCCGAGTATGAAAGAAGATGACAGCAAAGCTTAGAGATTTTTTTTTAATTGAAAGTATGCAAATACTTTTAAAAATGAGAATGTTGTGCCCATTTTCGTCATTATTGTTTTATATGTTAATGTAATTGCTCCTAAAAGACATCTTAATATGCCAATGGAAACAATATATTGATAATATTTCATCTTTCTGAATACATTTACATTTAAAACAAATCAGAAAAGGAAGATTTAGGAAGAAATTTTGAAGTGTGAAGCTGTGTCTTCCATGAGTGCCTTTTTTTTTTTTTCTGTGCTATTTCCCACGTTTCTGCTGTCCTGCGTGGGATGCATATCTTCAACTATGGGTAGCTGTTAGATTTCCTACAGAATCTAACCTCTTCCAGGTAGATAGGCCTGTCCTGTAGGTCTCCGTGCAGATGTTCTGCAGTGTCTAAAATGGTGAGCGGAAAGTTTGCCAAGATGCTTACTCTAAGGTCCCTAAAATGTCATGACACTTAAGTTTCAGCAACTATTTTTTACCTGTACTTCACTGTTAAACAACAACCGAATCAAAAATGATTTGCCTTCATACTAGTGAAGGAGACTGAGCAATCATCTGTTCTCCAGTTTCCTTTCAGGCAGATTTTGTTATGGGGATTGTTAGCCATATGCAGTCTGAAACTGGCTATTTAAGATAATTTTTAGTTTGCTTGCAGTCTTATACCAAATAACTCCCCTTCAGTTATAGGATTTACCTTGGTTAATAATAATAATAATAATAATAATAATAATAATAATAATAATAATAATAATAATAATAATAAATTCCAGAGAAATCTACTGTGCAAATAAAAAGAAAATTCTCTTTTTGTCTGGTTAAAAAGTTCTACATGATCAAATACTACTCTATTGATGTTCAAGCAGAAACAGTAGTGAAGCTTTGATCCCTTTACTGCCTACCTTCAAAAGCCAGTATAAGATCTGTACCTAGTGGTGGTCTTTTCTGTGGTATCAGGGCTATATAAATAGAAATTAAATTGGCTCTGCACCCCAAGCAACCAGTTCATACAGGTGTTGAAAGTAGTCAAGCACTGGGATAGATGCTGTTTGTTCGGTGCCAAAGGAACTGACAGTACGTGAGTACATTCAGTGCCTTTTCAGGTAGAATCATAGAGTCATTCGGGTTGGAAAAGGCCTCTAAGATCATCTGTTCCAACCTTTAACACAGTACTGACAAGTCCACCATTAAACCATGCTACTAAGTTCTACATCTACACATTTCTCAAAGACCTTCAGCCTCCTCTTTGTAAGGTGCAAGTGTTTTGATGCTTTTAATCCTGACATGACTACTTTCTATTGTTCATTCTCCATGACTAATTATACAGGCTGCATTAGTAGCTCAGCTACTCTCTAATTTCCTTTAGCCAGCCTCCAAGTAAAAATCTAGCCAAATTTAACTAAAACTCCCTCAGCTATGGGGGCATACTTCTATTAATAAAGTGACCCTAAACACCCTTCAAGAATCCAATTTAAGAGCTGTATGTTTTAGATAAGTAATTAGATTTACTATTCATAATGAAGAATGATGTGCAGAGTATCAATTTGGTATTCTCTTTAATAACTCATTCTTTTATCTGTGTGAATAGCCTCTCACTCTCTAGTGCTTCATTAGCTTTCAAAGCATACTTTGAGGTCTGCTTTAAGCTCAGGATCTTCTTTTCCCAAGGTGCCCTACACTGCTGTCTCAGCTGTGTTGAGTACCACAACAGGGAGGTCTGCAAGTGCACATCCCAGACCAGAGATAACCAGGAAGGTACAAAGACATACCCGCTTTGCTCAGTGGGATTTGAAAATTTGTACTCTAAGCTGTTCAGCATTAGATGGAAATTATTAGTAATTTTTGAAGGCTTATGCGATGGTCTTTTCAGTGCAAGTCCTAAGTGCGCAACAGGTGAGGCATCTATCTCTAGTAACAGTAGCAATTAGGTATTGCCTCACCTGATCACAGCTTATGTGGCTCCTGAAAGAGATCTGAAATGCTCTTTTTGAAAACAGTGATCTCACTATTGGAAGTATTGTTGTAAGTATTAAGAAATTTCTAGTTAACAATCCACCTCTCAAACTCACTTTTTTTATTATTTTTTCCTAAACAAGATATATCAGGCTAACTTGAAATGCACGCTGTCCTCTTTTCTTCGGGCTGCTTTTTAATTCCTGCCTGCTTCAGAACGATGGTGCAGAGTTCTGTAAGGCAGCAGCCTCAATGACTTTGTGCCTAGCTCTTTTTACTGTATGTAGCATCCACTTTCCTCAGACTGAGTCGTCTGAGGCCTTCGGTTTCTGTTCAGGCATCTTAACTAACAAATAATGGGAAAAAGCATCATTACTCTGAGGCTGTTAGTCACAGTATATCCAAAGTAGATGGAAACACCTAGTGTATTATTTCCCTTACCTATCAGTGTCAAAGTTGTTGAGTAGAGGGAAAAAAGGATATCTCCTTTAAAAATTGCACTAGATACTTACAAGAACTGAAATTTCACAGTCCTTGTTTCAGGAGTCTCAGTATTATGTTCCTGAGAAAATGTTGCAAACTCTTGATGTTTGTACATCTTACCTGCTTAATACAGCCTTCTTAGATTTATTATATCTGCACCCAGAAAATCCTGTGAAGTCCTGGAGCTGGAAAGATCTTTTTTTTGGCTGCAGTTACAGGCTGCTGTGGGTTGGTCTGTGTCTAGGTTTCAGCATCATACACTTGTGATACTAGTACAGTAGCATGTGATTAATTGTCTATTTTTTTTCCATGTGTTTTTGTAAAACTTAGAAATTACATGTACAATATGCTCAAGATAGCCAAGCAGAAATTGTATGAGAAGCCCTGATTTTAGTATTTCCAACTTCTCAAGGGCCTGTCTTTTCAACCTTAATAATGTTACTTCATAATCTTTTATAATGTCTAATTGAGGCATAAAAAAAAATATAATGTGTGTGTATGGAAACGTTTTCTGGTTGTAGGCACTATTGATATTTCCAGACTATTTTTTTTTTCAGATCTTAGTTTTCAAGCAGCTGCTCGAATTATGTCTAGCCCTGCTTATGATGCCTTAAAGGTGATGAAAGACATAGCTCAGAACTTCCCAATAAGAGCCAGGTATGATATTTATACTTGTTTTTCAAATACTGTGTTTATGTTTGTGTTTGAATTTAATGACAATAATACAGATTTACAGCCAAATCCTGCAGTCAGATATTCATGTTTTACAGCTCACTAGATGGATTCCAGACAATTTAATTGAGTAGATAATAACTCCTGGGAGAGCTCATGATTGGTCTCTTAAATGTTTCCCATCTGATGCGTGAGATGCCATGAAGGCATCCTAATCCTTCAGGCACTTATTATTGAAAACCTAGTCCTCTGGGCTTTTCTGGAATTATATTTTCCCAGATGCAAAGTTCTGTTGAATTAATAGCAAATCTACTTGCAGTCAAAAGAGGCAAAATTCTGTTAATTTCATAGGGGATCTACACACACTAGCTCAAAGCACAACACTGCTGATAAGATACAACCATGGCTACTGTATGTTAGGGTTCTTACTGGGGAAGATCTGTCTCCCATAACAGATCAGTTAACAGAATATCAAGGTAAATGCTAAGTAAATTAATAGCATTTCCCTTTGTACTAATATTAAAGATTGCCCTTCCTGTAAGCCAATTGTACTGCAATTGAGAAATGTTTTCCTTTACATTTAATAAGTTCTTCACGTAATCCTATCAGCAGTATTTGCTTGAATTACTGAATTAAATATGATGCTAAATATGGTTCTTAACTCAGTGTGCTTTCATATTTTACAACTCTTGTTTAATTATCGTTATGTTTCATTATCATCTCTGATTATCTGTTAGTGAAAATCAACACTGTAATGGAAAAACTGCATTTTGTTTCAAGAAAGAAAAAAAGTTTTAAAATGCCTGAAACATAATTATTATGAAATGATAAGGTACAAGTTTAAACTTAGATTAGCAATCAGAAAATGCATCTTTTTATTACAAAATAATGGAAATGTACACAATGTTGAACTGCAAAGCCAGTTCTGTTCTTTAAATGACAGGAAAAAAAGTCATTTCAAAGTATTCCAGGTGACATTTAAGTCACTGATTTCAAAAGTCATTAAGTTGTTACATCCTACTCCAATTCCTGACATGCAATTGTGGCACTAGAGCAGAATTTACAAATATTTTATTTTTATTTTTCTGGGTAAAAGTATAGGAAGACTTTAAAACTACTAAACGGGGAGTTGTAGTTCCTGCTCTGCATAATTTCTTCTGTTATTTTTAACATGAGAGATTACAAATATTTAAATAAGTTTAAAAGTTAGTAGGTCTGCATTCACAAGAATTTTAAATCAAAGGGCCATTGTCTAAAAATGGTACGCTACATCTATTTCCCCAGTAATCTAATCACACTTAACCTGTACAATCAGAAATACTAGTTAAAAATAAAAATAAAAATAAAAATAAAAATAAAAAGGGAGATGAAAATGTATTACTTAATTACCTTAGATAACTGAGTATTATAATAGTACTGTTTCAGAACTGTTTACATTTAGATATGAAAGCAACAATTTTTTCATTATGCAAATTTTGGTTTGAAAATGCTGTATAAAAATCTAGAACTATAGTTATGAAAATAAAAATTAAATATTATGTCCTCCTTAAGAATTGAAGGATTCTTTAGACCGTAACAAATTAATATAGCATTCCTCTGAGAGTTTCTTTCACTTCATAGTTTATTACCTACATTTTTGTGTCATAGTATTTTCATTTGAAAAGGTTAGTCTGAGGGGGATTTTACAAAATGTCATCAGATGTAGACACTGTAACAACTAATATATTTCATGTTGACATTTTGATAATATTTTATAAGATATTTTTCAGTTTTGATTTTTTATAAATGGTTGTCATGAATATATGCTATGTAAAAATGCAGAAGTAAGTATTATAGTACTCAAGTTTTTTGCTATTCATTCGTAATTCATGAGCGTTAACATTATGAACATGTGCAAGATTTCCTTTTTTTCCCTGATATGCAGTACTGTATAGCTACGTGTTCTTTCACATAAGAATTAAGATGCATATATTATCTGATAGAAAATATTTCAACCTTAGAGACATGCAAGAACATTCCTGTGACATGTAGAATGATCATTAGAATCCATTTACTTTCAGGTGTTAAAACTTTTCTGGTTGGTGAGTCCTTATCAGTGACTATTTTGAAAAACAATGCATAAGACTTAGTGAAGCTCTGAACAGATGACTGAACTCAAAACACACAAATGTCTTTCACAAGTACTTTTACTTGCTACCTCAAGTTCATAGGGTGTTCTTCTCGATGACTGGCCAAGACAGAATGACTGAGGTGGGAAGGGATCTCTGGAGGCCATCTGGTCCAACCCCTGCTCCAGCAGGACCACCCAGAGCAGGTTGCCCAGGACCATGTCCAGGTGGCTTTTGAAGATCTCCAAGGAGATCTCCACCACCATTCAGGACAACTTGTGCCAGTGCTCCATCACCCACACAGCACAGAAGTGCTGCCTGATGTCCAGCAGGAGCCTCCTGTGTTCCAGGTTGTGCCCGTTGCCTCTTGATATGGTATTGTCCCTTACACTTACCACACTTTCTCCCTAAAATCTTGCAAGAATCCTGCAACATGAACTGTCATATACAGACGAGGAGCTGGTTAATGTTTCTAAACATATTGTTTTTTTTTACTATAAAAATAATTAGCAGTAAAATTGATCTTGCACTGGCCATTATTTTACTTCCTTGTTAATGTTTGGCCAGCTTTGTCTTGTCCTTTCTGCTTTTTATTATTTTCACATTCATCTTTTATGTTTCTCCTTTTTATCTTTGTAGTTTTTATCATCAGTTTATGCAGATGAAGCACTGATTCTGAGAGTTGCAGACCCCACTAAAAATTATGTTGAATTTAGCAAATAAAAGTTATAAGCAAGTCATTAAGCTTGTCCTCTGGTGATTACTGATAATAATACATCTGATCTATTTTGTAGTGCTGTCTTTGAGATCACAGTTTGAGTTTCAGCTTTCCCATTTTGAGCCAATTTTGAGCTAAGGAAAATACACCAAGTATGGGCTTGTTTAAATACAGCTCCTTCTTGACCCTCTCTTGCCATTTCATTGCATGCTCTGAAATCACGCACTGCTTCGCAGTGACAAAAATAACCTGCCAGAATATGTACTGGGGGTGGATGGAAAAAGGTATTTACATTAAGAAGGAGAAGCTGTGATGAATTTTGTAATATTTATAAACAAGGCTTGGAGATCATGTTGTTTGCACTTAACAACAAGTCTCTTTGATAACCTGGAAAACCTGAATATTTGTTTAAAGTAAACAGATTTTGCATCTTATTTCTGACATACTGTGAAAAGCATGTGGAATTTATTAGCAAGGTCTATTCTAAGCCATTTTGGTTTTGGGAGGGAAGTGAATGGCTATGTTATTAAATAGCTATTTTGCTGCCATAATATTTGAAGTTGAGTTAGTAGATAATTCTTAGTTTGTTTAGTTAACTTCCAGGTTTAAGATGACTTCAGTTTTTCTTTGTCCCATACAGATTTGCTAAAACACATACAATTATAATCGTTTTTCTTTGGTGAAAAAATGTGGATAATAAAGTATTTATTTTGGCATTTATTGGGGGAATCAGATTTAGGTTAATATAGTTTTGGGTTTCATAAAGAATGGTGAAATTAATTTGTCTCTGGGTGTATTTTACCCAAGCCTAATAGTTATAAACTTTACATACAATGCATTGTGGCAGATGAAGGTAAAATAGTCAAAACAGTCTTTTTACAATGTTCTTGAAAAGTAAAAATGATAAATCAATGGATTATCACTTAAAAGGTAGAATGACTAAGGAAACTGACTTCAAAAGCATCAAATTGTGTCCTTGGCCACCTGTGCTCTAAGGTTGAATAGCATAGAGGTATTAACATCAACTTAAAAGATACAGTTACGATGTTTATTTAGGCAATAGTTTAGATATTCAAACAACTTCCTTTTTTGTAATATACATGCTATTTTCCAGAAAAGCAAGAGGAAAAATTGAGAGTTGTAAAAAAAAAATAATAATAAAAATAAATGCTATTAATATTTCTTCAACAAAACTTAACATAAACTTGAAATTTAGGTTTACTAGAGTACTAGAGAAGATATTTGTTTTGAAAATAAAACATTTATGACACAATGCATTACTCTCTAAGTCTTACTTATAGCATTTTCAATTACAGTGCATTAGATGCCATATTAAAATAATACGTTTCAAATTGTTTAATATAGTTTTAAAATTACAGTGGTTGAGTGATACCAATATTTCATTTTTACAGATCATTGACCAGAGTGCCAGTAGACAAGCAAATGCGAAATGAAATAGAAGAAAATCAGAAGGTTTGTTTTATTTCTTCCAGTACCCATTTTGGTTACTGTCATATTACAGTGTTCGGAGATTTGTAATAGTGCAGCAGCTTTCACATGGTTTCTTTCAGAGCAAAGTAGTTAATGTTTTTTGTTTGCTTGTTTTATTTTGTTTTACTTTTTGCTGTTCTTGGTACTTTTCTCTTTCCCTCTTTTTGCTTTACAGAATTAGGCAAGAAAAAACTATTGTTCTGGAGTGTTGTGTTCAGTCTTAAATAGTATACTGTGAAAGCAAGGTAACAGTTAATCTTTTATAGAGCTTGGTGTTGAATGTAGGCCTGCTGTTTATGTTATGGTCAGGACATGCTAGTTTTGAGCTTTCCATTTTACTAGAATCATGCATGCAACTCTTCTGCAAGATATTTTGAACATTGTCTATAGTAGGTAGATTTATTTTCATCCTTGCTGCATTGCATCTTTTGTGCCTAGTATCACATGAAGCGGCATTGTTCTTGTGTTTTTGGCTGGTCGCTTCAACCAGTGCTAAAGTGTCACTTTGCGCTGTAGAGATTTCCTGACAAATGTATTTTCTGTCTGAGCTAAGAGATTGAATTTGTTGTTTCACTTAAGTGTTAAATACTAGCTACTGTGCTTTTAGGACTGGTCTCCTGAAATGGCAGGTCCAAGATCAGCATCATTTTGTTTTTAAATGAATCTAGTAAGACCTATTTGTGTCTATACCGCTAGAGCATGTAAATGTTCCTTTGACATGAATAGTACTTCCTTGGCATTGTCCTCAATCTTTCTTTAGATTAATATTTATTACCCAGTTTTTAGTTGCCATTGCTGTTGGCGTGACAGATGTTGCCAATCTCTGTGCTCAAGTAGCAGGCCTTCCTACAAGTGGCTGTTTCCTGTCAAAGAGGAAGTGTGGTGAGCAAACCCTGTAGCTGGTTTTGAGAAATCTGACTTCTTGCACGTGCAGGTTAAGTTCTGAGTAGGCAGCATTCTCCTGATTTTCAGTCTGTGACTCATGGGTGTGTCAGAATATGTATTTTTGTATGATACGAAGACTGACCAACCACTACTGTGATGGGGTTTCTTACTTTTTTACTTAAAGCACTCTTGTACTTTTGTAACATCTCTGTGTATCATTTTGCTTTATATCCATTCTGGTCTTTGTCTTGCCAAGACTACTATCTCTAGGGGAATGCCTTTCCAGTTTCCTCCACCTTCCAAAAAAGTGAAAACGAACCATGTCCCTGTTGTGCTGTGAAGCCCACTGATGCAGTCTTCTCATAAGGAGCCTCCACTCCAGCTACATTTCACATTAATGTGTTAGAGCTCTCCACCATGCAAAACTAATGTAAGACTTTCTGGTCTTGAGTATTCCTGCCCAAATAGTGGCAGACTCGAGCGTTGCACAGTTGTGTCAGTAGATGATAGTGGTTTTGTCAACAGATGATTGCACATGGGATTGGTGCATTGAAAATATGATGTGCATATCCCAGCAGATCACCGTGGGCCCTTCAGCTTTCTTTTGTGCTAGGTGCTTGTTTGGTTCTTGGGTAGATGATGCACTTTTTTGTAGAGTGTTTTTGCAGAGATCTCTGAATGCACTATGGAGACTTCTTGCTTCGTGCTCTGGTGAGAAGTGCCATAGTTTCTCCACAAGGCAGTGAATCAATATCTGTACCCTGCTTCATTGCTTTCTGTATACATCCAAGAAATACATTTTCCTATATCTCATTGTTGTTAAGCTTGTAGTCAGGACAAAGCAAAACAGCTCTGATGACCATAGTTTCTCCACAGTATTTGAGTGTTAAAATCAGGTCCTTCCTTGTTGCTTGGTATGGTCTTTAAAACATCTTGCTTCAATTAAGGCTCTGTAAACACAAAAAACAAAACCAACTTCTTAAGCAAAAACTGCTCTGCTCCAAAACACATAAAAAGAAAAAGTATATCAGGAATTAAAATGGCTAGTATTACAAAAGATAAGGACTAGGCAAAGTAACAAAGACTTGGATTGAAATGAAGATACCTGCATTTAGGCACATCCATATATGTATCTAAACTCCTCTTATAGAAACGAAGCTGGAGTCAATGTACATCAAAAACAATTTTTCTCTCTCAGTGGTTGTTCTGTGGGATGTGACTGAGTTGCCTAAACCTGGATTTCTGATGTCGTTTGCCATGTCAGGGGGTATCCGTAATAGCCACACAGGTCTGGTGAACACGGCCACGGGGACATCCATTCCCTTCTGCCTGATTTGTATTTCCCAGTTCAGAAGCCTTATCCTGAGACTTTTCAATGTCTCAAATGACATTGGATATCTTTGTGGTTGGTCAGCTGAATCACTGGCATGATTCCATAGACTGGATTGAATGCATTAACTATAACACAATTTAAGGCACCTAAATTTAAGTTTCATATACTACATCCTACAGGTCTTTAGACAGCTAAAAACCAAAATCTGTTGAATAAAAGTAGGGAAACTTCCTGAACACTGCTGCTAGAGCACAATAAATTGGCATGTGCATTCTTGAACTGCAGTGCATCCATCTAGCAGCAGGAGAGATATGATCTCATGCTGTGTGTAGCTGAGTGATTCCCTCTCAAGATAATGAAAGTTGAATAGGAAATGTAACGGGAGGAAATAAAGGTATTAAAAGTTGAAAGGCATGTGATGATTTAGATGTAATGAGTTGATATCCAACTAAAAAATATACAAAGAACTGCTATGGGTAAAACAAAAAAGAAAATCTCATTAAACACATCTCAAAACTTCCAGTGCAATAATTTGCTGACAGTTTAGCAACAAAATACTGTGTGAGTATTATTAGCAGTAAATTCTAGTCTTAGGTGTCTAAATACTGCTTCCATCAAAGTTGTTAAGGCAAATGGATGAACTTCTGAATAATCAAATGCCTATTATCAAAGATGTGTAATGTGTCTCAGCTCTGAATCAGCCCAGTTTTTGTCCTACAGTACCAAAGGATTTGGAAACATGTAGAATCCCATTGCAATACCTGTTGGCTGATTCTTTTATCTTTCTTCTTGCATTTGTTTCAGTTAGTGTCAATTCTTGTATGACCTATATCAGGCGGTTGCAATTTTGTAAGCTTTCAGTCACGGTACAAGATCTCTTAGCCTACATGGTGATTTCAGGGCTTCAGGGAGAGGGCCTGTTCTACCTGCCTGGCTTTTCTCACAAGATCTGAGTAAGGGCCCTGAAAGATGCTGGTAAGATTTTGCAAGGCTGGAATCCTGCTTATATTTGCTGTTCACTCCTTAAGTCAAGTGGTATTAATAGGGAATTTTCTGCAGTCACAGCACTTTGTGGTACAACCGTGGTATTAAAATCATGGTCAGTTAGATTCGCTAACTACAGGAATATTTCAGGTCTATCTAGGACTTTGCTTCTCTGCCTGGTGCAGAGTGAAAGTGAGACTTTGGGAGGGTATTTAATTTTATATGAAGCTAGGAAAAATGTAAATGTCAGACACCAGCTACTACTTCTCGGTCTTGTTTTAATGGTTGCATAAGCTTTACAGCTTTCAATATTTTCCTGATTTTTCTCTCATTAGTTCAGAGGCAATCTCATAAGTGAAGTCATACACACAGCCCGAGTTGCTTGCTTTAAGTGTGCTTTTGTTGAAACTGCATTTTTTGTTCACTGTTTTGTTCAATAAGTGAGAATTAAATGAGAAAAAAAAATCTTTTATTTTGTTTGTTTGTTTGTTTTGTGTGTGTGTTTTGTTTTGTTTTTTTCCTTGCATACTTACAACGCTTTCCAGTCCTCTCTTGGGAATTAAGACAGATCTGGAAATCTGACAGCTCCTCATGGTGTTAGTTGGAATAAGCTGTTGTTGTTGCTCCTGTTACTTATCTTGCTACAGCCACTGTCGATAGTTTGAACAGTGTGGTGCCTCACTGCTCTCTGAGAAAAAATGATAAGGCAGTCCTTACTCACTAAATACTTCCTTCATCTTGTGTTTGTTTGATTTTTGTGGTTTTTCTCTTTGCAAAGCAGGGATATGCTGTCCCTTTCTGATCTACGGTCTTTTCAAGATCCCTTTGTTAAATGAGATTGTATGTTTCTAGTCTGTCTTTTCTACCTTCCCTGAAGAATTGCTACTGCACATTTTTGGAATTGTGCAAGATTTTTAGGTATTAAGAAAGCTAGTTTGGAGTGGAGGTATGAAGGATGTGTTGGGCCTCCATTTACTTTTTGTTTGGACATTAAAGTATTTGCAGGAGAAATGTTGGGGGGGTACTTTTTCAAAAAATTATGAGCCATAATTTGGTATTTTCACTTTCTGTTGGCAGACACTGAGAATGTGCCATTGTCTATACCTTCTACAGGCAGGGCTACACTGGGAGGGCTTATACAACTATTTTAATTGACAGTGTGTTAAACAACACCTGTAGAAGTATGCTTTCAATATTTTTACTAGTAACATTGAGATAAGAGAAGAAATTATACTGAAGAGATTTGATGTGTCTGTTTTGTAGGATTGCATACAGTTTTGTATATGTGTGTGCGTATGTATGTTAGTGTTTACACATGTCTAAATAAGTTAGCAATGCTTTTTATTTTTAAGCATCTTCATGAAACACTTGGAATCCAACCCGGAGAAGCACGTTTATTTGTAAATGGCCTTCATATTGACCTAGATTTTCATGATCCATTTAGGTAAGAGCGTATGTTTGGCTTGAAAATTACAGAATTACTAATAATTCTGGAGCTGTGCTCATGGTGATAGATAATCTAATCTGTTGCATTTTGGGGGCCAGGAGGTATTTCAATAGAGAGAATATTGCTTTACAGTCATTTTGCTTTGTATATGAAAATTGCAGAAGTAGTTGAAACCACTATTTTTTTCTTGGATTATCTGTTCTATAATTTACTTACAATTTTATATCTTACCATGTAAAATTAATTTTGAAACGGAAGGAATCCAACACGTGTATACAAAGGTAGGAAGAACACTTCAGAAAAAGTAAATTAAGTGCTCTCTCATCTTTATTTCATAAGAATTACAAAAAAAATACGGGCATTAAATTTAGTTTAAAGATACCTTGGATAATTTTAGGCATGTTAGTGAGTCTGTACCTGGTCACCTTTTCTGATGAGTTCTGTTATTATATTCTAATATGCTTTTTTTCTATAAGAAAACTTCTTCCAGTTTCTGTAATTACAGTATAATTATATTGCTTGTGATTTGCCTCTTCTTTGCAAGAACTCATAAAAACTGTGGACATTTTCCATTCCTCTGCATGTTGTGAACAACAAGACAGACATGACTACTTCAGAATCATGTTGGTGGCATGCAAACTGTCAATAAGTCTGCAATGCTAAGGCTGAAGTTTTTTTATGTTCTTGATTTGTCAGTATGCAATGCTAAGGCTGAAGTTTTTTTATGTTCTTGATTTGTCAGTCTACCATTTTTATTTTTTATTTTTCTATTCCATGTCATGTTTTGTCCTTTGATGAAGATCCTAAACGTTTTTGGTTCTAGTGTTTATAGTTTTGGGTTTTTTACTACATTTTTTTCTCAGAGTTTTGAGATGGAGTCAATTGCATCTTTTTTGGTAATGATGCAAATATTAATAGGTACTTTAAAATGATAATGCTAAATTTAATTTCAATATGATTTAGAATAAACTTTTTGACATAGAGAAAACTCACGATGAAACAAAACAGAAATAAAGATGTTTGTAAAATCTATTGTGTTCTAATGGGCAAATACTTCAGGCTTGCTTCCATTATTAATATCGAATTTTCAGAATGTAACAAATAAGTCCTGTTGAGGAATCTGGGAAATATCTTTCTTCACGTGATCTGAGAGGGGTAGCTCTGTACTTCCTCCCTGCCATTTTTGGTGTTCTGCCGTAATGCAGACATAGGGTTTGTCTTTGTCTCCATCACTTGCTACTACACTTATCTACACTCATCTATGTTTATCTGCACTCTTCTTGGATTCCTGCCTCAGCCAGGGTAATGCAACAAGCAGCCTTCCCCTCTGCTGTCCTGCCACATCTTTTTAAAGATGGAGGAAGTTCCTTCATGTAAAATAAAAGTGAATAAACCAAAATTGTATAATGTGTTAGAATCCTGGTTTGAAATATGTTGAGGATAAATACTTGTAGTGTTATGAATATATTTTATTTTAGACGTTTGACTTTAGGAGAAAGTAAGAATGATTTTTAATACTAAAAGTAATCTTTGCCTTAACAGTTTTTGAAATATTTTTCCTTGTTATGCCATGACAAGATTTCATAGATCGACATTTTGTTTTCTTGAAAAAGTATCTTAGAGACTCTTAAAGTGGATGGAAAAGTAATGCATGGCCTTCATGAACTTGGAATCAAAGAGGAGACCCTGAGTAAATTTATGAGATTGCATATACATCCGGCAGATGACAGTTATGCACTAGACATTCGCCATTCTTCGATAATAGTGAGTATTTAAATGTTTATTTTTTTAATATTGCAGATTTGTTAACTCTGTGTATGAGACAGTTTAATACTATAGTATATGGAGTCTAGTTGAAATAAGAGGCATAAAAATGTGTCAATAAACAGTGTAAGATACTTTGGAGGATGGTATTCCTTCAGAGTATTTTAGGAATAATTTTCTCTAGTATATATCTTACTAAAATCTTAAGGTGTAGGATGTTTAAAAGAAAAGAAGAATGTGTCTAAGAGTAGTTGCAAATCATAGTTGTAGAATTTGACTTTGAAGCAACTAGTCACAGAATCACAGAATTGTAGGGGTTGGAAGGGACCTCGAGAAATCATCGGGTCTCCAACCCCCCTTCCAAAGCAGGTTCCCTAGAGCAAATTGCCCAGGTAGTCGTCCAGTCGGGCCTTGGATATCTCCAGGGAAGGAGACTCCACAACCTCCCTAGACAGCCTGTTCCAGTGCTCCGTCACCCGCACCATGAAGAAGTTCTTTTGCATGTTGGTGTGAAATTTCCTGGGCTCCATCTTGTGGCCATTGCCTTTTGTCCTGTCCCCACAAACCACTGAAAAGAGGTTGGACAAATCCCTCTATCTTCCACACTTAAGATACTTGTAAACATCAGTAAGATCCCCTCTCAGTCTTCCTCAGTCTTCTCTTCTCCAGGCTGAACAGACCCAGGTCTCTCAGCCTTTCCTCATAGGGAAGATGTTCCAGGCCCCATATCATCTCTGTGGCCCTGTGCTGGACTCTTTCCAGGAGTTCCCTGTCTTTTTTGTACCGGGGAGCCCAGAACTGGACACAGTACTCATAATCACAAAATCACAGAATAGTTGAGATTGGAAGGGACCTCCGGAGGTCGTCTAGTCCAAACTTCTGGCTCAAGCAGGGTCTCAGAGAGCACGTTGCACAAGATTGTGTCAAGGCAGCTTTTGAATATCTCCAGTGAAGGAGACTGTTCAACCTATGTGGGCAGCCTGTTCCAGTGCTCAGTCACCCTCACAGTAAAGAAGTTTCTCCTCATGTTCGGATGGAACCTCCTGTGTTTCAGTTTGTGCCCATTGCCTCTTGTCCTATTGCTGGGTACCTCTGAGGAGAGTCTGGCCCCATCTTCTGACATCCTCCCTTCAGAAAGTTACAGATGTTGGTCAGAAATCCCTGAGCCTCCTCTTCTCCAGGCTGAACAATCCCAGCTCCCTCAGCCTTTCCTCATATGAGAAATGTTTCAGTCCCTTGATCATTTTAATAGCTCTTTGCTGGACTCACTCCATGTCTCCCATGGCCTGGAGAGAGCGAGTGCTTTTGCTTATATTATGCAAGACTGCAGAAAGTACTTTAAAAGTAGGATAAGTGAATTGTGGAGAACTTACACATCTTGTTTTCCGTTGTCCAATGACTCTGCTTTTTTCCCTTGTTTTTCAAAGTTCTTAGTTGTCAAAACAAAGGTTATATGCATATGGAAAAGGCACACGAAGACTAATTTTCTTCACCTGCAAGAAGCATGTGTCTCTCTCCTGTTTGCCAATTATAGATAGCTTGCACAGAAAACAGTGTAAGAACAGTACACAGTGATAAATATTAATATGAAAGAAAAAGAAAAAATGAAAACTTATAAAATTGTATTTTTGACAACACATAAAAATTGACTGTAATGGATCATCTATTAATTACTGAGTTATTCTGATATATCTTAATAATAGTGCTGCTGCAGCTGATAGATAAATATTGTATGTCTTTCAAGGTGTCTGTGCTATGTTACACACATATCTGTGTGGTAAGTTGTTATGATCTTTGTATTGTGAAAGTATTTTCCACGCTTGAAAAAATGTTTTTATTCACATTTTGATACAGAAAACAAAAGCTTTTTTCCTTTTCCTTTCATAATTAGTTCTGTCATGTGCTGAAAAAACAAACAGCAAAAAAACCTGAACATTGTGACTGAAAAGAAAAAAAATATATTAATTTTAGAAGCTGTTTTCTGTTACTAATTAAAAAAGAAATAGAACTTTTTTGTGTTTCCAGGCTTTCTGTGTGTTTTAAAATAGCTTTATTTATACATACATAGTTTATCCACTAGTTAGTGTGTGTTTTTTAAATAGTTGGCTTTTTTTGTTGTAGTGGATTAATGACATAGAAAAAGACCACAGCTATAGCACATGGCCTGCAAGCTATCAGGAACTGCTAAAACCTACATTTCCTGGAGTTATACAGCAGATCAGACGCAATTTATATAATTTGGTAAGTTTAGATAACATTTTTTTTTTACATAATGTATGTATCAATATGTGCACACAGTTTATTGAAAAATACACATTCTGTATTCACTGTTGGGTTATGGTTTTGTGTTTTCTTTGTGGGTCTACCAACAGCAATGAGAATCTTTTTGTTTCGTAAGTCACATGTGATTACTAGCCTGATTTCTAGAACTGTTGTTTCAGTCTTTTATCTATTTAGTGTAGCAGATTTTTGGTGAAATGGTTTATTTCTATGAAATGTTCCCAGAATTATAATTAATGTTAAATTTTACATTCTACACAGAGTTTCTTGGTAAACTGGACTATTTTCTAGTCATGATGTAAATATACATACATCGGTACATTGTTCTGTATATTTGGCCGTGTAATGAAAGGATAATAGTAGACAAAGACAATGGAAATTTCCAGTACTATATCATCAAATTAAATTCTTCAAAATGTAGAAGTGAAGGGGCATAAGTGAAGACCCTGAAACTAGAGTTCAAAAGCCTGTTGACTATAACAGCTGAATAATCCTTAGAACAACAAGAAACTATTTTTACAGCTGATTGATATCTCAGGACAGTTAACTTGTGAATGTCAAACTAAGATCAATTAATTGAGTAATTCTTTATAGTAGATGCTTCCATTAAAAGCAGTTTTTTAATTCCCTCTTTATTTCTCATTTTTCAGGCTTTGCAAGCAAGTCTTGCAGATCTTCTTAATTTTTGTTAATCTGTGTTTATGCCAGGCAACTGACTGTATTATAAATTAGCCTCTTAGTTTATTGGAATCCTTCATAGAGTTACCATTAGGATTGGTGAAATAACACCACTCTTAAGATTCAGGGACAAAAGACAAAGATAGAAATGTTGCACCAGCAGGCCACCAACTTTTAGAGGAAAGGAGGAACATGTGCTTCATTTCAAGACTATTTTAGAAAATGTTGCCAGTTTCATGGAAGATTCACCACTGACTTAGGTTTCCTTCTCAAGCAATTAGATTACTTTTATATATCACCAAAGAATACATTTGGAAATGCAAAATAATGAAAGGTCTGCTTCTACTGCCTTGGTATACAGTTTAGGAGATGAAAAGAATGCATGGGGTTAGCACTGAAGAATACAGGAAGAAAGTTATTCCAGCCCTATAAGGAAAATATGTTGAAATTCTTCTGATTTATTGGATAACATGATAATGCTCTAATGCTCTTTAACCTCTCTGACAAGAAAATGATGTAAATGACATTCAGAAGGCAATATTGTTACAGTTTGACAGAGGAATGCAAACTTTTTTATCTTTTTGAGTAAAGAGGAAAATAAATCATGAGCTACTTCTACATGATGAGCAAAGCCCCACTGAATTAATTTGTATTTTTTGATAAATGCTAGTGTCCAGTGGGTGCTTATCTAGGAAGAATATAAAACATAATTTCTTTCAAAATAGCTCAAAATGAATATTATTCTGGAGAATGAGGGGAAGCTCTGACAGTACAGTTATGTCAGCTTCCTTGTGCATTACTGTAATACTTTGACCTGCATGACAACACAGACTGGTTTTCCAGAGGATGTTTGCGGTGTGCACTGCAAATAAAAGTTTATCCTCACTGATTGAACAAATACTCAGTATTTCATTTTTGTACTCCCCGTACTGTTGGCTTTCTTAGTTTTATACTATACAATATCTGACTTTTTTTTCCCCAGAGCTTTACTGTTCCCTTCCTTGCTGCATATAGATGATTCACAATTATTAGTAAGTTTTCTTCATAGAAAACTACTGAGTGAAGGTCATGGTAACTGTTCTTGTTTTAGAAGTGGTGAGCTGAGGTACAGAAAGCATACAAATTATGAATGTCTTGTAGTCTAATTTTTCCTCTATATGTAGCATTTAGTATCTCTTAGTAAGTTAAGGAAGCAGCTATTGCTGTTCTAAATTAAAATAATTACAAAAGGCAGTTGAATGAAGTTCAATGCATACAAAAACAACCAAGATACAAACAATATATAACTAAAATATGCATGCTTGCAATGAAGCAAAAGGTGTTTATAATATGAAGTAGATTGCATATGTGTTCAAAGTTAAATGTTGGTATAGATTTATATAACAGCTTTATTATAGAAATCGACAACATATCATTTAACCATAATCCGAGGGGGAGGGAGTGTTCCAAATTTTTAAATTATTCTGCTGCATTTCAGCTACTCTAACAAAATTGTGATCCGTTCTAAAGGGACTTGAATGCAAAGCTGAATAAATAAGGTACCAATGTCATAATTAAATCTGCATAAGTATAATCTACCCATGCAGACAAATCACAGTTTTGGATTCTGTGCATGCCTGAAAGATCTGGTTTTACACTCCAAGCTACAACAAGTGAGACAGTGAATACAAGGATATGTGAGACAGGAAAGAATTATTTCCCAGTGCTCCATTTTTAAAATACAGTTTTATGTCAACATATTCTGTTTACTTCTTTTAGTTTGGTTTTCTTGACAGTAGAGACTTAATTGCAGGTAGTAATAGAAAAATTAGCACTAGATCTTTTTTTAAATAGATAACTTCAATTAAAATAGATAAAATAGTGGCACAGTCTTTCAAAGGAGAGTTTACAGTTGGTTTGAAGTTTAATAAACAGTTAAATCCTGTTGCTTGGTATTTTGTCCAAATCCATTAATTCTGAAGGTTTTTTCATTCATACTAATCATGTTTTCTTACAATGAACGTTCTAGGAAAATGAAAACATTTGGGGTGTACAGCTCAGAAAGAGGCATAAAGACAAAATATTGTCTCTATAATATATTTTCTCTTATTAGGTTCTTTTTGTTGACCCAGTCCAAGAAGATACAGATGATTATATGAAATTGGCAGAACTATTCTATCATCATAATGTACCACTTCGGTAAGGAAAACCTGAAAGTATTGAAGGAAAGTCTTAAAAGAAAGCTGCTTTCCTTTTTTCTTTCTCATCTTTTATTCTGCTAAGCAAAGAAATGAATTCAGAGGAAGTTTAATGTAACAACATTCTAATAAGCCGTATTTTTTGACCGCTTGTGTTAAGCTTGCTAGAGTATTAAGTATTCTTAAGCAAGTAGGATGTAAAGGATAGCATACCTGATTGAGTGGAAAATAAACTGTAAAGTTCTGATTTAAAGTTACTTTCTCAAATAGTCCTACTGGATGCCTATGTGAAGTTACATTATAAGCAAAATATTCTGTAAGCAGACACACAGTTAGTAAAACATGATTTGAGGGTATTTTGTATTTTATTTCTTTGAATTGAGTTTGCTTTACTTAATTTTGTTGTTAAAAAACTCTTTAAAGTGAGATTAACCTCAACAAATTCTGAATTTCTAGAAATTAGTCATGGGAGTCTGAACTAGCAGTCACTTGAGAGAAAGAGACACTTGTGAAGAAGAATCCAGTTGTTCTGAGATATCTACTTTATGAGAAAATGAATTGTTCTTCAGAGTGTCTGTTTTACAGGTTATAAAAGAGAAGAGTGTCTGACCTAGATCCAAGGTTCAGCAAGATGAACTCCATGTTAAATATTTAAAATCTTCCCATGAAATGGCTTGCTGTTTCCCCAGTAAATTACAGGAGTTACCTTTAAATTTTTTGCAGGATTTTAAAATTTGAGTTTCCTTTATTTTTTTTGCAGTTCCTATTGCTTATTATTATTATCATTATTATTATTATTACTATTATTCGGTGACAAAAAAGTAAAGGAGAATAGATATTAGTTATCCGTGCATTTTCTCTCTATGTGGGAGACAACACTACTTCAGCCCTTGAGGAAAATATATCAGAGAATCTGATTTTCCTTTTCTGATATGTAATAGCATAAGAGCAGCCAAACTGAGTCAGACTAAAGGTCCATTTAGGTTAGTCTGTCATGGGCTTAAGGAACTCTGCAATGGGCTTAACGAAGCTACCTATGTAAAATAAAAAGAACAGGTTAACAAGATCCTTTGCCTGAGTATTTTCATAGCCTTCAGGCATTTGGAGATCAAAGGGTTCCAGATTTGGTTTCTAACTATTCAGCAACAATAATTGATTTCTCTTCCATAGACCTTTCTGCTTTCTCCTTGAATTCATGTAAATTTTACCACCCACAGTATCTTTGCCAAACATTTTCACATTCGACTTATGTGGTACATGAAGAACTACTTCATTTGTTTTGAGCCAGACTTCCACTAGCTTCATTTACTGATTCCATAGTTTTTATAACCAGAAGAGACTCAGCAGTTTCTCCCATTCTCTAGATGCCATTTACATTTACAGAGATCTATGATATTCTACCACAGTCATTTCTTTCCCTAGGCTACTAGTTATTATTTGAAAGCTGTTCTGAAGGTTCTTTTGCTGTCTTAGGTGTCCTTCCCTGAACTATCTTAGTGTTAACATAACTTCACTGAGATGAGGGCAACAGCCCGTACACACTATTGAAGATGTAGACAAACCATGGGGTCTCTACTCTTCTATGTTTTGTTTTGTTGACTGTTCCTACTGTACCCAGATGACACAAGATTTTGGAAGAGTTATTTACAGTAATGATAGATGTAAAAAAATGGAAGAAGCAGTTTATTGTAGAAGATGATGCATCTTTATGTGTTAATCATTATTTACATCTTTTTAGAAAATGTGCTGTATTTCTTACTTCTCTCTGTTCTTGTGATTTGATGCAGTCCTAATTATGACCTGAACATTCATCTAAGCAATATTACGCTGACATAACACATTTATTATTGTTAGATTAGAAATATCTGATGTGCAGTGACTATTCAAATGAAAACCTGGCTTCCTAAATCATGAAAGTTGTTGAATTTTTGCATATAAATATAGAGGTCTTCTGAAATGTGGACCCAGTATTGCAGATTCTCATGTTCTTGTAGCAGCTCTCAGGTACCATGAGATCAGTAGATCTCTCATGTGCTTGTAGCAGCTATGATGGAGCTGTATGCTATATGGAAATAATTCCAAAATGCACAGAAATGAATGAAATTCCAAAATGCACAAGCAGAAGCCAGCTTTGAGTCTGTGTGCTTCTCCTTTAGAAACTTCTTTGTGATTCCTCTGTTCTGTCTAATTCTCCTCTTTGTGATAGCTGGCATGATTTTCCAGCTCTTTACCAATCTCTCTGTGTTCAGAACATTATCCAGCGCTGCTATTTGTGTAGTCAGGGATCGGCAGCAGTTTATCCAGCTGTGTTTCCTAAATGGCTGCAGTTGTGTAAGGCAGTCAGCACGCTGAGCAGTTTTGGTTGCAGTTGTCAGCCAGAGGCATGCATACCTGTACATTCGCTAAAAAGTAAATACAGGAGAGAACAAAGCTGAACAGACGCTTCCAGAGGGATTTTTCATGGAGCAGTTTTTCTGGGGCACTGTTGGTTTTGTCTTGGGAGAAGTGATAGCTACTAGTAGAGGATTTTTCTGTAAATCCAGTGTGAGTAGCATTAGCTATTCAGGATGATTGAAGGCTGTGTTCTGGGAAACTGCACAAGGTGGATCTGAGCTGTAAAAGCAGCAGAATATGTACATAAAATCTCTATTTTTATCTAAATTTCTGATCCTTAAAAATGTATGATTTTGGTCATGGTTTTGGTTTAACCCTAGCAGACAGCACAGCTCCGCACAGCCATTCGCCCACTCTCCCCACAAGGGGATAGAAGAGAGAATCAGAAAGGTAAAAGTGCAAGTATTCATGGGTTGAGATAGGGACCGTTTACCCTGATAAGGTAAAGCAAAAGCTGCACATGCAAGCCGGGCAGAATCAGGAATTCATTCAATCCTTCCCATGGGCAGGCAGGTGCTCAGCCACTTCCAGGAAAGCAGGGCTCATCACAGGTAACAGTTTTTTGGAAGACAAACCCCATCGCTCTGAATATTCACCTGCCTTCTTTACCCCAGCTCCTATTGCTGAGGATGGCATCATATGCTATGGGACATCCCTCTGGGCAGCCTGGGCCAGCTGTCCTGGCTGTGTCCCCTCCCAGCTCCTGGTGCATCCCCAGCCTCCTCGCTGGCAGGGCAGCACGAGAAGCTGAAAAGTCCCTGGCGCTGTGCAAGCACTGCTTCAAAATAACTAAAATATCAGTGTGTTATCTCAAGTATTTTCATCAAAAATCCAAAACAGTGAACCTGTACAAAGAAAATTAACTCTACCACAGGCAAAAACAGGACAGTCATCTTCTTCCCATTCTTCATTCCCATTACACATGCAGGCTTAGTGTTGGAGTGCAGGGGGTGGGTTGGGGGTGCCTGGTCTTCCAATAAAAAGTACTGATACCAGACAGTGAAAGGTTTGCAAATACTTAGGAGGAGTCTGATGGCTTTGCTCTCACAAAATTCCAGGTGAATGACAGCATCCACCTTCCTATTCACCTTCTAATGCACACCACTGTGTTCATACATTTCTCCTTTTTGGAAGTCTAAATGATCTGACCATGGCTGTACACATGCTACATCACTTGAGACTGGAAAATTTGCCCTTGAAATTTCTCTACTCTTTCTCCTCCTTACCTATTTTTTTTGTGAAGTAGCATGCAAGATGGAGCTTGTCTACTCTCTTTCTTTCCCTGTCAGAAAATGGCTTAATGTTTTCTGGTCCAGGTCAATTTTCCAGTCCCAGAGATCCTCAACAGAAGGATCTCTCTTGGACTTTTCCTATGCCAAAGAGTCAAGCCATTGAGGTGGTGATGGCAGGAACATGAAGAGTGTCATAACCTGCAGATAAATAAGGAGAAAAAAGGTTATGAGTAAATCCTAATGACTCGCAGAAATCCTAAATCTGACGGTAAGTCAGATTTAAATGGAAAAAAATGCATATCCAAACCCAGTACGTTTTCAGTAGCCTAAGCATAGTCTGGGAGATCTGATGAAGACTGCATAGCAGGTGTCCTGAGCATCACCACACAGAGTCATGACAACACATCCTAGACACAGAAATTGTTTAAGGCTACATGCTGAACAGATTACTTGAGTGAAAACATCTTGTTCTTTTAGGTCAGTTCTCAAATGTGTATGAAATTGATATTGTTTTAAAATGGCTGATCTTTTTCTGTTTCTTTGTAGAATTGGATTTGTTTTTGTTTTAAATACAAAAGAAGAAATTGATGGAAATGAAGATGCTGGAATAGCTCTTTGGAGAATGTTTAACTACATTGCAGAGGAATCTGACACCTCTCAAGCCTTTACCTCCATAATTAATGTTAGTGTCTTTCACAAGAAATCATTTTTAAAATTTGTTACTTGTCTACATAGTTAGGATATTGCTGCCTTGTGTCAACATGATACATTTGCATTTGCTTTACATGGAAACAACGTATTAAAAGTATATAGCATTAATTTACTGTAGAACAATTAGCAGAAATATTTTCCTTGTCTGGAAACCAACTTCTTCTTGTCATTTTAACTGTCAACAGGCTTTCTTCAAGAACATAAAAAGGTAGACGTATATCTTACGTATGTGGAGAAATAGAAAAATTATTTGGAAAATCATTGTGGAAATGTGGAAAAATGTTTCTCTATTATTTTTGTTAAAGTCATGTATCTGCCTTTGTGTTCCGTGTCTCTTGGAGTACAAGCATTTTAAACATACTCTGGCAGTTTTATAAGGTTTGAAAAACCTTGGTTATTTTGTGTAGGAAGTGAAACAGACTGAGTTCTTTCTTTTGGTCTTGCTTGGGCTGTTCACGGGTGTCAAAAGTATTCCAGATTTGCAGCTTAACAAACGCATCTGGTTTTCTGTGTGGGAGAATGTAGGTTCACGTAAAGAACAGAATTTCAGAGATAAGAGATGAATGGAGGGAAGTAAAGTGAACAGTCTATGTGAAAACTGCAAGCAAAATAGAGAATATGATATTAATACATAACATTTTTATACAGTTTGTTTTCTTTTATTCGGTGCCTAGAAACTAATGGCATGGACAAACTCAAAAAGTTTAAAATAAAAAGGACTGAAGTAGCAAGGAGTACTTTGGAAAAGAAATATAAATCCACAAGTGTTAGGATCTGATATACATTCATGACTACTATCTACAACCAGATTACAAGATATCATTTTACTGTACTTTTAAAATTTTGTTTTTTTTTTTTTTCTATTTACTTTGTTTCATAGTATAAAAAGGAGGGGATAATAAATACAATTAAAAGACAAAAACAAGATACAGTATATCAATCAGATACAGTTTTGAGATATTCAGAGCTATAGAGATAAATGTACTGTACTGATTTCATTTGAAAAGAAATTAGAATAATTTCTTCATTCAGATTTATTTTATATGTTTGATGAAAGTAATAAAATTTCATGCTATGAAATCAAATAGCGTTGGTAAGAAAAAAGTGTCATTCTAGGAAAAGGCATCAGTTACTTATTCAGGCTTGGATTCATCCCATATAAATTCAGATTATCATTGCAGGAAGAAATATCACTGATTTAGGCTTGGATTCACCCCATGTAGGTTCAGGGAACTAACCATGGTTAGGTAGTCTATATTAAGAATTCAGATTCCTTCTCTAATCAGTGGAAAGATATAACATTTCACATTCAGCTCACATAAGTGTATTTCCTTTGCTGCTTCAGATTTAGACTAAAAGTATAATAGTAGTTTAATCAGAATAGTGCTCCAATGAAAAATTGTGCATATGTGTGATGGTGGTAATTACTAAAGGAATATAAAGATTGCAGTGTAGTAATAAAAGCAGTGTAATATTATACCAATATAAAAATTACTAGGACACTACAAAAATGGGAATTTTTAACATTTTTATTTACTTTTCTGAATTTTATTATTACTCTTTTTTTTTTTTTCTAATTTTTTACAGGTGTATCACGAAGTGAAAGATGGAAATGTTCTAACAGTTAATCATGTGAAAAAAGTTCTTAGAAATGAATACCCCTATGCTGATGTTCAGAGCATCCTAGGTGTTCATTCTGAATATGATGAAGGGAGGAAGGTAAGTTGAAAGCAAAATGGTAAGAAATACTGCAGTACAGTTAAGTTCCTGCATTTCCTAAGCTGAAAGGTTACTAAATATTAAAGCAAGTAAAAACAGTATCTTTAAGTTAAATTTTTCTCCTTAAGTTAAATTTTTCTTCAGCAATTATTCAATTACTAGTGGAAATGCTGAAAGAGTTTCTGTTTTACAGCTCTCACTATTAAAATTTAGTGCTGCCAGTTGCTTTCAGGAGCACAAGTTTATTTCTAACAAGCATGGCGAAGGGGCTCTGTCACACTTCAGAAATTGTTTACCTGTATGTTCTTGCCTGCGGAGCAGAAGCCTGACCTCTATGCAAATCATTACTTCCTTTAATTGTGCTTTCTGGTTACAGTTTCCTTTGGGAAAGTCAGCTATGTATTTTGATTTAAAGAGAAGACGTTTTATCAATAGTTGATTATATTGATGATTTTCTGCTGAAAAATGATAAAAGTACTGTTTTTCTTCAGCCCTACTGTCTGTAAAAATGTGTGTTTCTGACACATGCCATCCACTTTATTTATTTCCTTTTACATTTCTTTGTATAATGTGTATTATATCCAGTCAAAAAGGTATATCTGGGTAGCAAAAAAAGGTGCTGTTTGCCTTGTACTGGTTGTTCCTCACAACACAGACATGCATAGAGCCTTCCGTATAGGATCACAGAATATCTTTGTTTGGAAGAGACCTTAAAGATCACCCAGCTCCAACCACTGCCATGGACAGGGACACCTCCCACCAGACCAGGTTGGCCAAGGCCCCTTCCAGCCTGGCCTTGAAAGGCAGTTTGAATCTCTTCTAGAAAGAGCTGTCTCTGCTTAGTGAATGAAAGCTTCTCATGGAGAATATTGGAGGAAGAAAAATAGACTTAGACCCATCAAGGTGGAGCCCCCTCTACAAGCGCCCTGTTTGCTTTTTTTAACTAAGAATATTAAGCAAAATAAAATACTATTTTTCAGCAAGATGATAAAGCAAAAGTTTAAAAACCCATATAGAGATCAATAAATTGTTTTGCCCTTCTGTTTGAGAACTGACTCCAATGTGTCCTGTTTGTTTTCCACATATGTCCTGTTTTGTCCCCACTATTTGTGAGAATGTGTGACAGTGAATAGTACTTGGAGATTAGAGTTCATTGTCTCTTGACATTAGTTTCATTTTTTGCTACAGTTAGCCACAGTCCATTTAATTCTGTGATATTTCTGATATGATCAGGCAGGAGCAACCTTTTATAAGAAGACTGGCCTGGGTCCATTGCCTCAAGCTCTGTTTAATGGTGTGCCCTTTAACAGAGAAGAGGTGGATGCTGCAGAGTTAGAGACAGTTATTCTTCAGAAGATTATTGATGCCACCGGGTTCTTCCAGAGGGCAGTGTTCATGGTATGTTTAAAGTTTCAGAATGAAAACAAGATGAAATATTTGGCAGTGGATTGTTTGAGTCATGTTTATAAATTGTATTATTTATAATGAAATGGTTTGAAATTAATAATATGAAAATTGGAACTATGTTGTTATTTTATTATTTTTTTTATTGTTATTAATTTGCGGTCATGGTTTTGAAACGGTTTATTTAGATCATACAGATTTAAGGAACAACTAAGCATACACAAATCATACGGAATCATACAGAAACTGAGAGTGTGTTGTAGTTGTTAATTGAAAAATGTGCATATGGTATTTTGAAATACTGTGTGATATTTATACATTTTTGACCAGAAGTTGTCCATAACTTTTAGATAAGCTTTAAGCTCAATTGAAAGATGGTATAAATACTTGGTCCTTGTTTGTCTTGGAACTATAGGAGTACTGATTTATTTATGTGTTATCTTCCTACAGGGTTTGTTAAACGATCATATAAATGCAATAGATTTTCTTATGGATCAGAAAAATGTAGTTCCCCGTATAAACCCCACTATTCTTGGAGCAGAAAGAAGATACATCCATTTCAGATCCACATCTGGTAACTATTTTTCTCAGATTGACTGTTACTTACTATTTTTCTTTTTTAAGTCTAACATACCCTGTTTTACATTTTGCAGTTCCATTTGATGTGCAGGACTTCTCTACCTTCTCCTTTTTGGACTCACAAGATAAAAGTGCTGTAATTTCAGACAACATGAAGTATTTAACAAGAAAGGGTATATTTATTTTGCATATGGGTTGTATGTTATATATATGTCTATGTTGTATATATGTGTTATGTATTTGCTCCTTTCAGGGGTCAAATCATACCATAATATTATAAAGGTAAATTATAACAATATGGTAATTATTTCAGATTTGGTAGAAATCAGATGATTGTCATTAAGTCATTTTAAAAGGCCTGCTGCTGAAGCATCAGGAACTGGAAAAGTTCCAGACATCTGAATACCTGTGCACATGTGCACACACCACACACTTATGCATAGACACACACCCAATTACCAGTTATCTTCTTATCAGAAGAAATTTACCCACTTGTTAGTTAGGTGACTGGTTAGTTTTGTTTCACAGACATGAAGCTAAAAAGTTTTTGAAAGACTTTTGCAGTTTCTAAAGCAGACTCGGTTTTCATACTGGTATGGTTTTACTTGAAGATGATATAGAGAGTATATTAAGTTTTCAAATTGCTCTTAGTTGCAGTATTATAAATTGAAGACTGAATTCTTTATAATATCTATATCAGAATTAGGCACTTCTACAGCTGAAGGGATAATTGATTTTAATTTCTATTCGCTAACATATAGTTTGTTTTTCCTCTAGTTGCATTATTTAATTTTGATCTTTGAAGCTTTTTCTATAGAAAAGGAAAAAATACATATACCAATGGATTATCACTCATTTTATACATGTTATCATGATAAAACTCATGCTTTTTTGTACTTAAAATATTTTTGATGTAATGCACTTGAATTGCATATGCAGGTACTTGCCCTCTAAGTTAGAAGAAATTCTGGGGGCATAAAACTGCACAAAATTTTGCATTAGTCTGTATCATGTTAACATCTTGGAGTAGACAGTTAACCACTGCTGATTTACATCATCCCATCTAGGGACAGATGATCCAGTTAGCAAAGTTCTATTCTTTCAGTAATTATTATGTGGTGCTAAAATGATTTTCATTTATTCCACTATCAGAAAAAGTATATTTAATATTTCTTAAGAATAAAATTCAACTCTAACTCTATTTGATTCTCCATCTACAACCAGAGATACATACAAGCTAGCTGTCAAATTATAAGTGCTTTTCAATCTGTTGGCTCAGTGCAAAGATTCAGATCTCTTGTGTAAAACCCACAAACTGTAAGCTGGAATCTACATTTCAGATCTCTGTCACCAGTGTGTTTTTCCAGACTTCAACAAATCTGAACCACAACTTCTTCCTAGAATCTCACTAGAACCTTGTAAAATTCCAGTCTAAGCATATCACCTTTTAGGGAACATATGATACACCTGAGACCGATACTCTCCTGAAGACAATTTTGCAGATTTTTTCGTGAACCATTGCCCTTCTATGAAGAACAAAGAACAAGAGACTATAGACCAGGAAAAAGAAAAAAATTCTGAATATACAGCTATATGATAGTTCGTTTTCTTTGAGCTGTATAGGATATATTCACATTTGTGTCCAGAAATGATAAGTTTTACCCTGCTTGAAGGACTCTCCCTTTGCTCTTGGGGAATGTAGGTAACCAAACTCATGCTTTCTTGTAACTACTTATTTTCATGTCTGGTTTATGACCAAACCCCATCATGAGAAACCTCTGACAAAGCAGTTTTTGTTAAATTGAACTAGTTTATTATTTAGAGACACTGTGTTTCCATGTACAAGAACAGATCACCTATTTTAGCAGCTCTCTCATATTAACATGATAAAGTACCTCCTAAGACTTTTATTTCAAATCAGAAGGGAAAAGATACTGATGTGGCAAAAATTAGTCCTACAGTTGAAGTCAGCAGTCAAATATACACAAACTTCAAAGTCTTGAGGAGATTCATTATTTATTATTCATGAGAAGATTCTCTAGAGTGTAAAGCAGGATTATCTTTAATTTTCAGATGAAGATGCATTATATGCAGTTACTGTCTGGGTTATTGCTGATTTTGATAAGCCAGCTGGGAGACGACTGCTTTCTAACGCCTTGAAACACCTGGTGAGCTTCTAGCAGATTTTATTTTAAAAAATGTATTTTTAATTATTATGAATATGTTCTTACCAACATTGTGCGCATTCAAAAATTATATTCTTAAATGGTCTCAGGTCAGGTTCAGACTTAGGAGACTGTGGATTTGTTTTGCTCTACTCTCCTGTGGTTCTGGCAAATTACAGGCCTGTAAACAATCATATGGTTCATGGACTTCTGAAGCAGGAGACAAACTATGCTGTTGTGCATAAGAAGGGTGAATTTCATCCCAGTTACAGGCGTTCGTCCTGTGATCAGGGAAGTTAGAATAATGCCTGGTCATGTGAACCATTATGCAGTGCTCTCCTGTATCATATGGCACAGTCATGGCCATCAATGACTGTTTTTTCATATGCTATTTGTATGCTTCTGAGTCTAAAAGTTTATTGTATTTAATATACCGATAATTACTTTTGCAATTATTTGTAGGAGAATCATTTACGAGTTTACTTATTTTTAAATTTTTTGACATTAATAATAGGATTTAAAGTATACAAGCAAATGCCACATGAGTATAAATTACAAAAAGTTCAGTTTCGGGGAGTTTAGAAGAGTAATTACAGAGTGACACTGGGAAAATACGTAGATTTACTTATCAGGAGTGAAATTGGAAACACCTTAAAGAAATTATAAAGTTGATATATTGCAGGGAGCGCATGATACCAAGTATGTCCTAAAAAGACACTTAAACTGCAGAGATGAATATTCATTGCAAGTCTCTGTTAAAGAAAATCCTTTAATTTATCTGACTGCTAGATCTGCAGCTCAACATTGACAGATGTATTCCCTCTGTAGTTTCACATCCTTCCCTCTTCAGTGAGGAAAACATAGCATAGTTCCTAACTCTAGGAGGTGAGAACTGTCTGGGCAAATCCCCATGTGATAGTGGCAATTTAGGAAAATCACTAGAAAAGCTGTTCTGAACAAGGTTTGTTGAATCTTCTATGAAATAGCAGTTTAATTGATTATCTTCATTGTTATTCATAGATTTGATTTGGATAAACCTCATTGCCCTCTCTACGGCTTGGTCTAGTAATTTTTCAAAATTTTGTGACAAAAAGACAAAAACACACTGTTTTTTCGAAGTCCATTAATTTGCATGGAGATTCTCTACCCATTTCCACTCCCTTTCATCTGTTGGGTCTGGGTCTAGAAAAGTAGAATTTCCATTAGACGCAGACGTGGCATAGACACTTGTGCATGAAGTGTGCAAGGATCTGTGAGGGGAAGTGGTCAAAGGAAATTCAATTTAACTACATGTATTCCAGCTAATATGTAATAGTATTATTTTGAATACTACTAGTATATTTTAACTTAATTTGAGAAAACTAGAGATGTCTTGGCTGGCTGAGACCTCTCCAGTATCTCAGCACCCTTACTGCTCTGGGTAGGCAAAGCCAGGAACAGCAGTCCAAGTGCAGCCCTACAAGCACCAAGTAGATGGGAAGAATAACTTGCCTTGGTTGGCTTGTTGCCCATCTCCTAATGTAGGATACTGTGCAGCTTGTCCTCTTTCCAGTGAGAACACAGGAGGTTTAGGTTGGATGTTAGGAAGAACTTCTTCACTGAAAGGGTTGTTAGGCACTGGAATGGACTGCCCAGGGAAGTGGTGGAGTCACCATCCCTGGAGGTCTTTAAAAGACGTTTAGATGTAGAGCTTAGTGATACGGGTTAGCGGAGGACTGTTAGTGTTAGGTCAGAGGTTGGACTCAGTGATCTTGAAGGTCTCTTCCAACCTAGATGATTCTGTAACACCCTTCTCAGTTTAAAGAACACATTTTCAGGCTTTTCAAAAAAGTGTTTAAAAAAAGCCAACCCACTTTTATTAAGAGCTGCAGTTTAAATTCTGCATTTTAAGTATGTTGAATACCACTGATTTCATGCCTTAGTGTTGTATTCTTTATTGCAATAGAGTCCATTTACCTTTTCTTCATTTAGTGACACTATTTGGTCCTATCCAAGAATCATCAATCTCTCATACTAAGATTTAAGTGTCATCACTGATTTTAGCAAGTGAAAGAGTTTCCTGCTGATTAAGATTAAAGTGATAAGTGGATACATTTTCTTGTATCTATTATATGCTCAGTTTGATATTTTTTGAAAAAAAATGGAAAAGCACATCTACAAAAACAATCCTGAAATCTGTAAATGAATACTTGTATATGTGCTTTGTTAAAAATGCACCTCTGCAGAATGCTCAAAGTAATTATTCTGTCAAAAAAAAAAATCTTTATTTAAAATGTATTATGAATCCTTACTAATAGCATTTTTGCTGCTAGTTGAAGTTTTGAATTAGGCATTCATGTGTATTTTCTGAAGACAAATAGCTGCAAAAAAATAAATACAAAGATATTTCACAGAGCTACAATAAATATGCATACATTAGGTATCAGCAGATGTAAATGTAAAATTGTGTATTATTCTGTATTTTTCTTTGCAGAAAACAAGCAGTCATACACGGGTTGGAATTTTGAACAATCCTTCATCAAAAATAAAGGAAGATAACACAGCCATTGCAAGAGGAATTTTGGCAGCTTTTCTAACACAAAACAACAGCAGCTTAAAAAGTTTCCTAAACAAACTCACTAAGGAAGAAACAGCAAAATCCCTTGCTGCTGGAACTAAAATTGTTAAATTCCTTGTCCCGGTGAGTGCAAACTAAATTGGGTACTTTATTTTTTATTGTACGTATTTTTTATTCTAAGGAGACGCAGTTGAGAGGAACAGTGTTTGGCCAAATGCTATGAAGTTTTTAACACACAGTTTCTGGGCCAGCAGATTTGGAATTTTTGACAATCTTTAAGTGATGAAGAATAGAAAATTTCTCTAAAGTAAAGAAAGAAAACGTAAAAGTACTGAAAAATATAGAGTATTGATAACAAATTATTGAGACCAAAATAATTTATTTTTAATTATTATTTTAAAGCTCACTCTTCATTAAAATTACTGTTTTAATGTTTGTCAAGAATTAAGGCTTCAGAGATAACTTTTTACCTGTTGTGGTTGTGAACAGTAAAAGGTGCAGACTGAAGCAGTTGAGATTAATGAGTGTTGTATACTTCTAGCCAACACTTTTTGGTATGTTTCTGTGAAAATACATTGGTTTAAAATATAGTTGTTGCTGACTTCAAACTTTGCTTATAGAATAAATCTGAGTTACTAAATATCTGTTGCAAATTTCAGTTTTGGTTTCAGAAGAAGCTGTAAAATTTAGTATTTTTAAATAAGATTTGGAAGACTAGAAGAACTCTGGCAACATTTTGCAAAATGAATTAGTTAATTGTTTTTGATCGTACTCTTTATCATTTAGTAAATTTTGAAAGACATAGAAGCAGCTAATTAGGCAGTGTATGCGTTATTATTTCTGTTTTGGTTTTTATTTTGTTATGTAAATTGTTTCTGAATTAATCTGTTTACTTAGTGTGCACATTTCTAACTGGGAAATATATATCAGTATAGCAGGATAATTTTGACAGCATCAAAACATGCTGCATCATTGTAAGCATGGCAAAGTTCCAGCATTTTTTTCCACTTTAAACATTGATTTGTCATGTGTCTTGCTCGATGTTGTTGACTTCCCTAAAACATGTTTAAGCTGTATTGAATGAACATATTTATATGATAGTTTTTAGAGTAATACAAATTTTTATACTTTTTTTTTCCTAAGGGAAAAGAGGAACTGCATTCTTGAGAATGCTATTTTTCCTTCAGCTGTGCTCTGGATCTTAGAAAAAGTGTTTACCTTCAGGCATAGCTCTCCTCTCATGGTTGTTAACAGTTGTTCAAGGGTGAAGAACAGCACGCTATCTAGCTGGGAGACTGTGGCTCCATACCAATACCATATACTTAAACTGAATCTGAGGTGGCTTTATTTTGATTTTTGGTTACCGTGTAACTTGCAGAAAGTCTTTGCTTACTTCAGCTGTTACAATATTTATTTTTGCTGAACCATTTCACTGTCTCATACTTTGTCTTTGCTTTAGGGCATGGATGATGATACTTTTGAGAAGAAGTACAACACTTTAGGAGTGGATATAATTAAAACCCACCAGATGTTCTGCCAGGAGGTTCTTAAGCTGCTTCCTGGGCAAATGGCTGTTATGAGCAATGGCAAGGTAAGAAGTTGCCATCTCTCAGTCTTTTTGTAGTTACTTTTCATTTCTCAGAACTTCAGTTTCAGGCTAAAGAAAATGCATGATAATAATTTGTCACAATTTTCAGCTTGTTGGCAGAGAATGGTATGAACGTTTGCCTTGTTTATTTTCCATTTTTCTTTCCTCCTAATTTGTTTATTAGCTCAATTCCATGTGTACTCATGTCATTTCCACAGCTATTTCAGAGAAACTCTGATGAAACGATAGACAAAATTCTTTAAATAGGCTAGCATTTGATGTATTATTAATGATGTTTAAGACTAAATTTTGATCCTGAAGTTACATATTTCACATACTTGGTGTAGGATAAACTAAATTAAGTTACATTGACTAGAGTGGTATTTTCAAGCTCTTCTCTTTTAGGAAAGAAGCCAACTGTTTATAAACATTACATTGTTCTATAGTCTTAGTATTCAAATAAAAGCGTAATAGTTATGTTCTTTAAATTTCTAGTAAGTATATTCTGAAACCAATAGGCATTACTACAGTTTGGCTATAGGTGAACTGTGATTGAAAATAAAATTTCAGGTTTAATATTTAGTATTTGCTAATGACATTCGATACCTTACATTATAAATACAACTTATACAAACTACTCTTTGATTAAGTCTTCTCTTAATTGCTCCACCATTAGAAAGAAGTAGGGATAATATGCTGGCATTTCACTTCTGGAAGCTCTTAATCTGTACTTAGCTACTCTTTTTGTATCCTAAATGGTTTCTACTGAAATAATACTAATGAAACCACATAAACTCTTTTTATTGATGAAGAACAAAAGAATTGTGGGTTTTTTTCTGTCTTAATAGTAATAATAAAACTAAATATGCAATGTTATTTTATAAACGAAAGGTTATTACTGATTTCCTTGCCTAAAAAAGCTCAATTAATGTCCTATAGTAAGTGCTGAGGAAATACTTTGCTGAAAGTGTGTTTTCACGTTAGAAGATTACTTTTTAAAAATGCATGCGATATCCTTCATTTGTATCTTTGCTATTTCATCATTGGAGTTTTGTGTTTATGAGCAAAGATTTTTTTTTTCTAATTGGGACTTCTTCAAAAGTAGCATGGTGTTTCATAACCACACTGTGTTTTTCTCTATTTCATGTATCATTAATACTAATAAAAGATTCAAAAGTGGAATTGAGTTACATGACCTCTCATTTCTAGGAAACAGTTGAATTTTGAGAGAGAGGCTGTCAGTGCCAAAATTACATCCTGACATTCTACATCCTGGAAACACTATCCCCTCTTGAAAGCTGAGTCAGTTTAGCCTGGTAGACTATGAGTAAGAAATTCCAATAACATCCTCAAATCAATTTTCTAGGACTTTCTTTTGCTTAATACACCCCCAAAAAAAAAAAAAAAAAAAAAAAAAAAAAAAAGTTACGTTTCTAGTGTCTGGTATCCTGCATTCATTGTCCTTTGCTCTTGTATTACTTTTTATCCATTCATCCTAATCTGAGAATCCTTGAGAAGTTAAGGTTGTGGTCACAGAATTAAACATCTAAAGAGTGTGGTAGGAAGACAGTAGTTTGAATTTCAGTCTAAAATAATGTACCAAACAGAGCTTTTTCTTAAACTTAGATCTATTATTTCTGAACAGTGTATGCCTTGACATAGGTATGTATAATGAAAAATGTAATGGATATTTCCACTGCAACTGTTCTTTGTGAGTTATCTGTACAAACCTAATCCTATATAGTTACTATACAGTCTAGTAATATATAGTTAATAATAATGATATATATAGGGCTGGGAGTTTGCTTAGTGGATGTTTTGCATTCATTTAAAATATTAATATATTTTTGTTTACAAAAGAAACATGATTAGGAAATTCTATGCTTATTAATATCATTTTTTCTCCAAGATACTGGGTCCTTTAGATAAAGATGAATTCTATGCAGAAGACTTTAATTTGTTAGAAAAAATAACATACAGTACCTCAGCAGAGAAGATTAAAGCTATTGTCAAAGAAATGGGAATCAGCACTAAAAGGTAAAATTATTTCAGATTTTGAGTCTTTATTGTCCAAGCATATGATATAGTGCTTTGTTTACCGACAGTAACAAATTAGTAATCCTTTTGCATGTGGAATATGAACAAAAATTCAAATATTTGGTCATAGTACTCTTCATACTGTATACTCACATATATACTGTATCTGCACTTAGCTGAAGTGTTTGCTGTTTCTATGCTGTATTTCTATACCATAGAGACATATTCTATGCTAGCTATTTGCTGTCCTCTCACTTAGCATGTGAGTACGTCTGTGCAGACAATTTTCTTTTTTGCATTTTTGCTACATACTTGGTATACTTACCTATTCAAGCAATTGTTGTTTTCAGACAATACTGTTTTCTAGAGGAAATGTCATATCCACTGAATTTTGTATCACCTTTATGCTTGGCCAATTATGCTTTGCAACATATAGTTTATATATGCAATAGAAAACTATATGTTGGTTTTCAGCTGCATGTCATTTACCCTGCCGCTGACAACCTCTTTGGTACCTCCTTGTTACAATGCAGAGCAGAAAGAAAGGCCCCCTGTGTTTCTCAAGAGGCATGCACCTCTTTGTCATTGGTTGTGTGTGTGAGGCTAAGGCCTAAGAGATCACTGCTGATCCAAAGAATCTTATCCTCTCCAACGTGTCTCATAATGTGTTTAGTTCTGCTAAATTACTCCAAATACTTTATCTACATTCACTGTACTTACAGCCAAGAGATGAGTACAGCTAGCTGTAAACGATTCCTACTAGCTTTTGGTTACTTGAATAAAAAATAATAAGCTCAATAAAATCCAGCGTATCTTAAAAACACAGTAATAAGTGAGTATTGATATTTGAAGTAAGAAATTGCATTGTCTTTGGGAATCATTAGAAAAGGAGCCTGTAGTGGCATGGACAAATGTGGTGCTCTGATACCCTGCTTGACAGTATTCACACATCTGTTGACTGAAGAAGTAAGTATAAAGATGACTTCTAGACAGCCTCTAATCTAAGCATCCAATTTGCGTACAAAGAAGAGAGCACGATTATGTTATTTTTACAAGCCAACTGTGGAGAAATATTTATTGATTTTTTGTGTCTGAGCATCATTTCTGCTATCTGGAAGGACTGGCACAACTGAGAGAGTACCTACCAGAAGAAAAAACCACGAAGAAGTAGAATTATCAAGGAGATAAGTAGTGAAAGGCAAAACATATTTAATCAAATACTAAGACTCAGTGACACTGAAAGAGAACTGCTGAGATTTTTAAGGAGATTCCAAGAAGAAGAAAAAAAAAATGTTGCCAGTAAACTAAAAACTTTCTTCACCTATGTATGTTCCTACATGTTGTTACAAAGGAAAAAAAAAAAAAAAGAGAGAGTTCTACATATCAGCAGATTGTACTATGCAAACTGTGACACTGAATGTAAATTCTGCTGATTCTGCATTGCTTCATTTTAAGAAGCATACAATTCCCAAAGTCTAAGGTTGTAGTGGTTCTTTGTCACTGTCATACCAAGTGTTTTACTCAAAGCTACAAAATCTCTAGGTGATAATCTTTTAGAATCCAAGTTTGGGATGTGGGCTTTTAAAATATTCCTTATGTAGATAGACTAAAATGCAAAAGCTTTACTCCTTTTCTAATGAAAATCATTGTGACTTGCATGTGTTTTATTTAATATAGTGGCAGTGATTTCATTATGAAAATAGATGCACTACTGTCATCTTTGCCTAAAACAGAGGTGAGGCAAGATGCTGAATTACTCAAGGAACAGCACAGGTGAGTTCTGTCTGTCATGGTAATGGACCCACAGTATTTTCATATTAAAATTATAATATGCTGATTGTTACATTCAGTTTTTGGAAACTTCAATAAGCATTCCAGTTTTACAAGTTTTTGATTGTATGAGCAATCTGTTCGTCTGATCTAGTGTAATGCATTTTTTACCTGTCTTTTAATAGATTAATTAGTAATACCTAATGGTTTTCCAGGCTTAGCCATTATTGAAGGAAGAGTGATTACAACAGGTGTGAATAGAAGCACTTATGTGGTTAGAAAACTTGGAGTCCATACTTCACATTTATCAAATGTAATAGGTAATTGCACAGATCAGAAGTAAATGAAGCCCCCATTAATTTTCATTAATGTGGAACTACGATATGAGCTTATTCAGTTGTTAGTCCTGAGTACTCTTGGCAAGGCTAATACACACATGTAAAACAATTTGTGGATTAGCAGCATCACTCTTGACTCCTGTTCTTAGCTTGACCCTAAAATAAAATAAGATTAGACTCTAAAATACAACCAGATTACATTCAAATGCAAATTGATTTGGCTCAATGGCACCTAATTCCTTAAAAAAAACTGAGCAGACTGTCTTGAGCAGACAGATTTACACTTGCCAGGCTCATACTAGTGTCCTTAGTGTACTTACGTATGTTGAATCCTTGTTTTTCTGATCCTAGATTTAAAAAGTGAATATGCTACAAGCACCTTCATTGTTATTGAGACCTAAAGTACTAGGATGTACCTCTATGAATCCTGTCTTTGTGATGGACACTAACAATAGCCATTTTTAATTTAAGCATAGCTGGGGTAAGCTTTCTGGAGCAAAGGCAGACACATTCTTTAAAAGACATGTGCTCAAAAACCACGATCAAAATTAAAATTAGGGTAACATTATTTCCAAATCCTTACTTGTTTCTATTTGCAAAACTGTTCCAGCATGCTGTGCTGCTGTGCTTGCCCTGCCTCTACTAGTTGTTGGAAAGACAAACAGTGATATCAGTAGCCTATTTTAAGTGGCTAACACCTTTTCCAAGGTTTTACTAATAACGTGGACAGCTGTACTGGAGAGAGTATGACCTCGCTAACACTAATCGCTTTTCTAAGTATACTTTTTCTCGAAAACCATTTTCTGTATTTACAGCACATTATTTTCTTCTCAGTGAGGTTTACTATTTTTTCCTTCCTGTACAACCAGATTAGTTTAACCAGAGTCTCCTTGACTTCTAATGAAACTAAATTATCTTCTGTAATGCATAAAACTAATCCGTCTTATCAACTTTCACATTTTTCAGTTGCACTGTTCTTTTAAAAATGTGTCACCATTGGCACTTGTCAAATATGATAGTTGTAGATATCAGTAAAGAAACAGTAAATGTCACTGAAGGAAATTGAAAGGAAATGAAGGCCCTTTTTTGAATTTTGCTCTCTGTTTTTCTTTTATTTTGTTGATTTTGTAATTAAGCATATATTTAACTGATAACCAGTATGGAACTATGTAGATTAATGCCAAATTTTAATTGCTGTTCATGTTTGGCTTTTCTAGTGATATCACAGGGGACAAAAGTGATTACTGAGGAAATGAGGAAAATATCTTCATAAGCAGTGAAATCTGAAGTGGCTCTTATATTACAGATTTGTGCCTAAAAATGTTTGTTATTTCTATAAACTGAATTTGGAGTTTTCACTTATTTATTAATTGTTTTTTTTTTTTGTTGTTTTTTTTAACAGCGTAGTAAAAGTCGATCCCCAAGAGAATGAACCATTCTATGATGTCATTGCTATTGTTGATCCATTGACAAGAGAAGCACAGAAGATGGCTCATTTATTGATTGTAAGATGGTGGTCATTTCTTTTAATTTCCATATTTGCAGTTTAATTTGTACTAAACCTCTTATTTTCATGTAAAGTGTAGTAAAGAGGTAAACCGAATTTAGGTATTTTTTAAGTATCTACTTGGTTATTTAAATTAATACTAAAAAGTTGGGGATGATCTAATTCATCATTGTAAGTACCTTATTTGCAATTAAAATGGAGATGCCCTATGAACCAGTCCTCTTAGAAGTGAGTCCATAAATGCTTTTTACAGTCAATAGAAGGAAAGGAGGAGTATGCGTAATGCAGAGGGAGAGGATCTCCCATCTCAAAATCTTACAAGGCATATGCTTCTTTCCATTATGCCGAACCACCTTAGTTTTCCAATGTACCTAAATGAGGTGGTCTAAATCTGACCCGTAATATCATCATAAGAAGATTGGACTATAAACCTTTCAGCTCTTGGAAGGGTATTTCTCCATTGATTAATGTTACCAGGTATATCTAGAAGTCTTCCATTGTGTGTAGCTATTGATCATCTAAAGAGACTGTCCTAAAAACATAGCTCATGAAATGATTTTCTTCTTTCACTAGCTGCAGAATATCACTCTGCCTCAGGTTCCTTTATAGTTTTCCATAAAAATGTAAATTTTGTCTTCTTTTTATGGTCCGTTAGAATTCTGAAGCCCTTTACTTGATTTTTGCTGCATCCTGTTTTATCTTTTTCTCTGCAGTAATTATGGAAGTTTCATAAATTCTTACATCATTTCCCCCCCCCCATTTTCATACCCTTTTACGCCTTTTGTGTAGAATGGTGAGGCATCCAGTCACTCTCCATACATAATAGTGAAACAAAGTAAAAAATTTAAAAATTTCATGAAAATTCTCATACTGCAAGCTTCTGTTTGTTTTGAGACTCTTAAATACTAGCTTTTTTTTCTCTAGAATCAGATCTTTCATTTCACCATTCTCTATTAAAATGAAATGTTGATCCTACCAAATGAAAATGTTTTGGTTTTGGAATTGACGGGAAACTCTCTCCATTCAGCCAGAAGTTCATTTTCTAGTAAGTTGCCTCAAGGTCTTTTTAGCTGTGATCAGAAGCCTTCATTTCTCTTAGTGCAGCAAATTCCCTAATGAACAATATCTTCCTTAATGCACGTCTAGGCAAATGACTCCCATGGTGTACCAATCTGTTCAGCCATCGTAGATGCTGCTTGATTCATAGGAGCTCTAGTCTTACTCAGCTTGCCAACCCTTCAGAGAGAATAATGAAATGCTATTGAAACTAAGCAAATCAGAAATATTTTAATGCAGATGAAACTTACTTTCAAATTATTTTTTTAAATTAAAAATTGATTTTTTTTCTTTTAATTTGTATTATCTTGAAAGGCTACCAATGTAGAAATATTCATGAAGAATTTTTGACAAAGTATGCTTACGTATACAGCAAGCCCCAAACTCAGAGTTTCTGAATGGATGCCTCTCTGATTATGTTGTTATATATAGGCTGAGAAAGTTGGAAATGTTCATCCTGGAGAAGAGGAAGTTCAGGAGGGATCTCGTCAATGTATACAAATACCTGAAGGGGAGAGTGCAAAGAGGGCAGATCCAGGCTCTTTTTAGAGGTACCCAGTGCCAGGACAAGACGCAATGGGCACAAACTGGCACCCAGGAGGCTCCCTCTGAACACCAGGCAGCACTGCTGTGCTGTGCGGGTGTGGGAGCACTGGCACAGGTTGCCCTGAGAGGCTGTGGGGTCTCCTCCTTGGAGACTTTCAGAAGCCACCTGGAGGTGGTCCTGGGCAGCCTGCTCTGGGTGACCCTGCTGGAGCAGGGGTTGGACCAGATGGCCTCCAGAGGTGCCTTCCAGCCTCAGCCATCCTGTGATTCTGTGATATAGATGACATAAATACTGTAAGCTTTAAGTACCAGAATATATTTATATTTAAAGAATCTTTTTTTTGAGTGACAGAAGTGTACTAGTGCCCAGTATTTTGGGATGGTACCTATTCATAATGCAAAATTTATGTAGCAACTGCCACAGCAAGGAACATGATTCTTCCCTCAGTCATTGTTGAATGTGTCACACTTTAATTTTTTGCTCTGATGAAAACTTGCTATTATATTACTTTTGTCCCTTATTAGTCACTTCAAATACGAGTTTTGGTAATATTTTTTGAAATATAAATGATAAACTACTCATATTAAATGGCACTGAAATTGGGAAGGTATAAACAGCTATAGGTAAGCAGTAAAATAACTTTACTGCTTAGTATCAAAAAATGGCAATTCAAGGCCAGGGGCAAGGTATGAGTTGGAGCATGAATGAGTTAGAGCAGAGTCAGGGCTTCTGTCTGTTGTTGTGTGGTTTTTTTAAATATGTAGCGGATTGTATCATAAGAACTTCTCTGTATCCTCTTCAGAAGGAGTCAGGTAGAACTTCAGAATTTTCCGTAAAAATAGTGTTTTGCCTTTTTTAAAAAGTTTTGTCACAGACTTCAACATCAAATATTAGCATACAAGGCAACAGTCAGTGTCTATAGTAGATTTTTAAATACCAGTGTTAACTTCACCGGGGTTGGACCACATCAGTTCTCAGCAGAGTACATGGAGCAACTAACTAGTCCTAACTTATGAAGGTGGTCCCAAAGTTCTGTTTGTTCAGTGCCACTGAACAAAATACCCGTCTCCTAGCTTAACTGCTTGGCTCCAGCAGTATGAACTGCTAAGATCCTACTACTTTTTTTTTTCTTCTTCAAGTAATAGTAGCTACTGAATTCAAAGACCTCAAAAACGTGAAGTGAAAAATCCACCCTTTTTTCCTGTCAATTATCTTTTACCTTTTTTTTTTTCCTTTGTTCATTCTGTCTTCAGGGAGAAACTCTTATTCCATTCCAAAAGTGAGGAGAAATCTCCAAAGGGAGCCTCTTCTGATAATCAAGTCTGATTTCCTATATAACATGGGTCATGGGACCTCTTCTGATCAATTAGCATTTGAAATAGATATTTTTTTTTTAATCTAATCCTAATTTAAATATTGCTAAGTGGTTAGGTGCCGATCACAGTTCTTACTGAGCTTTTCCAGTGTTAATTAACCTGACTATTAAACTCAGACTTGGAATTGCAGGTTTTAATTTAGCTCCATGCTTTACATGTTCATCTTCTCTTCATTTTGTCAGCTCTGTTGCAGATTCTATTGTAAGAGATTGTTTTCAGTGTAGATGTCTCATGTTATGGTGATGTTTGCACACAGTTCCAAGTGATTAGTTGAATAATCATGGTTTAGCGAGTTAATGCTTTTTGGATGAGTTGTGGTAACTGATGGTAAGTGTTTGAAAAGTGACTGCACATACAAAAGAAAATCTGGGCTTGAATCATTTTCAAGACATGTTTACTAAAATAATTCATCTATTTGCTACAGTATGAAATACTTCCAGAACAAAATTCCCAGGCTGCTCTTTGCATTTTCTTAATTAAAGTAAGCAGCCTGAATTCATTGAATAACTTGCCATATCAGAGGCTTTCCAATTTCCTCTTATTCATTGACCAGAGAAGAATTTTCCTCAGTTATTTGCTGCTTAACATTACTCTTAATGTTACGAATTACTACTCTTGAGGTATGAATATATGGATGAAATATGGTTATATACCTCTGCTTTTTAAAAGCGCATATTAGGCAATACCTATAATAAATCTAAAACCTTATTTTGCCCTGAAATTCTTCCTCAAGCTTCCTCTGTCTAAGGAAAGAGTTACTTGAGCTTTTTTCATGCTAGAATAATTTGTTAATCTTAAAAGCTTTATGAGGATTTGAATAAATACAAGTAGCATTGCTCTTCAGGTTCTCATTTCCTGGTTCTTCACTTATTCTCACCCTTATGCCATTCCCTAGTCTCCATTTTTTGCTCAATAGTGTTTTCAGTGATGGTATTCAGGTGAGGCGAAGGATGAGAATGACAAACTGCGAGCAATGTTTCAGCTATGCAAAGTTGTAGCACTGTAGTAAAGAATATGCAGCTATGGGTTGAACTGAGGAAAGAAAAATACTGTTTATAATAAAAGAGAGATTTAAGGATGGTCATTGTCTTGCTTTGTTCCTAATTTACTTACCATTATACTAATTTTAGCCTTAGTGGTATCAGTATTTAAACTTGGTTTTAATATCTTATTTGCTTTTCTGATAATACCCATCAAGGTAGCCACAGTTGCTTTATACTTTCAAATAAGCACTTTTGATCAGAAACCACATAAATGAAGATAAATTGGTAAAGGTTTTTAAGAGTGCTTTAAAGATATTAAATACTTTGTTAATTTTAAACAAAACAGATTGCTCACAAAGAACAAAATCTTGTTCTGGTATTATAGCTCCTGCATAGCAACATCCAGAAAATTAGTATTTTATAAATGAATAGATGAATAAACTGAGAAAGAAGTAGAAATGACTTTAAATAACTTGAATGTTTTGAAATTGATTGAGTAGCTTAGTATACCATTAATCTATTACTGACAATATTAGAAGAGTTTTATGAACTTTACTGTATTCACCGATTTACTGTGTACAGCAATTTTAGTAAGACTGAAGGTCATTGTTTTAAGATTGGTTATTGGATCAAAGGCAGACGTTGTACTTACTTTAAAGGGCTTTAAAATCTTCCAGAAAACACACTATGAGAAAAGTGATACTATAATTTACTCATTCATTGGAAAATAAGGATAGCTGCTCTTTAAAAATCCGTATTACTGGTAGAAAACATTAGCATTTTGACTATCAAGAATATTGTGTGCTAAATCATTCACTTTTCAAAAAGGTCAAGTCTTTATTTGCAATAACTGACAACATCCCGTAATATACAGATATATTTAGAACTTTAAAATGTTTGAGATTTCCACTGAAGCTTGAGAAATGACAGGGTGCCACAAGGATAGTTTTGGCTTATTTTCAAAGTTAGATGATTATCAAGAACCATTTTTTACGCAGATTTTTTTTTCTCTGTAGGTACTCAAAGACATTGTCAATATGAAACTCAGGTTGTTTTTGAACTGCAGATCTAAGCTGTCAGAAGTGCCACTGAAGAGGTGAGTAGTTCATAACTTTTCTTACACGTATATGATCTCACTTGAATTAAGAAAAAAAAGCCTTAATTGTACATATTCCATTGAGAAAGAAAAAGTGGGTATGTATATGGTTTCTTCTGTTGCATTAATTATTTTTTTTAATAAAAGTTGAATGTTACTGAAGTAATTGTCTAGAAAAATTTCTAATTCTAAGAAATCAAACATTGCATCACAGAGGAGTGATCTAGTCCCTCAAATACCCCTGTCATAAACAATCCCTGTAGAAGTCAGTAGAGAGTATTTCATGCCTGTGGACGCTTGTAGAGATTATCTACCTATCTTGGTCACATCTTGATTTTTACAGATTCAGTACACTAAATTTAAAGATAAAACTTGTCTGAGTAATGTACAGTCTATACTGGCGAATTCATTTTAATTCATTAAGGACCCAGAAAGCTTTAAATTGAATTTTCTCTTAACTGGCTATAAAGAGTAGGGTTCACCAATTCAGTTACAGACATTTACACTGAAGTGAACTCCCCAGAGAGGACTTCTTTCCTTCTAAGAGACACATTTAAGCATTGCTGTCCATCCCTTTGGCAGAAATTTTGCCTATAATCTTGTCATCAATGAGAGCTGATGATAGTGTCCACCCTTTATCCAGTAGACTAGAGAATGAATTAATTGTCCACAAGACAGAAGGCCTTAGTTTCTATTCAGCTTCAGAGAAAATGAATGCACATCTCTTACATTGCAAGAGTGTGACTTCAGAGTATCTTGTGTGAACATTGTCATGATCACTTTTAAAGCTAGCCACTTTCCAGGTTTTAGAGCTTGTGAAAGGTGAGAAGAAGTGTTCTGGGACCTGCCCTGAGGACAGGTTGTGTTTTTCTCACAGCAGTGTTTTTATTTGAAAAGCCTCCATGTACAGCCTTGTCCAAATACTTTGTGGGAAAACTCCATTCTTCTTACCTTTTTACTTTAAAAAAAAAAAACAACTGTCATAGTAATTAAATGTTTTGTGTTTTTTTTTTTCCATATGAATTAATAATTGCTTGCTGCTTTCATTCTGATGGAGAAAGATGGAGATCTTCAGTGCTCATCTTTCTCTGTTCTGATTCTTCTAATTTTGTTGGATATCACTAGAAGAAAGACGGAAGGAAGGAAGGAAATCATCAACATTATGTTGTTTCAAGAATTGTTTCCCTAGGAAACAAGAGTTGGAGAATAGAGAGACCTCTCCTTCCCACTGCTCTCTGTCTTTGCTGCTGCTAGTGTCAGGAACTGTTCCCAAAGACTCTTTTTCCAGCAGACCAGTCCTTCTTCTTAGTTTAGTGATAGAGATTCTGAGAATCCAAGGCAGTAAGTACATAGTCAAGATATTTAGATGCCCCTCTTGGGTATTTTTACTTTCCCAGCCATTAAGAATATAGGTAGAAGCAATGCACATTCCCAGCAAAAATTTATCCAAAACAAATAGTTCTGTGCATCTACCAACCCATTTGAGAGAGTGCATGTATTGTCTGACAGTATTCCACAGCATTCTGTAAGAGCAGGGAGATGCCATGCCTCCAAACATCATTAATGTGGTGAACATTCACTACATTATAGCATACTATGGAAGAACATCGTATCTGCAACTCAGCCTTCATACTTATTTAACATGGAGCTTTTTTTGTTTTTTTAACACTTCTTTTTCAACAGCTTCTATCGTTTTGTTCTGGAACCAGAATTAATGTATGGGATCAACAAACACCTTCCTTCTGAACCTGTGGCAAAATTCTTAGAATTGCCAGAATCGCTGCTTTTGACTCTAAACATGATCACTCCTGAAAGCTGGTTGGTTGAAGCAGTAAACAGTTCCTGTGATCTTGATAACATTCATTTACAGGATGTAAGTAATAATTTGTAAATGTTATAAAACTTGTATTGGACCTTTAACCTCAAGAGGGAAAAGGAATCACAGAATTGTCTAGGTTGGAAGAGACCTCAAGATCATCGAGTCCAACCTCTGACCTAAAATGAAATCTTGTGAGATTTTTGTCTCTGTTTTCTAGAAATGCTTTCTGTGCTAATAATTTGTTCAGTATTTTACCATTTTTATTTTCATTGTCTGTCTTTCCACATTCTCCCTTTCTCTCTCCCTCTTTTTTTTTTTTTTCTCTCTCTCTCTCTCTCAAAGAAGAGTCTTTAAAGAAATCAGTGAAAAGAAACACAGAATGCATAATACAAATAAAAGTACTTTATCTGCTATGTTGAGCTTTTAATGTTTATGGAAGTATGCAGGTTTTTTGAGATTTAAAAAAAAAAAAAAAAACACCTAAAAAAGGGATTCTGTGTGTTGTGTTATTTTTCTATTTCTCTTTAATTTTTAAAATGTATTTTTGGTAGAAATAGGATTAAACTGCTTATATCTTAAAGTAAACCTGAATATATTGCTGCTTATTAATATAGATAAAAACATAGATTTTAATATTTAATTAATTTTTAGTTTCTTTTTTTTTTTTAATTATGTGAATTTGGAAGGTGTATCATAAAAGTGAAGTTTGGGATTTATCTTACCAAAGCTGAGGTGTCTCAGCTTTCCCAAAAGTCAATGGAGAGAAGGTTCTTCTAAATTTGTCCTTTTTATCTTGGATACCTTTTTTAACATAGAGAGAAGTTCCCCCTGGAGGAGCCTTTCTCTTGTTTTTGACAGTTGAAGTTAGGTGAGATAAATCCCAAACAACATGCTTGTCATTGTAAAATGTTACTTTTTCCACATAGTTAAGTGATGTAATCTAGTAAAATATTCCTTTCACAGATAAAAGGGACTGTTACAGCAGAATATGAACTGGAATACATATTGCTTGAAGGACATTGCTTTGATGTGACAACTGGACAACCTCCTCGAGGGTTACAGTTCACCCTGGGCACAAAAAATAATCCTGTCATGGTTGATACTATTGTGATGGCCAACTTGGTAAGTATTAAGTACAAAACAGTCATACAAAACCAATTGCACACTCCTCATAAGTATTCTGTATGAGATTTTTGTTCTTAATAGAGAAATCCATTGTTGTTCTAAATGGAGAAATCCATTTCTCTGTGTTGCAAAATTACCAATGTTAAAAGTGGAGTATCCTGGAGTTGAGACCATCCACAAAAGATGTGCATCTCTGATTTACCCAGCTTTTTCCTCACACTGTTAAAATCCAATATAGATTTTAGTTTAGCTTAATTTTAGACCCTTATCTGAAGTGCCTAATCTTGGAGCCTTAAGTCAATAGTAGGAGGTAGATATCCTCAGATGAAGATTCCACCAATAAACATAAGGTACAAATCACTTTCTGATTAAAATAACCATTTTTGTTAAAAAACGATCCAAGCAAAGAAGGCTCCTATTTTAGTTCAGTTAAGTGCTTAAAGCCTTTGTGGACAAATCCACACCTCAGAATTCCTCTGGTCACCTGAATTATTTCTATTGGCATCAGTTTGTAGAGCAGAAGATCTTGTGATTCCTGAACTGAAAGACATATTTTGTCTTGTCTAAGCTAATTTGATAGAGAAAGATCAAAACTTCAGTGAATAAGATCTGTCACCTATCTGCCATTCTCAGTTCTCTGTGAAAATTGTATCACAAAGAATGAAATGCTTAATAAACTGTGAATCTTTGACTTTTACACAAGTTCTGAAAACTTTCTCAACAGCAGAAGGTGTTCAACATGATGAAGCTTCCATGTTTGTTTCCAAAGCTTGTTTCATCTGGCTTTCACACAGTGATACCTGTATGCAATATTCCTAAATTGGAAAAGAGTTGTGTTGACTTTAAAGTTGTTACAAACAAAAAAATTTAATTTCAAAGAAGCCTTTCTGCTTAGAGTCTATTTAATAATTCATGTCTTTACTGCTCACTTACTGTTTTAGATGAAGATTTTATATATGCCTCAAATTCAGCTAGAAACAAACAGAACACGTTAATATGGACATACAGGAAAGGTGATACTATGCCATATTACATGCAGGATTAGTGTGTCAGTAGGTAGTGTTTATCGACCTTGGCTGCAGTACCAAATGTTCTGTAGTTGATGTTTGGATATTTACATGGTTGATTATGAAACACTGACAGAACAATTGCCTGTCTTTTTACTTTTTCATAGGGGTATTTTCAGCTGAAAGCAAATCCAGGTGCTTGGACACTGAGATTGCGTAAAGGGAAATCTGAAGAGATTTATCAGGTGTTTTCGTAAGTATTAATCTGTCCTTAGGAAACAAATGAATCTGCTAAAGTTCAACATATTTTGAAAAGATCTGACAGTACTGAAGAAAAATGAACAAAAATAAAATTAAAAAGTAGAACAGGAACCAAATGATGATTCAAAGTTTATAACAGATGCCTTAATTCCTGATAGTGGAAGGGGAAGAAATTATAAAACATAAAAACTAAATTTGAAAGTGTTCTTTTTCTGGGTGATTTTTCATAAAATCGAGTTTACTACCTACTAATTTAACTGCACACCTGCAAAGCTAAGTAGCAAAATAAAGAAGTGTTTCATATAATCCCTTTGAGGATGATCTAGAATTGCGTGTGTACACTGAGAGGCTGGAAATAAAGTGGACTGTGTATGATAGATTATACTGTATTCCTAATATTTTAAATACTGTTATAATTTTTGTACTTCTGTCTGGAATCACATTTTCCAAAGCTGCTCAACCAGATTTGATTTATTTGTGACATTTTATCCATGCTTCTAGTCCAATACTGTTTTTAATCTTCCAATACTTCTGAGTAGAGGTGTCTATTGAATGATTGTAGTTTAATTTCAGACTACTTATTCTGCGATGGTGTTTTTCTACTTTCTGCTTCTTGCATTTTTGAAAAGACTGTTGAGATATTTTGTCTTAAGCATTGATCTTTTTCAATATAAATTTAGTATTAGTTGCTTTCTTATTTTGTTCAGTAAGTTCTCCACTCTGATAAGGCATCTCTTCTCTTTACATTGAGCTAGGCTGTAATTTAAAATTCGAAATTGCTTTTGTTTCCATAATTGAAAGACAAGATAGAACAGAAGCATTAAATATTCACCAGCGTATAGTTTTCAAAGTTTTGTTTAAAGGCATGTTTTATTAAGAAAAAGGAACTAATCCACTCTACAGCTTTGTGTGGGATATACCTGACATAAAAAAAAGTATTTCTCTGTAATAAATGTGGATAGATATGTTCATAATATTATAGTCCTTTTTCTCTTTTTTCTTTATTTTTTTCTAATTTCTGAGCTGAAAATTCTGAGTACAGTTCTTCCTCATGCAGAGGCTCTCCATATATCTCAGTCATCCTTGTTGCTCTTATTTGTTTCTTCTCTAGTTCTGGTCTGTCCTTTTGAGTTGGTTGGCCATAATTAAAGACAGACTTGTGGTGTAATAGCATTGGTAAATTTTTATTGCTTCGTTTTCTATTAAGTACTAATGCCTGATCTCCATTTAGTGCCTTGCTAGGCACTAAACTGGTATTCTACGAAATCTACAGTCTCCAAGATCTCTTTCCTGAGAATTAATAGCTAATTTAAAGCTTCTTATAGCTTAATTATCATTAGGTTTCTTTTTTCTTGTGCAGCAATATCCATTAAATTCTATTAGTACATCAGTACTACTACTTTCATTAAATTTCATTTGCCTTTGTATCATTCTCTCGCTGTCAGAAGACTTTCCTGCATTTCTTTAATGTTTTAGATTTGCATAAGGCCAAAATTCTATTTTAAGCTATAGTTTATGTTATAGAAAAATACAGTTATAGAAAGAAACACACTTTGGTAATCTGGATTGCCCATGCCCTGCCATGTTGCCTTTCCAAACAGTGTTGGGATATTTGAAGTCCACCATGAGAACCACAGTCTGTGATCACAAGTCGCCTTCCAGCTTTGTCAAGACTTCATCTAATTCCTCTTCCTGATCAGGCAATTTTTACAGACACCCACCATGATGTCACTTTAACCTCTCTGATCCTTACATAAACTCTGAATAGATTTACTGCTTCTTCCACGGCAAAGCTCTGTGCATTCAACCCATTACTTTGTGCCAGGTGCAAACCATCTTTTTTGACTTCTCAGCATAAGAAGCCTTTGAATCACTCACATCATGTGAGCTTCTGTGCCATTTTTGTGATCCTAATGAGATCGTAGCTTCACAACTACGAAACTTGTAATTTGTTCTGTTTATATCCCATCTTGCATGCATTCCCAGGCAGGCCCCCAGACATGCTGCTTTCTCAGGAGAAGCAGGAGAGCCTTCCCTTAAGCACTTCCTCATTGCTGACATACTTCCAGTTGTTCTTAGTCTTTGGACAGCATTCCCTGACAAACCTGCTGTAAAGCCATCCTTTACTGTGGCAAAATTATGTATCAGGTAGATCCTACCTCTCCTCAGCAGTCCTTTTTCAATGAAGAAGGTTCAATAGCCAAATGCCAAAGCCATCCTTGTAACACCAACTGGTTAGCTAGTTTCCCTGCATGTTGTATGTCACAGGATAGATCTGTAGTATATGAGGGCTTCCTCTTGAAGCTGTGTATCCAGTCCATTGTAGAGAAACATCATAGTTTTATTTTACCTTCAGTTCTTGCCTTTTTTTTCCTCTCTCCCTGTAATTATGTGGGCTAAAATAGGTCAATTTTCTCATAAATATTTATTATTACTTGGAAGTCAGGAACACAGTTCCATATGATGTTTAGTCAACAACTGGTATTATAAAATGAGAAAAATGATGACCATGCTTGCTGTTTTGAGTATTTAGTTAATGCATCAGTTCCAGTGTCACAGGGAGGCATGTTAACAGGATATTAAGTTCCTTCTACTTGTTTGCAACTTTCAATTTATTTTGTTTAAGAAATGGCTTACAATCTGTTGAAAAGGCAGAAAAGCTCAGTATTTATCCTAAGAAGGCCACTTAATCTCCACCAACTGTAGCTATATAAGATGCCAAATTTAATATTCAATTTTTAAAGTATATAAACTGATTTATGAAAGGTATTGTAAAAAAATGTAGTGAGCTATAATTGAATTAAAAAATGAAGCAAAGTGAAACAAAACCAAAAAAAGTGAAGCAAATACTTTCTAGGTTGGTTCAAAGGAAACTTAAAACATCTGCAGTTTTTTAAGATATTCTTAAAGATTTTCTGTAAGAAGTAATAAAAATGAGCTTTACTGAGCCTGGCTAAGTTATGTATAATTAATACTTTATGACGAATCTAAAAAATAACATTTATTTAATGTAATTAAAACAAGCCATAGACTTAGAATATAACAGCTAAAGTATGTTTGGGGGGTTGTACCAGCGTCTCTGATACTGCTTTTAATGATATCAGTATTAATAGTATCAAACTGCTGTCAGAACTCATGAAACTATTTAATAACATGGAATTTTGCCAAGTGTTATTGCAGGATATTCTTTATTCTTGTACATTAATCAGAGCCACTCCTGTTAAACTGTATTTGACCTGTTCTGTTGAAGCCTGTACATTATAATAGGAGTTTTAGAGGAAATACAAGATTTTGAAGTCATAGCATGCTTAACAACTCAGTGCGTATTTTGCTTCTCTCGTAGTAACATCTAATATACATGCAAGTAATTTATTTTCCTCTGTGTAAACACACAGCTTTTGAAATTAGCTTGCTTTTTTTTTTTTTTTTTTTTTTTCTGTCAAATATGACAAGGATCGTTATGTAGAAGCAGCCATACTTGTAAATCGGTGTTATCAATAAATTACCGTGAATGTTAGGAAAATTAAAATCAATATACTCAGCGACAGTCTGAACGCTACTTGTTATTAGAGCTTGGATTCTGTGATGTCAGTAGGGAAACAGGTAGGTATTGCAAGATAATAGTTCATTATAAAGATAGATAGATAGAGCCTCCTGCTGAAAATTTCATTTTTAAAAAGTCAACTGGGTATAATTTATTATATTTTGATGGTATGCAGACTACTTAACTGAGATTTGTATCTTTTGCAATTTGGACAAGGAGTTGTTTGTTCATTCTGAGATTTGAAAGGGTCTCCATTGGAGTGCTTTTTTCTCCATAGGGAAAGTTATAACGTATTTGTGTTTAAAAGCATGTAGGTATTTTGAAACAGGTTAAGGCTGTGACCTAAATAGTCTGCTGGACATGTTTAGTTTTATTCAATAATTACGTAGAAGTGATTTAGTTATTGTTAAATATTTAGTAGTGCCATCAGTATGCAAGGCATTTTCATAAGATTTAAAAACAAAGTTGTGCGTGCCTTCAGCGAGTTTATAAATTACACTAACAGCGCCAACCGTGTTCATTAACTTTTGGACAAAGCACAAGGTCCTTACTGTATTTGTTAAAGGAGTTCATACATCATCGTCCCAGTTCTTCCAAACTAGGGGTCATATTCAATGCGTTTTTCTTATGAGCACTGATTTGAAATGTACATCTGTTACATTAATAAAACGGCAACATGCTGAGTATCATGCACAGATACAAGAGGAAAGATCCTCCATAAGATTCAGCACACTAAGTTAAAATTAGAGGAGAGTATGAGGGACTCAGTTTTCTGTCAGAGAGATACTTGCCTCAAAAGAAGTGAACATTTTAGTCTGTAGCCATTGATAATGTAAATGAGTGACTAGGAGTCAAAATGAAGAGAAGTACTCAATCAAGAAAAGAAAACAGTGTTAAAGTAGGAAATATAAAAAATATGAATGGAGAAACAGGTAAATTATATCAAGACGAGCATTAAGTGTAATTAATGGTAACTCTCATTATTTCCAATACATTGTTCATACTGGGACAGAAGCTCATCACAATGAGCCCAGTGCGGAGTAAAACAGTTGTGAGCTCAGAAAGGTGGAGTTGACAGTGGGGGATCCAGAGAAGAGATATGAGGAGACAAAAGTGATGTTAAATTCATGGCCAAACCAAACAGTTTGAGAGTATTTTAAATACTTTGGAAAACTGTCTTCATCAGTGGAGCTGCAGAGATAGCAACAGAACTCATAACATGGAAATTTTGAGGTAAATGAGTGAACAAAAGAGAAAGTTTTGATTGTGGCAAAGCTAAGGGCAAAAGTAAGACCATTTAAAATCGTGACTGTGCTAGCTGCTGCCATTTCTGCTGTCAACAGAAAAGAGTTTGGCTCTTGTTTTACTATTTTAGAGCTTTTTAATTGCACTACTTATGGTGGAGATCAATGCCCTTTTATATTGAGTGCTGTGATAAGAAGACAGTTCTTGACTGACTGTTCGTATATGCAATATTTTAAAAGTGTGAAAGTAAAACTGAATTGGTGGAAAGGTCAAGATAATTCTGAACATTGTTTTCTGCAAAAATCTCTATGAAACTTAGTGATCATGGGTTTTAGGGAAGTGTATTAAATAGAAAATACGGGTAAATATATAAAATCCTGTCACTTTTATGTAAGTAAAATGAAACAGATTGAAGAAAAAAAAAAGGAGGGGGTTGCAGATCACTTTCTTAAACCAAGGTTTCTATGTGTAGCTGTGGCAAGGGGAAACCATATAATGGCATTAAAAGAAAGAAAGGATTGAAGGAAAAATATATGGGCTTTTGAGACATAAGAGCTATAAAATTTGAGAATTATGCTATTACACTGCAACACAGAGAGACACCAACACTTCTCATACTTCTTACTGAGCGGATGAGTGCAATTTAGAGATGCCTGAATAGCTTTAAATTGATGTTTGGGGGCAAATGTTCATGTGGTGCATTGCTTACAGCCCTGTCTGTTACCAAAACCAACCATTTTTACCAGCCTTACTCGTTCAGCACTGTGATGAAGTTTTCACCAGACCTTTTAAAGTAGATTTATTTTAAAAGTACATTTAGTGCCAGCACAAAGCAATTTTCAAGATTTTTTCCATATTTGAGAAATGAAATGTAGTTTAATATTTTAATACAATCTGTATCTGTATAATGCATAATAATATATTCAGCTCTAGATTGCTGCATTTTTTCATTGGTTAATAAAATTTCCTGTAAAAATTCAAATTAAAAAGTGAGGATTAAAACCGAGGGCAATGACTAGGTATGAATAAAGCTCAGGAAGTGTCTGAAGTTAGGATGTAATTAGGTGCAAGTGAAGAAATTTTGTTTCTATAAATACAAGCAATCCTAAACCTTATCCTCTAATTAAACACAAGTGATAATGCATGTTTTAATGAGTTAGTACATTTGCACATTTTTTTTCCCCTCACAGCCATGAAGGAACAGATTCTGTAGCTGACCTGGCTGATGTTATTGTGGTATTAAACAACTTCAGAAGCAAAATTATCAAAGTTCAAGTATGTAAAGAGATATTTTGTCTGCACTATTTCTTTATATATGACTAAAGCTCACATGTCTTAGGCTATATTTAAATGGCACAAATATGCTGGAACATATAATTTAGACTTTGTAAATTTAAATAAGAGAAGGGTACGTAAATTAATCTGGTTAATTTGATAGAGTCAGGCTGTACTAGTTGTGTGGGAGATTGTTAAACAGCTTTTAAAACAATACATTTGTGTACATAACATATATAGGATTTAATTCATCTACTTTAAGGTGTCTAAGACTGGTCTGCAGTCTGAATTAGGTGCTGTAAACTCCTTCTCTGCTTAATAGAATGAGAAAGACAGTCCAGAGGACTGACTTCTCATCACAGCTTAAGACGATTTAAAACAAGGGATGATCACCTCTTGAGGCATCCGGTTCTGCCCTGTGACTGGGGATGGACGTAAAGTCCCTTTTAAGTCCAGATTCCAAAATGGAAGCTAAAATTAGGCATGATGAATTCTGCCCTAAGTTGTCAAATCTGTGTAAATGAAATTACTTTAAATATATATCAAAAAAAAAAAAAGAAACAGAAGTTACATTATGTAAATAATATTTTTTTTTTACGTGTACTTGGTATGTCCTATCCTAATATCAGACACTGAGAAGCCTAGAGAACTATATAAACATAAATAGAAAGAAGTATTTTAAAATCATTTATTTCCTGAGTATCTTCCCCAGTTCTTTAATAGTAATTTTCCAGAACCTTAAGAAAACAAGTAACATTCTGGAGGGTGAGGAGACTGCCTTTAAACTACAGAGAAGGGGTAAAGGGTGCCAGCTTGCTTTAAATAAGAAAAATATTTTATATGAAAAGTGGTGCATTTTAGAACCACTTCAGTGATATCTAGGATATGGCTTCAGCATCATTAGTTAAAAGGACACTTAGTGTGAAGAGAAGTCTGCAAGTGTTAATTTGACAGTGTAAACATGAGAAACTGCTATGGTTGTAACAATATATTCAAACACCTAGTTTTGGAAGGTGTTTGGATTTCAGAAATACTTATTTTTTAATCAAGGAAATTAAGGTCGGCAAACAAAATGAGTTTGGCACCTTATTTAGTATCTGAGTAAGACAACAGAAATGGCTTAAGTTTTACAGGAGAGTGTTTCAGACACGGATTTGTCACCTTCCCCTCGTGAAGGGATTATGAGAATCAGGTTTCCCTTCAATACACGGTGCACCACCCTGCTACTCTTCTCCTGTCCACTAATGTCTGTATCACAAAATCACACCTTTATCTTCTGTCCGGGAGGAAAATGAGCTATGATACTTTGCTTCTTGTTACAATATGTTCTGTACTTATTTTTAAAGTATGAAATGACATTTTTTACAGTCCAGTTTAACACAGTTCAGTAACTATTTTGCTGAAATAGGAGTTGGTAAGATGTTAGTCAGGCTCACCAGTAAGTCCACCATTGTTTGATAGCATAATTGAAGTAGAAATTATTATCAACTAACTTCCCAAATAACATAAATTCATTTATCTTACGTGACTAGGTACAGAAAAAGCCTGATAAAGTGAATGAAGATCTCCTTACTGATGGAATAACAGAAAAAGGAAATTTGGAATCAGTTACAAGGTAATAAATAAATTGTTTATATTTTAACTCTGCCAGGACATGTTTATTATTCCTCATACTGTAAGCGTTCCTTAGTTGATAGTGATACAAACATGTGAAAAGACCTGATGTCTCCCTAAGGGATTTATAATATAGATAAGAGGGGGAAAGAGACAAGTTATGGTGTCTTGTACATCTCATTATTTCTTTTTTAATCCTTTCTTTCCATTTCTAGTTCCTGCTCATTTTCTCCGTCAATGTTATTATTGTTTTGCTGTGGCAGGGAATCAATCTCAATATGTGTAATGTGTTACTCATCAGTATCAAACTGAACATCAAAAAGCAGGCTATGATGCTATTTCTCTGCTGCTAGACAAAATTTATGAAAGCCCATGAAGTCTGTTTAAATATGTCAATGAAATACCTCTTGAAGTTTGACTTTCGTAAATAATTGTAATAAACTTTTCTTCAGACCCTCACCCAATAAAGTTCTTAGTTGATCTTCCCATTGATTCAAAGTTGTAGCTCAGGAGCATGAGCTCAAGTCCTGCAGCTTGTCTGCCAGCTTCTTCCAACCTAGAAACTTCTCACATATCCTTCCTCTTTAGTATGGAAAAAAGTCACAAACACTGTTTGGGACTGGGAGCTTTCCTTTTGACTGAAAAAAATTGAGACTGCATTTGCGCCATCCTTTGTCCTGAATGAGGTGTTCTTCCCAAAAGATTTTGGTATCAGAGGGATGTGCAGAAAAAATAAAAACATAAGGGTATTCAGCTACTGTAGGATGAGTATGTCTTTTGTGCATTTTCTGACTTGTGATTATTTACAATCTCAATGGTAATGTAGTAGTATTTTCTTTATGCTTATATAATAATTCAATTATTTTCTTAGTTTTTCAGAAGAAATTCCACCAGAAGAGAAGGAAAAGAAAAGTGATATTCTTAATATATTTTCAGTCGCTTCAGGCCATTTATATGAACGTTTTTTAAGGTAAGTAAAGGTTCAAAAAATTTAAGCAGCATAAAGAAGCTGACTTTTCTAACAAGGTGGTGTGTTTTAGCCTAGAGGCAGCTCAGCACCACACAGCCACTCGCTCACACCCTCACCAGTGGGATGGGGGAGAGAGTCATAAAGGTAAAAGTGTGAGAACTGCTGGGTTGAAATAAAGACAGTTTAATAGGTAGAGCAAAAACTGCACATCCAAGCAAAGCGAAACATGGAATCCATTCATTACTTCCAAACAGCAGGCAGGTGTTCAGCTACTTCCAGGAAAGCAATGCTCATCATGAATAACAGTTACTTCAGAAGATGAACACCTTAACTCCAAATGTCCCCCCCTTACTCCTTTATCCCAGATTTATTGCTGAGCGTGACACCACACAGCATGGGATATCTCTTCGGCCAGCCTGGGCCAGCTGTCCTGGCTGTGTCCCGTCCCAGCTCCTGGTGCACCCCTAACCTCCTCACTGGCAGGGCAGCATGAGAGGCTGTAAAGTCCTTGGCTCTGTGTAAGCACTGCTCTGCAACAGCTAAAACATCAGTGTGCTATCACCACTGTTTTCATCAAAAATTCAAAACACAGCACTCTACCAGCTACTGTGAAGAAAATTAACTGCATCCCAGCTAGTATCAGGACATAAGGCATAAAGAAGGACCAACTTCATCTCTGAGAACAAAGTATAGATGTTTAAAAATATCACTGTTCTTTGAAGAAAGAAAAATGTTCTCCGTGCCTTTCATGAGTGCATGTGCTTGGTACGAACAAAAAGGATGAAGTTCAGCCTCTCTTTTTGAAGACATAGCAGCAGTGACTTATTAGAAGTTGTATCTATTCACGTTAAGTCCAAACTATGGATTCTTCTGTGTGCATATGTGACTTCTATTTAATATCTCAGTGGACATGGATTATTCAATAAGCAATGATTGCTTTGAATGAATTCTTAGTTTGGCTTAATCTGTTTACCACTATTTCTCTGTTACTTTTCTTATTTCCATGAGTCATGCTTGTTTACAGATGTCAGATCTAGTGATTTCATTTCCTGAACGGCAATTGCACAATTCTGTCATGCATATCTTTTTGGAAAGTAGTATTTTGTATGTATTAACTGTTATTTCTTAGTAGTCAGAGAGAGTTTGAATGTCTGCGTTTCTTTTCCTTCAGACTTCAACAGCCTTCATAAAAGGAAAGACTTGTTTACTGTAAAGGAGAGAAAATTAATTTTTAAATATTTTGCATGCTTCTTTACTGTACTGTAAGGTTTATTACTCCATGATTTTCAAAGCAGACTTGACATCTTCACACGCTTCACAAGTTATTGCTTATCTGTCTGGTTTCACCAAACAAATGTGAATTGCAAAGAATGGAACCCAAAATAAGGGTTTAACTTTTTTCACATACCTGAACTATTTTTTTTCTTCTTTTTAGAGTTATCAAGGGTTTTCTGAACAGGATCTTAGCTTGAACCATGCTTTCTCTTTCTCACTGTTTTTCTTTTCAGCAACCTATTAAACTCAATATATTCTAAAATAAATAATCTCAGTAGCCTAGTTAACATTAGGGATTAATCGTTATTCTAATTTATTGTCAGGCTCCTCTTTCATGGTAAAACTTGTTAAGAGATCCACTTTTGAAACTTTTTTCTAATACTGCTTGTTCAGGATGGATCAAATACATCTTTCTCAAAGTGGTGTCGAATGTGTGCTTTTTAAAGCTTTTTATAGATATGTTATAGATAATAGATATAAATTTCCATTTAAGGTGGGTTAAGAAAAGTTACAGTTAGAAAGTTTCAGCACCATTCGGGTGCAGTTGAAATATAATGACCTGTGTGTATCGGTTTGCTCATTATAGACTTCTATTTCCACAGAATTATGATGCTTTCTGTTCTACGTCATACAAAAACACCAGTTAAATTTTGGTTTCTGAAAAACTATCTCTCCCCAACATTTAAGGTAGGAGAAACATCTTTCTTTAAAATTTTAAATACTTACAAAAATTGTTACAATTGAGAAATTATATAATTAAAATTTAAATTTGTGGCTGGAAATGACCTCAAGTATAAGTTTCTTCTTTTCTGGAACCCCAAACCCAGTGATAGATTACAGTTCATTATCTTCTGATATCTATGAGCCTGAAAAAAATGCTTTTTATATTTGTAGAGCTGAGGATACTTCTAGAATTAAAGAAACATTTAAAAATCATAATTTATGTGATTAGTAAGGTCAACAGAGCTACAACTGTGTCAAGTCTTTGTGTGTCACATAAACTTAAAGTTTTTGGATCTTCTTCTAGGATGTTATTCCTCACATGGCGAAAAAGTACGGATTCAAGTACGAATTAGTACAGTATAAATGGCCTCGCTGGCTTTATCAGCAGACAGAAAAGCAACGAATTATCTGGGGCTACAAAATCCTTTTTCTGGATGTTCTTTTCCCTTTGGCTGTAGATAAAGTAATATTTGTTGATGCTGACCAGGTAAGAAAAAATAAAACTGTATAAATGTATGAGGAATTTGTTTTGGTTTAAATTGATCCAGTTTCATTCCCTGTGGCCATTCCGTCCAAATGTTGGTCTCATAGGACTGTTGCTGTTGCTGTACAAACAGAACCAGGAGTGTTGCAGAACATGAAACAAAACAAAGTCACTTGTCTTTAGTCATGTAGAAACTAAGAGTCTCATCAGAGTGAGTTGCTGAAAATGTCCATGGAGAGACAAAGGCACCTGGAGAGATAGGTGTGATCTTAAAGGCGCATTTCATTAAGGGCATATTGGAATGATTCAATCCCCGGGCTGATTATCTTCTCCACTGGCTGTGGAAGGGGTCTGAGGTGATTACTTCAGACTATTTGACCAACAGACTAATTTTTGAGATGAATTCTGTCTCTTTTGTTATTGAATTTGCATTCAGTCTTTCACTCAGAAATGAGTACTGTATAATTTAATGAAAGGTAACATGCTTCAATATCAGATAGGATATTGAAGAGTCTGTCACATGGTTATTAAAAATCTCAGAAAAAAATATTATCTATTTTGATGCTTTTCCAAAGCTTGGGGTAAATTAAATTCAGATGTAGCAATGCAGACTGCAGCTTTCTGCAATTTCATCTGTATAATGTATTTTTATTGGTTTTCCGTCCTAAATACTGTAAGGATTTCTCTGCACTCTAAAGTAGAAGAAATTTTTTACCACTGATAAATTAGATTGGTGGGGTTTGATGAAAGAGTGGTCAATTAGTAAAGAAAGAACATTTGTAAAATGGACTTGTAACCTATTTTTAAAAGTACATTGCTGTGAGGTACAAAGATTTTCACATGATGCCTTAATTTTTGAGTGTCCAAGCTAATGTAACAGATAAGAATAATTGTTTAGAAGGGAGATTCTCAATAGATTTTCAAAGTTATACTACTGTATTAAGGGAGTTTAATAGGGGGCAATCAGAACAGAGGCCCATAAATTAAAATTAATTTGTTTTATTTAATTTACTTTTTAAATGTGTTCCACAGTTGGCCACAGAATACACATAGATTTTTTCTTGAACTAGAATTAGGTGAATATAATTCCAATGGAATACTTTATTTACACTGTATTGTTGTAGTGTCTCAGTTTTATTAAAAAACATAAACTTCAGTCAGTTTGCTGACCCTCATATGCACACGTTAAAAACACTATTAAGTAATAAAATGTTTTTATTCTTATTTAGATTGTGAGAAGTGACCTGAAAGAACTCAGAGATCTAGATCTAAAGGGAGCTCCTTATGGATACACGCCGTTCTGTGACAGCCGTAAGGAAATGGATGGGTACCGTTTCTGGAAATCAGGGTACTGGGCATCGCATCTTGGGAAAAGGAAATACCATATTAGGTAGGAGAAATTCTACATATTTTTGTGCAGTTTGCAGAAATGATTCATATCTAGGTCTTGGTAGTGAACAATGAAGTGTTCACAAGCAGTTGCCTTACAGTCATTCTCAGCAAGAAATTAATTTTTCTAAATTCAGATGATACATTGATTTCACTTTTTATTGTAACTTCAGCTATTTACTTAAAATAATATCATTTTAGCATCTGAATAGTTTTTGCTTTCTTGTTACTTTTTATATTAATGTTATCAAAAACAACATGAAACTGCAAGTCTTGATTCGTATTTTTATCTTTGTAGTGCCTTATATGTTGTGGATCTTAAGAAGTTCAGAAAGATTGCAGCAGGAGATAGGCTTCGGGGCCAGTACCAAGCTCTCAGTCAAGATCCAAACAGTCTGTCAAATCTAGATCAGGTATATTTAGGTTTAAGCAATTACGTTTTTCTTTATCTTTCTCAGTATGCATGGAATAACTTTTTATCTCAATGCATGTTATATAATTCTGAAATTATTTGCCTTTTTTGCTGTTGCAGAACATTTTTTGGTGTCCATATGAGCACAGTTCAGAAAACATAACAAAGTGATTATTACTTTAAATAATGGTTTGATATGAAGAAAAGAAGGAAAAAAATAGCAGAGGGAACAAGTGTATTGCACTGCTTGCCTTTATCTGTACTTGTTCTATGTAAACTTGTGTGTTTTCTTAATTATAATCTTCTATTCTGATAATGGTAATTACAGTCTTACCTAGCAGGTTTTTAAATTTTTATTTTCCCATTAATGTTAATTTAATTTACTTAATCTAAGTGCTAATGCAGTCTTGTGGTTGCTGAGTCACCCTGGGTTGACCAGGGTCTTCATCTTCATTCTCCACCAATTTTTCAAGCTAGGTGAGATAAGTGAGTATGCAAATCACAAGCGTGTAAGTACATTGTAGTCTCTCTCCTTTCTACTCCATTTAACATTTTTGTAAATTCGCAACTTTAAGAGTTACTGTATTAAATTAGGAATTGTGATTTCATTTTAAGAGTCAGAGAGGCACAACAGAAAAACAACCTCTTTTCTCTTGAAATTGATGTAATGATAAAACATTTATTTGGTCTTCCTAACATTCATAGAATTGAAGTTTTTCAAAAAAGGAAACATTTAAATTAACGTTAAAATGTCTTGACACAGCATACTTCTATTTTAGTAGTTAGCTAGTGTAGTTTTTCCATGCTAATGACTATATTTGAATTAAATTACATGCTTTTTGTAACACAGCTGTATGTACTATTTTATTCTGTCACATTTAGCAATGTGTATTGGCAAATAAGACACGACTAATACTTGAGTACTGACGTTTATTTTTTAACTGTTATGTAGGGGTTGTGCATGTGAAGGAGCTTATGAATGGATCTACCAATTACACTTATTATTTTTAACCATGGTCAGAGTACCCATACTATAAGACTGCCTGGGATTCTTCTCTTTTGTAAATGCTATTGGCTACATTCAGCAAAATATTGGTTCAGTGCTTTCATTTTGATGAGAGTATTTGAATATATAATAAATGTGGAAAAAAAAAACAATTTTAAGTTAAGTAAGAAAGTTTAATCGCTTTTCCTTTTCATACTTAAGTTTCTGGAATCCGTCTTCCTAAAAGAAGGCTAACTTTAGGGTAGTGTCATAATCCTGGGTTATGTGCTTTTGAGCATTTTTTGCAAATCAGAGGAATGGAAATATGGTTAAGACGCTTTAATAACTGCGCACGGTCTAATTCTGCTAGGAGTATTTAGCAGATGGCATGTGGTGTCCAAACTATAAGTTATGTCAAACTAAGGAAAGACAGATGTCAGTACACGACAAAAATACTTGAGAAGTAAGAGGTGGACATTTTGAATGGAAATTTCAAAATGAAAAATTCAAAATGAAATTTCGAATCTATTAGAAAAAGAGTCAGATGAGTACATAGAAGGAGACATAAGACCAACTTGCAGAAGTGGTATCAGACAAAAGATATTCTGTGGAATCTCTTCTGAGTAATTGTAGTTACCTCAAAACTCAATTCTAATTTATGATTCTACAAACTTATACAGGATCTTCCCAATAATATGATTCATCAAGTAGCTATTAAGTCTCTCCCTCAAGAATGGCTTTGGTGTGAAACCTGGTGTGATGATGAATCCAAGAAAAAGGCTAAAACAATAGACTTGGTAAGTTGTTTTTGAGTTAAATTAGTTTTATAGATTAAAAAAAATATATTACAATTTCTGTGCCTTTTGATATATGCATATGTGATATCACGGAGCCAGCCTTGCTGGAAGGTATTGGAACATGAGTTTCCTTTTGACAAATGCCTGAATACATACAACTTTCCTCCGTTCCTCCAAGAGCTATCCTGTATGCTCTGTACCAAATGAGCTTATGCTGAAGCTGAAAACTGAAAATTAAGTGCTGCCATCATAACTGGATAGGATCAGGTTTTTTTTCACTCCTATACATGTATTTGCCCTCCTTTTTTTTTTTTTTTTTTTTCCCCTCCATTTTCAGCCTGGTTAGTAGAATTATCATGAAGTACTGCTAATAGCTCTTTGAGTTTTGTGTGCTGCTACCTCTGCTGAACCTGCTGTGCAGAGGAGTAATATTATTATGACTCTTTTTTTCTGTCCATTTCACCACTATAAATGAAGATAGAGCATAGCTTAAAAAGAATAAAGCTGGATAACCTGCATTTAGAAAGCAGAAAATATCTGTCTTTGGGAATTGAAACAGAGAGAGAAAAAAATCTGCTGTGGCATTATTACCACAACCCATTTCCCCCCTTCATTTCTTGAAAATCCCCACTCAGTGTGAGTGAAACTTCAGAGCCATAATTCTGAAGAAAAATAGACAATTGGAATCTGGTGCAAATATTCCGTATGTAAAGAGCTATGTGTCTTTACAGTTAAAATAAGCTTTTTTGTGTGTGTGCTAAACATGGCTACTGTCTATTCTAGAAAGTAAAAGATTGAAATTTAAGTTACTAGACTATCTTTCAATCCCCAGTATCATGTCACTTTTTATTATGGTTTATAGTTATACTATTTTATGAAAGTAACCATTTTCTAGATAACACTAGAGGAAACATCACAATCTTAATAGAAAGCATGATATCAGTTTTAATTTCAATGTGCTAATATATACCTTGTATACTCCATGTAACTATGTCTAAATATTAGTAGTCTTCTGGTACCTAAGTCTCTACTATCCATATGGTCAGGAACACACAGAAAAACATGAATTATTTACAATAAAATGTTTTAAACTATTTAAAGAGGGGTTATTTACAATTTTTTTTTTTTAAATGATTATCCAGGTAACTGACCTTGCACATTTTGTCCTTCAAAGAACTCATAAATGCTAACAAGATTATTGTTAGGTATGAGATAAGTGAGAGCAAAGAAATATGTTTGAGACTTCAGATATTTCTGTGGGCTGCTTTATATAAAATATCAGAATCTTAACCAGATATTTAAACTGAATCGTGATAAGAAAATATGGTAAACAGCAGTTCTCTGCAAAGTAGTAAGATTATTTTTTGCATAAATGACTTTTTATTATGCTTTGCTATATTAATGTCAAGTTTCATTATTTGCTGCAAAGTAGTTTTCGTTTGAAGTTAAACTTATTTTTCACTTTGAAGTAAATTGTAGACCACTTTGAAACATTCAGATTATTGTACTAATCAACATATGAATACATAGCTAGTTTTTAGCAATAATGTGCGTTCTGCTGTTTATTGTCAGTGACACTGAGGAGCTGATCACTTACAGTTCCTTGGAGAGGTGGTGTTTTCACATTGTCTTTCTTTACATCTAATATGTTTCAAACTTTCAGTGTAACAATCCCCAAACCAAAGAACCGAAACTAAAGGCTGCTGCCCGGATTGTTCCTGAATGGGTTGAATATGACACTGAAATACGGAAGTTAATAGAGCAAATTGAAAAAGAGAAGAAAAAGGAAACATCATTCTTTCAAAAAGGTAACTTACATGCATATTCATCTGTTAATTCTTTAAAATAATCTATCTGAAATGAAGATTGGAATCAAAAGGCACATACATTGCGTCGTTGTAGTTTTCCCTTCAAGAAATTTTGCACTGAGACTCATTTGAAGTGAGTGTCACCCCACCTATGCTCCCCTCCTTTCAGATTTTACGCGTCTCCATGAATTTCCATGACACTGTCTCCTTGTCCAGTACATTTCTCCATCTTCAGACTGTAGTTTACAAGTTTCCCTGCCACTATCAGTCTCCAGTCTCGAGTCAGAGAACAAATGCCCTTTTTTAGTATAAAGGATTCTTAGTAGTTTTTATTCTTATTTAAGCTTATGGTCAGCTTTTAGCAAGGCTCTAAAAATGAAGTGCATGTTGTTGACTCTCTTAGCAGTAAATAGACAATAAAGAGCTTTCTCCATGTTTTACAAAACCAGTGATTAAGTTTCTATGTAATGGTGATACGATTTTTTTCCTTGGTTACAGGTTTGAAGCACGATGAACTTTAGCATCACCTGTAAAAATCAATGGTGACAGTGCAATAGTCTTCTGCAAAAGACTGACTGGAAGTTACGAAAGCTGCATTGGCACTATTGTTAACATTCTTCAATGTGAAGTGAAATATTTTATAACTTATGGTGTTATTTAAAAATGTTAAATGAAATGTAAAGAACAGAAGAGACAAATCAACAGGTACTTGCTTTTATTTAAACCAGTGTAGAGTAGCTTTCCTTGTTTCTTTGTTTTTCTTTTCCTTCTCTAAAAGACAGTTTGCCCAGAGAATTTTACACTATAAACTATGATGTATTCAACTCCTCAGAGATTTACCTTGTCAGCAGCTGGGGGGAGCAGTATTAAATATGTATATGAAAACTGTTTTGTGCGTATTACATGCATTGAGTACATGTATTTAAATATAAAGAATTTTGGTTATATATCCATAGTTTTGTCCTTGAAGAAATGCTGCGGTCACAAGAAAAATTATCTTTGTAGCAAAGACATGATACAAAAAATAGCCTGAACAATTTAGACCGCAGGAATCTAAATCAACTTTGAAGCTTACTGAAGCAAGGAATGTAATTATTCATTTTTTATACAGGATTGCTGCACTTTTACTACTAACTTGAAATAAACCATTTTTGATTCTTAAGCTCCTTTTGGTCACCTAAGTAGTATGCCGTAAGATTCCATTATGTGTTTTTTGGTTAAGATAACTTCCAACCAGCCTGCATTGAATCAGAAGGTCAGTACCTGAAAGATGTTTCCATTCAGTTTTGATTATCATTATTTTGTCCAGAAATTAAAATAATAAAATATTTGATTAATTTTGACTGTCAGTGGTGTCTACTGTAATTTTATAAATACGTACTCACAAAAACTGTTGCTCTAATGGGCTACTGATATTCTGATCTACAGAAACTGCAGTGAAAAATTCTTGCAATGCACGTTTGAAAATAGAAATTTTGTTTCTTAACCTAGTACCTTCAGTACGTGCTCTGTTGCTTAGCTTGTGCTGATGTTCAAAATAGACTGGATGAGACCACAAATTCTTATAAGAAGAGCTTAATAAAGTATTTCAATCTAAATGCTTGTAATTATAAAAGATAATGTACTTTGCACTAAGTGGGTAAATCAATCATCAGTTGCACATTTCCATACCAGCAAATAAGTGAATGAATGGAAAGAATAATGAAGCATATTTTGTATGCAGTCATCGTTCTCAGGTGTAGGTTATTTGAAAGCACTTCCTCTAAGAGCAGGTATTTATAATCATGCTTTGCTGACATTTTTAAAGTCTTAGTGATATGAGACATGCAAATTTTTTACAGGCTTTTATTTCTTACGTTGTATTACCTTTATACATTTTGAAATAACAGTTTTAACATATCATATGCAGATCTTAAAAGGTCTGTTGTGGGCATTTGCTTTGTATGAAGTATTCAATTAAATATTTCCTGTACAATCCAGTAGTAATAATCTGTTAATACTAATTGCAGTTCTCTTTAGTTATCCAATTTCACTGCAATATTTGTTTTGTTACACTTGTTCTCATAACAAGCACCATAATACTTCAGAATACCAGGCAGCATGTTAAACGTGTTGGAACATCGTAGAACACAATTGAGTAACTTGGTATTTTTAGAGCATAGGTGGACTGCTATATGACTTAATTATGCAGAGCTACTATAAACTCAGTGTGTAACGAAGAAACAATGGATATTCCATATATTAAGGGAAAAAATTTGTCACCTGCTTCCCTTCTTTAGCTTATCCTGACATCCTGATACTTCAGTCCGCATCACCATTTCACACTGATGGGAACGTCAGCTCGGAAGCTGGAGTTCCTTACCTTTAAGGAGCCTTGGTTCTCTTTCATTATGATCATCTGTGTGGGCAATTTCTGTTATGCAGTGCATTGGATAATTTATGCACTGATTTCTTGCTCGTTACACCTGTATCGTCCTGTTCTTTTTACAATTGGTTTACTTCTGTATGTTTTTTTAAAAAGAAATAGCTCTTTAAATACTATTTTCTTAAGATTACTTAAATGATTAGAATATAATTTCTCAGAAATGCAATTTGCTGAAGATATTTTGAAGATTTAAAAGTTCTCTTGCCATTTTCTTTGATGTTGTCTTTGTAAAAAAATGTTTAACAGATATTTTTTTCCCAGCATGTTATAATATTTTCAGAAAAAGCCATTTTTTGAAATGAGCTGTTTATAAAACAGAAAGGCCCAGCAACTATATGAACTACTTTTCAAAAGTCTCTTTAAAGCAGCACTTTGAATCATTAGCATATTGTTATATTTTTAATACTAAAACAGTGGATTGTAAATGTTGTACAAAATATTAAAGGTGGCACTGGAGAAAACAAAAACAAACAAAAGAAAACAACAACACAATTGTTTTCTCTTCCCCTATTTTGCATTATACAGTGAACATTAAATGCCTGGTTAATACATCCACTTTCAAACCTGTGTGCTCTGCACTACGAAAGGGAAGAAAACGCATCCTCTGTTACAGGTATATTACCAAAACCTGGTTCAAATCAGTAAATAAGTGTAGTAATATCGACTGATGGTGAGCCATTGAAATGAAGAGCTTGTTCAATTTATATTCATATTACTATTCGGGTGTCTTTTCTAGGTCTCATTCTTCTTAATGTCAACTAGTAAGTTTAAGAGAAAATGAACTGACCAGGCAGCAGTGCAGCATTGTTGAAAGGACAGAGCCTTAGGACTGAAAATATTTGTCAATAATGTTTCTTTTTACCTTTTTCCTAACTCAAGCACTTGCATTCACATCAAGATGTTATCTTTCCAAGCTCAATAGATGAACTCTATGGTAGTCTACCCAGACTTCAGCAAGGCCTTTGACATGGACTCCTGTCATATTCTCCTGCGGAAGCTGGCAGCCCGTGGCTTGGACAGGTACACTCTCTGCTGGGTTAAAAACTGGCTGCACGGCCAGACACAGAGAGTGGCGGTGAATGGAGTGAAATCCAGCTGGTGACTGGTCATCAGTGGTGTTCCCCAGGGGTCGGTGTTGGGGCCCAGCCTCTTTAATATCTTTCTTTATTGATGACCGGGATGAGGGAATTGAGTGCACCCTCAGTAAGTTTGCAGAGGACACCAAGTTGGTGAAAGTGTCAGTCTGACGGAGAGTAGGAAGGCCCTGCAGGGGGACCTGGACAGGATGGGTCGATGGGCAGAGGCCAATGGGATGAGGTTCAACATGGATAAGTGTGGCCACTTTGGCCACAACAACCCCATGCAGCACTACAGGCTTGGGCAGAGTGGCTGGAAAGCTGTGCAGAGGAAAAGGATCTGGGGATACTGACTGATGCTCACCTGAACATGAGCCAGCAGTGTGCCCAGGTGGCCAAGAAGGCCAACACCATCCTGGCTTGTATCAGGAATAGTGCAGCCAGCAGGAACAGGGAGGTGATCGTCCCCCTGTGCTCAGCTCTGTTGAGGCTGCACCTTAAGTGCTGTGTTCAGCTTTGGGCCCCTCACTACCAGAAGGACACTGAGGCCCTGGAGCGTGTCCAGATCAGGGCTACGAAGCTGGTGAAGGGCCTGGAGCACAAGGCCTGTGAGGAGCGGCTGAGGGCACTGGGGGTGTTTGGTCTGGAGAAGAGGAGGCTCAGGGGAGACCTCATTGCTCTCTGCAGCTGCCTGAAAGGAAGGTGGGGAGCTGGGGGTTGGCCTCTTCTCACAGGTAGCTAGTGATAGGACTGGAGGAAATGGCCTCAAGTTGCGCCAGGGAGGTTCAGGCTGGCAATGAGGAGCCATTTCTGCTCAGAAGGAGCAGTCAGGCACTGGGACGGGTTGCCCAGGGAGGTGGTGGAGTCACCGTCCCTGGGGGTGCTCAAGGAGAGGTTGGACGTGGTGCTTGGTGTGCCTGGGTTAGTGGGTGACACTGGTGGTAGGGGATGGTTGGACCAGTTGATCTTGGAGGTCTCTTCTAACCTTTATGATTCTGTAATTCTTTTTTCCTCTTATACTTTGTTATGTTTTGTTCTTTATTCAAAACCTGACTTTAAGTATACACAGGAAAATTTGAGCCAAACTATTGAAACATTTGCTGACAGGATAAGAATATCTAATTTTGTTTTATCGGATCAAATTCTTAATCGGTTTAGCCCAGCGTCACGTCTCTAACACATTAACACCCTGCCCTGAAAACACCTCGTGCAGGCTGATCTGATTCCCAGCACAGTTTGCTAATCTTGAAAAGGTTAGGCCTGGGATGCCATCTAGAATGCATTGTTTTATTTCTGGTGTCTCTTTTTTAGGATTTACATTTACACTGACGTATTGTCTCCTTTGTCACCATGAGACTACTCCTTGAAGCCCGTGCTGGAGGCTGGTTTTGGCTTCTGATAGCTGGAGCATTGCCCCCGGTGCCCATTTAATCCAGAGTTACAAAAAGGCTCCTGCAGCTGGGGGGGGGGTCCTGTGCCCTGCTTCTCTCAATCCCTTAGCTTCTTACACTGATGCTCACATTAGCTAATGTTTCCTTCTGAATTTCAGGCGTATCTGAGGCATGTCCAACAGCTTTCTGACATTTCCCAGCCTGCTGTGATGAAAGTCTCCATTTGGTTTGTGAATTCCCCGCCTGAAGGTGAGAATGGAGCAGTTACAGCCATCATCAGCATCGCTGTACCCAAATTTCTCTCCCCTGATGGAGAGCGCAGTCCTTTTGTGTTTGAGTCCTCACTCCTGTGAATGAAACATCCTGGCAGCCTCTCATCAGAGGGTGCCAAGTCCTAAAATGGATGCCGTATAAATAGCTTCCTCCAGTTACACTCTTCCACGCATTCCTCTTGTACCAGATTTTCGGCTCTGATGACTGCAAAATGTAGATGTGCAGATGGTTCGGAAAGTGCCTTTTACTAAACACAGAACTTTATTTATATTCAATAGCTTAAAACCAGAATCAATCAACACCACACTCGTTTTTTTTTAAACCTGAAGACATACATGGAAAAGCCATTAATAGAAATTGTGGAAGCTGGCTTTTATTATTAGATGATTATTTTCTACCTGTACCAGAGATGATGGCTCTATGCAGATGAAGATATATAAAAAGGCTTAAAAAGACAGATGCTGAGATGCCACAGCAAGGTATCATCTGACGTAAAACCTGTCCTTTCAAGGAAGCCTCCCAAAAACCTTTTCTCCCATTCCGTAACCTGCACTCACTTTCACAGATCTGGCTGTTGCATGCCACGTCATTTTCAACTTCACCACCTTAGCTCTCACAGCTACGTACCTGTCCATGCTTTTCACCACTGCATAAATACATAAGACAGCGTACATGAAGTTGGTTCCAACTACAGAAATAAAAAGTACATTTTGGTGACTGATAGGAGCTCTCTTGCTTATTTGCACTCCAGAAGCTTGAGAATTGGCATTGCTACAGTAATTAAAACAATCATCATCTCAACCCAGTCTTGTTGTAAATCACAGCTGCATCCAAGATTCTCCTGGCAGAACCACTGCAAATTCTAAAAAGGTTTGGTTGTAAAGGAGGGACTCCATATAAACCAAGTTTTTGGTTAACTTTGGATAACTTATTGTGTGAGTTATCATGGTTATGCATTCAGGATGCATCCTTCTACTTCTGGTTTCTGCTCCCCAGCCACTTGCTGCAGATCCACTTGGTCCAGCCACGAGTTGTACAAATCCCACCCTCCCTGCAGGAGCATCTCTGCCCTGACCCAGACTCTGCCAGGAGCAGGGGCTGTTTCAGCCTCTCTGTATGGCATGAATGTGGAGGTGACCTTTGGGGAGGCATCTCAAAACAGATTGCAGAACATCCCCCTTCTCATAGAGGGCTTCTCAGAAAGAACCACACACACACCACGGTGCTTTCTTGTCATCATAAATATCTTTATTGTGAAAAATACCATAAAATAATTCCCGCAGTTCTAGAAAAAACAGTTCTTGCTTTTTAGACTTATGATTTATATAAAGACATTTTAATCACTTGAGACATTTGATAAATCTCTGGCTAACTTGACTTATCCTTCTTACAACACAGAACTGCTACTTTGAATTTTGCAGTGGGCAAAAGGAAAAGATTCTCCCATTTTTAACTTCATGGATAAAATTATGCATTACAGAGCAAACAAACGATACCTTACGATAAGGCACTTTTAAATACAACTAACCCGCTATGCTGTACTGGCTGACGTCCAGCAAAGCTCCTACAAATCACAGCCCTAAACAGAAGAATAATTCTTATTCCAAACACTGGTCTGGAAACTGAAGTAACAACAAGCTCTTATGTTGAAAATTATTTTTAAGCTAACAGATTTTCCGCGCATGTCACAAGTTTGAGCTCTTAAGTTTATAATTCACTCAGAATCTGTTTGAATACTGATCCATGAACACATCAGTATTAAGCACACCTCAAGTAAAATGCATCCCCCCTTTAGTTTAAAACAAGTCAGAAACTAGTTCATAAAAACTGCAAGACAGGATTCAGCATGGAAAGTCTGCATCTACACGTAGGCCAATCGCCGTAATGCTGCTTCATGCACACCTCGGGCTTCACGAACTACCAAGACATTTACTTCAATGTTCAGTTGCTGAACATTATTGCACTACAGACACCCATTATAAATAAAAAAGGCAAGTTCAGTTTCCTTGTACATAGCTTGCACCATTGACAGTGTGTCACCAGCACTTGGTTTTTCTGAAGTTGTATCAGGAACTGCATCACCGTGTCTGGAAATCCTTGAAACATAAGTGTTTTTTTTAAGAAAACAAAAACACAACTTCATTTTTTTGTGTGTTTTCAGAAGTACCTTAAAGCCAGCATCTGCTCCTTTAAGAAGTGGTAACGTTTATGTGATCCTGCTTAGTATCAGAAAGCCTTACTCTCCATCAAGTTTTTTTCCCTTTATTTTCAAGGCACTCTTCCACAGAAGGGATCTCTGAACAGCATTCAAGCATGAATCATCTTCCACTGCCTAGATTCAAGCTGTTTTCCCCTCCCCTCCAGACACATGATCTTCCCCTTCCCATTCATCATCAGAATTAAACATAATCCTTTTTGTTCCTGACTGCTTCTCGTGTATCCATTTGTCCACTGCCTCAGAAAGCAGTGAATATGCACGGCTCTAACATCAATGCCTTGTGTGAATAATTCACTTATGAGGGGGCCCATCTCCCTTTTCCCTTTAGGGAAGGAGTCAAACTGCACGCTTCTCTCAGCCATAGTTTTTAAAACAGAGGATGGGAAGAGATAAGGACAAAAAGCTGTAGAAGGCAGTCCTTTAAAATGCAGCATTTTTAGCACTCCTCTGGCACACAAACTTAGCTGACTGGAATTTACTGTGACTTTACTGTGACTTGTTGAAGCTGACCACCACCCCTGAATGTCCAAAATTACAGCATTTTGCTCACAGTGGTCGTTCAACAGCATTTCAGAACCAGCCCCTCCTGTAGCGAGCAAGGCAATGCCAAAATGTTTCCAGAGCCCTGCCTGCACAGGACAAGTGACCATGGACCACAGGAGAGCGCTGGCAGCAACCAGCAAGGCTGGAGCCCCGGGGGTCCGAGGGGAACCACACTGACCTTAGAAGGGCACGGGCAGCATCTGCAGCATCTTCTGCAGGGTTTAAAGAACATTTCAGACAGGTCAAAAGCAGAAGCCAAACTTCCAGGAGTCATTGGGCTTGGAAAATACCTGACGCTGGGGTTTCACAGGCTGCTGGGGCGTGTTTGTACCAAAAGCTGTCAGGAACCACCACACGCGCTCCTCAGCTTGAAGACAAATCTCTGCTGACCAAACACTGACCTCTAAGTTGCTGCTGAAAAATCTGCGAGGCCTCGTGGCTTGGTAAAAATGGTGTTTGTAAAGTACTTGAGGCAGAAAACAAGTTATACTTCAACATCCCTTGCAGATGGAAGGCTTTATTTGCTCTGCCTGTGGCTGCATTCGAATAAAATGGGTGCTGGTGAAACTTGCCAGTAGCTTCGGTGTATTCAGCTACAGAACGAGGAGACTTCATCTCTTGTAGCAGCTCCAGCCCTGGCAATGCCCCTCAGCTCACACAGCTCTATCAGCGCACGAGCCCAGCTTGAGCCACGTGCATATGGGAAGAATAAACCCGAAATGAAGTTGCATTAAATGGGGGAAGACTCCAGTTCGTATTTTATTCCTGCAGTTCTCACACTCGCCTCACAACCTGGGTCGACCGAGTTTTACAAGTACAGAGAAGAACCAAACTGCTGCGCAGCTGGGGGAATGTCACATCACACTGCTTTGCTCAGATCTCAAGCAGATATTTTGTTAAAGTGCAAACTACTCAGAAATGATACCTAAAACATTCCAAATCACAGAAACAGTCTTCAGAAAAAAAAAAAAAATAACCACCAAACAGGTGTATTGTGTGTTGCTTTTTTTTTTTTTTTCCAACTTCCACGTTTGACAATTGCTGCCAAGGAAATCATCTCAATTTCAGGTTAACAAGTAAAGTGAACAGACATTTTCAGACATCGTTACTTACAAGTGATCTTCTTTTAAAAGATTGTTCAGGCTCACACTCAGCCTCCTCGCTCTGCCTATGGCACCGCCGTCAGTAATATAATACAACAGGTGGTCGCTGGGGTTTCCTTTGAACACTGAGAAAGGGATCGTCCTAACCATGTGTTAACGTAGAGACTACCGCAACTACCCGCTCCACGTTTATTAGGCCTGGATTCAGAGCAATATTTACATGCATTTTTACCTTTAAGCATATAATCGAGTCCTAAAGATGCGTTTAAGTGTTGCCCTGAATAGCCTCTTACTGTTTTCTCCACCCAAAGGAATGAACAAAAGTCTCCTGCGCATCCACAACAAACACAGGGGCTGTAACAAAACCCTTGCTCAACCTCCCCCCCACCAGCATAAGCTCGTCAAGCTCGCCACAAAGCAAACCCTTTGAGCACTAGAAGAGAGAAGGAGCTTTCTTCTAGTGCCGTAAGACTCTGGGATAAGGACAACATTAGAAATTAAGATTTTGGGGTCTGGTACTGAGAGAGTTTTTATTTTCTTTGAACGAATTAAGTAAAAAACAGCAGCAGCCACCCGAAAACAGTCCTGGCTCTAACTGAAGTGAAATTTGAATGTAAATGGTCCTCCTCCTGAGCCGAAGGGGTTGAATCCTTGCCACGTGTTCCAGTTCCTGTGGAAAGGGTTGCCCCCACCCTGCTGACTCTCCGCGTCCAGTGGGTCCTCTCCTGCGTCAAATTTCCGCCTCATTTCTGAAAGAAGGAAAAGAACAAGGTGGAACGGTGGCACTGCAGGCAGGGCAGCAACGCAAAGTGACTTTGAAGACCAAAAAAGTGGTTCGGAACCACCCCTAAAACAGAGAACTGCTGTTATCACTTGTATTGGCAGCATTTGTAGGAACCTGTTGAATTCCTTCTGAGTTTCTCAAAGCTCTCCAGGACACTGGTAGAGGAGAAAAGCCTCCAGCCCTGTGAGAGCCCTGTACTAAGGCCTTCAAATAAATCATTTAGCTTAACACAAGGCAAGCCAGTACCCGGCTGTCCAACAGAACACGCTGGAATTTCAAAAGGGCCAGGACAGTCACACTTGGAGCAGCTGAGTCCCACCATTTCTCAAAATGGTTAAGGGGAGACCAGAAAAAGGGAACCTGCTATGTTTGTTGTGTCTTACACCTGCTGCATTTTTAAGGCCCCAAAAAACGTCATAAAGTAAAGGAACTTCATAAGAGCAAGCCTTACCCGGGTCAGTAAGAACTTCCTTAGCAGCTGCTATATCAATGAATTTTTTCTCTGCTTTCTTCTTTTCTTCCTCACTCTGGAAGTTGTCAGGGTGCCACTGGGATGCCAACTTTCTGTACGCCTTTATGATCTCCTGCTTTCTGGCATTTCTGGATGGATAAATGTATAGGTCACTTATAAGCCTTCTAATTGTGCATGTGCCACACTCCTCAATCTACTTGCTTATTTTAAACACTGGAAAAGAATTCAGGGCATCAAGAAAATTATGAGATCCTATTTAACCTCCTTAAGGTGATATTGGACATTCATACAGATACAGAGGAAGGAGGCTGTAGCTTTAAAGACTCCTCTTTGCTTTGCTATCCATTTACTCTCTTTGGAAAGGTGCTACTACAGCAGTACAGTTCCCAGTCTGAAGGATTTACAGTAAGGTGAGACAAAAAGCACAGAGCAGGGGTTGAATTAGTTCTCAGTTAGGAAGATGACCGATACTGGTTCAGAACTGAACATTTGTTTGGTTCTCTTTACAAAGAGAAGCTGTCAGTTTTTCTAGGCAAAAGCATTTCAGATACCTCTTTCATTCAGTCCTTTCAAACTCTCCTGATCCATCATCGTATCTGCCACAATTTTATGTTTCTTGCTTTAAGTAATTCTTCCCAGTCCTCATTTCTTTCCCTGGTCATTCACCTCACTTTCAATCATCTATACTAAAGATTTCTTGCCAAGGCATTTCCTTCCTTCCCTCCCAACGGTAGTTTCTACCTATTCTTTCTAAACAAATTTTAAACAAATGCTACTTAAAAGCTGAACACTGCTCACCTAGTGCAGTAGAAAAGTGAAGGTAGTAAGACATGAACAAAAAATAAGCAGCAGAACAAATGCAAGTGATCAACTTGCTAACATGTGATAGTTTATAGCCAACATCCACGTCATCGTCTCAGATATTAATGCCTCACCTTTTTACTCCTAAGATTTTATAGTAATCTCTCTTCTGTGATTGCTTCAACATCCGCTGGGCTCGTTCGAGCCCCTCCCGAATCTGCTGGTCATTTTCACTGTTGGCTTGAGCAGTTTCGTAGTCTTTAATAGCTTTGTGAAAGAAGAAAATGGAAAAAGCATGACATAACTCCTCACAAACTTCAACAAGAACTCAAACGCTCTGCAAAACTGAAGTTTTGCCGTTACCACTTATAAACAGAGGAACTTGAACTTGCCAAATGTGCTTTTTGCAAATTAGAAAATGCTAGGGCAGAGGAGGTTCTCGTTCACATATAAATGAGGTACTTTTCTTTCTTTAGATTCACCGCACTTTTGGGAAAGGGAGGAGAAGAGAGGTTGTTAGCAGCCAGTCAGAATGCTCTTCGAGACGCTAGAGTCCTAGGGATGAACATAACGAGCAGCCAGACTGGGACAGAAGAGGAATGGAGAAGTTTCAGTGTGCAGTAACTGAAGAGCCAGCTGCACAGCGTTAGTCCCATACATTGCCGTGCAGTTGCCATTGTACACAAGCTTTACATTAAGGTTCCTTCTCCCAGCACGTGCACTCAACCCGACAGAAAGCAGAAAGTCTCTTTAACAACAAGGACGCCAGATTTCACATTACCAAGTAAATGCATGTATGCAACACCACAATTATGACACTTACTGAAAGACAAATACTCTCTTTTGATGCCTCAATATCAATATATCCCACAGACAGCTTCATTTTAAGCTTTGGGTGTTCTGTCATTGTGTCCCCCCACTACCCCAAAGGCACGCTTTCATCCCTGGCAAATGCAACTCTTGAAATAAAAGCAGGAGAGCAAGGGAGGTGCCGTGCTGCACTCATGAATGTTGAGGAGATCTCATTTCTAGACCTTTTTTGATGTACACCACATTATTACTGGAAGTAGTACCCCAATGCTTAAGACACCAATTTTAGGTATTCTTTGATACCAAGATTTATCAAGGGAGGCAACTGTTGAAGCCCTTAATGAGCCTCCTCTTCTTTCACTGTCGTAATCCTCCAAGTCTCATCTGCAGATCCAAGTCTCCCAGGTTTCTCGAGTTAGACAAAGCACTCGCAGCAGATTATTTCCAAGCAGATGCTATTTCTCAGCAGGTGTTACATTTGTTTTCCACTGTTTCTGAGCAAGACAGCAGGAAGTGCTAATGAATCCGTGCTATTCAGACATCTGATTCCACCGCAATCTTGTTTAGATTATTGAAGTTAAAAGAAGAAAAAAAAAAAGAAATAATCCAAGCAGCATTTCCAGTGCCCCAACAATTTCACATACTGTTACAAGCAAAACTGAATTTCTGTTCATTTTCACATCACCGGATGCTGTTACTTGCTGCTGGAACAAAACATCCTGCTTCTGGGTGAGACTTTTAACAATTACACTAATGCACGTGCCTAATAGATACTGCTGGAACTGGTAGAAATGAAAGTGGAGCAATTTCGTTATGCTGTTTTATCATCCCAAGACTTCTTCTCTCTCTCCACAGCACACCCCACAGCTGGCAACGATGCCGCTTAAGGGGCAAATATTTCAGAGCTGAGCTCTGTCCACACATGAGGGGTGGGACCAGGCGCTTTTGGAGCAGGGTGACAGCTTCCTGATGACAAAAATATCGTTAGGAGAGCAGGAGACCTGCTACTGATTCCAGGTATGCTGAGTGAGGTATTTAATCAGCTGCTTTCAGCCACGGTTTCTAAAAGCACTGATGCCTCCCGAGCTTACACAAGAATTGTCCTTTCTTCTGACTGGCCTGCTGCTTCAGAGCGACTCTGTCAGAGCAGTAACTGAAGCTGTAACGCTTACAGGAACAGGGCCTGCCTCCTGCACCATAGCAGGGTGGGGAGATGAAACATGTCCTGAGCAATTCTGCAGCAGCAAATGCTTCTCCTTCCTCTCTGAAAGAGCTTGTGCTGGATACTCGATAGACTAACAGACACTCCTGTACTTACAGGGAGGTGCCAGGAAGGGATTCATTACACATCTGTCTTCACAGACAAGCCCTGGATCCCGTGTGATTATGAAGTAATTAAAGGCATTTAATGGGAATCAGGGCTCAGCTATACATCCTCAAGTGCATCTTGAGCATTTGACAATGATCTCCTTCAAAGTTTTCAATCATAAGCACTTGGAGATTTCCTGTCCTTAAACAGGACGTAGGTGCCTCCCGCTTGGGGTTTCATTCAGGGGAGAATCAATTTCCCACTTTAAATATGAGGCTGGGATTTTAATTACTCGACTGCTCCCTGCAGCAGGGAGAAGTCAGCCCTCACTTCACAGCAGCTGAAGCTGAAGGGTGGGGGAAGCTTTGTATAAAGGTCCTTAGATGTTCTCAGAAACGCTGCTGTCTTCCACCCTTTCTTACAAGGAAGGGGATTTGCCAGCCTCAGCAGCGAAGGCCCAGGACTAGGTCACTTCTGGAGCACCAAGGCTGCTAAGAAGGGCTGCCTGAAGTCATTCCAGTCCTCCTTACACCTTGTTTTCAAGCGTTTGAGTCAAGAAGATCAAGAAAAAATAAAATAGATCTCACTTGTGACGTTTACTTCAAGAGGTGAGCACTATCATCTAATTCGTTTCCTCAACAGACAAAAAAAATCCAAGCATGCCATTGTGAGAGCTGCTGTCTCTGTGTTTAAACTGAGTGGTTTTTGGTTCAGTCGTGAAGCTGAAGCCCCAGTACCAGAACATAGAAAACACAGAAAAGGGAAGTTGTTCTAGGAGCATTAAAATTAATGGAGCTGGTTTTCCAGCGGATTTAAAGCCTGCGAGTCCCCTCCTTTATCGCATTTCACTGAAGCAGCCCAAGGCTTCCTAAACTGCTGCGTGAGTGAGCACAGGAACAGACAGATTGCTCAACTCTCTTTCTTAAGCCTGGTTCCTTGTGGAAATGAGATTCGCTAAGTTAAATTTTGAAGATTTTTAGAGTGCACAAGCACTTCGTACTCTAAGGAAGCTACAAAACAACATAGTGGTGTACTCAGAGAGACCGATTATTCAGTCCCTGTTTTCCAAGGCTGCGTATGCACCGAGCACCAGCCCCGTGGTTCTCGGTCTTCTGGGAGAGGAGGAATGGCCAGCGGGTCCAGCACAACCCCAAAAACATCCCTGGCTGGAAGATGTGGGGTGATGGAACACGGGTGTGTTTTGGGGAGGCAGCACTTGAAGATTCATCCCTTTTGTTGCTTCCCTGCTCTACAGCACAAGAAATGCAGCGTCAAGAACAGAATCAGTTTACTGCTCTTGGCAGCGTTACAGAGACCCAGGGAGGTGCAACAGTGGCCTCCCCTCCTCTACTCTGAGCACACACTATGGTACAGGACAGCCTTGTTTCATTCTGTCATCTAAGGACATTAAAAGGAAGCTCCTAAAATGGGCTTACATGACCTAACCATAATTACCTTTTGTCTATAAATGCTGCTCTGGCACTACTGTTTATATAAAATGTGTTTAAGCCTGAATAAGCTGAATGCTCTCATAAAGGATCCTGAACACAGCCCACTGTTGTAAAGAACACTCTAGCTAAAACAAGTGCACACCACTTATACTAATCAAGACAAAATTAACAGCAGATATTTTTGTAAATGTGCTACTACCAGTGCTGATTAGGGATAACAACGTAGGGTGGAATCAAAAGTGCATGTTAAAAATTTCTGAAACACTAACTGCATTTTAAGTGCCCACCAAAAGGCAGGGACAAGATGCATACAACCCTACCTTCTTCGTACAGGTCTTCCAGCAAATAAGCTTCTGCTCTGTCTTTCAGGGCGTTCACGTTGGTTGGTTCCAGTTGCAGAACTTCTGTACAAACTTTTATGGCTTCTGTAGCCTGCTGATTCTAAAGAGGAGAAAGGAAAATCAAGTTCATGGGTGGAGTTCTTTGTTTTGCTTTTACAGAAATTTGGAGAGGCAAGTGGAAGCAAGAATTACCTTGGACAAACAGTGACAGATCCTTTCTTTGGCACGAGTAGCATAAATTGGGACATCTCGCTCAGTTTTCATAACAGAGTCATATTTGTTGATAGCATCTTCATACCTGTTTTAATTACAGAGCACACTATTACGAAATGTAATAACTGCTTTGGGCTGCTGCAATTTATTTGCAGATGTTGAAATCTTAAAATCCAGACTTTCCCATCCTCCAAACAATGTACCTTGGCTGTAAAGGTCTCAAAGGCATGATGGGAGGCAACACTATGAAAAACCTTTCAACCACTTTAAGAATTATATTCCCGCTCCCTCTCCTGTGCTTCAAAACAGAAGAGCAGGCACTGTGCCTAGCAGGCTTTTGCAGAACACCATGACTGCATTCCCAGAGAGCATACCAACAGAAGTGTCTAGATTTGCTTCCTGCCCAATGTCCCATTGTCGTGGTTTAACCCGACCGGCAGCTAAACACCACGCAGCCGTTCGCTCACCCTCCCCCCTCCCTCTCTGGGACGGGGGAGAGAAATGGAAAGTGAAGCCCGTGAGTTGAGATAAAGACAGTTTAATAAGACAGGGAAAAAAAAAAATAACAAAATAATAATAACAATAATAATAATGATGATACAATGGTGATAATACGAAAGTAATAATAGTATGTACAAACAAGTGATGCACAATGCAATTGCTCACCACCCGCTGACCGATGCCCAGCCTAACCCCGAGCAGTCCGGCCCCCTCCCCCCGGCTAGCCACCCCTATATATTGTTTAGCATGACGTCAGATGGTATGGAATACCCCTTTGGCTAGTTTGGGTCACCTGTCCTGGGTCTGTCCCCTCCCAGCTCTTACTGCACCCCCCAGCCTGCCCGTTGGCAGGACAGAGCAAAGGCTGAGATGTCCTTGGCTTAGTACAAGCACTGCTCTGCAACAATTAAAGCATCGGGGTGTTATCAGCACTCTTCTCATTCTAAGCCAAAACACAGCATTCCACCAGCTACTAGGAAGAAAATTAATTCTGTGCTAACTGAAACCAGGACACCCATTCAGCACTTCCAAAAAAAAAAAAAAAAAAAAGCTTCTCTAGTTTTGACATTCGAGATGGACTAAGTCTGTCCTGGCATGAGCACTGTACTACTTGCCTTTTGTGGTGCCAAAAAAAAATCTTATGCCAGTTTGAACCAGGAAGCTGTTTTCTCCCTATACTATTTTCAGCAAGCCACGTAGCAAAATGTATTTTTGCTGTGAAGGTTCAAAGACACTCAAGTTCTACAGTTAATAAGAAACAGACTTGAACGCTCACCTAGGTATGCAAGTGTGTGATTGAACTCAGGGGCTGCTACAAGCTAGAAGAAATTCAAGCTCTCGGAAGAGTCCCTGAAAATGTGCTGATACTGAATTAAAGAGAAAACTAAAGTGAGAAGAGCCCGAGTGGACTGCTGACTTAAGAAAACAGCCTTCAGTTGTGCTGATTCACTTCTCCTGATGCACTTCCTTTTAAAGAGCCACCCTGACAGTGTTTAATCACTTGCTAGGGCTTCTTACAGTTGGATGTTACACACTTGGGAAGGTATAAAACTGAAATGAAGCAAGAAGTAACAGAATAGAGAAGCATTACACAAGGTACATAAAAAAGACCTAGCAGCCAGATCCACATCAGCTTTCAAGGCACCGCAGGAGCGCTTGGTGTCTTCAGTCTGGAGATTACATCCTCCAATACCTGAGAGTTAACAAATATTATCCCTACCTTGGTCTTAATACCTGCTCCATAAAGTATGCAAAAAGAAGACAGTGGTATCAAGAAGGATTCAGAATTGACTACGAGTCAATATTTATTTTAATTGTAATTTGAGAGCTGTGCTCAGTTATCCACTTCAACTGACAGATGCAAAAAGCATTACTTAATCAGCTCCTCAGTCAATAATTAGTTGGTGCCTTGGTAGTGATTTGAACGTACGACAATGAACACTTACCTGCCTTCTCTGATGAATTCTTCTGCTGACTCAATCTGCTTGTTGAGTTTCTTTACTTGTTTATAGAGAGAGAAACATTGCTTATGGTCTTGGTCAAGTTTCAGGCACTCCCGGACTTCACTTTTCACGGGGAGAAGGAAATAAGAGAAAAAACACCACACGTTATGGAATCTCATCTAGAGACATAACACAGCATCTATAATCTGTCCAAAGCAACAGTTGACTTCTTTACACAATCCCTCCCTTTATTTAAAAATTAAAGTGAGTGAAAAAATGTATTCCAGAAGATACAGGGATATTTGTCTTTTGTTTGTTTTTAATTATTTTTTACTGCTAAATATGCCAAGATTTAAAAGCATTACATTAGTATCTGAGTGAAACAGTAAAAGAAAAACACACTCTGGAAATTTCATTGCATTCAGCAGTTAGACAATTGTAGTTTTCCTTTAACTTAGGTATATTAAAAAATATATGTAAGGTGTAAGCATATTTTATGCTGCCTGGAACAGACAAAACTCAGGTAAGGCCCAAAGCTCCACTTGATAGAGTTATCTGCCAAACCTGAGCCAGACTTCTCACTGTGAGGACCATTTAATGAGACTCTGATTAAGACCCATACCTTTTAAACTAGGAAAAGGTCTTAAACAAGCAAAAACCTCCAGAATCCAGTCACAAATGAATAAAATTGATGTATAACTAATACATACACATAATTATACGTTAAAAATGAGTCAGCACAGCACAACCATAGCGTTATTTTCAGAACACGATCAAAAAACCTTGTTTTGTTCCTAAGCACAGACAAAACCATTCATTTGAAAATCATTAAGCTTGTTATGGGAAGAGAAAAATGGAAGACAAGATTAATCACCCAGCAAATCTAAGAGCTACAGAGCTAGCACATCTTCTGACTCAAAAAAACAGTGTGAGGAAAGAATAAAGAACCTTATTCTTTCATTCTGGTACTATTCTGTTCCTCAGACAGCTCTCGACTGCACTTCTTGAAATCACTAGGCTAAGTGATGGTCAGCTACCAAAAGTCACCATGAAAATACGCTGTGAGCTCCAGAGAGTTCATATTCTGGAAGAGGGATGTCTAAGGCAAACACTTCAGCTATTTGGTGTTCACCACGTTGAACGTACAGAAATAATTGTTTGCCAGATGTAAAACCTATTTGTGTTACTATATTCACACATGACATTTCCATTCGTTGTCAAATGCTGCCAAGAACAGAAACAAACAGGGGCTGAAAACAGACCATGTCTTTTTCAGCCTCATGTCTTACTGAAATGATTCTGGTCCAGAATGGTGTTGGAAGGAGTCTGAAGATGCAATAAATGCATCTGAGGTCACAGAAACCACTTGTATGTGGAAATTAATTATATCATTTGTCCATCTGAGCACAAGGAATATGAAGTTAGCAGTTTGGACTGGGCAACCCCAGGGCTCAACTCAAACATTTTTTTGTTTTCACTGTGAACTTAACTTGAAAGTAGGTTCAAAGTTTAAAAATACAAGTCTCCAAGTTTAGAGAAGCACTTTCTTCCAGGACAGAGAAATATAACAGCAGCAAATGTAAGCAACTTCTTTTTTCTACACTGTAGCATCTAAACAAGAATAAAAATTGCTCAGGCAGCATTGATGGCTGCTCTGCCAGGAATAAACATGATGTCTTCACAGTTCTTAGCTTCTGGAAAGGAGTTTCCCTTATCAGGTCCAGCCCAGAGTTGCTACTTCATCCAAAAACAGAAAGACAACAGATATTTCATGGTTTATCATGCCCTACATCAGCACATTTTGTCTCAATTCTTATAATTACAGCAAACAGTGAAATTACCTGAGTGATAATTCATGGTCCCCAAGCTGATAATATATCCTGCTTATTTTATAGAAGGCTTCAGTGTTATCGTTCTTTAATTTGGCAGCGGCTTTCAAGTCACTAATGGCTTTGCTTGGCTCCCCTTCCTTTATATAACACTCAGCTCGAAGTTCCCGCAGCTCTGCATCCCAAACACAAACCTTGAGAAATCAAAATTAAAGCTTGACTTTGGTCCATAACACCTCACTTCTGTCCCTTCCCAACACAAAACACAAACCCCATTAAGCTTCATTTTGCCAACTGCAGTAGCATAAGGTTCGAGCTGCATGCAGGGCGCACGAAATTAGCATCTCTGCTTCAAGCTGGATGCTGCGATGCACCTGCCCAAACTGAAAACAAAGGCCTGAAGAATTTGTAAGTGATTCAGTGAGCTCATGCAGGAAGATGAATTAAATCTCCTGGCACTGCTTAAACAGAGACAGTCTGCTAAGCCTCCAGGGAAGGGTACCAGAACCATAAATTATTGTATCTTCCCAAAAGAACAGGAGTAAATGAACAGCAAGGACCGAGCTGTCAGCTGTCCTCCAGGAAGAAGCATGTGAGTAAGTTTCAGCAAAGCAAGATTTGACCTCAATATCTGGATTTTGAAGATTTATACAGAGGTAGCAGTGTCACAGTATGGCAAGAATAATTACTCAAAAGGAATTGCCTATCATAATTCATTTTACAGAATTTCTTCTGGGTCTTATCCTTTGTTTTTAAACCATGGTTTTAGAGAACATAGCTCTACACATTTTTTACTTGGTGATGTTCTTAATAATTTGTTACTTCGTTTTCTCAAGACAAGAAGGTACCTGCTTCACAGTGATGATCCACCCTTTATGTAACTTCCTATTTAGCACGCACAAAGTGCCTACGTATTAGCAAAGAAAAAAATCTAGATGCAAACCACCTATCCCTCCTGTATTTGGGTTGGAGAACAACTCCCCCCTCCCCCTCAGGAATACTGAGCTGTGGAAAAAGCAGAAGATGATCCGAAAGTTGCCCCACAGCAAAAGCTTGGTTGAAGACTTATCTTTAACCATAACAATGATTTATTTCATTATTTGTTTTGTTGCAGCTAGTGCTCACTCAGCACTCTGCGCTCTCCAGCCTCAGCATAGATTCGTGGTGCTCAGCAAAACCACGCCAATTACACCGTGTGTTTGCACATTAGCGAAGAAGTTATTGAACCAAAATACGTCGGACAGGAGCTCTTCCCTTTCCCTGCATCGTTTTACTTCACACTTACTGCCAAGATTTCATCAAGAAGAGAGATCGCAGCTTCATAATCCTCTTGCTGGTAGGCAGATAATGCTTGGGAATGCAGGCGCTGTAGCTCATCAGATTTTGTCAGCTGAGTCTGAGCTTCTTTTTCCTCATTATTGCTGGGATTGGATTTGAGCTGCAAACATTAACAAGAAGAAAGGCTGAACTGCCTGTTCCAGAATCTCTTTTTGGTAATCATACCACGGAGAACTGACTAAAGCTGCAAATAAAGTAAAATGAGTTTTATAATTCCAGAAGTGTTTCCAACTCTGAATTCCGGAGACATTTTTAGCTTTCATACGAGATGTCAGAAGTTCGAGAGCTCCTAATTCCTCCCCTCACCCTGCTTGATCACTCACCATTGGACGCATCGTACGCAGCAATTCCTCTCCTGGACCAGGATTTTTATTTTAATCAAAACTTGCACTACCTTGTATTTTATACGCAGACCATCAATTAAAATTACCAAGCCCTCAAAGTCATCCAATACTTTTTCTCTCCTCCTTTACCCTTGAAGTTACCCTTTCCCTTCTTCTAATCAGCGAGCTCTTCAAACGCTCACACTTTGTCCTTAAGTCTCTAACGTAATTCAGCATCAGCCCTCAGAACTCCTTTAAAGAACAAAATTTCCCAATTCTCATATCTAAGCATATGAAAGAGAAAAGCCTTAACGCAACATGAAAAGCACAACCAGGTCCCACACCTCTGTCTTCGATTCTTCATTTGAAGTCTTTCTGACCCTTTATGAAGTTGTTTCATTTTACTGGCAGAAATCAAGTTGTACTTAGACCCGAAAATTCTCCTTTATCCCCCTCCACACTCTATCCCAGCACGAGAGAGGGATGCGATCAAAGTTTTGTTCTTGGTAAGTTGACTCTTACTATATGTTTCAAGAAGCTTTTCTTCTGGTTAGCACAGAAATTCTGCCTACAAACCCTTGCTGTTTTGCATCCTCATTCTCCCTCAAATCTGGAGCTCTGCATCTGCAATTTAAGAAGTTCCAAGAACACAAACCTCTCCCAGGTCCTGACCTCTTTAGTTCCAGCTGACTGGCTTAACTTTCTCCCTTGATTTCTCAGCATCATCTTCTTTCAAAAATTAAGAGCTTTTTCTACAGATGAGCTTTTCCCATTTCAACTTATCTCATAGTAACCGCACTCCTTAGACACACAATGTTTCTTGTAATTTATTTGGAGCACAGCATCAGTGGAATATGAGAAGCAATTTTACAATCTGATTTGTCTACATGATTGTAATAAAGACCATTTGAGTGAAACATCTGAGATAATTTTAGGCAGTATGAGCTGGCATGTCAAAGCAAAGGGAAACCTCAAGCTATCATTCCAAATCAAGCTGTTAAGTTATTGTGTTCCAGGTATCATGTATCAATAGTTAATTATTAAGAGTTTGAGTGTATAGTGTATTATACTCATGTTGTAATCAGTAATGTTATTTACAGGTTAAAAAAGGCCTCTTCATTAAGCTCCAGGAGAAAAAGCTGGAAATGTAACACAGTTGTTTGACACTCATTTTGCTTTACTTGAAGTTTTTCCTGTCCTTTTGCCCAGTGATCAGAAGCCTGTTACACCGCTACTGATAACAAATCTCTTTTCGATTACTCCTCTGTACCCTTCATCACCCTGCACCAACTCGAAGCTCTGCTCTGCACAGGGCAGCTGGATGAGCACGCTGCTAGCGGTGAAGATGCTCCAGAATGCAGCCACTGCTCTCCAGCACAGCATCCTTGGCAGTCCTGGAGGTTTACTGCATTCAGATGGCAATGCTAGATGAGTTGCAGTTCCAGTTGCAGCAACAAGCATCAGCCATCTGTTACAGCAGCTTTTGCTCACTATCAAAAAAAATCAACTTGCAACTAATTCCTTTAGAGAAAAGGAGAAGCCAGCATATGGGAATAGCTTTGTTGTTGTCAGTAAGCAAGACTTAAAAAGCATTTGCATGTGTGCCTCTCTCTCTCTTCTTCACTGTCAGTGAGGAGGCTGGCTTCCACTGAACTTCACCTCGACTCGACTCGAAACTTCCACATTACCTTCCTGCGCTCAGGGCAATAGGGAAAAACCTATCAGGAATTCAGTTCCTCAACCCCAACATTTTCCTTGTTTTTCTGTGCTTCTGACTACAACAACAACAGCAGCAAATTGAGTAGGCTTGTGAAAAGCTTTTTTGGGGGGAGGCCGGGACCTCTTTTGTTTGTTTTATCAAAGATCAAGGCATCCATGCACTGCAGAAGAGACAGGAAAGTTCTGTGCTGGCAGAGCAACATATGAGGTAACAGCTATGATGTTAGATGGAAAAAGGCAGTAAGTGTTCAAATACCTTTTACTCAGGAAACTGCAGATGATCGTGTTACCACAGAGCAACGTATGTGGAAACAATCCACTGCTAATGTAATCTGGTTAAGAGAAATTCAAAACACCCAACGCAAGTTTGCTGGGTGACTTTGATCAGGTTAACTTGTGCCAGGAGATGGTCTCCTTCACCTCCACCCAAAATGCTGGCCAACCAGCCACGGAAAAGTATTGTTCTATATATTTTGCAACAACCACAGGCTTCACTAGATTGGAAAAAAAAAGGATCTGCAAAAATGCAGCGCTCAGTCACTTAGTTTTGGCTGACATCTAGTGGAACTGCAAGTGGAAACTTCAGTTTCCAGGTTTTAAGTGCCTGTGCAATTCTGTCTCCCTCGGAAGCACATTGAGGGCACCTCAGTTTGGAGGTATTTATTGCCACAAAATGCAACTGTGAACATTTCAAATCCCATTTTTTTTTCCTGACTGTAATATATTTGACAACTTTTTCCCTTTCACACTTGCCAACAGGCTAGGCAGAAGTGGCAGAAGTTCTGTCCTAAAAATCCTTGCAGTTTTTGCATCTCCTACACAGTAACTCGGATGCTTGTCATTCTCTAGGACATCAGCAGGGCCACAAACGATATTACAAGGCACATCCAAAGGACAGCCAAAGCTTCAATCACTTTTGTATCCTTTTCAGAAGACCTTCATAAATCAAAGGATAGCGTTATCCCCTTATTTTCACCAAAAACCACACGCTTAAAGATAAATATTGCAGGGTTTTCATGGACTGAGGCCTTAGATTTGAGTGTTGATGTGCCACGAACCCACCCTGCTTACTGCTATTGCTTGGGAACTGCTCACCAGAACAGAAGGAACTTGACATTAATGCGTATGACCAGCTAACCAAAATTGGAGTGGAGAAATTAATGCTATTAAACACCGTGAACAGTAACTTTGTTTTCAATTTTTTCACCCAAGGACTTCTGCTTTATCCCTGTTTCATCCTGGGCACTCTGACAAGAGCTAGACAGATAGAAGGGAGATATCCAAAGAGAAGAACCGCTCTGCTCAGCAACCAGGTAACTTTAAAGAGGTTTAGGGTCCTCAGGAAACTTCCCCACATACTTTAAAACTGCGTAGAAATAATTTAAAGGCTTTTTTTTTTTTTCTTTCCACAAGTACAGATTAAAGTATAGGTTTACTATTTTACTGGCAGAAAGTTTTCAGTGATTCTTTTAAGATGTACAGAGAACTGTTGCTGCTACAGGCTGGGAAGTTTACCTGTCAGCCTACTCCGTTCCTGAGATTTTTCTTCCTCCCTCCATCTTACTGTCCAGACATCTCTTTCAAGGAGCACAACTCCAAGCAAGAATGGAGGGATGACAGGAAGAAAACAGGCATTTCAGCACTTCGACTGGGATTTGACAAACTTCTGAAATACGCTGTGAGAACACAGCATTTGCAGGCAGCTCGTTACAGCTTGCAGCTTCTGGTAGGCAGGGAAAGCAACACTGACTGTTAATGCAAACATCATACAGGGAAATGCAAACTGCCTTCCTCCTACAAGCCTGTCTTTTAGCAGTTCATCTAAAACCACTCTCCTTAGTTTCTATACCTTGATCTGGTTTCTCCAGCTCAGAAGTAGAGAGCATTTTAAAAATCTGATCCCCTGCCTTAAAATCAACAGCTGACCAAGCAAGAACAAATCCCCATCAGTGAAAACACGAGATAACATCTACTGTCATCCAAGGGAACACAATCTACTTCAAAGAAGGCTTTCTTCTGGTGAAGCCAGCCTATCTCATCCAGAAAACTGTTTCCTCAGGAAAAAAAATAACACCGAAGGTAAAAACCTAGCAAATTAACCTCCCTCTGGATCATTTTTATAAGTGTATAGATGTCCTCAACCATCTACATTAATGCTCTGCAAATCTGCACCATAAAGAAAGCAGGTGTTTTTCTCCACATTAAGACTTCCCTTGCAGTGAAGAAGAGGGATAAATGGTGAGAAGGTGCTGTATTTCAACATCTTTACGTGATATTTAACTTCTGCTTGCAGAAATGCATGATCAGACCAGGACACAGCTACTGTGACTGCTTGCAGACTTCAAGAATGTGTACAACAAATGTCAGATAGCCAAAGTTGCACCGTAAATTAAATCCGGGTTTGGACACCTTCATTTGCTGCTCTGCTGTGTGCTTACCCTGACTGACAGCAGCCTGGTTGGTAGCTACCCAGCCAGCAGATTAAAATGCTGGACAGCTATCAGGTCCTCATCTACATTCACAGCCAAGGAGCAGAATTTGAGATTATAAACTCAGCTCACAGGTAAAACATGCAATTTTAGGTATTCAAGACCAAAACTGAGTCCTTGCCTAAAAGCTACTGAGACCCCACTAGCACTTCTTTGGGTCTGCCCTAGAAGTAGGAAGACTTTTCATTTCAGCCTGCAACTTACTCCTTTGAGGTTCTTGACAGCTGATTTATGATATGAGTCAGTTTCTTAGTGACTACTGTTTACCTTTCCTGTGTTGCTTTTGGTAGCTAAGATACAGAGTTTAAAACGTCCAAGTCTTAAAATAATTTAGAAGCCACTTCATTTCTAACAGCCTTCCTCCTTTTCTCCCATCCTCTCATGTGTACATAAAAATTTATCCACCCTATGAATAAATTAATCTATTATGAAGGATTGCTTTAGTATCTTCTTACCTTGCTCGAATACACTGTAACTACTTGCTGCAATCACTAAGGAAGTGCATAAGCAATGTTGTTCACAGAACCAAGGGAAGTGGCACTAAAATTTATGACCAATATGGTATCTAAGTTAACCACTGAGAAGAAACTCTCAGTTTCTTCTGTCCTACTCCAGATTTAAAGCTCAACTGAAGACTGAAACAGTTTGGCTGAACAAAGGCAGCAATCTTTATTTTTTTCAGAATTTCAGCTGGTTTAGAAAAAAAAGCCAAGTTATTTAACAGTTGAATGGAGAGGCATTTCCGTATGCAGTATTGAGCAATACTCAGGGAGCCAGTAACTGTGGAGAGACACGGACACAAGCTCAGAACCAACGCTGCCATCCCATAGCTGCTACTGCAGCAGCTGTCCTGTTAACCAGAGCTGCACGACGTTCTCCCACAGAGCAAGAAGCAGGGCAGCACTGCAGCCAGGCATGCAGCTGCAGACCACAGGCTCACCCCGAGAAACTTCCTGAGGAAGCAGCAGCAAGAGGCCAGGATAAACCCCTGCTGTTTTGCTGCAAACACAGCACTGCCTGCTGCATCTGTAACTGCAGCAGTCACTCCTCTGGTTTTGTCTCATGTACTCACGAGTAACATTTCCTTTAAGCATCTCTAAGCTGCAACACAGAGCTGCTTTCTCCAGCACACACGACAAAGAAAGCCAACACGACAGCACCAGTTACACTTGCAAATTCTATTTGTTTTGGTATAAAGGACAGGCAAGCTGTTCAAACTAGCAAATATTGAAGAGAAAACAAATACAAGAATTAATCTTATTTATCCTCCTGCTCACAGAAAATTTGTGAAACCGAGGAAAATGAGTTCCACATGTTATCTGAGGATGAAGTGGATTTTGTTCTAGAGTTTATTTTCGCAGCATGAGACTGAAATAACTGAAATAAAAAGCGACCCACATGAGTTTTAGGTGAGTAATAGCCAACTATAGCTGCGTGGTAACTCCAAGCACTTTTTGATAACAGAGAGAAAGTATTTTCAACACTTTCACAAAGGCTGGAGAATTCCTTCACAGATAAAGAGATGCAGATGTATGCCACTGAATTAAGTGATTTTAGCATCACAGTGACTGAACTAAGAGGCCAGGATCTCTGCAATCAGTGGAAAGAGAGCCTGATCCATGCAGCCTACAGTCATTTCCCATTGTCACCTGAAAATGGTGATGGTAATCAGCGTTCAACTATGTACTGAGTCCCACGCCACCTTTCTGAACCAAGGCTGCTCTCTAGTACAGGTGTCATCAGGGAGAGATCACAGACTGTTAGGCACACACACAAACAAAACTTTACAGAGTGCTGTGCTACTTCACGCAATGCCTTCTTATTTCAACTTCACTTCTCCAGCCCAACTTTATCGTTTGTTCATACAAAGCAGCCTCACTACAACACCTTTAAAGGACAGGGAAGATTTGAACTTTGGTATCCACACGCATTCTCTAGAGCATCTGAGCTGAGCTGAGACCCGGGCGCAGAAGCCAACTTAAAGCCAGAAACCGTTCTTCAATTCAGGTAAGTTGGAGAACTTACCACGTTTTTAAAGTCATCCTCTGCTTCATCAAACTTCCCTTGCTTGAGCAGTAATTGTCCTCGCTGTAATCTTGCCTGAAATTAAAGAGGAGACAGTTTATTTCAGTTTACACATGGGTCTTCAGGAAATTATGAAAGTGAACTTGTTTCCTTTAGCAGAAAAAAAAAACTTTTTGCTACAAGCTAACAAGCTGAATAAGAAATACAACCACCTGCTCTTTGTCTTCCTAATGTTCTTAAGAGGGCTCTGACAGTAAAGAATGACTTCACACCATAATTGAGGACCAAAGTATAGACATATATATTTTTATTTATTTTTTTTTTTATAAACAAGCGTAGTCCTAAACATAATTGAAAAGAACACATTTGAGATGTTGCACAAAATGAAGTGAATGTTCACCTTACTCCATTGTCCTGATTATATGCGGTCACAGATTTAAAAAAAACATTAGAAATAAATGATTTTTAAAATTCTAATATTGGGTTCTCTCATTAAACTTTTAGAGCAATGGAAGCTATGTAAGATGACAAACGAGTGATTTGTAAGATTTTGATCGAAAAATCTTACAAATTTGTGAAGAAGAGAAGCCTCAGCTCAGCTGCTGGTCAGGAGGGCAGAAGAAGCATCTGCTCTCTCACGGCCTTGGTGAGAGGGGAACAACCACGACAGAGAAGAAAACCACTTGGTACAAGCCCATGAGGAACGTGCTCTGAATAAAACCATCAGCTACCAGAGGAACTATCCAGACTGTGCTCAGAGTACTTGCAAATTCTAGCACATACCCCTCTGCTATTATTTTACCCTATTTAAAAGTTTAGTGTGATAACATATTTTCTATTTCTGTTTAGCAAAACCTGAAAGCCAGCCTCCTTTGAAGTATTTTTTGTAACCACTCAGTTTCCAATCCCAGCAATACTTACGGATGTGAAGTCCTGCTTTAATTCCACCACTTTACTCAAGTCGCGAATTGCTGCTTTAGATTTCCCCATGGCTAAGTACACTGTGGCTCTTCTGTAATAAGCAATGTAGTTATCAGAGTCTCCCTCTGCAAGCGAATGAACAGGAATCAGAACTATCTCTGAGCAACTGAACCTCTGGGTGCAGCTCAACTCTAATGACTAAAAAATATATTACCTGAGTTTTAAGCCACTGGAAAAGACAAATTTGCATTTATCAATAAAACATTTGTTCCGAGTAATTTGTAATGCGGTTTAATTATTTAACAATGGAGATTACAGAAACACAGTACATTGCTAATAATTAAGACTTTGGAAGAAGAAATATGTACATCTTTTTAGCCTTGTGCAGGAAAAAAGCAGTCCCTGCGTACTTACCCTTTATCTCAAACTGCAGGCCCGCATTTGAGAGCACGTTAATTCATTATTCTCCTTCCCAGCCCCTGTCCATCACCCAGAATGCAAACAAATAATCCCCAAACGAGCAATATGTTAGTCCAACGTCATTACAGATGCATAAACCCTTCCTATCATCCATTTAGACAGCAGCAACTTCTTTCTAATATTTAAGTGGGCACCAACACCCCCTCCTAAGGGGGGACAAAACCAGGTGCTACACCAAAACCTGTAGCCTAACTTCAAGGCCACCACATTTCATGGTGTCTGCTGCTCACACTTCCACGATCCTCCAATTTTAACACCCTAAGCCTACCGCGTATACGGATACCCCTACACGAGGCAAACATAAGCTTCTGAAAACATTTTTTCTCCTTCTTATTCTTCTCAGTTACTCTTGAGGCTCTCAGGAAAAGGTAATTTAGAGCTCCCACACAGTGTAAGAGAGACTATTTACTGCCCAATTAATTATATGTATGAAAATCCAGGATTTGTAGACAAGAACACCCACATCTGAGGAACAACACAAGGACGTCTCTTCCACGCCTCATCGGAGGCTGAAGTTCAACTTGAAAATAAATGAAACAACAAAGTATTGCCCAAAATCTTAAGGCAGGTCAGCAGCTTCACAGCTGGCCACCCCCAACACCAAATCTCTCTGGAAAAAGGTATCTGCACTCTTTTTCCACAATCTCTTGGCTGTTGAATCATTGATGTCTAGCACTGGGTTATGATATTATTGAAAATCAACCTCCATGCTGTATGCACCTTGTGAACTACGATTATGGACATCAAGTAAACTCAAATATTACTACCTTTAAGAGAAGGAAACAACCTAGTGTTAAGTCTTACTGCACATAACTCAATGCGTATAGTACCACAAATCGGAAGATGAAGTTAAGGAATGTTATTTCTAAACAGAGGAAAAAAGAAGATAGGAAACAGCTAACCCAGAAAGCGTCTTTCAGCATCAGATAATCATCCTGACTGCCAGAAGTAACAACAAGCAACGTCAGTCAGCATTTACCCAGAGAGGTAAACCTCGCAGAAGTGCCACCAAATAGACAGAACTGAGGAGTTAAAAATAAAACAGAGAAGAAAAATGGACGGGATCTTTATACCCAACCAATAATAAAGGAATAAGCCACGCTGCTAACGTCAGCTCTGCTCAGATCCCACAGGAGCACTTGTGCAGCAACACAAGAGGCAAAAGGACAAAGAGACCATCCCCACAGGAGGAGGTTCTTCCAGGGCACAGCAAGAGAAGGAGAAAACACTAATAGCCCGGAACCAGTCGTATTTCAATTACATTTTATTTTTAGGCCAGGGCATAAATAGAAGTGTCTCAGCAGTGCAACTCATTACTGCGTAACAACTCAGTGTTACTACTCTCACGGGGAAAATACTGCACTTGCATACACACACACGTTATAACAACAAAAAAAAAAGAACAACAAAAACGTGTAATTGAAGAACTGCAGTGTTAATGGACGCTGCTCTTCACTGCTGCAGTCTGCCTCTGTGTTTCAGTTCAGGGACTTGAGCCACCAACCTTCCTTTAACATTCGTACAAGCAGCATTTAACTTCTCAGGCTGGTGCAAATGCAGAACTCCAAAATAGGTACTCGTTTGCCGAGTGTAAGAGTGGGAGACAGTGAATGTACCCTTCGCTACCCTTTCAATGTATCCAATTTACAGCATCATTTCCATTGTGGTATTGCCCACTGCAAGACTGAAAAAAGAAAGTGAGACTATTTTTACTTTTTTAAGGTGTTGAAGAAGAACGAGGGGATAAACCCAGCCTTTCAGAGCCAAAGATAAATTCTGATCTCGACGGGATTAGGTACAGGGAGCACCTCATCAAATGGTGCTGCAGCCACATGTACCTGCTGCCATGTAACTAGCTCGCAGAACAGCAGTGACAGCACGTTCACGTACCGTGCAGTCCATTTAACAGCTTCTTTTATTAAAACCAAAGCATAAATATTCTACGGCAGCTCTCCTGGCTCCTGCTGAAGTCCAAGCAGCTGCATGAAGGTGCCCCAACTTTGGTGACTCACGGACTTGCAAGAAAGGGTAAGTAATGAAGCAAATGCTAGCATAAATACATAAATAAGGCAGAAACGTTTATTGCAGATGTCACTTTCTTCAATTACATACCTATAGCCGCATGGAAGTGAGACAAAGCATCTGCTAGCTGTCCAGCAGCCAGTAACTTCTTTCCCATTTCAAGTTGCTTTTCTACGTCAGCATTTATTCCACATTCAGCTCCTTGAAGGAAAACAAGAGTGATGTTCTGAATGGGCAGCTTATTATAACAAATAAATACAATAATAGTACAACATATAAACATTGGTACTGATACAGAAGCAGGGGTGATGTTTTTCCATATGACAACAACCTGCAGCCTAAGGAACTCTCAGCATGCCCTCCCCTCCCCAAAAGGATGTCAGAGTGAAACTCTCACCCTACTGATACTTGAGGACTCTGCTAAGAGCTCTTGGCCACTTCAGGGACTGGTTATCTACCACATTTGTCTCTCATCTTTATCATTTCCAAGGCAAAATGTTTCCAGAGAGCAAGTTTTGATATAAACAACTATAATTCTCTTTCCATTTAAGAAGTAGTATGAAATTTGTATTTGAGTGGTGTGTTTCAGAAGGGATGGGTTTTAGCTCAAAACTGACGAACTGCTGCTGGTCAACCTCCAGGGAAAGAAGACTGCCAAGACTGCTGATTTGAAGTCCTTGCTGTACATATATGAAGTCAGCAATGGTGGTTTTTTTTTTTATTTGTACTGCTTCCAGCCTTCTTTAAATCACAAGAATTTCACTATGACTTGTCAATTTGTGACGTAAAACATGCACATGATAAACAGCTTTCTGACAGCATCCATTATGCACAAATTTAAGCAAGATCAATACATTAAAACCTTAAATACACTACCCTCAGAAAACAATGAACTACAATTACGAGGAAGCAATTTCTTTTACTCAGGTTTTGTACTGAAATCATCAGAAATGAACTTGAGAGGGATTCTTCATCAGGGAGTATAGCTATAAGACAAGGAATAATGTTTTTGAGCATAGAAGGCAGGTTTAGATCAGATATAAGGAAGAAGTTCTTCACTGTGATGGTGGTGAGGCCCTGGCACAGGCTGCCCAGAGCAGCTGTGGGTGCCCCATCCCTGGAGGTGCTCAAGGCCAGGCTGGATGGGGCTGTGGGCAGCCTGGGCTGGGGGGAGGTGTCCCTGCCCACGGCAGGGGGTGGGACTACGATCCTATGAACTCAATACAAAAACTCAGTAGCACTTTGAAGTTGGTTCTTAGTCTGAATGAAAGTCTTACACTACCCAGGCACATTAAAGGAAAGCATACCAAAACTTCTCACCCTGAAAGGTGATGAAACAACAAAGCAGAATTTGTAATGAAGGAACAGTAACTCCTGATCTCCAAGTCATCAACATTTTAGGAGTTTTTAGCATCCAAGATCTTGTTATTTTCCCTTCCTACTCCTTAATGCAGTTCATAACTTCCAGTTGCACATTGTAATAAAATTATTGAGCTGTCTATGCTAAAAATGACAAAAATGTCCTCTGTATCCACCAGAAAAAGCTCTATCTTTTGAAAAAAAAAAATATTGGTGATAAATCAAGCAATTGGATCCAAAGGCTTCAATTCAATGGTTTGCATTATATCTGTCACACAAATTTCCTTTTTTAAATTAATGGAAATAATTATAAAATAACCCCCAAATTTTGTTGTTTAACTAGAGGGAATTAAAACAATAATATTATTTCTCATACAGTCCATTTGGGGAACTTATTAAAAATGCATTTTAAAATCCATTCTGGGTGTGCACAACACTGAATAAATATAAATAGCTTCGCTGACAGTATCACAGAAGTATTTCTTGACAAGTTTCTCACATGCAGTATTTGGTAGCTTGCACGTGAATTTCTGTTTTACAGGAAAAAAATGGACACTTGCCTTTTTTCCTAGCTTAAAGTTTTGATCACTGAGTCATCCAATGTCCTTTAAAAGGCCAAAACAAACAGTAAGGCACAAACAAAAAAACACACGCCCTTGGAAAAAGTCCAGTTCCCCTGGCTTTGGGAGCGTGGTAGCAACAAATCAGACGTCAACCACAAGCAGGCTGAAATATTTAACGGGAAATAACAAAATTTACCCCAAAAAATGAAACAACAGAAGACCCATGAGCTTCATGCCCCCTGCCTCTCCCCACATATGAATATCTGAAGTCTCTCAAAAGTTGTGAGACGTGGGGTTGGATGCTGTAAGGGGGCTGTAGGTTACTCTGAGGCACTTTCTGCTCCCCAAAACACAGCATTCAAGTTTCACAGCATCTCCAGTTCCTCGCGGAGCATCCACGTTTCACATTTAGTCACATCAGCACTGCTCTAAGAATAGCTTCCACTACAGGACGTGCCTACAGCGCTCAGCGCCCTGTTCGTGCGTTATGCTCGTAAGGCACAGCAACCACACAACGCATCTGGCAGGAGAGAGGTTTTTCCTTGAAAATATTGAAGACAGCACCAGCAAATAAAGGAAACGAGTGAAGTGACTGTTAAGGGTTACTGAGCAGGAAAAACTTGACCCTACCTGTTTCTGAACATCACAAATCAGTGAGGGATCTCCAGGAACAGCCAGTGTCACTGTGAGCTACCGAGGAGTGCACAGACCTGATGGCCAGGCTGCTCACTCACAAACACAGCACTTAACATTTTGGCAGCAGACAGCAGCTCCAAAGCAACCACCCCACGGCAGACAGCCAAGGGCTGCCAGCACAGACACAGGAGTTCTGCACAACATTTTTGGGTACCTACTCCCTGACCCAAGAGCAGAGAGTCCACAGACCTGCTCCGGAGAGCAACCAGGTGCTCCTGCTTTCCTGCTCCGGGTGCTGACACCCTACAGGAAGACAAACAGGTGTAGCCGACCTGTCCTTCCAGTTAAATACACGCACTACAAATAACTGAGAGCTTCCTGGTAGGGTTTCTGGCCCTCTAACTCCAGAACTGCTTCACAGTTTTACACTTATCTATACCTTCCTTTTTTTCCCTGAAGAATTTTCAACTTTTTTTAATTTAATGCCCAAGCCAGGTCACGGGACTGTGAAAATAAGACAGCGCACCAGAAACACAATTTTCACTGTCATGTTCTTCCAAGCAGAAACATGCACGCCACTAAAGTTAATCAAAAAGGGAGCTGAACTTTTATTTTTAAACAGAGTTCAGTGGTTGTTTTGTCACGTGAAGGGGCAGTCCTGCTTTTGGGATGGTTCTGATTAGTATGGCCCTTCTGTAAGCGTGTCAGCACGTTTTGCAGCGATAAGAATGAGCAAAGGAAGAAGTGGACATGCAATCACAGTTTCAGGGCTGATCAAAAAAAGCTCACAAGCGGCCTCAGGGCACAGCAAAACCTTCCCCTCCCCACATCCAGTTGACATATGTCCAATTTCTATCCACGCAGTTTTACTCCCTCAGTTTGCAAGCGAAGTTCATAAATAAAACAAAGCTTAGCAAACCAAAAAGCCAAGAGAAAGCTCGTTTCTTCCTCACAGAACTTGTGGAAAGATGAAAAAACCTTCCCAAACTCAGGGCAGAAACATATGGGATAGGGGCGAGGAGGTTACTGGGCTGACAGTAATGAATTGAGCACCATGTACTTAAAACTCATTTCTTCTTGTTCTCCTTATTACCTTTTCCTCAGAGTGGAGAAGGGAAAGAGGAACAATATTTCCCTATCCTCCCCAGTTGCCTCTTTTTGCCTGTTTGTGTGGGTGAGCAGCCACGAAGGGGAAGTGTTCCCAAGAGGCAGCCTGTGCCAGACGGGAGCTCTTTGGCAGGAGTCAGGGAGTTCAAGGGGAAAGGGTTCAGGAAACAGGACAGGAAGGGATGAACTGCAACTTCCCACGACACCACGTATCCCAAAACATTTCTGACTGAACACATTTACTGGCCTGATATAACTCACATCCACAGATATTGACTGTAAGGTACGAAGGTCATGCAGGCTGTCACTGATCCATGAACCAGGTGGCACAAGGCAGACTTTTATAATCAAGACAACAAGATGCAAATGGAAACAAATATTAATGCCTCTGTGGTATTTTGGGGAAAAAACGCATTTGAAGTAGCACGAAATCCCTAAACCCCTTCAGAACATTTTCTGGAAAATGAACTCAGGAATTAAAAGATTAGTAAAATATAAGTAAATTCAGTAAGTGACGGGTGATGGTTCTGGGCCTTAACTTAGTACTTCACTCCAAAACACCTCTATTAAGCTGACATTAAGAAGACACACCCCCAATTAGCGACGTGACTTTAGTAATTCCACAGAGGCATTGACCAGGCTGGCACCACCACACGCAGAGCCCTCAGCCTGCCACAGCTGCTGCTTCTCCCCTGACTGTGCCAGAGCAGACAGCCAAAGAGGCGACTCAGCCCCAGAGGGCCACACCGGGGTGCTGCCACACTGTGACCGCGCTGCCATCCGATGCCGTGAGGCGGGCGCTCTCTGAACGCACCACTCGGCCCCAGCGGTTGCATAACCGGGCCTGGCAGCTCCCGGGGCGCACAGCCGGCGCCGGGAGGCGCAGTCAAACCGCCCTGAAGCCCTCAGACAGCGCCGGAGAAGGCCCGGAGGGCCGTTAATGTCCCGGGGAATGACGGAGGCTCACCGTGGTGCCGCAGGTCGAGGAGCACGATGAGGAAGGGCAGCGCGGGGCCCAGCCGCCCGGCGGAGGCGGCGGCGCACACCATGGCCGCCCCACGCCCGCCGCGACACTGCCGGCCGAGCCCCGGCCGCGCGGCTCCTGCTGCGGCGGGGAGGGTCGTGGGCGCCGCTGATTGGCCCGCCGCGGGGCAGCGCCGCCGCCGATTGGCCTGCGAGGCGGAAGCGGCGCCGGGGTGGCGTGGGGAGGTGAGGCCGGTGCTGGCGGCGCGCGTGCGCGCTGCAGGTTGGGCGGCTGGGCGGCCGGCGGCCGCACGCCCCCCTGCTGCCCTAACGGCGGCGGCGCATGCGCCGTGAGGCGGCGCGACGCCGCTGCGGGCGGAGGGTTCCCTAACCTGAAATGGCCGCCGCCAGTAGTTCAATAAAGTCCTTCAGTTCCCCAGCCCCTCTCCTTGCCGCCCCCTCACCGCTCCTTCATGGGGCGGGGGCTTCGTGCCCGTACCCAGCCATAAACAGGGAGGCAGCGCCTCTTTTCCTGAATTTTAGAGTTCAACCTACCCATTCTGCCGTCCCTGTGTCACAATCTTACATTATCTTATTTTTCACTGACGTGGAGCATAGCCAAAACCACCAGCTTTTGCCCAAACCGCCAGGCGTGCCGAAATTATTCAGGGGATTCACCAAACTGCCCCCAAACTGGTGATGTGACCTACCAGAGCACAGCATTCTCACACTAAAAGTTCATACGTGACCTGTAAACTTGTCATGGTCTTAGCAGAGATAGGGTTACTTTTCTTCATAGAGGCTTGTGTGATGCTGTGTTTTGGATTTTTGATTAAAATAGCAGCGACAGCACACAGTTTTGGTTGTTGTAGAGCAGTGCTGGGGTGGAGCCAGGGACCTTGCAGCTTCTCACACTGCCCTGCCAGCAAGGAGGCTACGGGTGCACCAGGGCAGCCAGGACAGCTGGCCAGAGGGATGTCCCACACCGTGCGGTGCCATGCTCAGCAGTAAAAGTTAGGGTAAAGAAGGAGGAAGGCAGAGACATTCAGAGCGATGGCCTTTGTCTTGCCAAGAAACTTGATCAGCACTGCCTTCATGGAAGTGGCTGAGCACCTGCCTGCCGATGGGAGGCAGCAAATGGACTCATTTGGCTCTGCTTGTGCACGTGACTTTTGCTTTACCTGTTAAAATGTCTTTTTCTCAACCCAGGAGTTCTCACACTTTTACCTTTCCAATTGTCTCATCCTCTTGAGAAGGGTGAGTGAGCGACTCTGTGGTGCTGAGCTTCCTGCTGGGGCTAAACCACAACAGCCGCACACTGAAAGCAAAGCCTTTGTAAGACAGGTTGCCATCTAACCAGCATGTGTTTGGAGACATCTTTAAATATTTTTTTTAATAACTAAAATACATACATTCTTATTTACCACAGAAAAGCTAATAGTGTATGTGCCTAGACATTTGTTGTTTTAAGTTATCAGGTGTGTATTGTTGAATAAACACTTCATATTAGGGACATATTATATAATGTTATATGCCATCAATGTTAAAAAAAATAATCATTGTGTTCTCATTAGAAGTCTGCCAAGGAAGTAACAATGTTGAAGTTCAGAGTCTGATTCAGCAATCACAGAAATTTCTTTTTTCTTTCTGCAGGTACGTTCACATTACCCTTTTCACCCTGCGTGATAAAATTCACAAGAAGGAAGATCTGATCCTGGAAGATCAGAATGAAAAATGAAAAGTCAGTTAGCCTTCTACGATATTTCGTTCAGAAGATGTTGCTTCAAAAGTGTCACCTTGAAATTTGACCTGCAGAAAGTATTCAGAAATAAGAACTCGCAATAATAGAAGTGATAGATGTGAAATGAATACTTGTGTGTCAGGTACGCCCTACTTCTGTACAGCATGGTAGGTACACCCCGCTCCTTACTGGGCATACGACTTGTTCAGACTTATAAGTCTCTGTAGGCGTCAATGTAATCACTCCTTGAACCAGCTCGTTAACAATGGAGCCTCAGGAAGAGCTCGCTTCAGGAAACAACCCGATAAGGCATCTGAGCTTGACTACGAGTCAATCAGGACTACAATATGACTACGAGTCCATCATGACTACAGTATGACTATGATAAATATCTAATAAATATGAAAGGAAAAGCCATCACGGCATCATTGCTATCTACAGAACGCTGTGAAGTCTGATACTGTCTCACTCTTCTGTTGAGGGTTGAGAGGGAGGATTGCACAACCTGATTCCTAAACAGATTGGCAGAAGACCTGAATCCTGGAAAATTACTGACCAAAAGCCTTATAATCCTATAAATAGGGATCCCAAACAAGAACTCTTTGAGCACTCCAGGGACCACAGCAGGCTGCACTCGATCTCCCCCTGAACTGGGACACTTCTCAGGGTACCCCTGAGGGGATGTGCATCTCAGAGCTGACTCCCTGAGGAACAATCTCATCTGTGGACCAATGCTGACATGGAAGTAGGGTGAGTAATTCACTCTAAGGGGGAGTTTCGGAAGCATGCAACTGGATTTAGAGCTCCCCCCTGGACCCTACACTAAGCCTCGGGTGACCCTTGCCATTCAGGAATCTCTAAGTCACTGTTGCTATTGTAGCAAGTTTCTTTAGATCACCATGTTAATTGACTGATACTTAGATGCTGATTAAGTGCTGTTAAAATCTTATGATCTAATCTTGTTATTTGCTGTAGAGATATATAATAAATCCTTAACTGCTGCAACATCAGAGTTGTGTAAAATCTAATTCTGCAACATGACGTTCTGAAGATGTCAGCATGAGGAGGAACATGACAACCCTAGCACTATGGGTAAGACAAAATAAAGAAGGCTGAAACTGGACCAAGAAGAATATAATCACTGTTATATTATTTTACCTGAGAGGGGAAGAAAAAAAAAAAAGAAAAAAAAAAAAGAAAAGGAAAAAAAAAGTATTAGGTCAAAGCCAGATAAAATGAATATGACAGGGCAATTTATACCTCCAGCCCCCTAAGATAACAACAAATAATATCAAGGGTGAATGCCTACTCAACAGGCCCTTAATGTTAAATGAGATAAGGAAAAAAAAAAAAAGAAATCCAGAGAAAACTGTACTTAATACTGGGATTCCAGGCATGAAGGTTCAAGCATCAAGTCTTGCTTTAAGGGACTTGCTTTTCATCTGAAAGTATGATGATGAATGCATCAAATGTGATTTTAAGTAGATGCTTGACAAGTATATATTTGAAGGTCAATATTTCAGGCTGACATAGTAATGTAAAGAACGGTGTGTAACACTACAAAGTAACATGCTCAAAGGGAAAGCATTTTTCATTGTCCTTCTGTGATAGAGATGTTGTCAGGTACACAGATGCCACCACAGTAATTCTTGAAAGAGACTGCAAGCCATGAAGGTATATTCTTGATGATCATCCGCCCCAAAACATATATAATTTCAATATTAAGTATAAGCTTGGAAGAAAAAAGTTCTACACATATCCTGGTGAGCAATTTCAGAAGCAGACAAGATGCAGAGAAGGAGAAAGACTTTGAAATCACAAATGTGTATGACATGCCAACATTATTTTTTGGAATTTCAAAAATAGAAAAGCAACACGGTTGTAATGCAATAAGCACTTCGAAAGGATTAATCAGAATTAGACTCGTGCAACAGAAACATGTTTCTTCCTCAGTCCTGAGTTTTGGAAGGAATGAGTGGATGGAGAAGATTACACCACGTTCAGACAGAAAGCCAAGGAATTTTCCTGGAGTTACTGCTGGTAATATATGTGGTAACAGCAGAGGGCGTCCATTAGCAAGGAACGACTTTTTAAGCTCCTCATCGCTTTTTAAGGGATCGGTGAACTGAACGTGGGGACTGACATATATATGGTGGATATTGTTAAGGCTTTATTAACTGAGAAACCTGCATATATATATAAATATATATATAAAATACCCTATGTATGTGTATATATATGTATATATATGTATATATTGTATATATATATATACAGGAAAGACAATACAGTGGGAAGTCTGGATTAGACACAAGAGCATTCAAGGTACTGGAGGGACCCTGCTCATTATCAATGTTTGGCGATAGGTTTTAATTAATGATCTTGTTTCCAGAAACACTCAATCAAATCAAAACATTCCCTGATGTAGGCAAAGAAGCAGTACAGCAGACTGTTATGCTATGTGCACAGTCCGGCATGCAAATATAGGAGGAGGTGAGAGGGGATGGTAACAGAGATGCTATTTTCAGGGCTTCTTGTAAGAGAAGACCTCTCAGACCTTACACCTTGTTTTTTGTCTCATCTTTGTATATCCCCATCAACAACTTAGCTGTATTGGAGCTAAATAGAATAGCAGTGTACATCTATTTGAGCAGCTCTTTTTACATTTGGATTAGTATTTAAAAGAGGTGGCTTTAGGGAAATGAATTATTTATGGTCTCCTTTTGCAGTAAAAGGAAGCAGAAGGGCTCCTACAGACTGTGGTTCAGGATGAGCACTTAATTTAAGTTCCCTAAAATTGTTCTTGGAAAAAACTTATCTTCATCCATAGACTTGAAAGGGGACGCGAGGGACCATTAGGGTAAGGATAGCCTCTGTAAATGATTTCCCCTCCATGCTGCCCTAACAAAATTCCACAAATATGTCTTTGTCCCATCTGTGAAGGGAGAACCATTAGAACTGCTTGTTCCAAGGCTGAGCTACAACCTTGTGTTAGAAGCTCTGTAAACGTACTAGTTACTACCTGCTGCTATAAATATGCGTTATGTAGGCCTTGAGTCTGCTTTATTCACTAAGCTATATTGCTATGGTTAATTATCAACAGGGGTGTAGGACAGAAGTTGAAAAAGGGGAATTAGACATCAGTGCTTCCTTACAATTAAATTTATTTTAAATGCATTTTAATCAGGGGAATTATAGTATGTCTGTAATTTTTCTTACTAGCTATGGTAGCAACAACAAATTCCAAACATCTCCTAATGTAGTCACTGTCTCCTGCCTAACTTAACCTTCCCGTAAGTGTTAAACAGCAAAGGGGACATTAGTAACCCCATATTACACTTTACCTTGACATCTTTGTTTCCCACTCAGAGTTAGAAGAATAACAGATATTTTTGTGGGCTTTATTTTGAACAAGAAATATTCCAGAAACAATTCAAATTCAAACTTAATTTAAAATTGAAACAATTAAACTTAAGCAGTATTTTTCAGGTGTTTTGATTTCAAAGAAAAAACTCACTTTTGTTGATTTTGAGAGGGCGAAGGATTAACAGAAGGCAAGCTATATGACATATTACAACCCCTTTTAAAGCATTTTTTATTTTCATATCTTAAGGTGTAGAACGCTTTAAAATAAAAAGGCTACTCTGAAATTAAAAGTGAAGAAATTTCGCTTTGAACATTAAAGTATATTGATACTTCTACACTATATTTGATCCTAGCTATATTTCAGAAATGCTGTATTTCTGAAATAAAACAACATTTTGAATATATATGGAATATTTTAACATTAATGAACTCTCTCTTTATTTTATTTTATTTTATTGAAACGACTTAGGAAATTCATCCTATTTTCATAACTAGTTTTGATTTCCTTGAAACAGTTTTTGGTTTACCTGTCATTTATTACAAATATTTTTTCAAGCTCAACTCCCAGTTTCAAATCTACTTGATAGCTCCAAACTATTTTAAGCGTTTCTCTTGAACATCTCCTCGATTTTAACAAATGTAGAAAATACCAGTGACAAAGTACGGTGCTATCAGTTGAGGTGTTAATTCCTAACTTATGTCCTGCCAAAACACCAAGGTCTGCAGAGGTCTGCAGAACTTTTACTACAATGTTAAAGTGTGTAAATGTGCAACCTTACCTCTGCCTGCTCCACAGACACCCCCATACTCCCAGGATATGCATACTCTTTGATCCTATGAAGTGAGAGTTTCCTGGGCTAATTAAGCAATTATTGAACCCATTCTGCAAAAGAACAGTACTTCTGCAAATTCTTACAAGCATGTAAGCCACAGATGTGTGATGCCATCTAGCATCACCTTTCACTCGCCCATCTTTGCGTCAGCAAACTTCATTTATCTTCTAACTGGTAATAACCCAAATGGCTACAGAATTGATACATGGCATTCAATGATGGCCTGAGGAAATGAGGCACACAGTATCTCTCCTCTGACCAGAGGTCATGCAGAGGAGATCATCTACATATACTGCCCCTCCTCACACTCATAACCTTGGTCCTACTTACCTTTTTTGCCATTCAATATAGCAATAGGTAAGTGCAACACAATAGGTAAATAAAAAAAAAAAAAGAGGATATATACAAGCTGAGAAAATCTGTTCACTCTTCACTTTCTTGCTTTCAGAAATCAGAATTTTGCTGAACTCAGGTTTCTGAAAAGTCCTAAAGGAGCAAACTGGACATGCCCTTAGATTGCGAATATCATGAGTGAAAACATTTGGAAAAAAAGAAAGGGGAAACAGATTGCCCTTTCATGCTTTTTGGCTGAGGTTCTAAGGTGGTGGTTCATTTTCCTTTTTCGTACAGTTTATTTCTTACTCACAAAAATGATGAAGAGTCCCAGTCACAGAAAACTGTAACCTGGTTGCTAAGAAAAGAATGAATGCTAATGCATGCCATTAAAAATTCACCCAGCAGTTGCTAGGTGTCGTAAGTCCTTCATTCGGTTTCAGTGTTTATTGACCTTTCTATTGCTCCTATTATATCCGATTTCTAGGTACAAACAAGTTAAATACCACAGAAGTCATATGATAGACAGCGGATGTTTTTCTGAGTGCAAATCTGAGCTGGACTTACCGGAGCTCACTGAGTGAACCCCATGTGTTGGAACAAGGACACCTGCCTTGCCTTGTGCTGCAGACAACCTGGAAGCACAGCAAACACAATTCAGTGTAGTGTCCCAGGATGACCAACAGGGCTACAGGGTATGCTGACAGCATAGCAACAGCATGTAGTGAGCCAGGCTGAAGTTCTCATCACTCCTTACCTCACAGAGGCATGCAGCATGTGCCCTGAAACTCTCGGCCATGTGAAAATTATGACAGGTCAAGAAAGTATCCGTGTGATAAAACCATGATGCACTTTCTCTTTTAAATACCTGTAATTACCTTATTGTACACATACTGAGAAAAAAGTTAATGGGAGGGCAAAAAGTCATCAGAAAGGAAACAGTAATTTCAGCAAAGAAGGAACTTCAAAACGCTGTTCTTGGCATATGACTTAGGTGTTACTGCAAATACAAAAGTCAGGAAACTATTCCAGTAATATCTATGTTTAAAGTAGATAAAACTCACAATCAGTGTGTTTGCAGACGTTTCGTTAGAGTTAACTTGAATTCCCTCCATGTCTGGCAGAAAGGAAGATAAATGAATTGTATAGCTGTTTCGGTAAAATCCAGCTAGACTTGTTAGATGAAGACAAACCTTTAAGAGAAACTGTTTTATTTGAGGAGAAGAAGATTTAGTCAGAGAGAAGTACACAAACCTGAAAATGAAATTTGTTAAACTACATGGGGCAGTGTCTCTTTGAGCTACTTGATCATAGCGGGTGTTGGTTGGGACTGTGGAGGAGGCACAGGACTCTTTCTGACAGAGGAGACTTGGGAGAGTGGCTCATCCTACTTTTCTTTTCTTTTATATGCTTTGTTTTCCTGTGATGAGAGTATGTGTTTAAGACTGAAAGAATGGAAATACTATAGCCACTAATGTTGGAAAATGTGCAGCAGAGGGAGTTGGCAGGAAGGAAAAGATTAAATAAACTAAGAATGTGGCCAGATTCATTATTATACCTGTATCATGCTACTCGAGTCAACTTTTGCCAAAGTTAATGATTACTGGCATGCGTCACTCCAAGATCACTGTAAGAGAAAAATTACTGAAGAGTCTGTTTTGCAGTTCACAAGACAATTTTTCCACTGTCCTCTCAAATTAAAACATCTTGCAGAACACGTACGGTGTCCTCCTCCATCCCACAAAACATGCGGATAATTTTTTTCACTCGACACGTTGCCTCAGGGCCCCGGGGGCACCACAAGGCCTCTCTGTCCCTGCCCAGCCTCCTCTGCACAGATCCCAGGACCCCACGTCACCCTCGCCAGCTCGTCGGTCCCAGCCCCAGCAAGGCCGCAGCAGGGCTGGTCTCCAGCTCCATGTTGCATAGTCCTGCCTAGATATGGCCCCTCTGAGCTGGGCCCAGCTGTGGGCCTACATCCCAGCCCAATCTCAGCCCATCCCAATCCCCAGAGAGGTTCACGGGGCCCTGGGCTGGGTGTCCCCAGCTGCCCAGCTCTTGGTGGGGTTGTGGGACTGGCCCTGGCTGCTGGGCCCTGCCTTTTTGGACACCCTGGGGAGCAGGAGGCAGAGCTGAGCCCTGACAAACTGCCCTGATAGCCAGCACATCTCCCGAGTAGATGCCATCGTTTCCCCCCTCACAATCAGAATAACCTCCCCTCTCTGTGTTCTCCAGTTGCAGATAGCAAGGCTCTGCAAGCCTGCCTCACAAACACCTTGCTCCAATCACAGCATACGAGATTTACTTCTTGCACTTTAAATCACTTTGCTGATCCCATTTTAATCCTTCAATTCTTAGCTGTCCTCACCAGCTACCCCATTAGAAAAAAAAAAAATTTTTTTTTTTTTTCTGCTTCCTAGAAAGTTCAGTTCTTCCCTTTTCCTGAAGTTTTCCTTTTTCCTGAACTGTACTAAGAAATAGCATAGTCAGCATTGCACTATGTCAACAAAACATGAAAAACCCTCCTAGAACAGTGGATAATACAAAATAGTTTCATAAAACCCTCATGCACACAAACTACCTTTAGAGGGTTCTGTTAAGTGCCAGTCCTCTACATTAAGTAGATGGCGACAGAAGTAATGTAGACTTAACTACATCAATGTAGACGTTAAGTCTACATTATTTGATAAAGTCAAACCACTAACTGGGCATGATCTTTAGTTAAACAGTCCCAGTTAACAGCTGTTTACCAGTTCCAGTTGCCCGTAGAAGACTGGTGTATGGTAGTGAGCAACAATGAGATACTGTCTAGAATAAGGAAAGCGTGTAAAATTTGAAGTGTGAAAGCACTGGGTAAAAGAAACTGTGAATATAAAAACTGCAAGGGGAAGAAAAGGTTTTGAGTAAGGACTCCAGAATCATTGAATCATAGAATCATTAAGGTTGGAAAAGACCTCCAAGATCAGCTAGTCCAACCGTCCAACTACCACCAACATTGACCACTAAATCATGTCCCTAAGCACCACATCTACCCTTTCCTTAAACACGTCCAGGGACGGTGACTCCACCACCTCCCTGGGCAGCCCGTCCCAGTGCCTGACTGCTCTTTCTGAGCAGAAATGTCTCCCAATTTCCAACCTGAATCTCCCCTGGTGCAACTTGAGGCCATTCCCTCTAGTCCTATCACTCATTATCTGGGAGATAAGGCCGACGCCCAGCTCCCCACAGCTTCCTTTCAGGTAGCTGCAGAGAGCAATGAGGTCTCCCCTGAGCCTCCTCTTCTCCAGACCAAACACCCCCAGTTCCCTCAGCCTCTCCTCACAGGACTTGTGCTCCAGGCCCTCCACCAGCTTCGTAGCCCTTCTCTGGACACTTTCCAGGGCCTCGATGTCCTTCTGGTAGTGAGGGGCCTAAAGCTGAACACAGCACTTAAGGTGCAGCCTCAACAGAGCAGAGTTCAGGGGGACGATCACCTCCCTGGTCCTGCTGGCTGCACTGTTCCTGATGCAAGCCAGGATGGTGTTGGCCTTCTTGGCCACCTGGGCACACTGACGGCTCATGTTCAGGTGAGCATCAGTCAGCACCCACAGATCCTTTTCCTCTGCACAGCTTTCCAGCCACTCTGCCCAAGCCTGTAGTGCTGCATGGGGTTGTTGTGGCCAAAGTGGCCGCACTTATCCATGTTGAACCTCATCCCATTGGCCTCTGCCCATCGACCCATCCTGTCCAGGTCCCCCTGCAGGGCCTTCCTACTCTCCGTCAGACTGACACTTTCACCAACTTAGTGTCATCTGCAAACTTACCGAGGGTGCACTCAATTCCCTCATCCAAGTCCTCAATAAAAATACTGAAGAGGATGGGCCCCAAAACTGAACCCCGGGAAACACCACTCCTTATGAGTCACCAGCTGGTTTTAAGAAAGTCTTAAATGGCTTAGCCTAAATTTTAGCTGTCCCCAAACCTGATTCAGCTATCATCTATAACTCTTAAAAGAAGGTTGGAAGCTAACTAGAGAAGACAGTATTTCACTTTCTCCTAGGCACCAAAGGAAAAAAACATCACTTTTTCTGAAAGTGCCCAATGCATCCTGTCTTCAAGAAATGAGCTGCTTGGTGTCCTCTTCTCTGCTTCATGGTGTGCACAAGCCAGGCATGTCCCTCAGCTAGTTCACCTGAGGAGCATATCCCATGTGTGTTCTCACAGTGTGACTGTTAATTTGCCTAGCAAAAATCTAACAGTGACGGCTGAACTTCAGAAGAAGGACAGTGGAGAAAGTTCATCACCTCTCAAGACAGCAGTTCAAAGGCTACATCACCTGTGCCACTGGCTATCAGCTGACACCTTTGTGGCAGATGGAGGTGCATTCTTGACCCCTCTCTTGACGGAGAGGAAACCATGAGAGACAGCACAACAGTGACTTAACCCATGAAGTGTGAGAAATCAGAACATTTTACTCCAGAAAATCTTTAGCAGGAATAGAGGTGTTATGTGCATCATGCAGTATATGTGTAACGAATGGATGAAACATAAAGAGTACTGGTATGTAAGTATTGCACAGAGGGCCAAAGCACAGATTAAATCCACAGCAGAACTGACGTGTTCCAGGCATGTTGGATTTATGGTAATTGCTCACCACTGTGTGTGCATGATCAGTAATCACCTGTCTGTCTGCTCCAGCCAGACTGCTGGCTGCCATAAGCTTCTTGCATCGAATCAGACAGATGGGCAAAGGCTAAGATGTTCTCAGTCCTCTGCTAGCAAATCCATGCACATTTTAGGAGAGTACCTTCATCACCAAGCTGTTTGATACAAGTTGAGGAAGGAATGATAAATAAAGACTACTCACTCTTGCCAAGTGTCTAACGGACAGGGTGATGTCCCTACCCTCACTGGACAGAAAACTTCCTTCTAGCTCTTGTTGCAAGGGCTGATTTTGTATTTTGTATTAAACAGATACTAGAATAAGCAAACAAGATCCAAGTATATCCGCGTCCTTCATGCACACCTCCCCTAATCAATTGACATGAATCTCAAACATTTTCTCACCCAGTCAATATTTATGTGATGTTAAAAACAGTTTTGACAAGAGAGACTTAGAAGGCACGCTGAACAGGCTGTTGTGTTACTGCTGCAGCACTTCCAGAAGGGCATGGATATAAAACTTCTTGGGCACAGAAGGGACTAAAAATGCACTTTTTGCTTTCTTTTCTTCTTTTATTTTTTCTTCAGCCATTCCCGTAATGTTCATCAAGATGTTATTACGTTTTTGCTGCTAGGCCTGGACCACAGAGACTGTGACTGTGACATTGCCTAGCCACAGAGGAAGGAAAACTCAAACAAAGGTTTGCAAATAAAAATTTTGAAAACAAAAAGCACTCTCTTCTGTATTGGTATTAAGATTTACCACGCAAAAGCCTTGGTATCTTCCTCTGGCAATACCTGCATGAGCAATTAGCGCAGCCCAATACAAACAGCAGATCTCCTGAAGCAAAAGTCAGTAATGGGGACCAGAATTCCACATTTTACACATGGTCAGGTTTCATGTCAGACCAGCTCTAACCTGATCCTATAGACTGAAGGCCTGTTAGTGACTGGAGCACACTGAGGAAACCTTAGGACATTAAATACTGAGGCATGGGCAGGTGTGGCTTGTGTTGCACCCCATCCTTAGGGGATTTGGGAGGGAGTGGGGAGGCTGCTTTGGCCAGGGCATGGAGCTTGCCTCAGGGCCTGCAGGCCCATGGGGTGACACACCGCCTTCCCCTGGGGACCTGGCCAGGGTCCCTGGCTTTATCCCCAGTGTGGGCAAGCCTCATCGAGGACAGCATGTCTTAGCTAAATGCAGCCTCCTTGGGACTACCCTTTTCGGTCTCTGCAGTATCATACCAACGCTTCTAAAGAAGATGAGCAGAATATTTTCTTGCTGCTTTGAGAGCCAGAGCACTGCAAAGTTCAGTGATAAGCCAGGCAGATTGTAATTCATGTAAATAAATGATGTTTAATGAATTTCTTTGAAGACAGCAATTACTCATGGAAAACAAGGTGGCAAAAATTCCTTCCCTGCAGGAGAAGACAGCCGTGTTGGACTGCAATATTACAAATACCACATGGTATATGCAAGCTTAAATGACTTGAAAACTGATCTCCAGCGCACTTTGTGGGCATGAGCCACTGTATGCATACGTTAAGTTCTATTGCTGCTGAAAATCAGAGCAAAGAACTTCTCCTTTCCTGTGGACTAACGCTACATTTTGTCAAAATCTTCTTTCAGCCCATCTGTAGACATCTTTCTGAATTTAAAAAACATCATGGTGAGTGATGGAAGATCCTCAGGGAAGGTGCAATGAACCTTAAGTATTGCAGTAAAGTGTGGCCAGCAGGCTTAAGGTTAAGTGTCCAAAAAGCAAGCGGTAGTGCCAAGTGTTTTGGAAGATTGCCTTCCACGGTGGCTTGAGCCAACAAGCAGGAGGGCTCACTGTCCTTCATTCATGTTATCAACTTCACTGTTCTAAGGTGAAAAATATACTGAAATTCACTTTGTAGACTCTGTGAAACTTTTTGGTGGGCCAAGGTATATACTTGGAAAAGATGATTTTCAACCTTTTTCCAAAAGTGGAGAAGACAAAAGGTGTAACATTTCTTTACATAGAGGAAACAAGAAAGAAGTCCTCATGTTTCTCTGGGTGTGAAAAGGAAGGAACATCCTTCATTTTTCCCTTTGTGAAGGAGTGGACGTAGAGGTGAAGAATTGGAGAGTCTGGTAATACTTGTGATCCTGAAGTGGGTGTGTGACCCTTTCTGAGACTGATCTGGGTCTCTCTGATGTTGGCTGGGGTTAGGCTTTGCTAGCTGAGGCTGAAGGGCTGAAGGAAACAAAGGTCCATATTTATGGTGCACGAGCCTGCTCTCTGCCCACGTTTCTCGTAGGAGGAATGGGCTTGTGCAGCCCTGCTTGCCTCCTGACGTGGAGTCAGGACACAGCCAGAGTGCACGTAGAGACAACTTGTGGCGGGTACCCTACAGCAACTCTGTCCCGTGACCATCAGGTGGATGTATATACTCAACCTTTGCCTGCAAAGATGTGGGGAGGCTGGGTTTGCAGGAATATCTAGTGTGTTTTATTAGATTGATTCATATATATGGGGAAAGTGAACAAGCTTTTGGGCACAACTGTATTAACCTTTAGAAAATCCCCAGAGGTCCCTTGTGAACAACATTACCATGAGCCTATTATGTAGGATGTAGAGAATCCTATGGGACGGGGTGTGTGATCACGTAGGTGTTGTGTGGATATTCCCGGGGAGGTACATAACAGGGATGCGAGACTGAAGTGCGTGTAGAAGGGATTGAAAAGACTGAAGAAATGGTAACAGGAAGAGTGGGTTTTTGGAGAAGAGTAGTAGAGATGAGCAAGGAAACGGGATAATTTCGCGTGACGGAGGAGACTATTCCTGCTTGGGGACAGTGCTTGAAGCAACTAACCACACACTGCGGCTCAGGGCACGCACCCGCACCATGGGGGCACCAGCTGAGGTTTTTGGGGTGCGGAGCAGCGCCCTGAGGGCAGCGAGGCGGCGGGACGGGACGGGGGCGGCGCTGTGGCGGGCGGGGGGCCATGGCGGCGGGCGGGGCCGCGCCTCGCTCCATTTTCTTCCCTTCCCTCCCCTTTTTTCCCCCCTCTCCCGCTCCGCGCAGGCCCGGGCCGCGGCTGCCGTAGCAACGCGGAGGACGCCGGAGCCCGAGGGCCGGGGCCTGAGGGCCGGAGCCCGGCCATGGTGAGCAGCGGGGCGGTGTGTGGAGGGAGGGAGGGAGGGACGGGGAGGAGGGGGAGGGGGGGGGGGGGGGGTGGAAGCGGCCGTCCCGCCGCCATCTCAGCGCCTCTCTCCGCCCCGCAGCCCTTCACGGAGCGCGGCTACTGCCCGGCGGCGGCGGTGGGGGGAGCCGAGCCGCCGCCGTTCGCCGCCTTCCAGTTCCGCGGGCGCCTGGAGGGCCCGGACTGGCGTCGCCTGAGCGCCGTGGACGTGGGGCGGGTGTGCCGGGAGGGCGACGTGGCCGCCCTGCAGGAGCACCTGGAGCACGTCACCTTCTGCAGCGCCGAGCGGGAGCGCTGCCCGCACTGCCAGGCGCCCGCCGACCCGCTGCTGCTCAAGCTGCTGCGCCTGGCCCAGCTGTGCACCGAGTACCTGCTGCACTCGCAGGAGTACCTCAGCGCCCAGCTGCGGGGGCTGGAGGACGCCCTGCGGGACGCCCTCGCCCAGAGGGACCGGCTGGGCGAAGAGGCGGCCCGCCGGGCGCAGGAGGTGAAGGGGCTGAAGGAGGAGTGCCGCCGGAGGAAGAAGATGATCGGCACCCAGCAGATGATGCTGGAGGCCCGGGCCAGCTACCACCAGGTGAGGGGAGCTGCAGCTTGCTGGCTGCCAGCCCGGCGGAGCGGCCACGTGCCATGTCCCCTGGTCGTGGCCTCGCTTGGCACACGTCAAATGTCAGATACACGTGCACCCAACCACCCACAAAACCCGTGAGGAAAGCACGTGTGGCTGGTGTTCATTGCCTCCATATATCCACCTGATGGTCACAGGACAGAGTTGCTGTGGGGTACACACCACGAGCTGTCCCTACACACACTCTGGCTGTATCCTGACTCCACGTCAGGAGGCAAGCAGGGCTGCACAGACCCATTCCTCCTACGAGAAACATGGGCTTGTGCACCAAAAATATGGACCTTTGGCAGGGAGAAATGGGTGTCTGGTACTGAACACCCACATCTTCCTTGCAGTCATCAAAGTGGGAAGTTGCAAGACAAGAGCTCACTTTAAAAAGGTCTAATCCTCGCAGTAAATGCTGCTATACTACATTTGGAAGTAGCTGTGTAGACGTCCCTGAGTCTAGAACAAAATAAGTCCAGTGATTTATTCCTTAAAATACAGCCTTTTTGCAGGGAAGGGAGCAACTGTTTTATTACGGGGCCCAAAAGTGGTTGTGGGAAGTGTCTTTGCTCAAAAAATCAAAAATAAAACTTTGTTAGTTTGACATTGATACTATAGAATTACAGAGTGGTTTGGGTTGGAAGAGACCTTAAACATCACCTTGTTCAACACTCTGCCACGGGCAGGGACACCTCCTACCAGACCAGGTTGCCCAAAGCCCCATCCAGCCTTTCCTTGAACACCTCCAGTCAGAAAACACACAGGGCAAGTACATCAGCATCAGCACGAAGAAGTAGCCTGCTTGCCAGTTGTCACTTCCCTGCAGTAATGTTCTCCAGGCACAAAGTTTCTGCCTGTGTTTGTGACTCAGAAGTGACTCAGGCATGATGGTAAAGAATACCAGTGGGTTAGCTCATCCCTAACTCCAAAACAATCTGTTACTGTAGGAGCTTTCCCAAGAACCTTAGTACATTGCCATTTTTACTCTGTATCATGACACAATTGTTTTTGGAGGGGCACAGGTTGCCCAGAGAAGCTGTGGGTGCCCCATCCCTGGAGGTGCTCAAGGCCAGGCTGGATGGGGCTGTGGGCAGCCTGGGCTGGGGGGAGGTGTCCCTGCCCATGGCAGGGGGGTGGGACTGGGTGATCTTTAAGGTCCCTTCCAACCCAAGCCAGTCTATGATTCTATAGTATCAATGTCATCAAACTAGCAAAGTTTTATTTCTTGACTTTTTGAGCAATGACACCTCCCCAAACCACTTTACTGCTCCTAAGAAAACAGTTCCTCCTTTTCCTGCAACAAGGATACATGTTAAAGAATAAGTTACAAGACTTATTTAGTTCTAGACTTAGCTACTTCCAAATGTAGTATAGCACATTAACTGTGAGAATTAGAACTTTTTTAAGTGAGCTTTTTTTTTTTTTTTTTTTCAGCTTTCCACTTTCAGCAGCTAAGTTGGCTCGAGTGTTTCTGCAAGGAAATACATACCTTATGTGACAGGAGTAAAGACACGTAGACTTCATAGGAACCTTGTCTCAATGCATGCATTTGATTGTTAGTCTTAAGGAGAAGCTGCTGAGGTACAATTTTAAAAAGCCTTTATACAGCTTAGAGGGTGAATTGTCTGTCCCGTGTTGCAAAAGAAAGCCGATCACATGAGGGTGGTTCAGGTTTCATCTCCATAAAGTCTTGGCTGTTTTTGCAAATAAGCCCGTTAACATATTTATTCACACATTTATTTATTTAATTTATTTATTTATCTTTAAGTGGTGGCATGCTGTATCTGATGTAACTATGTTTTGGAATTCAAAGGTAATGGCTGTTATCCACCAACAATGTAAGTTCAACCATAAAATACTACCCTACAATGAACGCTACCTAAATGTCATAAATTTATGACCGCCTTGCCAACACCTTTGTCTTTATTTAATATCATAGTATTACATATTTTCACTTCTTGATGCTTTGTACAGAAATGTGATGTGCTCACGCACAGTGTCCCCAGAGAGTGTACATGGTGTCTAACACTCTAAGTAGCTGCAGGAATAAGGTCACGTAATCCAAACCCTGGATATCCCCTGTGTTAGCAGTAAGAGCTTTCTTTCCCTACCAGCAAGTCAAACTGACGTGAAGTTTGTGCTTGAATGGCTAACATTATTTCACAGCCAATTTAATTCCATAAGTGTTGTGCAATCTGTTACACTGGAAGCTCCCTCTTGGTTGGCAGCAGTGCTTTGCTGCCGTGCTCTGTCTTTGCTTTGGCTTTTTGCTAGCACTGATTTGCTTGGGTTTTTTCCTTGCATTTGTCTGACAAAATTTGTCTTCATAATTCATGACTCTGGTGTTTGCTGGAGGACACAGATATTTAAAAGCCTATCTAACTATCAGTGGCAGTATTTTAAATATTAGATGACATCTGGGAATTTGGTTATGATGGCAAGATCTTCAATCTGTTAAGTCAGTTTTTAACTGTTTGCTTACATTCATGTCACAGTGAAGAGGAAAAGGGGCTGAGTATTTGTGGGCTGTTAAAATACATTTATTTGGGGGGGGGAGAAAATAAAAGTCTGGGAGAGAGCAAGCAACCCTACCTAAAGCATTTATGGGTTTTCATTCGTAGTATTACCAGTACGTTCCAAAATCTATAGATGTGGCTCCTGTTCTTCACTGTCCATTTATTTTTAATATTCTGAACATTAGTGGGATATACATTGGCAGTGAACAAACATCTTTTACAACAGCTGGGATCTAAATTTGACTTAAAATGGGGTTGCAAAGCAGGAACTGTCATGTGTACCATTGAAACACAGGACAAGTTATAATGAACTTGCATATAAAGTTTTTTTCAGATGAATTTTGCGATCAAGTAACTTAGCACAGTTGGATATGAAGCTGATGAAGCGTTTTCCTGAGAGATCCTTGGCTTTTATTACACCTTGTTAGGTTTGGGGTTCTAATAATGCTTAGAAGTGTTTGATTTCTTCGCATATGTCTTCCACATGGTTATTATTATTATTTTTAAACTCAATTCCTTTTTGCCTGTCTGGGAGAGTAATGATGAGACAAGAAGACAAAACTAAGAACACTCTGCATTGAGATTTTCAGTATAAAAAGGAAGAAGGCGTGTAGGAGACATTTAGGGGCATTTGAGTAAAGAGGAAAGAAGGGATGCCATCCAAAGGGACCTGGACAAGCTTGAGAAGTGGGCCCGTGTTGAACCTCATGAGGCTCAACAAGGCTGAGGGCAAGGTGAGCGCCTTCACCCAGGTAAGGGCAATCCCAGACATGAGCACAGGCTGGATGGAGAGCTCATTGAGAGTGGCCAACAGGTCGAGAGAGGGGATTGTTCCCTTCTGCTCTGCCCTTGTGAGACCTCAATTGGAGCCCTGCTTACAGGTCTGTGGCCCCAAGCACAAGAAGGATGTGGGGCTGTTAGAGCAGGTCAAGAGGAGGGCCACGAAGTTGATCAGAGGGCTGGAGCACCTCTCCTACGAAGAAAAACAGAGCTGGAGCTTTCAGCCTAAAGAAGAGAAGGCTCCTGGGAGACCTCAGTGCAGCTTTTCAGTACTTGCAGAGGGCTTCTGAACAAGATGCAGAGCAACTCTGCTCAGGCAGATAATGGCAGGACAAGGGGTATGGTTTTAAACTAAAAGAGGGGAGATTTTGATCAGAGATTAGAGGAAATTCACTGTGAGTGTGGTGAGGCCCTGGCACAGGCTGCCCAGAGAAGCTGTGGGTGCCCCATCCCTGGAGGTGCTCAGGGATGGACAAGGCCCTGGGCAGCCTGGTCTAGTGGGAGGTGTCTCTGCCCATGGCAGCGGGGCTGGAACTGGGTGGTCCTTGAGGTCCCTTCCAACAGAAGCTATTTTATGGATAGCTAGCATAAATATATTAATAACTTTACAGAAGCGTGGCACAGTGAGAATTTTAGCCATTATTCTTGTGAAATTGAATTTATTAAAGGTGCCTACTTTTGGTATCTGGGCAAAATAATATAATCTGTTAAAAGCCTGAACTGCTATACTTACCAAATAGGTGTTACTACTAATAACTGAAATGTTATCTATTTCTACAGTGTCAACTCTGTGAAAAGGCTTTTATGAACTATTCCTTTTTACAAAGTCACATGCAAAGGCGTCATCCGGAAGAATCTCAGATTGGTATGTACTTCAGTATAATCACAGAAATTAAGAGGCATCGTTAAGAAACATATAAATATATTGAGGATTTGTGGTCCAGGATTTTTTTGCACATTGCATTTCTATATGGCAGATGCCAGTTTGTGTGAATACACGCAACGCTGACTGACAAAATGTATTCAGTGAAATATGTCTCAGTCTGGAAAATACTTAACAAAACATATTCCACGTTTACACTACCTTTTCAAACTAGAATTCCCACTGAATACTTCAATCAGTAGCAGAGTTCTTTAGGTATGTATGCTATAAAGGTGTGGGTAAAAATGATTAAGGTACAGTAAGGAAAATAGATTTTGTGAATATATGTGAATTACTAGAGTAGAAATAATCCAGTTTAACCTGACATCTGTTTGAAGGGTATCAGATGCTCCTGGACTAAACTGACTGTAAAATGTAGTAAGAAAAAGAAACTGTCAAGACTGATCCAGGTTTGTGTATCTATGTTCATTTTGGTTGCTGTACCACTTAATATATTTTCTTTTGTCTCTCTTCATTGGAAAAAAAAAGTTTCAAAAACATTTCTCTCAAAGTTTGCTTCATTCATCCCTAAATTCTCTCCTTCCTGTTAGGCTGCGTGCCTCTGACTTATTGCCAAGGCTTAACGGGTATTGACAAAGGGCAATGATTGGAAAAGAGGAAGAAGAAGATGATCTGGGAGCTATACACTGCAGTTTGTAAGGCAAATAAAACAGTGGAGCAGTGAAAGGAGTGTATTTAAGCATCCCAGGGAGTGTTAATATATTGGAAGAAGAAAGAAGCTCTTACGCACATTACGCTTGATTAAAAATAGATAATGGAAGGATCTGCAGAACCAGTTGAGCTAAATATCACATAAAGAATTAGTCATTCCAGATAACTTCTGTAATGAGTCTTCCATTTATGCAGAATAAATTATACTTAACAGAATTGATCAATTGAGGTTATTAGTCCTTCATGCATCCTTTTCTGAGCCTGTGTTGCTTAGATTCCTGTGGTATACTTTGCGATTAGATTATGGGATGTTTACAAGAGAAATTACTATATAAACTACTTCACATGGCAGTAAAACTGGTATTTTACAGTCTTTGAGGACAATGTTAGCAGTCCAGAGAACATATGTATTTAAAAATATCTATGGAGAATCATGGTAGTGGGAAGGGAAGTGGTGTAAGAACCACAGTTCATGAAGATGTTACTGAAACACTGTAGAAAAACATTTACAGTAAGCATCGTATTTCCAGAAATTACAAGCAATGTTTTTAAATATTTATTTATTTTTTTTTTCCCTAGCAGAACAAAAGAGGAAAGCTAAGACAGACAAACTGCAGGATGAGATTGATAAACTGAAGGAGCAGTTGCAGCTCACCAAGTCCCAGTTAGAGGCTGAACAGCAAGCTAATATGGTCAGGTTTTCTAAGGTAATGGGTACTATTTAATGTGAACCTCTCAAAAGAAGAAGTACTTTGGACCCTGCTTGCTCGTTTAGTAACTAGAACAGAACAAAAATGTGTCTACAGCTTGTCTGCCTGGCAGCAATGCTGCTTGGGCATTAGAGCATAGCAACCCCTCTGCACACCCCTGTGATTTTAGAACATTCCCTTTCCCCTTACGTTTTGTTGTAGTCATATTTTAGATGAATACTTAAGAGAATACTTCTGTTAACACTTGCCAGTTCATAAGGTAAGCGTGGCCTGTTATTGAAGCAGATAGAATTGGTCTCGCTGTGGTGAAATAGAAGCTATTTTTGACGTGATATTTTGTGATGATTAAACGTTTCTTAGATATGACTGGTTTTATATATGATTTAGTAAGCTAAGTACCATTTCTTCTTTGCTGTGAAGAGCTTTAGTAACATGGGATAAAACAATTTAAGGAAGAGAGATTGAGAAGAAACAAAGAAAACTGTATATTTCTGCCTATCTTTGTGGAACCAGAGAGTCAAAGCAAACATAGTCTTAGCTATGGCTGTGTGAATTAAAAACAAAACAAAAGAAATCTTAAACCAGAATGATTTTAAAGCAGTAATTATCTGTTTCTAATTACAGGCAAGGCTTTATTTAGAATGATACTGAATCGTGTGGCTGTACTTCCTGGCTTGTGAAAAGAAACAAAGAATCTCTAAGTTATCTGTTTGTTCTTTTCAGCTTGATAAGTTCAAATCATCTCACAGTTTTCATTTCAGTTCAAGTAAATAAAGTAGGATAATTCCCTATCAAAATGGGGGATTGGCTTTTTTTTTTTTAAGGGAGGGGGAAGGGCTTTGTGATTCACTTTGAGGGGGGAATTTTTGACACGCAAGACAAGATACTTCTAATGATCAAGTTAAACACTAATCCCGGTATTAGTTTGCCCTATATCACACTTGAAAGCAGCGTTTTGTGGTTGTTAATGTAACTCGTGGGAACCTTCTCTTAATAGATCACCCAATATTCCAAACTTAAATGGCTTTCCTTGCAGAGTTCAAGGGCCTTTAAACATAAAACCAATCGTGCAGTTTGAAAAGAAGCACAACATTTTGAATGTAAAGGGAATAAACAAAACGCTGCTATTATTAATTATTTTCTTCCTTGATTTCAGAGAAGCCAATCTTCTGTAAAATATTCAGTGTTTCCTTTCCTGAATGCAGGCTCTCCTTTCTTCAGTCCTTCTCTTGGAACCATGTAGCTTCCTTTTTTTGTTTTGTTGTTTTTTTTAGCCTTTTTTTTTTTTTTTTCCATTTTTAAAAGTGCTTCAGTATTTAAACGAAGAGTGTGTATAGAGTCTCACCTGGGAGTGCAAGCAGTGTTAGAATAATGAGTCTTGGCCCAATGTGGACATCTTCTAGGTATTCAGCTCATTCACTCTGTACCTTGCTTTTCAGAGGTACCTCTATAAGTATATTTTTCCTGCACCTAAAGCATCACTCATATGATGTGGGGCGTAGAGTGTTCATAGCTGCACAGATTTTTTAGTACCTTAGGGGCCTATTTTGAACTCACTTATTAACTGAGCCTCCTAATTACAAGGAGACTGCCTGGAATATCCTGGAGCTACAAACTTAAGTGTTACACAAGGCTTTTGAAACTTCTGTATTTTTCTGTGGTGTTGAGGAGGATAAAAATGTGAAGTGTGACTGGTTGCACATCGTCTGCTATGACTTGACAATTCATGTATCATTGTGTCCAGTGGATAATGGAGAAGGTCTGAGCTGAAAGGATACAGAAGATCCTGTTCTTAAGTGTACAGTGATCAGTTTTGCCAAACAGTAGGTATATTTTGATCAGCAAACAGCAGGGTTTTGCAGAAATTAAGGACTGTACAAAAATGATTGCTTAGTTAATGAGATGGTAAATGAAATTTAACAGATGAAGTGCAGTAAATACATATGGGGAAAAAAAATCTAATTTCATTTATGAAAAGGTGAGTCCTGAGCTAGAGCGTTGCTGCTGAAGTGCAAGCTCTTAAGACTGTGATAGATAGTTCCAGTGAAATTCAGCCCAGTGATGAGTAGCAACAACAAAACAGAATTAAATATTGCAAATTGTTATGAAAAATCAATGTTCAATTCTGTGGTGTAGCCACAGCTTAAATCCTGTCTGGAGGTCTGAGCCCTTCATCTCAAGAAGGGCTCAAGTTGGTAGGACAGAGTTATAAAAGTTACAGCAAAGGGTGACAAGGATGATTGAAGTCTGGAACAGCCTCTGTATTTAGAATGACTTATCATTCCAAGAGTTGTCAGGCCAAAAGAGATGACAGCTTGGTGGGGGGAGAGATTGATGCCTGTAAAGTCATGAGTTATATAGAGTGAATAGGTATCAATCATACACTCTCTCCTAGTTCAAGACCTAGCATCTGTCAAATGAAATTGTCAGGAGACAAATTTGAAACAGAAATGCTTGATTCTTCATGCAACGTGTAGTAGACCAGCTCATTAGCAAAAGACTTTGCAGTCTTCCCTTGTGTCTGTGTCAGCTTTTAGCAACTGCAAGCGTATATGAGAAATCTGTTGAAGGTTACCAGGTTTATAAAGCTGTGTCAGGCGGAGTTGGCAGCTTGGAAACCATGAAGGAGAATACGCGTGTTTGCTTGCTCTGCTCTTTTCCTTTCCTACCTTATACGCTCAGGGCTTCTTTAAGAACCGTGATGGTGAACTAGGTGGATCTTTGACATGACCAAATAAGGTAATTCAAAATTTGTTGAAGCTTACATGTTTTGCTAGCAAAATATATCATCACCCAGAATTCTTCAGAAACTTGTGTTTTTTCATGTTTTTTTGATGTCATGTTATTGCCCATTGGAAGTGACTGCTTTTACACACAGTTTGGGTGCTTGAATTAGTGTTATGCTTGTGGGAAGAATAACAGCTATCATTTTAAAAATATTTTCAGGAATGTGAACAGCAAAAATCAAAAGAAGAAGAAATTCTCCAGTCATTTCATAAATGGAAAGAAGAAGAAAAAGCAAAACTAGCTGATGAAATAGAAAAAGTAAAGGAGATGTTTATGAAAGAGCTTAAGGAGTTATCTTCAAGAAATTCAACACTAGAAAACGTAAGTGTTTTAAGTTTTCTAACATTTTAAGGCACAAATCCTTTACAGTAGATGGTGAACTTCACAGAACGTTAGGGATTGGAAGGGATCTTGAAAGATAATCTAGTCCAAGCCCTCTGCCAGAGCATAAACTCCTAAATTGCATCACACAGGAACACATCCAGGCAGATAAACTTTGGGTATTTGAAATGTGATGTAGTCACCTGAAAGGTTTTCTTACGAAACTTTAGGAGTAATAGATAACTGTAACTGTATCCTTGTCTACTGGTTTTATCTATGCAACTTCAGTTTTTCAATTAGTTATCCCTTCAGTAACCAGACCATTTTTTTCCTACTCCTACTCTATGAGTGCCTTTTCACAGATGAGTTATGCTGTCTGTTGGGCATGCTTTGTACTAATATTCTCAGAAGTGACACAGAGGGGACTAATCTCTGCATTATAGTCCTGACCCTGGAACTGAATATGTTTTCAGTATAGTCAAAAGAAATGCTTCCCAGAGTTCTGGCTAGAAAGAGAATTATAAAAGATAGGTCAGAAATCAAATACGCATTGCATTACCAGAGCGCTGGTATTTTGTAGGTGTTAGTTTCCGAGTATATTTGCAATGTATGTTTATATAAGGTGTATATATTAATAATTACATGACATTTGATAAATGCTGAACTCATGAGAAACGTTAGAAGAACTTGATATGATCTCTGTATAGTTGTATTTAAAGTAAATTTTGTATTAAGTGACAGGTTCGTAAAACAAAAACTTTAGATATATTTGGGCCTCAAATGTTTTCTCCTCCTTTTAGCAACTGTTAGCGTTACAAACATCCAATATGCAACAGAAGTCCAATTTAGGGACACTGAAAGACAGCCAAGAATTTGCAGAAGAGAAGTCTCAGAGTCCTCAGGATTATTACAAAGTGGTCAAACTTCTTGAAAAACAGGTAACACTATATCTTAATGTGTTGCTTTTGACTGACTATGTCCTTTTTACTTTTGAACATCTCTGAGCTGGATTTTAAATTCATAAGTTAAGTTCTCATCCTTATCAATTTCTGAAGTAGCTTTAGTAAACAGTAGATTCAAAAAACAATTTCTGTAATGCAAATCAAGGAATTATTTCCCTTATCCTTTGTAATTTATAGTTATGTATTGATATATTTGATTAAAAAAAAAAAAAGAAAAAATAAGGGAATATCTAGCTTTACCAAATATGGCTTGGTTGAAGTTTGGTTCCAGAAGGCTCTAATAAACCATTTCTGTCTGCTGATTTGTGAGGCCACTTACAGGAAATGATGGAAAAATGTGAATTTTCCATTTTCCAAGATGGGAAAAAATACATTAAGAATTTTCTGACCAGATTTGCCAACTGGTGGCTTTTGAGCCACACAAAACTCTCAAACCTGTCATGTTAAGCTTTTGTATCCTACACTCAGGACTCTATCATCTGATCAGCACAACTGCTGGGCTAGTTGGGCAACCCCAAGTCCCATCTATAGGAAAGACCAAGCCAAGAAGGGCCACTCAGGCTGAGATGGCTGCATTGCTCTGAGGCTCACCTGCATGTCCAGGTCATTCATTAAAAATAAATAAATAAAAGAGAGTTATGAGGCCTTTGGGAATGCCCACAGACCTTTTTACTGCCTTTTTTGATACTTTGTAACATGCATAATGTATTTCATGGTTTTAGGGATGTAAAGGTCTTTGTATGCTGCTGGTTTTGTCCAGAAGTTTGGTTGTTTCTGTTCAAAGGGGTGGAAAAATTAGTTACTTTTACATTGTTTTTTATTTCATCAAAGGAAATTCACTTTAAAACTCATTTATTAAGGCTGGTTTTTTATCATTGTTATGCAAAATACATTGTTAATGAGTGTTTGAAATAACAGTATTTGGGGAAAAAGCCCTGCTCGTTACTATTAGTCTTACTAGTAGTAAACAGGTGTGTTAAAATACTTGTGTATTTCTCAATCACAGTCACTGTATACAAATCTAGGATCCAAAACATAGTTTCCAGAACGATTGGTAAGAAAACCACACTCAGGTGTAAAAAACATGCTCATGAATGGTCTGTGTCTGGGGCTACTCAAGTTTTGTATCATCAATAATCTTTTTTTAGTACTTGTACTTTATAAAAATAAACCTGCATATATTGAAGTAGATGTTAATGTGTTATTAACAAAAATTAATATTGTTTTCCTTTATACAGGAAAGCAAATGGACGTCCAGAATACAAGCCCTTCGTCAGGACCATGAGACAGAGAAATCCCTGGTAAGTGGCACAGCAAACCACCTATATTATAAGGAGATAGTTTTCTTACCCTTGCAGTAGTTCTTGATAGGCTGTAATACAACTTTGGGGGACTAGAAAGCCTAGATCTCAAGAGTTTGTAGAAGTGTTTCCCCTTAGATACATTTATCTCTGTGTTTCAGTTACGTTATGATCTTGAAGTTTTTCTTAAGGCCAAAGTTGAAAAGGAACTTATCTTTTAAGAATCTGACAGACACACCTGAAACTGTATCTCTCTTTTGAAGGGCTCACAACTAACTCTGTGAACAGTGTATTGTGCAGTGTGTTATGGGGATATGCTAGATAGTTGAGGTACAATTTGCCAACATGTAGCTTTCATCTGCCCTGTACATTCAACTGCCATAGACCTACAGCATGTCTCAGTCTGTTTTTTCTCTTTTCTTTCACTTCCTTGCTTCTTTTTCTGTTGTAGCTTTCAAACTCAGAATCTGTTCGGCTTTTCGACGGAAGAACACCATGGCATTTTGTTTTGCATTGGCTTACGTATTTTACTATACAAAGCTTTATTCCTCAGTTTTCTTTTCTTTTTTTTCTTTTTTTTTTTTTTGTGTGTGTGTGTCTGCGTTTCTTTTTAATCTCTTTCCTGCTTTGTTTCTCTTGCCTCCTTTCCTTTCATTTTCCTTTCATCTGCGCGACCATGTAAGAACTGAGCAGATCATAGTGGTCTGGCCAAAACTTCTCCTCCTTTGGCAAGAAAGCAGTGGGGAGGAACCATGGAACATTCCCCCAAAAGGATGTAGTTAATGATAACCCACATACATGCAAGAATAGAATAAGGGAGGAGCAACGTAAGTATTACTTTTGAGATGGCACACCTAAAATGTTGTTTCATTTCTTCTACAATCAAAGCTAATATGTTAGGTTTATCATGCAAGTTCACATCTTGTCTCCTTAAAATATCATTATTTGACACTATAACGAAAACATTTTATATAGTCAAATGCTTTTTCCTGCAATCATGTTTTGAGACAATCTCAGCAACGTGTTTGCATGCCCCCTCCTTTGTATTGGGATTTAGGTAGTGTTCCTCGTACAAAAAAAAAGTGATGTAGGCAACTGTTTTGTAATACATGCAAATTTCAATGAAATCACAGGGGACATTACATTTTTGCTGAAAAAAAAGTGTTAAAAAAATTTAAATATGATACTTGATTGTTTAAATCTTAGAGCATTAAAGTATTTTATATAATATTAGTGTCAATGTATTTTTCCTTTTGCTTGCTTTCTAGCTACTGTCACAGATTGAGAAGCTTAAATCATCAGTGAGAGAAGACCTGAATAAAAATAACACCTTTTACAAGAGGAGGATAGAAGAATTGGGGCAGAGGCTTCAGGAGCAGAATGATCTGATAATTACTCAGAAGAAGCAGGTCTGTTTTGTGAAGCAGTCCTTTTCAGAGAGCATAGGAAACAGAAATGTTTTCCTATATATCTCTGGTTGCATAGTTAATATTACTAGTTGGTAAGAGTATTGCTGTAGTATTTTTGGCTACACTTTGGAAATAACATTAGTAAATAAGAATAGATCTCGAAAAGAGACACAGCAATGAAAACCAGGAATTAAAATATGATTTAGAATAAAAGATTTAACAAACCAAATGTTTTTAATAAGTTCTACAAAAAGTTAAAAGATTACTAAGTTGCAATCACCAAAGACCTCCACAGATTAAAAAAAAAATAAATCTGATTGTGAACAGGATTTTATCTGCTACAAGATGATCATAATGAGTTATAGTGTCTGAAATCTGAAAATACATGACTTGTAGACAAATAGACAAAACTAGAGTAGACAGGAGAGTTGTTTGTACAATTAAAAATCAGTTGTGTACTAAGTGTTTCTTTGGAGTGGAGCTAAACTCCAAAGAAACGGAATGTGAATGCAGAAACGATTGTAAGTGCAGAGGTGGCCCATAAACTGCTCTCCTTTCACTCTAAAGCTTGTATTGTGCACAAAGCAAGAGTGCAACATGAACACATAAGAAAATAGAAATAAGTCTTGAATGTTAGTTAGGCGTGAATGTGATAAGTATTAAGTAGAATAGGGTTTTTTAACTATTCAAATATCTATTTTATATTTTATTTTATTTAGATAAAAGAATTGTCCACAAAATCAGTTGCAAGCTTCAAGCCGTGTGATGGTAAGTACAAAAGGTAAAAACAGATTTTGTTTTTGATTTGAGCAGCTTTGCTGAAACAAATGTTACAATTCATTAAAAACTGCAGACATCAGCTTTTCTATTTACTTATTGAAATCAAATAACTACTTGCAATTTATTTCTGTCGCAGGGTACCTTACCTGTAATACTGTTTCCATGCCTCTCTTATTTTCCAAAGTTCACGTTTTGCAGCTGTAAGAGCATGTAATGTACAAAGCTGATGGCTTGAGTAGTGAAGAGGTGTGAAATACAGCATCTCTGTTTTGTATTATATAAAGAACTTTTGACTTTGCTTTATGAAATGTACTGTAATTTTTTTTGTGCTTCATCGTTATTAGGCTGAAGAACCCATAAAATTACTGAAAGGATAGACAAAATTGATAAATTGATCAGTTAAGATACAGTTGTTTAAAGAAATGTAAGAACTCTAATGATATTTTTTTGTTTGTGTAATGTCTTAACATTTGAAGTTTGTTACATATAGCTAAACCTGTTAATAATATTTGGTGATGCAGTCCTGCACCACAAACATCCCTATAGTTGATACTGCAGTTGCGGTGACTTGAAATAGATTTACTACAATAGTTGATGACAGCTAGATTAAGTCTTAGCCCAGTTTGGAAACCATCCTGCTTTATTAGTAAGGCATTGGCTTGAACTCAATCTTAACAGCAGGGAATAGGTTAGTTTGAGAAGAAAACAGTATTAGTATGGCTGTATGACTTCTCAGTTGGAGGTGGTCATACTCTACCGTGCTGAAGCAAAGATAAGTATAGGAATTTCACAAAAATAAACTTGTTCCTAGGCCCCAAACTGATCTGAGGAATGTCGAACTGATGTGATAATTCACTCCAAGGCACTCTATACATTGTATAGATAGGGTTCACGTTAATTGATAGGAGGTGTGGAAGAAGTAGAGATAAAAGCCTTGATCAGGGTAGACTTGACTTGGCTTTGGGCCAAAGCTTCTTGCCTGTGATACAAAGACAACGTACATACATGACCAAAAAGATGAGATGACTAGTGAAGATTCCTATTCCAGTTCAGTGATTTGGTTACTAAATTTTTATCCTGCTTATAGAAGTATTAAAAATATGAAGCGTATCTGGAGTTTGTACATTTGTGTTGGGAAGGACTGTTTTTTACTTGTAAACTATTTGTTTAATTTTTCCCCATCAAATCAAAAAAATCTGTAATTCCTAAGTATGATTAAATGTTGTTACATTTATGAATCTGTAAGTATCTGTTACTGTTTACTATAATACATTCACGTTATTTTTTTAATTTTATGCTGTTTTAGCAAACACCACTACTGTTGAGCGTCTTGAAGAATCTAAGTCAAGTCTACCAGTGATGCATGGTAAGTTTTTGCAGCAGGTCCAGATTCAGTTCTTGCAAATCTAACTCTGTCTTCTCGAATTTGTTATTTGTCAAATCATAGTTATAAGACTAGTTAAACTAAAGGAAAGTAATTTGAATCACTTTGCACATATCCACGTTGAGAATTCCTATGAAGTAATAGTGAAGGGATACTGCAAAGAAAAAATGAAAAAAGAAATAATAATTGTAGAATATTTCCTAGCACATTTATAGAATCAGAGCATTTTAAGGTCACTGAAAGTAATTATGAAGAGGGAAACAAAATTCTTTTCTTTTAGAAAGGATGCTCATTTTCTAGATATGTGCATGCAGTAGAATTTATATAAGGAAAATATGTGGAGACATTTGTTTTACAAACCTTGAAGTATCGTATTTTCATTGTGTCTTATAATGTCAAGGAGGAAAAATATGGCAGAAATAATCAAAATAGACATTCATCCCATCTAGACAGTTCATCCAGAGTCAGTATATGTCAGATCACATGTACATTGTGATACTATTTGATAGCGGGGAAAAAAGAGAATCATTTATTTACATTGTTTTGACAAAGTCAAAACAGTTTTAATTTTTTTGTCATTATGCAAATTATTGGACAGTGTTGTTACCATACCAGTATTCTGTGATCAATTCTTTACTTGCATTTCAAGTTGGAAAGTAATATGAAAAATGAACTTTGAGCAAGTAAACCTTAAACCTTACAAACACAAACCTTAAAAAACAAATCTTAAACCTTACAAACAGTAGTTTAAATATTTGAATTATTGACATACTAATTAAATATAAATTTATTATTATTACTTCTAGTTTAAAATCTGTCAAAGGGAGAAAAAATGTAATATGTCTAAGAAAAACATACAAAATACTTATTTTTAAAGTAAATTTAGAAGGTTCTGAAGAGGTATATGGGAAGAAGGAGCAGAGTGCAAGGAAAGCTTTACATAGCCTGATCAAAAATGAACAACTGATAAAAAATGAAGTGTTGATTTCAAAGTATTTGTTGTGACAATAATTATTAAACTACAGAAGAGATTTTTTTGTATAGTGAAGTTATTTGAATAATACAGGTGTTTCCTATCTGTGTTAGGTTACTGTTCATTGCTAGAAGCTTAGTTAGTATAACTTCACGTAGATGAAATGTGTGGTGAACAATCATAATATATTATTGACACAGTATAGATAATAGTATTTTAAATAGTCCAGTATTTTTTTCATTCAAACCAGCTTTCATTTCACCAACACAATAGTGCTGGTTCTAGTTAAGAGATCTCAAAGCACATACTTTGGCTGAATTTAAGAACTGAGTTTTATGAATAATCTTGCTTCTAAGGGCTTACACACTAAGCTTTTCAAGCTTTGCTTTTTTTTAGTGCATTCACTTTCATTTGTACTATGGAGAAAAACCATTCTGTGAATATTCATATATTCTGTACTCTGGAAATTTAAATCTGCTTATTTAGATTTTTTTCCTGTATTCTTACTTCTTCGGATGTGAATTTCTTGACACCTTATGAAACTTCCCAGGATAGAAAAGGCTGTTCCTGCCATTGATACAGAAAAGATTCACTATCACTTTATTACGAAACCTCAAAGAAGGTGTTTCCTTCAGATTCTTGTGCTGATGATTATTTTATTTATCTCTGCAGGTCTCTCTGTCTGTCCCTTTTCTTCCCTTCTGGATTTTTTTTAAAACTTACCCTACCTAATTTCTGGATATAAAGGTTAGCAGAAATTATAGTGACCTTCCCGAAACTTTCAGGACTCTTCAAGGGATTGAGTTACATTCTGAATTAAGATATCATGACTGCATCTCACGCTCTTATGGAAATGGAAGTGCTTACTGGTAACTTCTTTACACAAATTTATTTAGCATAGAGCATCTCTGAAATCAGAAGAGCTGTAGTTTTCCTACCAAACAATACCTGCATATCTAGTAGCTTTCTTTTTCTTTTTTCCTTGTCTGAAAGAAAATTACTTCTGGGAAAGGCTCTTTTATGTGAGCTTAAGTACACTTTTCAAAGTTGCTTAGAAGCTTTTCCATCCTAAGATTGCTTCTGTACATCTCAAATCTGTGCTGTAAAAAGAGTTACAAATTACAAATGAGTTATCTTAGATGTAAAGTGGAATACTTAGCCTGGTGCTTTTGCGTTAATGTTGCAAATGTCCTGAAGAGCTAGTAATCTGCCTAGAATGCCATCCTGGCTGACCACTCTCCTTTGAGTTCTGAGCTAGCTGCAGTGTTGTGCAGATATAACTTCAGTCTTTCCAAAGATTACTTCAGTCTCAAGAAAAAGCAACAAATGAATTACAATACATATTTTTTAAATGGACTTTGGCTCCTATATTGCTCTTGAAATGTTAATACTTATTCAATGTTTAATCGTTGGTAGGTCAGTAATACTAGGTGGAATTAAAGACAGTAGCTAAAAAGCAAAGATATTAATTAGATTGACTAAATTTTCCTCAGTTGCTTCAGTTATGTTAGGACCGAGTCATAGGTTTTAATGTACAAAGCTGTCTTCTTAGATAGTTAACAGAGAAAAGGGGCACCTTCAGAGTTTGGTTCAGCCGAACTAAGTTCTGAATTGCTCTTTGAAGTTGCCTGTGTCTCTTCATTGACTGAGATGACTAGGTTCCTAACTTAGAGGCCTCAGGTAAGTGTCTAAAATTTATTTAAATTTAAAAATAAATTCAGTAATATTTAATAATATAGACTTATTTAAGAATAAATTTAAGAAGGTTTAAAAGTGATATTTATGCTGCTTATGTGCAGTATATGGCTTCCCATTGATTAATTAGGAGGGAAACACATTATTTAAAAATGGTGGTTGAAATGATGGGAATCAGATTAAGTCTGGCAGTCCCTTGATTGTGAAATATTGAGTATAAATAAGAAGAAAATTAAAGGAGACTATAACTGTGGCTTACATTAATTAAACTGTGGCTTAAATTAATTAAATGCAGCAATTTACAGCAAACAAGTTGTATATTTTGTCTTTAGTCTTCATAGTACACTTAGCAGAGTGCTTACTGTGGGCATTACTTCTCTATAGACAATTTTAACACTGCTGCTTGGGCTAAAAGTACTTAGCATTTCATAGCTCTGAGTAAATAGACAGGGTTTTTCTTCAGATACTGACTAGTAGACCAGATTCGAATAGTACTAGCAGAATATGGTTTGATTTTTTAATGTTTATTTGTTTTAAACTACTAGATAAGAACAGACAAGTAATATATGGTATGATGGAAACACACAGAGTCAGAATTATTCATTATTGTGAGATGTGTTTTCCTATGCCACCTGCATGGAAAATGTCTTCAAATATTATTTAAAACAGAAATTTAAAGATTTTTTCAGAAGAGATAGTCTGGAGGATGTGATATATAACTACAGCCAGCTTGCATTAAGGCTGGGGTTGGCAGCTGCCATTTAGCTAGGTTAAAGTAGGAAAGCTAGGTAGAGGATTTAGCAGCATATCTTTATTTCGTTAGGGTTGGATGTTGGGGAGGACCAAATTAGGTTTGGAGTGAAAGCGGTTCAGGCCAGCAGAAGCTGGTTTATGGCAGGGTCTGCAAAGGGCTGTTATCACCCGGAGGCATCTGGTTATTGCTGAGCAAGTGTTTTACAAGGATCACTGGGCGTGGGTTAGAATTAGGCTTGGGCAGACGTTGGCCGGCATTGAAGGGCAGGCATTGAAGAGTTATGGTTGAGTTAAGCAGGATCAATTAAGCAACGCAGCAACAGCAGAGCCTGTCTCAATAGGCTGAAGTATGAAGTTGATATTTATCTGTTTTATAGTTGAGAAAGGCGTGGATCTGGGAGTCAGGGTTCAAAAGGTGTCAGTGAACAAAGTGTAATTGAGGTTGCATCTGAGCTGCAGGCCTGATGTAACCTCCAGTTCTACCAGCACCCTGCTAGTCCAGAGCAGGGGCACAACGTGCCTCCTTCCTCGCCTCAGCCTCCTGGCACCTATTTCCAGGGAGGCCCAGACACAGCCTGGGCCTTCATTAGCTGTGTTCATGTGGAGAGGGGAACTGAGAAGTGGCTACGAGCCCAGAAGGGAAGGTGGTAGTCTAAGCTCAACGCCCAGGCTGGGATTAAGCTAGGAGTGGGGTCCTGGCCAGCAAGGCTGGATGCCAAATATGTTGTCGTAGAACAATGTCTGCTAGCATCAGCTGAACTAGATTTAGGACTGATAACTGACAGGAAAGTAACTGGCTCTGCCTAAGTCAGAAGTTGCAATGGTTACTTATTTAAGGCTAATGTTGGACTGCGGCCTGGTGAGGTTCTGAGCAGAAAGGTCTGATGAACTGGAGGAGGTTACCATACCTCAGGGTAGTTAGGATTTGGGTTTGCATCCGTGGGATATTTTTAGATTGGAAGTTAGCAAACTGCTAACGTGAGGTTTAGGTGGATTGTCTGGCTTAAATGATTCCTAATGATGAGCTGGCTAATACGTAGCTGCTGCTGATTTCAAGGATGAGTGCTAAGGTAAGAGCTGAGATCAGATTGCTGTGATCAGGCTGCTAGAAGAAGCACGTCTCTGGTAAACCTCCCGAGTGTGGCTCCTTAGGGGGGCATCTCTACACCTGTCTGTAAGCCCGGGGAGTGGTGAGCTATGCTGCTTTTTGATGTTTAATAAACATCTCACAGAATATGTATACAGTAAAAAAGAAAGGCCTGGTTTCACTGGAAAACTTGGCATTTCCAGATGTCCACTCCCCAATGTCTTAGGCCTTGATCTCCTCTGCCATCATGCAGTCCACAACAGTATTACACGTAGCAGGAATACACTTTTGGTTTTGTTCTTGAGACTCTTCTTTTGTTGTTTTTACCTTCCTATGTTTGCAGTATACTGAGGAAGATACACCTTTATTCCAGTTTAGCAGATTATTTTCAGCTCTGAGTTCTGGGGACTGGGCTTCTCCTTTTTACCTGACAAGGGCTTGGGGTGAGATGAGTCACCTCCTTTAAGCAGACTGAATTTGAGTAAAGTACAGAGAAAATGAGTATAGATTAAATCCAATTACATACCAACTAGATGTGGTCCAGCCAACAAACTCTGAGGCTTGTGCCTATGCAACTGAATTAAATCCCACCAGAGCATCCCTTCAAGCTCTTTCCTCCAAAACAGGGGCACTGCAGATGTTTTGTAACGTTCCCAAACCATTCCTGAGCATTTCTTTGGACGTTGCTACTTGGTGCAGGGCAGCAGTGCATCAGGGACAGCTCTAGGAGTTCAGTAGCATGGAGGATCATATTCCAAGGCATTAGTGATGCTCTGGCCACTGTTAAAATCAGGGCCTTACAGGCTGAAAGACTGGAAACCTGTTTGTCAATCCATCTCTCAGGGTTTTGCTTTTAACTGTTTCAATAAAATATACTGACAATAGCACCTTGTTAGCATCATGTGACAGGTAAAAGCAGCATCTTTTAGAACTTATTCAGTGCAAATTGTATGGGAGCAAATCTTCAGTCTTGTAACCTGCTTGGAAAAACATCTTGAGAGACTTTTCTAAGAATATAACTGCAAGTACAGAAAGCATGGAGAGAGCAGCTACCATAGCGAAGGTTTTACACCACACTTCGTATTCCCTCTTCAGGTGGGAATTATTGGAGGTGTGACATTGTGTCATTTAGCTCCACGTGCTCATTTCGCTGTCATAACCCATCCCACTGCATTCACACTTACACCTTGTAGTAGAAGAAGTGCTGAAGAGCAGACACCTTTACGGTAATGCCACTTCTTCCCGTTCCACCAATACAGCAGAGCAGCCACTGAGAGTGCCAAAGGATCCTTGTGAAGGCTGGGGCAAATATATGTTGGCCCTAAATATTGGCCAATTAATTGTTTTCTCCTATACTGGCAGTAGTTGAATGCTGAAAATATAGTTCACGCATTTCTCTGTTTTATATAAACCCTAGAAGAAGCTCAAGTTCTAGTTTTTATCAAAATAAATTTATCTACAGAAGATGAATATTAACATTTTAAAAACCTTATTTTTATTAATCTACACAGAAGCATTTTTATGCATCTCTCATCTGAAGTCTGTAAAATTGTGGAAAAAAAAAAGTGTACTCTGGCCTAACTTGTATAAAAACAGTTATTTCTGATGGCCTACAGAATAATAATTTCAATGTGTTTAAGAAGATTTCTTTAGCAGAGGATGTTTCAAGATAGCTTTAAAGCTCATGATAATACTGAATTGCACTATGTTGAAGTCACTGAATTATTTAATAGATTCTGCTGGAAATTTTATCGTATATACATAGGTAAACTTTCTCTGTCTTGCACATATGGACTCACTGCTAATTCTCTGGATTAATGAGTTAATGCGTTTTTTGGTGTGTATTTTTTGAGGATTTCTAGATCCATCCATTTCACTTGCCCATTGTAAACTTTTAATATCAAATTGCACATAACCAGTGTTTAAAAATACATTTAAAAATGAAAATGCTTCTTAGGACAAATGGATGATTACTAATATATTTACTCCTAGGTGGCCTTGTCTTTGTAGATGCTTAAAACCACCCCGCCTGGCCTCTGGACACCATTCCAGGAGGGCATGGGGTTTTTGATAGCCCTGTGACATATCAGCCAGCCCTGTGCAGGTGGCGTAAAGCTGATATATCTGAGGTAAAACAAGACAGCAACATTTAGGCAAATGAATCAATCCCGAAGTATTTTTTGTACTAGGATCACCTCTACAAATGTTTTCCATCAAGACAGCACTTGCAACTACGTAGAGTCATGGTGCATTGGGCTCGTGATTGTCCAGCAGGTTGTCAGCAGTCAGGAAAATTGACATCGGTGTGTTTTTTGCCTTACTTTCCCCTCTCTGGACCTTGACTTTCTTCTGTCCTGTTTGTCTGGTGTTCCTGTTCTTGTTGTTAGAGCAGGCCCCCTTGGTACATATGCTGGAGCCCATAGAGGAGCTTTCAGAAGAGGAAAAAGGTAATGGTTGATACAGAACCAAACGTAGCTACATGTTTTTCTTGACAATAAAAATGTGAATATTATTTGATCTGTTCCGTATTTTTCGTTGTACTTGAATATGCTTATCTGGCTTGGGTGGGAACATTCCTTGCATGTGTCAATTTCCTTTTGCCATTGGTGCTTGTAAATATTATGATTTCCTTATCCAAGTTTGATACCTTTTTGTGGAGATCTGACTTAACTCTTTAACGCAGGCTTATTCCATATGTCCTGAGGCACCTGAGATAAGCAGAGCACAAATGATTGATGAGGAATACCCCCTTGCTAGGAAGTTCTTTTGGTATAATCTGGTGCTCCTGTAATGTATGCTCACTGCTTTTTCGTACTTGGCATAAGCAGGTAAACAGCTCAGCTGCAGGAAGGAAGTTTGTGGTGAAGTGGAGGCTGAAGCTGCCAACTTTTAGAGGTGGACCAAAGATACTTCTGCAAGTAATCTAAGTTATGCCTGCCTCTGAGCAGCCACAGCTCCTGCCAAGGTTGTGCCCAGTGCTGGTAACTGCAGCTCCGTGCTGATAGCTACCAACCCAGCTTTAGCAGCTGGTCCTCTGCTTCATCTGAGGAAAACTTGGGCAAGGCCACGCTTACAGGGACAGAACAAAAGGTGTGGGCTCATTGTGCACAGTCATCTACTGGAGGAAGCTCACAGTACTTGGAAAACCTAATAGCTGAAGAGCATAATCTGTGCTGTGCATAAAAATACATATCAGTCTTGAACCTTACAGCCAGTGAATTTAAATTCTGAAGGAATTTGAATACATCTATGCTTTAAGTGAGAAGTTTCCCCAGGGAAAACCCACTGACTGCCTGAAGTAAGGACTGCTTACATTTTTGCCGTTCCTTCTGCTATTTCTCTCGCTTGCCACCTTCCCTGGTGATGGATTGTCTTTGATTCCTCTGCTGCGCCTCAAGGCATGGCCTGCAGTGCGAAAGAAAACAAGAATGCAGTCTGGAAGGATGGACCCAGATTTTTCTGTTTTGCTTTCAGTGACAGCCGGTTATAAGGGAGAGTGTGAAAAGTCTTGACTCGGCAGATTGCTTCATTGGGTAGCTGAGGCAGCAGGCCACACCTAAGGACCCTTGGCTCCAAAGCTGTCACATCTGGTAGTGCTGGTTGGTGGTTTTAAACCAAAATCAGTAAGGAAGCAGTTCCTTAAACAGAGCTCTTGGCTCCTGCAAAGAGGATTTGGCTTAAGTTAATTAGCAAGGATTAATACTGTCATTAATTAGGATAATGCTGGATAGTCTCGTTACTCATATTAGTATGAAATGATTATGAAATAAAAAATGATTTTAGATGGATCTGCATTATTGGAAGGATTAACATGGGAAAGGGACAAGATGTAAGCTCCTTGGGAGTCTTCCCCTTAAAAGGTGAGATGTCTCCTGCCAGGCTTTTGGGAGGATTTCATGGGTCAGGACATCACCGTCTCCTGATCAGCAGTCGTCTGGCAGCCCTACCTTTCTGCACTGGCCGGTACTTTACCTCTCCCAGGACTCAGCCCTTCAGCCAAATAGCTTTTAATCCCACCTCTGTCAGGTAATGAGTTGTCCGTATTGTTCCCAAGGCCAGATGAGGTTTCAGCCAGATACTGTCCCCTGCAATACAGGTCTCTCAGCATGGTAGCTGGACTCGGCCAGTTTTAGCTTCCTAGAGTTCTTTCCAGAACCCCTCAGAAGTATCTTCCTCAAAACAACCTAGATCCGTTCTTTGTGTACGTTGAGGGGTTTTCTGAGTCTGTTGACCACTGCCAGACAGAAAGAGGTACCGTGGCCCCACTGATAAGTGTCATTCAGTCAAATTTCCCTCTTGCCAGAGACGTTTTACAGGCAGGTTCCAGGTGGGCGAGCTTTGCTTTGCTCTCCTGGATGACTCTATAATGCTTCAGCTTAACTTTAACACCAGTCTTTAATTTGGATAAGAATCTGTCTCGATGATCCTTTTTGTCTTGTGTAAGAGTTCGTGTCATTACTGGCACTTACGTACAGGAAAGAAGTAGAAAGTTCTTCACCCGCTCTTTAGCGTCTGTGATGTTGTAGATCTGCGTAGAAGAAAACTGAACTTTGTCCTTGAAAGAGTTTTAAAGATAAGTAGTATCAGTTTTGTATTCTTTGAAACTGTCTGCCTCAGGCTACGGTTTTGTTTTTACCAGGATTTCTGAAAGCATTACAACTTTCCAGAGATTTGAGCTCAGTAGGCATTTTTTTTTATCAGAGTTTAGCACGTTGCTTGAAACTCTTCTTGAGAACAAGTTTGCCATTCTCCTGTTCTAACTCCTGCTAGAGCTTAGCTCTGATATGAGATACCACTTTTAGAGGACTTGGTTATCAGAAGACAGTCTTTCTTTATCAGAGGTTCCAAAGAACAGTTCTAAAAGTTAAGATCTTTGTTGTTAAATATTCAAGTGTATCTTTACAGTGCTTCTGGAACAAGTAAAAACAAGACACAACGGCGAGTACTAGATGCTGAGTTATAGTTTCCAAGTGAGCTGACTTCTATAAGCTAGCCCCCTATTTTAAGGAGAATGCAAACTCCGTGTAAACAAAAAGTGCATTTGTATGTCTGTGGTGTTTGTAAAATATATATATATTTATATATATTATATATACATATGTATATAAATGCAGTTTTAACTGTTTTTGGTATTGTGGATTTTTCAAACGTCTCTTAAATGCATTTTTTCCATTCTTATTTCAGAAAATGAGAAAGGTGATCGTAAAACAGGTAGAAGTAACCAACAGCTAATAAACGCTTTGAAGACGGATCCTTCTTTAACTAAAGAATTAAGAGTTGTTTTGGAGCAAGCCCTGGAGGAGAAGCTGGAGTCCTTAGGAATTAAAGCAGTGAGATTATTTTCAGTTCTTTAGAAGAGGGGTAACGTTTGTCCCGCTCCTTTGCTATCTTTCACTTCTGTATCACAGCCCTCAACCTAGAAAATCAAGTGCTAGATTTCTAACCATTATAAATCAGTGTAATTCATTAACCTGAGGGAATTTCCATCAAATTACAGCTGTGGATGATTTGCCTACAGCTATGAGCAATGTTTTCACTCTGTTTGTTTTTTTTTTTTTTTCCCCTATGGGTTTTGTAATATTTGAAGTTTAAAAGAATGTGTATGATTGTAGGTTATAAGCCAGAAACAGCAGCCAGTGTTTACAATCTGATTTCTTTCTTTAGGGTGTTCGTGGTATCCCAAGTGATCGTTTAAATAAAATCTTGCGTGCTATTGAATCTGCCAGAGAACACAAACGGAAGCAAGAGCCTGACATGCAACAAATTCGAGAATATCTTGAACGCCAAGTCAGCTTTAGGATTGAAGAGAAATCGTCATGTAATAGAACTGTTTCCAGTCCCCATCTTCCTCCAGAAGGTTAGTTAATTTATTTTAGTTTTATTACTGTGGTACTTAAGGTTTTATTTAGAAACAGTTGGGTGTAGCTGCCTTCATAATTTTTCACATAACTATTCTGTGTAGTTAAGGCCAACTAAACAGTTTCCTTTAAAGAGTTACTAATAATTAATACTAATAAACGTGCTTAATTGCAGACATTTTAGCTCCTGCATCAGAAAGATATATGGTAACTATGAAAAAAAAATATGCTAACTGCGGAAAAAAAAATACTTTTTTCCTTTATCCTATAAAACCATAATCTACACCAGAAACATCTTTAGTTTTAGAAAGAAATCAGATATTAATATAAAAATGCCAATCATTGCTTCTGATAATGAGAGAGAACTTCTCTTATAGGTAAACAGAAGTTCAGTCAATCGGCAATTTCCTCATTCACCGTACCACAAAAGCCAGTGAGAAGGTCTTCAACAGCTGTCCGCCCAGCTGAACAAAGAACAGCCATCACTGAGAACACATCGACACCAAAGTAAGAGATGCTGTTCTCATAGTCCTCATACCTCAGGTTAACAGTCCCCTGTGGGTTTGTTTTTTTGGACTGATGTGACTGTTTCATGCCAATACAGTGTAAAAATTGTGGAAACAATTCATATTTTTTTCTACATAGACCTCATACTTCTTCAGTTGACTGTCAGCGTTGAAATAACTCGTCTTGTTGCTTTTTAGGTCTGGGAAGCTTTTTGGAAATGGATCTTCCAGAAAGACGTCTAGTGTCACGTATGTTTTGTACTGTTTTATTTTTGAAGAAAACATTTTTGGTACTTGTGACACAAGAGCTATTGATAAGTTCGAATTATAAATACTCTTCTGGGCTTTACTTCTTCTTACCTCCCTCTCTCCTCATTATTCCATTTGAGTCTGTTGTTATAATCCCTGAAAGACAGCATATTCTCATTTCAACAGATATGTTCTTTATTGGGAACCAGAGACAGTCAATAAAATCAAAAATCACTGCGTTCCAAGCCAGGTGGAAGCATTTAAAGATTTTGGTGACCTCACCTTTTCAGTTTGTTGATATTTTCTTACTATGATCAAAATTAAACACATTATTCCAGGTCTCATCAGGCACATTACTTTTAATTCTCTGCTTTTGTTTTTTTCTGGGTACCATTTGAGATATAATTCTAAACTCATCAAGACAGAAGTAGGTTGGGTCTGGCTGTTAACATCTAATTAACAACTCAACAGTTATTGTAACTTGAGCGCGTGTTATGGAAAATTCCTAAATTATTTTCATCAAGCAGAATACCCAGACAGACTTTCTGTGGTGCAAATTCCATGGCCCTGAACTTTGCTCTCCCATGAAAGTCTATTGGTGTTTGCTTGGCAAGATTTTTTATGTGTTGGTGTGTTGGTTTTGTGAAGATAGTTCATAGGCGGAAATAATCATGTCTAAGAGCTCTCTTAGATTGAGAGATCTATTGTGATAACTGCTTGAGTTTACTTAGCAGAATTTCTTTCTGAATGGTTTTATTGATAGAGTTTATGGCAGTTCCTGTTGTTTTTGTGTTGTTTTTGTTTTTCCTTCACAAGAAAAATGCACAGGAAAGGAAAATACAAGAAAGCTTAAATATATGCACGTCAGTGCAGGCACTGAAAAACTCAGGCTGTGTGTCTTTTTGTGTAGAACTCCACCATTCAGTTCAGAGGAAGAAGAAGATGATGATATTAAACAGTTGTACATATCATCAGAATTATTGGAAAAGCAGTCAAAAACATCAACCAGCAAAGGCAACGCTTCTCAGATGGCTTCTGACAAAAGTGATATGGATGGGGCAGAGGAAAGTGAAATTGAAGAAATTGAAACACCTACCAAAACCTCAAAAGGTTTTTGCACTACTTTTGTATACGCATGTTTTAACAGGCTGTGCATCATTCTGCATTTACTGATATTTCTGTGTTAGAAATATAACAAAAGCAGGTTATCTAGTCTTGTGTATGTGTGTTTGTATGCAATTTATTATTTTGGTAGTGTATTTATATTATTATAATACTTAAGGATGTCAGTTAAAATCAGGTAAGGATCAAGTTGTATGACTGCATGCAGAAAAAGAGACAATCTCTCTCTTAGAGAGGCTTCTGTCTGAAAGTGCCTTTCTCAGCCTTCTATTTTGTGGAATATATTTAGGGAGTTTACAATAAAGCCTCAAGAACAATTGTTATGCTTGCTTCATGAATGAAAATCATCTATATATATATATATATGTGTATATATATATATATATATTGTTATTTTTTGAACTTCTAGGAACTGTTATTCAAAAACTGACTGAACAAGTTGAAAAGAGTCTTTCTAACCATGGAAACAAGAGCAAACCAGCTGGAGGGATTAATGTCGCACAAGCATTTATTAAGAAAGAAGAGGTGCAAGAACCAAAGGTATTACTTTTAATAGCCATTATTAAGTAATTGAACTAGATACCTAGTACTCGAATGAGACCTTTTATTTCATGAGCCTTTCAATGAGCCTTTTATTTCATTCTGAATCCATTTTGATGCAAACTTAAGTCTCAAAGACAGTTTTGGTGTTGGATCTAAATAGTCTTTTGGGGGCATCTGCACTGTTATATATAGGAGTGCTAGAGAGTGAGCTGTGTGGCATGTGACCTCATCATCCATACCCCTTTCTAGATTATACCATGGCTATTCTGGCTACCTATAGTGATCCAAAAGTTTGGAAATAACTGATATCACTTTATCTCCTGTGTCAGCAATAGAGTGAGACGCTTTCTTTACTTTCCTAGTATCATATTTTGATGGAGGAAAACATGAATTTGCTAATAAAATATTTTGGAGTATTTTTAATTCTTGAGCTCTGTCTGGTATGGAACTCTTGAATGCATTTTAATGAGGGAACACATTCCACTTCTGAGTGTGGAAATTTGTTCTGCTGCATCTAGTTATCATATGCTGTTCTCAGACTACATCCAATCTATCACTGCTAACTGTCCTTTGAGTATAGCATGTGTTCACAGTCAGAATACTAACACAGCTTATTCTCTACCCCTCAGGCTTTACTAAAGCCCCAGTCTTCCCCTCAGTGTCGAGTTTTATAATTGGTAAGCCATTTTAGTGCATATTGATCTTTACCTGAACAATTTTTTAGTAAGAACAAAAGTTAATCGAAGTCAGAAGTCAAGAGCAGGTAGGTGCTGTTCATTTCAGTATGCTAGTAAATTGAAGTAGATAGCCAGATACTTGTTCTGACATTCAAGAAAATCTATTTTATTAAATAAACAAATAATAATTGTTGAAAATGCAGTTACCCATAACAAAACTGATGTGTTAGGGCTTCCTGACTAACAGTTAAGTGGGAAAGTTATCAGTCCTCCTAGGTATAGGGACACATCTATTTTAGTTTCCAGAAAAGGGTGGTAGTCTGCATTTGAGCTGTAATGGTGGGGTGCTTTTAGTTGCCACTGGAGACACCTAAATTGTCCATTGATTGTGTGAGAGCTGCAAATCACACTGAAGTCAAAACTATCAAATCAGACATGACTATTAAAATGTCATCTGGGGCCTGATGTCACTTTCAAATTCTCTGCAAAGGCAGACGACTTGAGACTGTAAAATAGTCACAGTTACATTTAGGGGATGTTACGTTCAGTAACTATCTATAGGTGGTTGGCTACTGCATTAAGGCATTTTTGGGCTTCAAGAGCAAAGAGCTGTCACAAAACAAGACTTAAAATCTGTGTTTTAAAGATGTGGAATACATTTTTGTTGTAATTCGTTTGAAATATAGAGAATACACAGTGACATGTTGCAGTATGGGCATGATGAGTTGGAAATGAGTTTATGAACCCTGCCTAGCAGTTCTAATTGGAGCCATGTATTTTACACTTCATCAAAACTGAGTTCTGTATGAAGTTGCTATTTTTTTTTCAGTATTTTATGCTTTAAAATTCAGTTGAGGCTGAGTGAAAGTTTGAGGAAACCTCCTCCAGCATTTCTGAGTGTATGAGACTGACTTTCTCACTGACACACCCTTAAAATGCAAATAATTTAAGATGGCAAGATGTTGAATTCTGGTATGTTAATAATACAGCACAGCAAGCAGATCTGTCAGATTTTGAAAAGCAGTTTGCAACAGTTATGAATGTTAAACATTGAATTATGTTGCAAAATAACCTTCACTCTGGTCTCTTCTTTCGAGACGCACTACCTGGTCCTGTGTGTGGATTTTTCTCTAGTATGTACATAACTTACATCGTTTTCCAGTTGCATCAGAATGTTTCTTCTGTGCAGTGGAAGCACATTCTGTGTGTTATTGTAACATTCAGAGGCTCTGGTGAAATAAGGCTTTTAGCTTTGTGAGAAACCATCTTTATCTTTCCACGGGTAAGCTCTGGAGTAATGGCTGGATTCCTTTGAACCACAACCGATTGGCAAGTTGGGAAATGCTGCAGCTCTTCTTTCAGAAGATGAATGAATATATTTAGTTCTCAGGCTGATGTGATAAGATTGGCCATGGACTTGCTGCCTTCAGGTTATCGGTTTGATTCGATAATCATCTCGGGAACTCAGGCAAATCCACCACTTAATTAAAAGTGGTCATACTTGTGCATAGTGACGGTGAGTCTTTGGAGGAATATATATTTTAGCTTTGAGCAGCAGGTTTTTAACTTTTATTATTTAATTTTCCCGTGAGATAAATGAATTTTAGATCGAAAATGCAATATTAAAATTTTAGTGTGAATACACAATACTTATATAGCAAACTAAACTGCCACCTTGCATGGTAACAGGTATTTTTTCTATTTTAATGCAAGTAATGTACCTTCTAAAGTAAAAAGGATTTTCCAACTCACTGCAACAACTAATATTCCAGAAAAGAAAACCCTTTTTTAAGAGTTGGAACATATTATGCCAGAAAACATGGGTTTCTGCCAGTTGTAGATCTGGCCCTTTAACTTTTTGCAGTTCCTGAATTTAAAAAAAAAAAAAAAAAAAAAAAAAAGCAACAATCTTTTAGCCTTGGAACTAAAGTAACAAATTCATATATGTATTTAATGTATTTACATATATAATTGAAATATGTGGATGTTAAAACTGGTGACAGATGTCACGAAGGCCGTACACCAGTGCATTTTTCTGCAACAGTTTCACATTGCTGGGCTTACAGGAGAACCTGATCTCAGCAGAACTTGATACGACAGAGGAAAAAATGCACTCATTTTTTATTTTTTTTTCTCTTTATTAGCTCACAGAAGTAGATGAAGATGACTGGGATATATCATCTATAGAAGAAGACTTTTTATTGATGAAAAATGATAGCGGTCAGAAGGCACTGACAGCTCAGAAAAACGAGGCAAATGCTGCATCCGTTGTACATGCGTGGGGTCTTCCGAAGAAGAGTGTACCAAAAGAGCCAAAAGAGGAAGGTAATGCATTCATACTTCTAAGTTACAAGTCTTAAGTGCCTGACACGCCTGGAGAACTTTAGTATAGTGTATTACATGTTGTAAAATACCATATATTGAATAAGAAGAAAAAATGAATGTGTTTTTACATACACATACATATGGTATGTGTATGTAAACACACACGTGAATACATAGAGATGTCAAGAAGCCTTAATCTGAAATTTTACTATCAGGCTTCAAACATGGTCTTAAAAATTGATCATCTAAGACTTTTTAATTTTTTTATTTTTGGCCTTTCTCAAATTTGAGGCAATGAGGAATTTTCTTACTCTGTCTTGAGAATAATAATCAGCTCCTAGGTTTGTTCCAGATACCTATCCAAGTGTCCTGCCAGGCTGTGATAATTACTTGAACCACTGGTAGGGAAACAGCCTCAATCTCACAGAGTAGCTTCAAGCTCTAGCATTTCAACGTGCTTAAAGGTTAAAACTGAATACTTCATATCATTTTTAAAGAGAAAGTAAATGTAATATTGACACTGTTTGTCCATACATCATATTCTGTGACACAAACAGCCTTTGTATTATCAGCATTTGTAATTTCCTCACTGGTGAAGCCTTGGACTTCAGGAAAAGATGTTTGCTCACGTAACATATGATTATCTCTCATAGATAAAATCAAAATACCCCTAAAATCTTACTAATTTTTCTTGTTGTTGTTATTTTAACAGGCCTTCATGAAGCTGATAATACAAGCACATTAAAAAGCAGCTTAGTCACTGTTACAGATTGGAGTGATTCTTCAGATATTTAATTGCTGTATTCCTGATGGGAGGCACTGCTTTTGGGTTCTGCTGGGGTTGAAAATGTAGTTGAAAGCATTGTGTTTTCTATTTATTTCTCATATGGTTCGTGTAACAACAAGGAATACTGTATACAGAGCTCTTGGGTCTTTCAGTCCTGAATTTGAACAAAAACTTTCATATACATGTCACTTGCACCACTACTTGGAAACAGAAGATTAATTCTTCTTTCTTGTGAAGTCAGTGGTGAAAAATCTTCTTGATTTCACTGAGGTGAAGACTTTGCCTCTGATGTTTACTTTAAAGACTGAGCCTGGTCTTGTAAGAAAGCCTGTTCACTAGTGAACAGCATTTACTGCAGAATATTATTTTTAATATTTTAAATGCATATTTTCTTGTATTTTATCATAAACTTTATAAAAATTGTGAACAGTGTAAATACAGTATTTCCATGTATTAAAATGTTAAGTTTCTTACATGGTTTACAATAAACACCAAAGGAAAAAAAAAACGGCCTCACGTATAAATACATTACGACTAAATGCCTCCTAGTTTGTGGTTACTTTTTTTCCTACTGGAGTTGAGTCTTAGTTAACATAAAAGCACAAAAATTGGAAAACAAACAAACAAAAACCAACAAACACATCAGCCCGAGGGTCAATACTTTCCTTACTTTAATTGGGCAAGTACTTTCATGTTTCTGTTTTGTCCGTATTGCCTGCCTGCTTGTAAAGCCACAATCTTATTTTGACTTAAATGAATACAAAAATAAGGTAAAATAAAAGTAATTGTGAATGACTTTCTCACTCTGATGCATTTTAGATGACGTCAGGCACAAACCTGTCTTTTTCTATTGTACTGTGCCATTACTAAATAGGACCAGGTACTGTTTGAATTTACACCTTTGTCCCAAAATTGTCAATGCAATGAAACTCCAAGGGTGCATCTGTTCAAACCTCAAGGCAGGCCTGAGTTTGTGTCTAAGTTTAGGGTCTTAGCCTAGAAACTACTCTGTGGTTATTCATAGTCCCTGATTTTATTTATTGACTTACTGTATAAGTGTTCCCTCGAAACCCATTGCATTTCTAGAGCCAGGCAAATAAACAGCACTAGCTGATTTTGTGAACTGCTCTAACTAATTCAAGATTATCCGGACTGGTGCTGTGAAGTACTGCAAGCATTTACTTGGTTAGTCCTTTGCCAGGTGCTCATCATCGCACGTGCCCTCTCCGTACGCCGTGAGGCTGTCTCTTAACAGCTGCTTTCGTAACAACTGGCCCTGACTCTCCTTTGTACCCGATTAGCCCGTGCTGCTGCTGGCTCCCCAAACTACAGGCTTGTTTTCGCTTTACCCAGGCTCCTGAGCTTATACCTGTGGCACTGACTTGACGAATGTATTTTCTTACATCCCTGGCAATGTCAAAAGGAGATAAGAGCCTCGCCCCTGGTAATGTCAAAACAGATAAGAGCCTGCTGATTCCCATTGACTGCCAGCACCTGGCAGTGTGCTCTGAGAGTCCAACGTCACTGCTGATCGGTGGGGAGACATTTTACATATTAACCTGCACAGCGTGACCCTCCTGTGTGGTGCCAAACCCCTTGGAGAAGCGCTTGCAGTGATGCGCTACGGTACCTGTAACGTGCACGGTGCCGTTCCCAAAGCAACTGACAGACTGCGCCCACAAATACCCTATTCATTTTTTACTTTTTTTTTATTTTTTAGAAAGCAGCATCGATGCATGATTTGCAGGTATAAACTTTACAACACCAACAGCAATCTTTAAAATATTGAATAATAAAATTTACATCAATACGTAAAAAGCTGCGAGTTAGTATCTTAAAAATTCATCCTCTTAGTGGTTATTCCATTGTGTTTTGTTGGGGGAGAAATCACCCGGAATGAAACACACGAACTCATTTTCCAAACTGGCTTTTGGGATCTTGGAACGGGGCAATTACACGTAGGCGTTCTTGTCAAAGTGCTTTGGTGGGGTTTTGTCTGGGACGCTGCTGTGAACCTTTGTGCGAGAAGACATCACAGATGCGGCTCCGTTATACGCGTACCCCCTCCTGAAAAGAGAAGAGGAACAACTGTTTACAGCTCATCCCACGGACAGGGAACATCTCTGCACCCAAGCACTGCAACCTCACCGAGGGAGGAGAAACCTGTGGGAACCTCGAGCTCCTGCTGGGTGCAGGGGGACACCTTCCTTCTCTCTGGAGCCTTATTCAGGTTTGAGGTTTCCGTTTCCCCTCCAGCATCTCTCTTTGCCATTCCCCTCTACATAACCTTGTACCCCTCGTTCACAGCCAAGTGAATCGGCGCCCGATCAGGTGAAATATTTGGGCTGGGGCAGGCCCTAGATGAACAGCTGCCCCCTCCAGTTCTGCCTGCTCCTTTTCACCCCTCCTCTGCTGCTGGAGGTCCCGCTGCCACTGCCACCGTCCGGCAGCTCTCTCACTTTTCATCTGGAGATTTGGGATTAAACCACCGCCTATTCACAACTCTAAGGTGACCTGACTGCTCTTCCTCCGTCTGTGAATGCATTTTTTCCTGCTGTAGCAAGTTTATAAAGTATTTATAACACAAGTATTGTTACCAACACATTGGCTTTTCTTAATTACTAAAGGTGGGAAGAGAATTACCCTAAAACCCCATTAATTTCTGTCATGCACACAACCCTTTTCTGACCTCACTGCAAAGTGTTTTGGAAAAGCAATCAAGCTGCAGAACATAGCAGGTACCAATGCCCTAGGATTGATTTCTGTCAGGAAGTGCAACTTGGGTTTTACCTTGGAGATTTACTGTTTTCAGCTATTGAGAAGCAGAATATACTGCCACCAATTATGCAGAGTGAAGCTCCAGCCCATCCAATGAATAAAGCTGCTCCTAATTCGTACCTACAGGAAGTCAATAAATGCGTTTAACAAAGACAGAACGAATTTAACATTTTGTTTTCAGAACAGAAGCACTACATTTTTTGTTCCTTTTTTTTTTTTTTTTCCATTGACACACACATTTTGCATTGCAAAGCCAGCAGCTCAGTCGTTCTCCCAGGCTCTTTTCATTATTCCCCTGGCACGCGAGAGGCAGACCTGTCCCCGAGGCACACTTCTGCAGCTTCTCCACGTCTCTTCCCAGTTGGAGAGCTGAAGAAATCTGCGATTCCTCAGCCCTTCTACCCCACATGGCTCCCATCTCCCCAGACCATTTCAGATTTGTTCCCATTGTCTCCCGAGCTGCTCCGTGGCTTTCTGTGAGTCCTCCTCCGAGGCTACTGAGGCTGGGGACCTGAGCTGCTGCCTACAGCTCTCCTTGTCCTTAGTTCTCCCCTCTGGCTCTCAGCCTGAGCACAACATGAGGTTATTATACACATACACACATATATATATATATATATATAATATGCAATATATAAACGTCAAGATATGCATCCACACGGAACCACAGACTAAAATCAGTAAGGCTGGAAAAGCCCTCCAAGATCATCTGTGCAGCCCCAGTCGTCATTCAAGTGGATTTACTCTACATCAGTTCCAACTTTTGTTAATAAGTTTATTGCGAGCTCTGCTGAGGTGACTCTAACAAAATCCTCGGCTCGACAGCCTTCCTGTGCCTCAGAAGGAGCTTGCAGCTGCGTACTTCTGAGCTAGTTCTGACCACGAACAGCTCCTGTTCTGACATCAGTTGAAATACACAACCTGAATACAAGTAAGCTGGTCTGCAAAACCCCTGTCTTTATGAAGGTGATGCTGTGAAAATGGAAAAATTCCCTGAGGGGGGGTCCAGACACCCAGAAAATGATATAGGGAATTGGAGGGTGAACACTGGCTGCAGAACAAAAAGTCACTTTTCCATGTTTTCGCCCAGAGGTAAAGCACGGAGTTTTTTTAAAAGAGACATACTGCAAGAAAAAGCCACATGTAGAAAGAATATCAGTCTCAGGAAGCTGATAACACCCCCAGTTCAAGTTATTTCTGACTCAGGGACCTCCAAAAAGAGATGGGGACTTCAGAGCTCAGAGATAAGCTACTTGGTGGGGGCTTGCACCTGAGTCATAACAGCCCTGCGAGTGCTCTAACATCGAGACCTCCTTCTCCTGTCCCATTCACACCATCCTAAGCAGAGGTTTTATTTGCCATGCCTTGCTAAAAAAAAAGGATCAGATTCCCCCAGACATCCTCCACACCTGATGTGGGATTTAGGGACCCAACCTGCCAATTAAGACGCTGGAAGCCACAGCTCAACTGCCTTTCACCCAGAAAACCCTGCCTCCAGCCCCTTGTCTGACTTCAAAACCTACCACAGGTAGTTTTATTTCTAATGATGCTAACGTTTCCGTCCAGGTGCTACAAGTTTCACAAGACTGAGCAGATTTCTGTCTGTTCGAGACCTGGGCTTTATAAAATACTCACGCTGAATCACAGCCCCAAGGTGCCCTTTTAGCAAGCTGCAGAGGCGAACCAAAGCACTGAACTCCAAAATGAAGGGGCGTGAGGACCCTTCCTGGTGCCTGCCACACTGCTACCCTAAGGAGCTGCAGGGCTGGCCTAATTGGTCTTTCCTCCCCACCTACACACACACAAAAGCCTTTGTGATTTACACTGGTGCTTATCAGGAATTTTCAGTCGCGTATCAACCTGTGTATGGCTCCCTGGATTTTATCCAATCCAGGGTTTTTTTTGCAGTTAGGAAGCCAAGCCTACCCCACCATCCAAAATCCACGATATGCCATATTAAAAACATCCTGCACCTTGACGACTCTTGAAAAAAAAAAAGACTAATAAATGGAGATAGGCTTTTTTAGAAGAAATTTCTCTATTTGCTGTTTTTCCCTTTCATTTTTTATCATTAAAACCCTTACAGGAAATGCAGTCTCCTGTTCTTATCATCCTTGCTTGTAAGAATGAGAGCAGCGACTCTCCGGGCGTGGGGCTGCGCACCCCTGGACTCCCACCAGTGCACCCAGTCTGCCGCTGCAGGATCACTGGGAAATCTCCAGGAGGTCAGGGGAACGAGGCACCGAGGCTAAGAGCAGGTATTTCACTCTAATCAATCCCAGGAGGCAGAATTCAGCCAGACAGAAGGTGTAACATCAGTATAGAAGGAAAATATCCCGGCTGTTACATAGGTCAGGACCACGAAGCAAACTCTCATGCAAACCAGCTGAAATTTCGTTAGCCAGCTAGATGAACTCCTGGACACTGGTAATGATCATACCTAACTTCTCAGCGAATCAATACACCTCCCCAGTGGAAATCTGTATTTTGAACATCTAATTCTTAAGAGTGAGGGAAAATGAGAACTGGGTTCAAAGCCACGTGACAGCAGGACAGCGCAAAGAGGGCCTGTGTGGATGAACTGGGCACAACAGATTCTGGGAAAAAAAAGGCTGAGGGGAAACAATTCTCTATAAAAATGGAAGTTAGTCAGGTAATTTGGATAAACTAGCTCCATTCATCAGGAAGAATGATGATTATTGAGTTCAGACTGCGGCAAGGGACAAAAAGGATGAAAACTATAAAAGCTTTTATTAGAAGTAGTAAAGGGACAAAATAGTTTCCTAAGAGAAGCTGGCAAGACAGCAGAACAGAGAGAAGCATGGATTTTCTTCTCTTAGAGGTGTCTGAAAAAAAATGCAGTCAGCTTGGCTGTGAGTACGGAGGCACCCCATGCTGTCACCGAGCCTCTGCGCGTGTTGCTCCGTGAGGTGGACCAGCACTCATGGAGCTGTTTTAAACCCCTAATGCAACCTATTGTGTGGGAACATAACATCCAGCCTAAGATTTCTAAGCAAGGCTGGCTTTAGAGTGTCCCAGAGCTGACCATCATTCCTCGCTAAGCTACACGTAAATTGAAAACCAGAAGTCTCTCGGGCACCAGCCTCAGGCAGATCTCTGACTCCCCCTGCATCTGTATATATTCAAGGCACCTCTTCCCCATGCAGAAGACCAGAGGGAAATTCTGATAGCCAAAGGGATGCCAAACATCCCATGTCATTAATTTTCCATTAACAGTATCTCAAACCTCTCTTTGACACCACCCAGATAACTTCAGGAGAAAACATGCACCAAACTGCAAACAGTTGAGGAACCAAAGCAGCGTCCTCTCTCAGTTGAGCCAGTGCCAAATTTCTATAGCATACCAGCAAGGCTCATTAGCTGCTTCTGCAATGTATATCAAAGTAGGAGTTCCCAGAAGGCAACAAAATTAATTGCTCCAATGTATTTTATATTGTTTCAGAGAGAAAGTAGTCAAATAACACCTTTATCTTAACCTGACACAAGATCACTGCATGAGCTGCATCACATGTCCACCATGTGAAACTCCAATTACAACTTCTAGTATTGCTCTCCACCTTTATCTTTGCAGCAAATATTTCTCGTGCCAGCAGTTGTGCTATTCTGGTTGTTCAGGAAAAAGGTAATTTCCGCAGACGAAATGTTTTAATATTAGACCTTTCATTTTTTAAACTGGTTTTCTCATTTGCTCGCGGTAAAACTCTGCCGTGAGGTCTGCCTGCCCTTTTTGCAACAAAACAAGTGTAGGAACACAACGAAGGAAAGGGAATTTTGGCAATGATGAAGCTATTTTTCATTGGGAACATTAAGCCTGATGAATAATTAACTTCTGGCTGTATAGCCAGTCCCCATTTTCTCCACAGTAGCTCACATCCTTGTTGCTTTTGGTGGCCTTTGGATCCTGTCCTCTCCTCCTTACAAAGGAAACTCATATGAACTTGTTTTCAAGAAGAGAGAAACTGTGTCAGTCCTACTGCAAATGTGGATCCAACTGGTGTCATTTATTCAGGCTGACAGTTTTATATATACCCAGTGCTTGACGTCTTCGGGGATCACCACAAAGAAAGCTTACATTACAGCCAGTGCTTTCAAACTTGGTGGCCACAATGCAAATCTAGAATCCGAGGATGGGTTCATGAATTGCTGCCTTGGAAGGTCCTGAGCACTCACACAGCTTTCAGGGGAGTCTTTAGGGATGCTCATTATTTCTGGTTTGGTCCTGCAATTCTATGAACACACACTCCCTTGTATTTAATTGCACGTACAGCTGAAGCACTGACATTAGTGCTTTATGATTGTGGGTTATGAAAAATATTTATGATCCAAATTATAGTCATCGAGAGTTCAAAATCTGTCAGCAAAAACAGTCCACAGAACCTGCAGAAATGTCTCTTCAAATGGACTAAAGACTGCACAGTGTTCAACACCTTTATGGAAACCACTGGCTATCGATAGCTTAGAGGAATAGTTTTCTTCCTATTGAATTATGTGCCTAATGAGCACCTGTCTTGTGAAATGCCTCCTCTGCATCTTTGACATAAACATAACTCCTGATCAACCCAGCCTACCCTGGGACGAGTGCTGTAGAGTCCTGCCAAGCCGCGATAAGCCTGGGCACAGAGACCACAGACCCATCACCCTACAGGGAGGTCTTAGCTCATGAAACCTCAGCACACAATTACTACAGATGGAAAACATGATGAAATATGAATAAATAAAGCCCACTTTCCATTTCTACCCAACAGGAGAAGCATCTGCTTTCTGGATACATGAGTTCTGGCACGCAGCATGAAACTTAAGGTCTACTCTTGAAAGATGAAGGGCTATAGGAAAGTACTTACTTTTGTGCAATATAAGAAGGATCAAAGAACTCAGACGTAATCCTGTTTGCATACAGGGAACAACCAGTCATAGAGCACAGCCCTGAAAAGCAGAAGACAAACCGTTCAGTGGAAGCAGCAGAGGAGCTTTGGGCCTGACCCTGACGCAGTCATGTGTGGATTTCTGCCACAAAGCAGGAGCTCTGGCATGACTCCTGAATACACAAGCTTAGAGAAATAAGGTATATTTACCAGACAGTATGAAAATCAGTCCAGCTAAGCAAGCTATTTTTGCTTTGGTCTGATCAGAACCGCCGACTTTTGTACACTTCATCCCAATCAGCCCAAACACGGAACCGAAGAACCCCAGGCAGACGGCGGAGATCATCAGTCCTCTGCAGGCTTGGATGTAACCTGCAACGAGAAAGGGCAAGGCTAACGTGAGGGCAGGGAACACAACGGGTTTCGCTGTAGCTCCCCTCACCCTTAAAAGCATCTGGCATGAATTAATTATTGCAAACCAAATTAGACCTTGGCTGGTGTAATGCCAACTTATCACAGAGTATATACTTCCAGGTGATGGTGTGATGATGCCGTGTGAACCCAGTCCCTACAAAACACGCCGTGTTATTTGGGGCTGCAAAAACAATTGTGGCATTGGGCACAGTGTCCCCAAGAGGCTGCACCCATGGGTTTTGAAGAGCAGCTCTGTGTGGGACGTGCAGCATCTGCCACAGGCTGCAGAGGCACACAACACCTCGCTGTGCAGATGCCGCAATGGCAGCAGGTTGGCAAGGCCTCATCTCTTGTGGATCAGCCCAGCAGGCCCTCGCTCTGCAAGGAAGCCAAATACATGCTCAGCTTCACAGAGAGCAGAGACCCTCGGAGATAAAGCGAGCTGCTGCCACGCCGGACCAGTGCCTCACAGCTGAATTTGGCCACACGCGGTTTTGCCAGGCTGCTCTGAACCGAGGCACCCGATGCAGGGCCTTTCCACAGGATACCCGACTGCTTGGCCTCTTCTCCCTTCCTCCTGGGATTAAAACACAGTGATAACCACGTGGCACCGTTCACAGGGTGGAACAGTGCCATCTCACACAGCCAAATAACCGTTTTATAGCAAGAAGTTTCTCTCCATAACCAATTACATCTCATTTAAAATGGAAATGCATTTCCATTATTCGTGCCTGCAGTCTTTTCTCTGTGATCTCTGGTGGGTGGAAATGTCGAGAGCTAACCCAGGTTTCCATTGCTTATTACACCCGCTTTTCCAGAATACCAAATAAACAAAAAAGCCCTGCATAAAAGCCCTTAAAATGTGGAAAATTAATTTATTAAAACAGGAACTAGGGGATATCTAATGGAAAAAAAGCAAGCAATAGATTCAAAACAAAAATTGTGGGTTTTTTTTTTCACACAATAAAGTTGTGGAGCTGCTTTCCACAGGCTACGTGGATGCAAAAGTTCTTGCACAGGTGCAAAAATGGGATAAAACCATTGAAGAGAAATCTCTGCCTGGCTGGCAGGCCCCTGAGCTGCAGATGGCCATCGCAGACGTTTGGCCTTCTTCTGCACTCTTTTTTGGCACCCACTTTGGCCGCTGCTGGAGGAATACCAGCTCCAGGATGAGCAATCTGTGTTTAAGAACACTTAAAAAAAATACACAAACAAAATAACTGATTCACAGCTTTGTGTAATACACAGTGCACAAGAAGCAATTTGTAGGACTTAACACCCCATGGACATGTTTCATGTACAACATGCTCCTGTAGTCCCCCTGCTGAAGGAAGAATACACAATGACATAACTGTAATAGCCATAGGACTCTCATGTTGGAATATAAGCATCATTTGGGTCTGCTGACATGTCTAACACTATAATTTAAATTATTATAATAAGTTGAACTCCTATGGTAGCTGGATGAGCTGCCCACTGGAGACACCTCCCTTTGCCATGGATGATAAATGAAGCACAGGCTGGCAAGTTCAGAATCGGGTCTCATTACACCTAAGTCTAGACTTCTGATTTTTAGGTACTTACAATCACAATGTTATAATTACAATTTACAATTTTACTTATCTTCAGTATCCAATAATATGTCACAGTTTGTATTTTTTATACAAATTTATATAATACGCATAAATTTGTGTAATTTTCTATTTTTGAAAGAGGATCATGAGGAACCCTTCAGTTCTTACAGACACATGCCTCAGACATGTTCCCTTGAAGTGTTACTTCAGCATTATTGCCATGTTTAAGTCTTGTTTGAGCTCAAAAATTAGCCAGCTCTTTGGATACATTTTTTTATCTTTTATCTTTGAATTTCTGCTGTGCTGAGAGTATCTACTGTGACTTTAATGCAGAATATTTTGATAGGCATGGCTGATATTTGTCTTCAGCAATGGTCAGATAACCTAGGATTTAACGCCTCTAGTGGAAATGTTTAGTGGCATGTTGGTGTACCTTAAAACCTTTTGAATCCATGTAAAAAGCAATGCTTCCCAATGTTGTAGCAAAAAGGAGACAGCCAACCCTTCTCTCCTGCTCTCCCGGGAGCACAGTTTAGATAGGAAAGGCTGCTGTCTGTGTTCTTCTCCACTCAACACCAAAGAGCCTCCAGCCCTGAGCCAGCAGCCACGAAAAGCAGCTCCAGGTAGGTCCCTCTCAGACCCCTAAACACCTGAGCAGCATCCCACACATCATCCCATGGCACCCCAGAGGAGATGCCTTCACCTGAAACACGGCTCGACAGAACGGAGAAGCAGCACCACGTCCATGCTACAGGGGCTAACTCGGACCAGATATGAGACAAACCCAGCAGAAGAACTACAGACTGAAGATTTACAGAGCCAAACCGAAGACCACCATCTGCCTAAGCTCTCCTAGGTCCTGTAAAAAACTTTTTTGGGGGGACCTGCAAGAAAACAAAAGGTATGGACACCCTAAAGAGTGAACCATTCTGCAGAGCACGCAGTCATACATTGTAAGAAGCTTCTTCACCTCTGGTGTTCACTGGACTGTACCATCAGCTGAGAAAACCTGGCATTTCTAAGGCATCATTCACCCTATCCCAACAGAGGAACTTACAATAGATCACATTAATTGCACCTCTCTTATTTAGTTAGTTATTTATCTTCTGCAGGGGTTATGAAGTGAGCCTGGGGAGCTCACGCCAGACGGCCATATTGTGGTTACCTCAGATCAGGTGAGGCGACCACCCTTCTAGCCAAACCGGCCAGGGCACAATTTCCTCAACAGCGAAATAAAACTATACTCCCCAACAGCTCGGCTGAAATTCCAGCAATAGCTAAAACTTCTGCTTTCGAGTAAAATCCTGTATTTTCACTCTGTCCCCCCCTAATGCCCTCAGGCGAGACCCAAAGTACGTCAGTAGGAAGCGGCGTTCAGTAAGATTTCAAAACGTGGCTTTTAGCTCACAAGACACAAATCTGAAGACAGCAGCCTTGTTCTCTCTCATTATTTTTTGCTAGTAGGCCTGGAAAAGTTTTCTCTTACTACTTTTCCACATAATGTATTTCCCATAGCAGCCAGGTAAGGCAGGAGATGCAAACTGGCGAGGAAGCTGTTATTTTTGACAGGCCCAATTTATCGACGCTGTTAGGAGTTAATTGGCACATTAAGGTGCTGAACCATGAACATATTTACCCAGAGGTCCTCTAAACTTTTCTTTATGCCTGAACCTCCCAGGAGAAACAGTAAATATTCACCCCAACCAACACAAGCCGTAGATGCTAGGTACGACGTGGCTGAAATGCAATTGTTGCTGAAGGTCAACGCGCAGCTTCAAAATAGGCTGAGGGTAGTGAGACAGCAAGAAATGATTAACTCCCTCACCCAGAAATCATTTTCCTTTATAATAGCACGAGCTGGAGCACTGCTCAGCTCTGCTGAATGAGTAACCTTCCCCGCTCAATATTTCACCAAATTCTGCAGGCCAGCCAAGGCGGGACTCGTTGCAGCTCACCACAGCCATTACCCAACAGGCACCCACTTTTAACACAGATGTCTGAAAAAAAAATAACCACAACCTGCACTCATAAGGTGGGAGAGCAGAAGACTCAGCTCTACCAGGCTGACTGGAGCACCAGGAAACATAAAAGGGTGAAATCAGCCTTAGCACCAAACCCCCAGTCACTTGAACCTAGGTTAGGACTGACCTGGAGAGCGTTTGGCTGCAACATTAATCAAACCTTTGCTTTGCTTCCTGGAAAGCAAGGACGTTACCTTGCTGACTGAGACTCACAGTGCAGGGAAGTGTATGGGGAAGCTGCCAACTTCTTCCCCCTCTTCCACTGAAGACCCAAAAATGCATTACGTGTGTTTGCATCAGGGTCCGTAAGAAGCTGGTACCTCCTCGTGTAGACACCGACCACCCAAAGGAAGCTCCAAAGCAACAAAAAGCCATGTTTTAAACAGACAGGTAGACAAACATGTATTACGCATGAAGTCATGTTTAGCAGCATTCCACGAGAAACCTATCTCAAGTATTTTTTTAAAACAAATGTGTTTTGTCCGGCATTCAAATTCATCTTGCTATCATCTTGCCTGCCTCACTGCTCTCACGCTTGCCTCTCATGCTCACCTCTAACACTCTCAAAGAGCCCTGGGGAACGTGTATATTTATACAGTATATACAACACTCAGAAAAAAAAACACCTGCATGCTGTTACGGGGATCATCACTTTCACAACAAATACCTGCAGTGGCATCCTGCAGTCTGCACCAAGTGTAAAAGGTTACCTTACAGATAGAGCACGAATTCCTTCCGAAAGCACACGCCCATTGCTGTTGTATGTTTTTCTAAGCTCTAACACCCTCTTCCATCCCCTAAGTAAATTTGTGTTCAGCTGAGCTCTGTCGCAAGGTCGCTGGATCCACCGCTGGAAATACGGTCACGTGCACGTCCTGCCCTGGGGAGGCGTTTCCATCACCAAGTTCCCATCCATGGCCAGGAGCGCACAAAGGTAAACCCCAAATGGTTTCAAGTCCCACGGACTGCAGCATCATTTTTGTTCGCATACAGATCATGGGGGCGAGCTCTTAATGGGGGCTGGCCGGACTGTGCTGGGGAGGGTTTGGGGGTGCATCATTCGCCCCCCTGCCTGCACCGTGCCTGGGGGCCAGGATTTGGCCCCGCAGCACTCGGAGACACCGCTGAGGAAGGCTGATGCCGGGCTTCCTCCCTCTGCTGTCACACAGCCCAGCTGGGAAGGCGGGACGAGGTCCTCTCCAGTTGTGTCTTCGGGGTTCAGGAGCCTCCAGGTGCTTCCCTCCGCAGCAGCAACTCACCTCCTGGGGCAGCACAACCCCACAGATCTTCCAGATCCGAGTCTGGGGGGCTTTATTCCAGATCTGAGTCTTGGGGACTTCACCCTCCAGTAGAGCAGCAGCCGAACAAGAGGCTCGGTGCCTCCGAGGGACCCCAGCGGTGCTGGGACAGCCCTGCCACCCCTCGGGGACACTGGCAGAGCCCCCACACCCCCTGCCACCAAGGGGCTGGGGAGAAAGATGCTCCTGGGGTCGGCGCTGCCACACGGCAACGCCTGCCCTCGGAGTGCGGACCTCTCCTGCGTCCTGCCGGCAGCTTAAAGGCTTAATGGCATTAATTTGCTTACCGATAACATTTATCCCCGCGGCGATAACATTAATCTCTGCCACTGATTGGCTTCGCACTTTCCTCTTCCAAGCAGACCTTTCACTCCCAAATCCGCCCTCAGCCTCCCGTGCCCGGACAGTGCTGTAGGTCCGACTTGCGTTTCGACCCGCACCGCGCTGTTTATTCATTTATCACCCCAAAAAAAACCCATTTACTCCCAAAACCCTTACTTACAGCCAGGTGAGCCCTGCTGCACCCCACAGCTCTCTTAGGGGAGCCGCAAGCAGTGCGGGTGAGGGTGCCAGGTGGTGACACCCGCACAGAAACCTGCACAGGACCCCAAAATTTCCCCTGGACGCTATGGGGTCGCGCAGCACCGAGCCCCCCACCCCCCGGGGCTGCTCCCATAATGTGGGGCGGCCCCGGGGGGGTCCCTCCCGGCCCGGCTCCCCCCTCCCCGCTCTGCCAGGGGTTGATTTTTAATTTTTTGGGGTTTTTCTTTTTTTTTTTGGGGGGGTGCTCGGGCGGCCCTGACCGTCCAGCGCCAGCATGGAGGGGAAGTCCTTGCAGTTGGAGACGCCGGTGGAGTCGGTCACGCAGGTCTTCCAGAGGTTGGCCCAGAAGGTGGCGGTGGTGATGACCGTGCCGTCGATGGTGGACACCTTCCAGTAGTCGGTGGGCAGCGTGGAGGAGACCAGCACCCAGCCGCACACGGTCAGCAGGAAGGCGACGATCTCCGCCGCCGTGCTCGCCATCGGGCCCGCCGGGGCGCACACCCGCCGGCGGGGGCGGGGGGGGCGCGGAGCCGCGGCGGGGGCGCGCCGGGCGGGGCGGGGCGGGGCGGCCGAGGGAGGCGCTGATTGGGCAGCCGCCGGCCCGCCCTGAGCCCTGGACACGCCCCCTCGGAGGGAGGGGCGGGGCTTGTGTCAGGGGAGGTGGTGCGGGAGGCATGGGGGGGGGTCTGCATCTCCCTGTTTGTAGGGTCGGGGGTACCCATGTGGGGTTATGTGCACCTCCTGTAGGGGCTGATGTGCCCCCTGTAGGGTTAGGGGCACCCACTGAAGGGTCAGGTGCACCCATGTAGGGTTAGGGGCACCCCGTTGTAGGGTTAGGGGCACCCCCTGAAGGGTTAGGTGCACCCTTTGTAAGGTCAGGTGTGCCCTGTGGGCTTAAGTGCACCTCTGTAGGGTTAGGTGTACTCCCATAGGGTTAGGTGCCGCCCCTGTAGGGTTAGGTGCACCCACTGAAGGGTTAGGTGCACCCCTGTGGGTTTAGGGGCACCCACTGAAAGTTTAAGGGCACCCCCTGTAGGGTTAGGTGCACCTCCTATAGGGTTAGGGGCACCCCTGCGGGTTTAGGGGCACCCACTGAAAGTTTAAGGGCATCCCCTGAAGGGTTAGGGGCACCCCCTGTAGGGTTAGGGGCACCCACTGAAAGTTTAAGGGCACCCCCTGTAGGGTTAGGTGCACCCCCTGTAGGGTTAGGGGCACCCACTGAAAGTTTAAGGGCATCCCCTGAAGGGTTAGGGGCACCCCTGTGGGTTTAGGGGCACCCACTGAAAGTTTAAGGGCACCCCCTGTAGGGTTAGGGGCACCCCTGTGGGTTTAGGGGCACCCCCTGTAGGGTTAGGGGCACCCCTGTGGGTTTAGGGGCACCCACTGAAAGTTTAAGGGCATCCCCTGAAGGGTTAGGGGCACCCCCTGTAGGGTTAGGGGCACCCCTGTGGGTTTAGGGGCACCCACTGAAAGTTTAAGGGCATCCCCTGTAGGGTTAGGGGCACCCCCTGTAGGGTTAGGGGCACCCGTGTAGGGTTAGGGGCACCCACTGAAAGTTTAGGTGCACCCACTGAAGGGTTATGTGCACTTCCTGAAGCATTAGGTGCACCCCCTGAAGGGTTAGGAGCACCCCTGTAGGGTCAGGTGTACACTCTGAAGGGTCAGGGGCACCCCCTGTAGGCTTAGGTTCACCCCTGAAGGGTCAGGTGCACCCACTGAAGGTTTAGGTGCACCCCTGTAGAGTTAGGTGCACCCCTGTAGAGTCAGGTGTGCCCCTGTAGGGTTAGGGCACCCCCTGAAAGCTTAGGGGCACCCACTGAAGGGTCAGGTGCACTCCTTGTAGGGTTAGGTGCACTCCCTGTAGGGTTAGCTGCACCCCATGAAGGGTTAAACGCATTAATCCCACTGCAAACCCACTCCCCTGTGAGCAGGGACCCTTTGAGCAGGGCTAATTTGCCCTTTCAGACCCGGTTTTGGACCTTCATGCCCCTGCAGACCCCTTTTTACCCTAAGAAGCATGAAGTGCCCTCAGTGTACCCGAGTGCCCGGTTTGGCCCCGGGGCTTTCTCCTGGCTATCCTGCCAGGGCTGCTCCCGAAACGTCTCCGGGGCTATCTGTGTTACTGATCCGGCCCTGACCGTCTCTCTCCTCCAAAATCAACGCAAGATCTCGGGCTCCTGATCCCATCTGCGGTGGTGCAAACCCCAACTGACATCAGGCGGGGCTGGGCGCTCGCTCTGGGCTGAGGGTGAGCAGGAGCCACAACCACTCTTCCCCCGTGGCATTTTCCTGGCGTTGGCTGCTACCTGCGGGGATTAGGAGGTGGAAAACTTTCCTCTCCGGGGTTGCGTTTGTGCCCTTCTTACATCAGCTCCTCTCCCCTGTGCAGCAGCAAGCTCCTCGGTCACGCTCGTAGCTCAAACACCTTCAGCTTGGGGTTTTCCAGCAACCACGTCCCCTTTTCTCCTCACTGCTGGCCAAGAACATGGTAGGCAGGTACACATATGCCTGTCAGACCCCTCAACCTCTGCCTCTGTTTTTTTTTTTGCCACCTAGTTCTGGCTTTCTTAGGTTTAACTTGTGTGGTAGGGTGACAGACTCAGCCTTTGCCTTGTTTCTTCCACCCGTGCTTTGGGACAAGCCCTGACTGTGGGATAAGCTCTGCAGGGCACCCCATGACTGATTCCTCTTCTTTTCTGCATTAAATTGAGCAGAGCATTGCACTAACACAGTTTCATGCTCATTCATTTGCCTGAGCGTGTATTTATCCCCTTGGGAAGAAAGGTGCTCACAACTTTTCCTAAGGAAACCATCCCTTGGGGTTCAGGTTTTGTCTCACTGCATCTTGGGCATAAAAACGTGTTGTTGGTGTTGCTATTTTTAATCATTATTACTAAGTGCAAACTACATCTTCTTACAATCAGAAGTCAACGCTTGGATTTCTACAGTGCACAGAAGTTGTTTTGCTATGCGCAGAAGGGTCCGTCTGAAACGGTAGGGCTGAACTACAGGATATTATTTTAGCTTTTGCAGGATCAAAATCACAAGCAGTCATGATTGCCTCATAAGTCAAACACCAGATGACAACGCCATTTGTTCTCTAGCCAGGATAAGCAGACTAGGGTCGTCATGCCTTTGTCCTGGAGTAATTTTTCTTGTAATTTTACCACGCACAGGTTGGGCAACTTGAGACCGTTTCCTGGCTCTGCTGTGTTATGGCTTTCAAGGTGCCTAGAGCACTTGTGCAGGAGGAAAAAAAAAATAGAAGAAAGAAAATCAACCCACTTTATTTTTCTAAGGCTGAAGGACAACTTCCTTGTTTGCTAGGATTTTCCTGGGGATTTGAATATCAAAAAGGCAAGGCAGCCTTGCAGGGAGCACAGCCAGGCTTGCGTGAGAGTCACACCTCAGCAAGGTCAGCCCTGCTGGCGGTGGTGGATTTGGGGAATGCACCTCACATTGGCATACGTGTTCGAGGAGGTGAAGGTGACTGTGAAATGAGGAGGCTGGCAGTGCTCTGTGTGGCACAGAACAAAAGCGCCGCCTCAAACAAAGAGCAGATAGCTCCTCTGCTCCGGAGGAGAATAAACAAAGGAACGCTTCTTGGTTTCCTCTTCGGTGTCACCCTACAAAGCCCATCAGGGCAGGAACATCGGGTAATAAGCACCAGCCCTCGCTCATGTTGGATCACCACCGTCGCTTTTGTTGAGCTATGAGAAATTAAATGAAATTACCGCCCAGGTTTGTAAACCGTCAGGGCAAGAGGGACTGTAAGTTCTGCGGTTCGTCTCTTATGTAAGTAAAAGTAAAAATTAATAGGAAGTGACAAGCCAGAGCATTTTAAAGGAGTGAAAAATTGCATTCCAAGAGCCAATAAACTTTCCCCTCTCCCATTCTGTGCGGTGCGTTTGGACATTAGAGACTTTGTTTCTTGACACCAAGATTAATGCAGCATTTCTTTTTTTTTTTTTTTTCACCTTTTCTTAATTTTGTTGGGAAAAGAAAAAAAAAAAGAAACACCTTGCGTTGTTCCCTGAAAGTTTGTAATACAATGCTTTTAAAAATAGATATAACCTGTTTAACAAACTGAGCAGGAAATTTGAAGAAATGCATCTCCTACTTCACTTGAGGTGCATTCCTCCTGGCAAGCAGCACAGGCTGCAGTGCTCGGTAGTGCAGAAGCCGCCTCCACGTCAAATAAGGTTTTGCTAAATGGGGGCTGATCATAAAAGGGGGGAAACTTCCCAACTTCCCGACTGATTTTTGGAGCGTGGTCCCGTGCAATGGGATTTAGAAAGGATTTGTGAAATGAAGGGCTGCTGCGTCTAATGCAATTCACAAGGGTTTAATCAGGGAGGGGGGCAAATCAACGCCTTTCCAAAGCAGCCCGTTTTCAGAAGCGATCCCTGCAGTGAGCCACAAAGACGCAGGGTCCGAGTCCTGACCAGTGGGGCTGAGCTGCAGCCCAGGCTGGAGCCCTTGGTGTTCCCGCAGTGGGAACACTTTGCCACCCGGCCCGTGCCCTGCCCTCGTACAGCGTGGCTGGTCTCTGCCCTTTCCCTAATGCTTGGCAGACCTGGGCACGAGCAGTCCCTCGTCTTTCACAGGCACCCACGCAGAAAGCTTCGAGTACAGATGACTACAAAACAAGAACGTGCTTGTGTTTGGAGCTGGGGGTTGGACCAGGTGACCTCCAGAGGTCCCTTCCAACCCCAATTACTCTGTTACCCTACAACTGTGTCGTAACAAGCAAATAGGGTAGCACGGGGAGCCCTAATTGGGCTTACTGTAGCTGTTGTGAGTGGGGCAGCGGCGCGCTAGTGATTACACATTGCATGTTGTGCACAGAACATGATTGCTTCTGGACCCTGCCGCCCTGTTATTTAGCCCACGTGCTGAAATTTCTTTTCACGGGTATATGCATCTCAGTTCACAACGGCGGTACATCGGACTACTTTCCCAGCTGTTTACACGGTGAAATTTTTTGCAGTGGTCACTGCTTTTGAAGGTGCATTGGACAGGCTGAAGAAAACCCAAAGCGGGGAGCACGGCACCAAAACCCTTAGCTGTGCCCTCGTCATATGCCTCCCAGGTCTCAAGACTTGGGGGCACCACGAGGTGTGGAGGAACACAAAGACCCCTTGCACACAAAGTGAGCAGAGGCACTGTCTGGCACACATGCTCTCATTTCCATCTGTATTTTTAACCCTGGTTTCCCCTGTTTCTTTTTTACATCTCAGATCTCAGTGCTGTCAGCTTTACTTGTGGTTCCCCAAGCTCAGCAAGCTTCAGTTTGATGTGAAGTCTCTCGTCTTCACCGGAGAGCTGCCTCTGCTGCAGGCAGCCCCCTTCTCACCAGAGGATTTTACCTGCTTCAGTCGAGTGAAGCCTGTCCAGCGTTTATATTTCACATGCACACACCAGTTCAGACATGAAGTCGAACCAGTGGGATCAAAGGAAGCAGTATCGCTGATAGGTCAAATACGCATTAATTTGAGCCTCAGTTTATCAATTTTTTAAAGTCTGTATTGATCGCAAAAAGTCACATTATTTCCTTATTCCCTTTGTTTCAGAGCTGCTTGAGCATGTTGATTTAAGTCAACTTTTAACTCTGCTTTGTCACCATGACCTTTTTTGATCCCGGCCAGTTTGCTCTCAGATTAAGTCACGCTACAGAAGCTGCTTTCCTTCCAGGTTGTGGTTTTTGAGCTCTCAGTTAAATGAAACCACTTGCGGCCACTGGCAGGGAGGACTGGTGTCTAATAAACAGTGAGGCCGGAGAAAGTAAACCACAACTCCCTCCTTGTGACACAGCCCGTTTCTGAGTAAATACGGGGCCACTGTGGGAATCGGGGCGAGGAGCTGGAGGGGGTATGGGAAGAGTTTCCTTTCACATAGAGATTATGGTGGGAAGGTGGGAAGCAACCCCTCACCTTCACGTCTCCCCTTCCTGCCAACTGGAAACCGGGGCAAATTTGGGCTGAGGCTCAGCAGGGCTGTGTACAAAGACCACGGTGTCACTTGTCACCCCTCACCTCTGCTCCCCGGTGGCTCTTTTTTTTACCTCCTCCCATGGCCTTTGCCATGCCCTGCTCTCACATCACGTGCTGTCATCGCCTCCACCGCTGCCTCCGGTTGCTACCATCCCCCTTGAGCTGAAGCACGTGCTTATCAGCTCTGCCTGTTGTTTTTCTGAGAACCCAGAAGGTTATAAAATCCTTGTGCTCTTGATCATTTTAACTTGTTATGCTTAGTGAAGTCACACGACTTCTATCATAGCACCGTGTTTTTCTAAAGCTGGAGGTATTGCTTAGCTCCTCAGTGAAGACTGCCTGCAAAATAAATGGAGACTCGCTGGGTAGGGAGCACGTGCACAGGTTGTTTGCAGCAAGGGGTCTCCCTATTCCTCCACGTGGTGCCCTCCTGATGACTCTTGGGAGACGGTCTGCCAGAGCCTACCACACGTAGCAAACGAAGCAGCTCTGTTATTTAGGAGAGAGTTCACTTGGATTTCTTATTTTCTCTGGATCATGGTCCAGAGTAGCCAACCACACATTCCCCAAGGACAGCACACAATGTACCCTGCCTGTTCTGTTAATGCTTTCATGCTCCCACGGCGAAGATATTTTACTTTTATTATACTGCCGTAGTCCTACCTTGCCATTGCGCTTGTAAAGAAATAAACCTTTTTCTACTGATAGGGTATATGATAAAAGATATGCGCTGTGTTTTTCTGTTTTTTGCTTTCTTCAGGTGTCTCTTAACAGCTGACTCTTTCTTTGAATGGATCATTTAGTTGCTTGTTTCAGCTTTTTCATTCATTTTAACTTCAAACCAGCTGAACTAGGGCAGAATCACTTTTGAGAGATTTAGCATTACAATTAATTAGTCTTTTTTTTCATGTCAAAAATTAAGTTCAACATTTAGAAAAGGAGATTTTTTTTCAATAGTTTTGACTTATGTCCAGCTTGTAAATGATGTTTACAGCACTGTATGATGCCTCATGTATATGGTCATTCTTTCTGATTTTGGTGCTCTTCTATTTGAATTTAAATATTGCACTGCACTCTTTTTTCTTTTCTTTTCTTTTTTTTTTTTTGTTTTTTATTTTCAGTAAGCAAGGATATACAATGGGAGAAAATAGGGCAATGAAGCAGTCTGTTTACTTTGTGTCAGCTCTGTGAAAAATTAGGGATTTTTTTTTGTTTGTTTGTATGTTTCCCATTGTCTGGTGTGGTTATTTTGTGTGTTATGGCCAAGTATGAATCAGAAAACCTTCCAACAACAAATTCATAGATTTCGGAAGTCTCAGGTCGATTTCGGTTGTAAATAGTTTGAAAAATGTCAGTGAAATAAAAATGCTAGCAGTTGTCAGACAGTGAGAATGGAGACATCAATGCTTATTGTAGTGACTTTTTTTTTTTTTTTTTTTTTTTTTTTTCTCCAGCAGGATAGTGCACTATTGTCAAAAATTACTTTCAGCGATGTCTGAGGATTAAGAGTTTATTTGGAAAGATGGCCCAGAGCATTTTTCACGCGGTATTCTGGGAAGTACGGGAAAAACCTGATTCTGTAAAAGAAGGGTAGGATATAACCTGGCACACAGAAGCTACAGGTTTGCTGGACCCATTAAAGAACCTGACATAAATGTTACAATTAAAATGCATAACGTGTTTGTTTGTTTGTTTGTTTGTTTTTGCTTGATATACAGTTAATGCACTTTCTTGACCATAAGTAAAACCTACAGTGACTGGTTTAGGCATAGGCATCGGCGTACGGGTGTCTGCGTGCAGGCTGGAGAGCGGCAGCATGCACTGAAGCCTCATTAAGCTGCCGCCCTGTGCCAGCCATTGTGCCCCAAGTGACAAATCACGTGTCCCGGGCTGTGACAATATTGATTTTGGGATCTCTTTCCTGAACCTGTTTCAGGTTTCTTCCCGTCAAGAATAGGATCCAACCTGAGGCTGGGATCACTGTCAAACTGCTGTAGTGCCGTGGATGTTGCTCCAAGCCCTTTTGCTGCCTGTGTTTTGCAGAGGTTTTTACTCATGCCTGTCACAGCTGTTTTCCAGCCCTGGCAGGGCTGCAAACACCTCCCCAGGCTGAGGTTTTGCAACCACAGCCCAAGGCACCCTCCTGCTCCCTCACACAGCCAGGCAGCGGCTCTGGCTGAAACTTCTGGGGGACACTGGCCAAAGCCACCTGCCATGGACATTATGCCCCAGATCTACACACAGGGGCCTGAGAAATGAAAGAAAAAAAGCCTTCTGAGGATCGAGTTTGACATATAGCAAGAAAAAGCCGTGCTTAAAAGAAAGGGAAAGTGCAATCCTTCCCAGGCCTCACTCCTGGGGCTGCACCAGGGTGCTGACTTAGCGGTCTCTGCTCACCCCTGCCACCAGCCAAATTTTGTCCTGGGCTCGGATGGCCCTTCCAGGCCTCCCCCCTAACTGCACATGTCGAGTTATAGCAGCAGCAGCTCAGCCTGCAGGCACTATGAGCCCTCACCCTCTGCCCCCCTCCAGCCATGGGATCCATGGCCCACGGCCACACCAGGCCTCATGCAGGCAGAAACCTATTTGCCTGGTGGGATGCATGGGTGCTGGTGTGTTTCATGGATTTTTGCAAGGACCAGTGGCATCTTTGGACTTGCTCCTTGCGGCTGACAGTCGCTTTTCTCATTTAACAATTTGCTTAGACTCTATGGGGCTGTATGATGCCCCAAGGGTGCTCACGCCCTGGGGTTGGGCATTGCAGCGACTGGAAGGGAAAGGTTGGGACAAAAAGCTGGAGGGACTTCTCTCCACAGCTGCCAGCTCTGGGGTTTTGGGTCATTCGAAAGCCACAACAGGACAGTATCAGTCATCTGTACGAGCGTGAGGAAAGGCCAGAGGTATATGACTAGTTGCTGCTGCATGGGCAGCCCTCAGTTGTGTATGAATAGACCCCCATTTGGATATTCAGCTAGTTATCTACCCAGTGGTCAGCACAAGGTGGGCAGCTGTAAAATAAAGCACATTACAGCTCATGCTGCAGACCTTGCCCTCCAAACAGAGCTTGGAGAAGCCAATCGGCCACGTTTTCCGAGAGGCTCTGCAAGAGGTCTCTGCTGTTTGTGCTGTCCCTCAAGTCAAGCCCTCTTCTCCAATAGGCGTCTCTGCATGCCATTGTCTGTTGGCTTGTGAGGAGGCCTCTGCCAAGTTTTTCAGGCGTGGAGTAAGTCATTCCCTTCTCATTTTTGAAGTGCCATGGTTAATTTCTAATGAGACATGCCTTTGAACTTCTGAACTTTAAACTTACTGGAGGAAGCCCTCTCAAGTAGATCAAAACCTGTAGCGTTGGTTTGAGCAACAATTCGTGCCACATGCTAACGACGTCAAGTCGTTAGTCCTTTGTGTGGCACACGCATCATTGAATATATTAGAATAAAATAGAATAGAATAGAATATTTTAGTTGGAAGGGACCTTCAAAGATCATCTAGTCCAACTGCAGTATGTATTAATATATATGAGTAAATATAATAAAGTCATTAGACTAGGATGCGTGTCCCTGAGAGCAGAATTTGCCCTGCAGATTACCAAGCAGACTGAAATACAAATCACTGATCTTTACCAAATAAAGTCTGTCACATCATAAAACAAAATGCATGCACATATATATGTGTTTTTGTATATATTGAAAGTGTGATACACCTTTTTACATCCTTGACCTATATCAAATACCTCAGAATCATAAAGAGAGATTGGGGACTTATCAAAACTGCTATTTCCTTGATATAGGATCAAAATTATTAACCAACAACCCCACCAATTACTGTTTCAACTTTTCTTAACAATGTTGTATGCATATACAGTTCAATAAGTAAGTATTAGCACTACAGACTCTTAAGGGCAATTCATAAAATAGCAAGAGAGAGAGAGAAAAGGAAGAATTTAGGACAGGTATTGGAGATCAGAGTAATACAGCCTCACCCTTGGTAAAAATAAAAAATATTTTCCTTCTCCTTACAGAAATCCACAACTGGGGGCCACAAATGGCACCCAATTATAGGGCTTCCCCTTATCCACAGAATTTTTTTCTGCATTAGACATTCCTACATACCTCTATCTACCACCTGTATGTCCCTAGGATTTTTTTATTACATGGCCAAGTGGGATGGGCATGCAATAATTACAGCAATTAATTAGCCTTATCAGGAATTATCTAGATTTACTGTCAAGCCAGAGAGGTATTTCCTTCTTAGTTTCACCTTAAAATACACTGAACTAAAAATGCTTTTTCTTCTACACTACTGGTGTTCTTGTTAGCAAGAACTCACTATACTGTGTTTAATGTTTTAGCAGAGATTTCCCAAATTTGTGAATCGTGGGTCGTTGTCTTTCAGCAGCTCCCCTCAAACACTAGGTTATAGAGAGGTTTGACATTCTGACTTGATTTGTTTGTGTAACAGATGGGACTTTTTTTAACGGGGAAGTAAGCTTCTTGAGTAATCTCTATTTATTTTCAATAATGCTGTAGTAGCCTTGAACTGAGGAGGTGTTTCTGAGGTTCTTTTCTGTTTGGTTTCCAGCATTTGATGCTGATTTCACTTTTTTTTTTTTTTTCCTTCTTTTTTTTTTATGGCAGCAGTCACGCCTGGCTAGATAAGATATCTCAAGCCCTTCCTGATATTCAGATGGGCAATAAGCAATAAGGATAGTGTTCAGCATTTCTGTGGGCATGTTCTGTAGCGCTGCAATGCAGTATTTTTCACTTACAGTCCCGTCACTGTCAGTGACCTTAGCTCTACTGCCTCAATATGTTTGTAAGCTTGGGGGTACCCAGGGATTTGATTGTAGTTCTGTATAATCTCATGTCCATCATGCGTGAATTGGGGGTAATGTTTACTCATCAGTACAGCTTGCCAGATTTTGTATTAAAAGGATGAAGTTGCTAACTTATGTAAATTTGCTATAGTCCTTCACTGCCCAGAGTCTTCCTTCAGGAGAGGCAGCTGTTGGTTTGCACAATTATTTCTGCACTGTGCATCCATTGATTTAGGTTTCATTTGAACGATTTCTGCTCATGACCAACTCACAAAACAGTTCACTCCCAAAACCAGTTGCCAATGATTCTTCCTCCATTACGACTCTGAATCCTGATGGGTTTTATTACTATTTTTGAAGTATTGAAGGATGAACACCATAAGAAGTATGTCAGTGAGAGATTTAGTTTAACATATTAATATCAACATATTTTATGCATGTTAATGTAGGTGCAAAGCAACTGTGAATGCTGTTTCTTCGGCTCCCAAACCCTTTTTCTGACACCCATTTCAGTAAAAATCTCTAAATTGTGATAGTAAGGGTTGACCTTGTCTTATGTACTAGCATGCTCATGAATTTCTCTTAGACTTTCTTTTGTTGTTTCTTAAACTAAGACAATACCACTAAATAATTATTAGCTATCCCTGTTTGCTCAGAGCAGTGGTGACGTTAAAATGAGCTTGCGTCCGGGAAACAAGCTTCAGATGGGAAATCCCAGAGAAATGCAAAATATTCCTCACCTTTGTAGGCTGGGACAGAAGGAGGGCACGCTGTGTAACCTCCCCATTTGGCTGGACCATGGTTAGAAACATGACGTTTGTTTTGCACCTGAGTGTGCAGACACCTTCACAGAAATGTTTTTGTGTGATGACTGCTGTGTATATGCTTAAGGGGTAGGGTTACATCTTCCAGCTGAAAGCAACTCTTTGCGAATACATAAATCACAGAACTGCCGTGTTTGATGATTGTATCATCTCCAGTTGTAGTGATACAATCTACACAGCGTATACATCTCCGAAATGAGTCATTATTTTGAATGACGACCCATGCTTGTTCGTTTTTTTTGTGTGAGCTGTTACGAGGAAGGCTTGACAGTAAGGGCTTACTTCAAGCTTTTCAACCCCTCCTCAAGATCTGCTGGGCTGTGGAGTTCAAAGAGCACTGGCAAAGGCCAAGCGAAGTGGTAACAGGGATTGATATTACATAAATAAATGCAGCTATTGATCTGTGTGATAGAAGGCTTAAGTAACGCTGCGGTCTAACCACAGTGACGCTTCTCTTCCTCTGCCAGACGATTTCATCAAAACTTCCCTCGCACCTCTGCAAGGCACCCTTGAATCTTGGTCACTTATTGCGGCAATGATAACAGCCCCACAAATGAAGTAATCAGAACTTTCCATAAGTTCAATTAAATTCACAAAGAATATGATGTAATACGATAATTGGCGTTTGGCAATAAGGACAGTAAGGGTAATCCTCTCCCAGGCTGCCACTGCAGAGCATTACCTGGCCAACACAAGAGGTGGGATTCTCTCGAACTTGCCTACACATTAGATAGATGTCCAGGCCCCACACAGGTGAATGAAGCTCCAGGCAAAATAGTCCAAGGAGGCTGGAGAGCTACTTGGATGAATAACTAACTATAAGGTGAGCTGGATGAGCTGTGTGCATGAAGTGCATGCTCCTTTTGACAGACTGTAAAGGGAACCAAGACCGACTAATTCATACATAGCCATCTATATTATAAATGTCACGGGGTGGGAGTTATTACTATGTTGAATTTCGAATCCCATATTTACAAATGCGGATAGAAAGAGCCTGAAAAGCTTTTGATATGCATAAAGATTGGCTGGTCAGCAAACGTATTTCTTTTGTATTGGTCGATACGAATTTTGCGCCCTCTTCTGGAGAAAACGCTTGGCAAATTGACATAGTTTAAAAAAAAAAAAAAAAAAGAGAGAGAGAGAGAGAGAGAGAAGAAAAAGGAAAAAAAAAATACCTCTATACAATGAAGTCCTCTTTTCATTTTCCTAGGACAGACCTGGCACATTGAACAACTTGTTAGAAATTGACTGCTCCTTGACTTCAGATCACTTACAAGTCCTGGAACAGATGGCTACTGAATTGTGAATTTATCTGCTGATGAGGTTAATAATCGAACTGTGATCTGTCTCAAGTATGACTTTGAAGTGAATCTGCTGAAGCACAGTGAAGGCAAAGATAAATATATATAAAATAGTCCATTGGTATCTGTTCACCTGGAAAATTTGGAGAAAAAAATGACCTGACAAATCAGGATATGATCTCCGCTATGGCAGTTTTGCAGCAGCATCACTCAGTTAGCATCACTGGGATTAAGATTTATGCAGCTCTGAGTGCATGATCAGATCCTATATGCAGCCACAGAAAAGCAAACAGAAGCTATTATTTAATTTGTAAGAAGAAATGTCACTTTTCAGGGCTACATCACAAAACTCATCTCCCTGAACAAGCTGAAATGTGGCAGATGGATAATGCAAGCAAAAGAAATGGTTCGATCTTGGGAGAACGGTAATTTCAGCTATCAATCAGAGAGGCTATCATAAGAGTGGATGGGGAAAAAAAAAAAAAAAAAAAAGAGAAAGCAGAAGAAATACTTATGTAACCCCAGAAGACAAGGAAGTGTGTGGCACATTGGAATATGCTGGAGGTAGGCAGAGGAAACACAGGCATGAAAAGCAGGAGCAAGCCCTGAGGAAGACCCTCTTAGCACTTACATCTCAGTACAGTGCTAGGGGGATGCAGCAAAATGAGATGTGTGGTCATTTTGTAAGCAAGACTTCCTCTCCATGTGATAGGGCTTTGTACATGGAGGGATCCTTGAGGAGTCCCTAATACATGAGCCGTGGTATCCCCTCTGAGCAGCATGTCTGAGCTGCCTACTCATTTCACATGGGATTTGCCTCTCCTAACTTGGCTGTCTGAGGTTTAAGAAACTAGCCTAAGGCACTGACTCTAAGCACCCCATCTAGTCACTAGAGAAGGACAGATACTTCCAAAAGATGGCCCATCCCATCAGTCTCATATGGATTGCCTTCTGGAGATGTGTCTGTCTTCACTTCTTGCAGGAGCAGTCGCCTCAGACACACCTTTTGGACTGCTAAAATGAGTGGGGCCAGGCCCATCTCCTCGGCACTACTTCACTCCAGAGGTGGGGCTGTTGAAATCAGGGACTGTCTGTGCTCCTCTGGAAGAGCAACTTTCCAGGCCAGTGATAAACTGGACATGGCTCCAGTCCGTGTCGTCTCCTGCCTGTGGACAGTCACACTTTGGAAGGATTTCTCTCCTCCTAGACGGTATCTGCTGAAGCTGTAGTTGGATGAGCCTGGTTTTTGAGTGTTAAAACTAGATACAACCAAAAAAAATCCACTTTCAGGACAAGAAGTGGGTTGGCTTTTATGCACGTGGAAGGGCATGGCCTCAAATTATGGCAGAAACTAGGTATCATACTGCACTTGAACGCAGTGAAAATGTCACGCTGGGAAAGGGGAAGGAATTAACCTTTGTTCATTGTCTTCCCAGGAGCTGCTGGCATTTATCTAATTTGCTGGCTCTGTGTGCCCAAGCACACAGCTCGTGAAGCATCCTTCTTTACCCAGGCAGGCAGCAGGTGGGAGCAGTGGGGAACACGGCCATCCTCGCAGAAGAAACCCCTCAGATACGCCTGCCAGGGCGAAGAGCAGCGATACGACGTTAGCTCCCCATCTGCTCCTTCGGGAAAAGGTTGTGTCCGACCGGTCCCTTGGGAAATCCAACATTTGCATTTATGGCGTTATTTATGATAGGGTGAAATTTCACACTGTGTTGCAAGTCATGTGGAATGTGTTTACCTTGGCATTTCCTCTTACTGCCTTCAGCTGAATTGCTGCCGTCTGCTCAGATAGCTGCTGGTGCAGATCTTGTTCAGCCAGTCACCTGCTGCCTTTGGGAGGAAAACCTGACAGGTGCTGCTGCTCGGGGCTCTGGTGCTCTGCCTTCTCCTGGTGCTCCACAAGTGGAGAGGGAGGAGGTGGAGGAGGCCTTTTCCACTCAGTGCTTGCAGAATTGGGGCTGATTTGCAGATTCCCTTACGGTGCCAAACCTACTGGGAGTAGGTTTGGACCCCTTCTTGCCATTTGTTAACACTGCTCCGTGTTTTGGTGTGGAGTGGGAGGAGTTTGTCAGAGGTTTCGAGACAAATCTATCCCGTGCAAAGCAAGGAAATGTCTGCCTAGTTTTTCTGTTCTTTGGCATTCAGTGGGATGGCAGGGAAGCTCCAGCATGAATGGTTTTGTCTTAAAAATATTGCTTTCCCCAAATTAGATCTACTGCTGCAAATGCTGCCATGTGAGTGGGCCTTTTTACCAAGTCTTTGTTGTCACCTTTTTTTTCTTGTGTATTTATTTTTCACATTTCACAGCCCTTGGCCAAGATCACTCATTTCCTCTGTAGTGACTTGTTCAACTTTTCCTCATCTACTTTTTTTTTTTTTTTTTTTTTTTTATTTGTCTTTCACATGCCTCAGCTGTCTGTGTGTTGCGTTGAAGAGTTTTGGATGTTACAGGGAAAATTATATTTCCTTTATAACGGCGCACCTTGTATTTCAAGGAGAATGATCTGCTACTCTTGAGGATTCGTCTGTCTCAGCTGCTTTATAATTGTAAAACGATTGCGAGAGTTTTCTGGACGTGGTGATTCATTCACATTTTGATGAGAGGGAGGAGCACAGGAACAAGCGTGCTGCTAACATCATGAAATGGCCATCTGCCCACCTCTCGTAAGGTCCCATAAAGCTGTCCCTCACCACCACTTCTGAAGCGAGTTGCATTCAAAGCACCAATTAATAGCACGTTGCTTCCTGGGGAGGAAATGCGGCTTCGTTCTTGCACAGCCAAGAACCACCTGGGAGACGTTCTGCTGCTTTTGACTTCCCATTCTGAAAAACTGAGCCAACACGGTATTGATTTGCTACACCTGCTTATTTTTCTCAGACAACTTATTTCTCTGATGGTAAAATGTGATTTTAAATGCAGGTTTTATTATTTGGAATTGGTAAATGAGTTTATCAGCCGCCTCACCTCCTAAGCCTGGAGTTCACATTTGGGACAGTACTACAGACTCATTTCCCTCACCTTGAGGACTACACCGAGGCACTTCTGTTAGGAATGTTTCAACTTTGATTTAAGCTCTACCTTTTTCCCAGGTGATGGAGGGGACTCCCACTAGTGGGCGGATGGATAATGTGCGCACCCCTGTGCTACCGAGAGGGCTTGGCTGAGGGGGAAGGCTTGGTGGCCTCGACATCCTAGTGCTTCGGCAGTTCTTGGCTGAGGCACTTGGGATACTTCAGGTGGCTGAGCTAGTGCCAACTGTTCCTGAGATTATCAAAGTGGGCCTCTCTGAACTTTCTCCTCAAATCTGCTGGATTTTTTTATTATTTTTTTTTCTTGAGTACGTTGCACTCTGCTCCCTGGAAACCTTTAACAAAATTAGGCTTTGCACCTCCTTTGCACTCCACGCTTTTGAGATGCAAAGTATCTGGGAACATAACATACAGAGTTTACAGCCAGTGCTTTCAGACTATGGAGATAAAATTATTTGTACTAGAAGCTACAGAAAGCACACAGTTACCAAATAATCATTAAAGACAGAGCTCTATAACCATCTGTCAGTGCCACAAATAGGTAACTAAAGTGCCCTTTCCAGAGGTGGCCATCCGAGCTGCAGGTTGAAGCGCTGCTGAAGAGACTTGCAGCGTTAAGATGTGTTTCATCTAGCCCAGACTGTGCAGACTAAAATTTCAGGGGGTAGTTTCTGCTGATTGTCTGGGCTCTGTCGCTATGCAAAAGAGAAACAATAGATGGGGAGGACATCATATCCAAAAATATTTGCTTGAGATATGTGGGGTGCATTCCCTCTTTCTTTCTGTAGGCAGGAAAGAGAGTGGAAATATTATTTAATTCTCATTGTCCTCTTTGCCTCCATTTTTAGGACATTTGTGGACTTTCATCTTCTGTAGTGACAACCTGATACCTCCAATCATACAGTACATGAAAGAAGGTAGCATTTTTTCTTCATGCTTGCAGAATATTGATCTACCTGCCCGGGGAGAGATAGCATTAGCTATTTGCACTTCCTGCCCACAGAGTGGGAGAACTGTCTGAAGAGCTGATCCTTCGTGACTTTGAGGTCTGTCATGTCATCTTCAAGCTTTTCCGGCCAGCAAATCATGCTCTGCACAGTGCTTTCTAATGAACCTAGTTAGTAACCTGTTTAACTCCTTATTCTACTGGACTGAAGTACTGCTGTAGGCAGATTTGGGTCTACAAGTGATCAAATTTTACCAGTTTTACACAACTTCTTTGTTCTTTGTATGAACAACTTCTCGCTAGGAGATTTATCTTACATGCGTTCCTGTTTTAACACCACTTAATGTCCCCCTTAACCCGCCAAAAGAACATAATGTTTTTTTGTAAATAATACCCAACTGTGCTCAGGATATCTCATTTTACTTCATATTGTTCTCTGTTCTCAGAGAAGTCTCTCAGAGGTTTGGACTCTGCAGATACTCTGGACACAGTTCTTGCAGAACTGGTTATGTCTTTTGTTCTGTAGCTGTTCCAAAACACCTTCGGCAACATGTGCTCTTTCACCTATTTTAACAATTTATTATTTATTAGGTACGAATGCTCTGTTGCTCGTACGAATTACAGCCTGCACAGACATAGCTAAAGGCACTCCTGCCAAAATTGCAGGAAGGCTTATATCCTCCTGCTAACTTTTGCTAAAGCGAGTTGTCCATGACATCATTGTATGTCATTTGGTTTGGTTTGGTTTGGTTTGGCTTGGCTTGGAGCTCTTCCAGGCCCAAAATGATGGCCCTAAAGCAAAATTTTTGATTATTTTTGATTTTTTTTTCTCAGTGTTTTCATGTTATGAAAATGAATTTAAGTTTTTTTTTTTTTTTTTAATCCAGGTACAACTCATGGACATATGTGGGAGAAGGTGTCGCCTATTGGTAATGATCCATGGAGTCTGCTGTCCCCAGAATTATAGCCTGGTTTATGGTCTGGTCAAATCACAGAATCACAGAATGGTTGAGGTCGGAAGGGACTCTGGAGGTCACCTGGTCTAACCCTCCTGCTCAAGCAGTGACACCTACAGTTATCTCCAACAGAGATCCTGGAAGTGCACTAAATGACAGCGAGGACAACGAAGGGCCTGATGAAGAGCCAACAGCTGTGTGAGCAATTCTATTTCTACCCAGAGCACCTGGAGGCTTCAGGAGCCCAAACAGCTGCTTGCTGCTTTGAGTCACTAGGAGCAAGCTAACACACTAAGAAGGAGCCCCGCTGTTGCTTCATTACTGTCTGATTAGAGCAATTACATTGGACAAAACAACTAAGGAGCAATTTAGAGATCTAAACATATGTGGATAGTGCCATATTAAATGCCCTAAGGCATCCTCCAGTGCCCTGACTGCACTTGGAGAGTGAGGAAAGTCTCAGATATTTTAAGGACTTTTAAAATTGCCTGTGCTTAAACACCTCATTTGATCCCTTTTCTCAAAGTTAAATGAGCCCTGCTCTCAGCTCCGATTTACCTCAGGAATTTAATTGCTCTCCACTCCCCACACAGAGAGAACTGGAGAGAGATACTCAGTTTACCTAAAATCTGATCCCCCACACTGGAGATGTCTATGCAGTGCTGAAGTTGAGCGTAAATGCTGGTTGATGACATTTATTACTCAGATTACAAGTATACTTAGTGATTACCCTATTTTTCACAGTCTACCCAAATAGAAAACTGGTGAACCTTAATCTCCTCCATTATTTTTTTTTGGTGTTTTGTTTTGTGTTTGTTTGTAATTTTTTTTCCTTCTCTTAAATAAGCAGACAAAATTACCAGCTCTTCAGCATGCTTCTCCAGCTTGGGCTCCTTTTTATCCACAGTGGAAGTCCACTGCCTCCATTAAAGCTCTAAATTTCATGGCACTTAAATCTGAGCCTCACTGCTCCAGGTGGGGTAGCTCTCACATTTTTAAAACCAGAATCTTGACTCCGTACTGAAAGAGGCTGCAATCCTGTTGATTTGCAGTAGCGTGTATGTTGCTTTGTGGAAGAGATGAAGTTGAAGCGTCCATCCTACATTTCCCCATCCTTCGTTATAACCAAGTTTCAAGTCCAGCTGGCTTACTTTGGTATCCCCGGAATTCGCCTTATTCAAACACGACGAGTATGAAATGTAGCACATTAGAGAGCAGTTTCACCTTCTGAGACAAGACATTGCCCAAACTTTACTACACCAGAAAGTTCCCTACCTAGGATCACGTGGAGCTGCAGTAATACTGCCAGTATAGCCGAGAGGTCAAACACCCTTCGAGCAGACGTCTGGGAATGAGGACAGCCAGGTCCAGGTCTCTGCCCAGGACAAGCCAGTTCAGCTCTGTGGTTCACCTTACTGTACTGTAGGGTACTACTTCAAAACCAGGTATCCTTGAGACTTAATTTCAGATAAACCTATCATGAAGAATTCCACTGGTTGATACAATTTATTACTTTACTTAAATCTTATTTCTTTTAAGCTCTCTTACAACAACAATAAAAAAATAACTTCAAAAGTATTTATTCCTCTACTTTCTAGAGCTCAAACGCTTTTCCAGATAAGGAATAGATCAGGGCATTGATTTCATATGAAAGACTTGATTTTATGGGCAATAGTATAATTCATTGAATGGCCTTTAGAGGGAAGCAGATCCAAAGAATCCATGGAGAAAGAGGAAAGGATTTTGCAAGAACAGACTGCGAGATCTTGGGAAACAGAACCAGAGTCTGAGACACTTTGCTTGTTCTCTTGGGCCCTGCTTAGTTCTGGTTCACATTTAAACACTTTTCACATTATTCTAGCCTGAAAGCTCTCATATAGCAAAAGAAGCCGGGGATAAGTTATCTTAATTTGCTTCTGTAAGGAGACCTTGCTGCTTTGTCGCTCTTCCTTTAGCCTTCAAACACTCCCTTAACAACAGGATTTAGGATTTGGGGATGCCAGAGAACCACAGGAGCACAGAGGGCACTGTCTGGGTAAAGCACTCTGCCCTTGCTTGGTCCTCTCCATGTCTGCGTGACATGTTGGCAGGGCACGAATGCCCCCATGGGGCACAGTGCGCCTGTGTGCCACACTTCTGGCAGACCCGAGCTGTTGTTCTATGGGAGGAAAACAGATGTCCTATATATAGCCTGGAATGAAGTCATGAGTCTGAAGCAGCCTTAGAAAGAAGTTCATGCGTTTCCAGCACATACACTTCTAGATGAAGAAGGTCCAAGCAATTAGCTCCAGCATCGGAGCTCTGACTGAAATTTCTGCAACTTCATGGCTCAGTTTGGGCCACAGCAACTGTTCTCCCCAAGACAAATTGCTCTGGAGCATGCTCTGAGCAATCCCAAGCACCAGTCTGGCATGTTTTATTTCATGGTGTAGATGAAGCCTTACAGGCTCATGGAGAACTTGTAAAGTGGCAGAAACCTGGGAAAGGGCAAACTGTGCCAAAAGAAGAAGAAAGACAAAAGAAAAACCAAAACCAAACAACCCAACCCAGAAACATCAGGGAATTATAAATTCATACACTTCAATTGTTGGATTTTTTTTGGAACATGTAGTCAAGTAAACTATTTGTAAGTACTATTTGTAAGTAAACTACTTGTAAGACAATTAAAAGTCACATAAACACCAGTACAGGTTAGTCATGTCAAACCGATCTTACTTCTTTCCTGACTAGAAGGCCTTCTGAAAAGAAGTCCATACTTAAATGTTGTGTACCTTGAGGTTTTTTGCACTTAAAAACTTGAGTTTTTTGCAGCATGAAGCAAAATCACCCTAAATTTGTGGCCTCAGACTCACTGAATCATCAGTGGCTGTCTGTCAGCGATGTCCTCAGAAGGGGTTTGCAGGGATCTGCCCTGAACGTGCTAGCCTTCAGTGGGTCCTTAACATAGCTAGCAGATACAAACTCTGTTACTGCCTGCAGCACTACAACACGAGCAATTGAAGCTATGTGCATGGAAAATAAAGTTTTCCCGGTTTTGTTACATGACTTGCAAGGTTATTTTCAGACTTCTGCTCTTCTTCTTCTAGACTCTGCCTCTCTGAATGCAGATGCTGCCCCAGCCAACACATGCTACCTCGCTGCCCCTTGTCTCTGCCGCAGTCCTCAGGCTTATGAAAGAAGGTGCTAACTGTATTACAAATGAGATATCATGCTCCAGAATTACATAAAACCAGGTTAATTACATCAGTCTTGGTGTATCCCTTTTCACCAATATTGTTGAGGGAAGCTGTAAGCAGATTAACGAGTGCTGGGTGTAAGTTTAAACTTTAATAACATGTGTTAACGTTCAGGGGTTATGTAAGAATGGTGTTTCAGAACAAAACATGTAAACAACATTTGATAACGTTTTATGTGTTGTAGAAACATTACCAGGTTTGTGTACCCCTACTTGTCTTAATCAAAATTGGACTGATCATCCTAGCACGACAATTTCATTTTTTTACCAGTGAGCTTTTGAATCTCTAGAAATATGAATTAAATTCATAGGGAAAAAAAAAAAAAAAAAAAAAAAAGGCTCACATTCTCAGGCATTTCAAGGACAAAAGGATTAGCAAAACTTCTGCTCCTGCCAAGTAAAGTCCAGTTGAAAATGCCAGCATAAAGATCAAGAGGAACATGAGAAAGAAGAAACACCTCTGCCTGGATAATGTGACACTTCCCTGTCCTCTTTGTCTGTAGGTGAGAAAGACCTTTTCTGCATGCCCAGTAATCTGGATTTGAGTAGTCAATCCTAGCTGTGGCTATTACGGTCTTTCCATTCTTGGTGGCAAGGAAGGAAGATAGATTCTTCAGACAGTAATGAGAAAAGCAATTGGGATAACAGTCAGCATTGTCTGTCAAGCAGAATTAGCCCACTCTTTTTTATGACTAATCTATTAAATATCTGATCACCTTCCAGCCACTCAATTAAAAATGACCTACAATTATTAATTCTAGGTATCACTTTTCTAGCATATACTCAAAATTTAGCTGAAAGTGAAGGCAAAGAGAAAAATGAATAAGGTTAACTCAGTGAGAGCACAACATAATTTAGCAAGTGGATCCCAAAATTAAATTTCATTGATTTATTTTTTTCCCTGAGGATAAAAATAAAATAAAAAATCACCCTACCACCAAAGCCAGTTCTTGATGCATTTACATGAAGTTCTTCCCCTAATGGTTGTTTCTAGGACCCTGGCTACAGCAGCAACTGGCCATATAAAAGCTTCTGTTATAATCGCTGTTAGTGAACAATGGTATACGAGTTACTAGCACAGAAGCAAGACATAAAATTAAAGAAATAGTCTATTTGTTCTTAGATATAACACAGAAGCTCAGATAAGTGGCCGACAAAAATTGTAGCTAAGATAGTTAGGACCGGGCTGGCTCCTATGCTGATGCCTATTTCCAGTGCTCGTAGATTAATTTCTCCGGATACACAACAAAAGAAGAGCACAGTGAGATATGAGAACTGTTCCAAAGGGGAAGTTCTAAACAGCTTTTTGGTAAATAGTTTTGAAATGATGCAATTTAGAGCACATTATCAATGAAGACTGCCATCTTTATCTCTTCCTCTGTTGTATCAGTTGAAAACATCCTTGAAAATTTTGGAGAGCTTCTGGGACAGCATGGGGCATCTCTACCACTGAGACTTTTTGGCTCCCTGGTTACTATTGGGAATCTCTATTATCAGAATTTCAGTCTTAATCTAATTATATTTATGCTCTCTGTGCATATTCTTCTCGGCCTTGGATGTGTTGTTCCAATAGTGTAAAAGTTAGGGACATCTTTCTCCCAGGAAATCTTTGTTGTCTTACGTCCTCCCCTCAAGAAACTCCATTAAAATCCAAACAGCCCCTTAGGTTCCTATAGGATCATGCCCTCCAAAGCCCCATGAACACTGTGGAGCAGGCAGGGACTGCTGAGCTCCCGGCCACCACTGCTGTGTAGGCTGCTTCCTACCCGGCAGTCACGTTGCTGCTAACGCTTCTGGCTCCCGTCTTATTTTTGGGTGTGGTCTGACTGGATATTTTGATCCTTTTCTTCAAGACACAGAATAACTATAAACTATAAAACGTTTCAGAAGGAGAGCCAGGGTGCTGCACTTTCTAGATTAGGACAGAAATGATTCCAAACTGGGAAATACTGAGGTGACCGATGGAGAAACTCCCAGCACGCTGGAGGAACAGCTTAACAAAGAGCCTACAAACCCCACCAATCCAAAGGGCTTTTTCCTTTCACTTTTTGTAAAGCAACATGATCAAACAAGCTTGATCTTCTTCCCCCTCCTTCTTCCTCCTCCTTTGTGGCATAAACCTACCCGCTTCTTTTGAAGTTTACTCCCTAGATTATAAACTCTCGGGACACAGTCGGCCTTTCTTTTCTGTGTTTGCACAGTGCCAATTACAAGATGTACTCCTAGAAGCCAATAATAATAATTAATAATAAACATTTGTTCTGGTTTCATTAGTTCCTGATAAGAGCAAGCCAAGCACAATGCTTGTGTTTGGTTCCTTTGTGGAGCACTGTATGAGCGAGATGTAATCCTGAAAATATGCGAATACAGCAGCTGACCATCAGCTAATTCCAAAATCTTTGTAGTTTTAGGGTAATGATGGAAGTGGCACAGCCTTTCCAAGGCAAATACAGTATTGATCAATCTGATCATTCGAGAGAAAGAACACAATGTTATTGATGGAGGTAAAATATAGATATGAAATGCAGTAATAAACACGCTACTGTAAAAGGGAAGTAACATAAGATAAACTTGACTATTGGCTGGATCACCTATTCCCAATGAGGCTTCTACTTTTCCATGAGGAAACATGAAGTATCTCTGTCTTGAGGATATTCCACTAAAGAATTTACCTCTGAAGCTTGTTCCATAGTCATTGTTCAGTAGGATTTGATGGGTGTGCAGAGGTGATGGCCTGTCCCTTCTGTATACACGTGCTGAATGAATGTACTAAAGGCTGTTACTTTTAGGATTTGCTCTATTAAGGGACTTGCTAAGTATTTTCAGTTTGGGGGAGAGGTGTCTCATGGAAATAAATGCCCAGTGATCACACCTCGCTCAGAGATCTCTCTGTACTGCTTCTTTTAGGAATCCATGCTGCAATCTGAACTGAAATGTACAAGCAGCTCTTTGCTTTAATACTCATGTGCATCAAACACAGGCTGTGGCCAGACCCAATGTGGTGAATGGTCGGTGTGCTGGCCGGAGATGTCTGCCCAGGGCTTGGTGTTTTCAGGGAAGGGGAGAGCCTTTCAGCTGTCCTAACAGCACAGCTGCCTGCAGCAGCATTGCTGAGACAGCAGCCTGGAGTTACGCAATGGCAGGCGTGGTTTTTACTTAACCAAAGTCATCTTAAGCCATTCTGTCCTGCGGTGCAGTTGCACTCTGTGTTATCACCCAGGCACTTGGCACAGATGTGTTGTTGGAGTTGTATCAGAGTAAGCAGTCGTATCAGAGGCAGCTCCGCAGCTCCTCACAGGGCTCTTTGCCAGAAGGAGGTGATCATCAGCTGCACTTGGCACACAGGGCCCTGAAGCAGGACAGAGGTGGCTGCTGTTTCATTGAGCCATGGAATGGTTTGGGTTGGAAGGGGCCTTAAAGATCACCCAGCTCCACCCCCTGCCATGGGCAGGGACACCTCCCACCAGCCCAGGTTGCCCAAAGCCCCATCCAGCCTGGCCTTGAGCACCTCCAGGGATGGGGCACCCACAGCTTCTCTGGGCAGCCTGTGCCAGGGCCTCACTACCCACACGGTGAAGAATGTCCTTCCTTACATCTGATCTAAACCTGCCCTCTCTCAGTTTAAAGCCATTACCCCTAATCCTATCACTACACCCCCTGACAAAAAGTCCCTCCCCAGCTTTCATGACCTTGCACTTGGCCTTGTTGAACCTCATGAGGTGTGCACAGGCCCACCTCCCTGCAGCTTGTTGACTGCACCACACAGCTCGGGAGGGGAATGGCAACACTGGCATAGGGAAGCGTGTGAGGGGAAAACGGTGAGAGCCATGTCACACCTGTGAGACTTGATGTGCTTAGATGCACTCTAGGTAATGAAGAATCAGCCCCTGTATCCCTTCAGGACCACATCTGCTACGCACAAGACCAGTTAGTCTGGGTACTTATCTAACTTTAGGCACCCAAAGCGTAATATTTTGGTCTGAGATAGCAGCTATTATGACACAAATGTTAACTAGATAAGAGGAGCTTCCTCACAACATTTTAAACTTTCTCAGCCCATTTTAAAAAGTCCTTCTTTGTTCTCACAAACTGCAGCCTGGTCGCAGTGCTGCAGCTGGTGGGCTCCTGTGCCCCGCTTTTCCCCTGCCAGCACTTGGGTCCTGTCTAACAGGCATCCCGAGGAGTGGGGTGGGAGCACTGGTTATGGAAGCAGCTTTTAAAAACTATACATGAAAATAGTTGTAAATAGTTATATATAAATAGTTAAAGTTATAAATAGTTATACGTAAACTTATATATGAAATTAGTTATTATAATATGAGCTAAACATAAGGATAACTGGGATAACTATGAACGTATCACTAATATCTTTTTTATTATTATTTTGGGACAAGAAAAAAAAAGTAAAAGAGTTCAGGTTATTTGCATATTTTAGACCTAGTAAGGTACTATACTTAGGGTAACATGTTTGGGATAAGGCAGTCAAGTTGCTGCTATTATACTTCCCCTCCAATTTCTTCGTTATGAAATGTGTTTTCTGTAAATATTTCCTGATGTTTTCCTTTAAAAACTTTTGACAATGCTTTTTTAATAGGATGAAGTTCTGAGGGCTTGATTCAGCCTGAGCCTGGTGTAGCTCCATCAGAATTTGTGGAGTTTCCCTGGCATCGACACTGCAGCAATGTAGGAATGACTCAGGCTTTGAATTTCTTGGATTTTGCCACTAGGTACTTGGAACCAGCATTTCAAAAACTACTTTTAATAGCATCCGGAGATCCCCATTTACTTTCAAAGATACAATCTTCATCATCACATACTCTGGAACAGCACACTTGCATTCATGTTAGCAGCTTAATTATGCATCAATTACATGGGAGAATTTTAAACTAGATTTGCTGATCCTTTTGTTTCACGGATTTGACTAAAACATTCTGTTTATTTTGGTATCACTCTCACAGCTGGCATGACTGATTTATCTGATGACTAATTTATTTGACTCCAGCCCGAGTAATGCTGCCAACACTTCAACAAAGGGCTCCTTTGGACAGGGTTTATATTGTCTCAGTGCATTCCTATTAAATGCTTTATGAAAATGTCCATTGATTCCCCTGAGCGGCCTGCCAACTATATGGCTTTAAACAACTTCACCAGCCTTGATTAACCTTTTGGCCCACGGTAACTACTCCTCCACTGTCCTGGTATCAGTCTTTCAAGAAGGATGGCGTTATTTCTGCATGATGAAAACAAGCTGTGAGAGCCTGGGGGACAGCTTGAGTTTGGGTGTGCACATGCGCGCACACAGCGTGTTTTATGTAAGGCCATTCGGAAGAATAGGTGGCAGGCTTAGTTTCTGAAATAGCTGCTGTTCTCTCTGGCATGAGGGAGACCCAGGCTGCCAGCGAATGCCTGTCAGAAGCTTGTTTTCCATACTCATGCCCATCACCACAAGATGGCTAAAGAAGAACATCGATTTCGCATCCTAGCTGTGTGGAAAAAGAGACAGTGACACACACTTTGCACATCAAGGATAGTTTGGGTCCCGCTCAGTTAAAGGTCTACTCAGTGAAGACCGAATACTGAGGGATGGAAAGGGGGTCCTCAATTTGAGGGGGCATTTTAATGGCTGCAGTGCTGTACCCCTGCAGCAGCTCGGGGTGAAGTCTTGCTTCCTTCGAGCAGTCTGCCTGTGACAAGGGAGGGACGTGAAATGTGCAAAAGGCATTGCAGCAGGAAAGGAGGAAATTGCACTTTTGTTTGGATTGAAAGGTGTGGGTATGAATTACATCCACCGGATCTGGGGTAGGGTAGGATTCACCAGCAGGTATCTGCTGAGTCAGAGTGGGAATCAGTCGAATTTCAAGTGCCTGAAGAAGTAGGAGAACATTTCCTCGACAGGGAAAAGGGAGAAATACGGGACCTATACCATTCAAGATTATTTATGAGTGAATCTTTGTTCTGTACACAAGATAGTAATCTCATGGCAAATCTCAGCTGTTATAGAGGACATTAAGCTTATTTGAAGCATTGCCTCTCCCTGCCAGCCTTGTTTGACTCTTCCGAGAGCTGGCCATTAGCTGGATGTTTTTGTTCAGATCCTAATCTACATGCTGTTTATATTTGATACAAGGAAGATACGTACAGCCTGAGTACTTCAAGCGTTTTGGCCTGTATTGCCTCCCTGTCTCCTCCAGTTCAGGCTGCTTCAGATACATTAGAAGAATATTTTTTGGCAATGAAAATAGCACAGAGAAATGACATAGAATAAATGTGAGTGTGCTGCCTTTGCTCAGGGCTGCAGATTACTCAGCAATATCTAGGCCAAATCAAAGCAACAAGTATGTTACACAGAACTATGTGTTCTACAAGCACAGGGGAAAAAGCCTACCCTGAATTCAGACAAAAAGTAGGAAATGTACATAAAGAAAGTGCAGGAGGATTTAATATTATTAACCAACCTTTGCAGACCAGAAGTCCACTGAAAGACCTCTGTAGACCAAGGGCTACCAACAAGTGGACCTTAGATAACTGATAAATCATCTTTTCTGAACTAAAGCTTTCCAGCTAAGCAGGCTGCAAATGGGAGTCAGAGAGGGAAGAGGAAAGGACATTGCACTTCTGGTGACTTAAACAGACCACAGGGTACAAGGTTGAACTGGTTCAGGTAACCACAGGGTAACAAAATTAAGCTAAGGGTTAGATCTAGTCTGCTTGTAGACAGATGAAAAGGGACAGTTGTTTTTAGGGTACAATGCTGAAATTGATCATAATCTTCATAGCAACTCGGGCCCACCACTTCCTGTGGCATTGCCACTGGATAAGGGGAACTGATTCTTTTCTTCCTGTTTGCAGCCACTTTTTACGTATTTGAAGGTTATTTTCGTGCCTACACTCAGTTTAATCTTCTTTAGAGTAAACAATCTTAACTCTTCCAGTCTTTCTTCATAGGTCATGTTTTGTAAACCTTAGTGATTCTGGTTGAGCTTATCTGTGTTATTTCCAAGTGTTCTGCATGGTGCTTAAAGTGTAGTACCCGAACTGGACACAGTACTGCAGCAGAGGCTTCTGCCTGGGAGCAGAAACACTCTCACATTGTAGAGACAGGCAGGCTCTTACATTTTGATTTGTTTCATTTTATTTTATTTTATTTTAATTTAATTTTGCAACAGCGTACTATCTATATGACATGCTTTGCCTGACTCCTAACTGAGATGACCCTGGATATTGGAGTAATCCCTGTTGGTCCAGCTACACAGAACCAAGAGCTGGCCAGAAGCAGGTGGGATTGTTTTTAGTGCTGAGTTTCCATTAAGTTGTTTAGAGAGAAGAAGGTACATAATTTGAGGTAGAGAAAGGGTTAGATTATACAAACATTGTTAGAGCAACTGCACTGGGTCAGACATAAGGCTGAACTGATTTACGAGCCTGTCTTTGCTAGTGGCATGAAGGAGACAGTAAGACTGCAAAGATGTTGAGAGAAGAAGAAAAAAAAAGAAACAGGTCCATTTAGAAAATATTGCTATTGGTAGAACTGAGTGAAAGCAGATGTAACCCAGTGAACTTCAGACCTTAAAATAATGCCATTTCTTTCACTTACTGAGAAAAATGAGCAATGCCAGTGAGAACATCTCTGGCTCTAAAAATCACTTTGCATGACTCATGTATAATAGAAATGAGTGTTTGGAAACAGACTTTTCCTTGTCATTCTTTTTTTTTTTTTTTTTTTTTAAAGCAATAACCAAGTGCTAAAAGACACATATTTTCTAGTTCTTCTCCCTTGTTCACCAGTGCTTCCCCTTCAACATTCCTTGGGTTGAAATCTACAAGTTTTTGGAAACGATCTAATTTCTTCTGGTCAAGTGGTTAGCTTTTGCTGAGATTGCAGAGAGCTTGGCCCAATCTCTCCCATATTGAAGGTGGGGGCAAAAATGTCACCAGCAGCTCAGGGCAGAGCCTTTGCACCTCACAAACTTGCTTTTTGCTTTCCAGTAGCTTGTCTGCATGTTACCAGCTAAGAGCAGTGGGGAAGGGGGAGCAGTGATCTGAGTACACGTCCTTGCTAAGACAACTTCTGCCTCCAGCCTTCCTCCAGACATGGTCTCTGCCCTGAGCCCAGGCCAACTCCTCTGCTGTGCTTAGACAGCTCCTCTGGCACCAGCCTGGAGGGGGTGAATGTCCTGGAAATGGCCGTGCAGTGCAGGACTTCCCATCTCAGGTGTACCATCACACCCACTGAGCTAAAATCCTGCACCCACAGCGTCAGGGACCCTAAGCACACTGGGACCCATGTCGGTGCTACTTTGGGGGTGCCTATAAAGGGCTTGCTCATGGTGGCTAGACACCCTGCAGCAGCTGTGACTGGGGCTCTGCTCTTTCTTCAGACAAAGCTACTGACCTTTTTTGTTTCCAGTGCCTCCTAATGATCTGCTTCCATTAAGCTGATGTATTTTGGGTGGCTGTGGTCTATTTGCTTTGTCAAGAGCTCCCTCCCTGCCCTCTGGCCCAGCAGTTCCACACTGGGCTGGCTTCCCTCGGCTGCAAGTGTTTTATCTCCTTGCAAATTGTTCCCAAGAATGAGGAGTGGGGCGAGTCTGGAGATGTACTTGCACACTCAGATCTTGCTGGTTGATTGCAAATCCTAGCAGATGGCTGAGAAAACCCGGCTGTGCCTTCATCTGCCCTGGGACTTCCCCTAAGCCTCCCCAGTAACCTCAGCAAGCACCACGCTGCAGCGCAGCTAGCGAGTGACCTGAGAAAGTGATCAAACATTTGCATATTACTGCAAACATAATAATAATAATAAAAACCTGTGGGACGTGTGATGGCGTGGTGTCTCTCTTATCAACAGGCTCCACAAAAGCTCCTTCTTTTGTTTATAAGGAACTACAGACCAGAGATGTCTGCTTCTGCAGACAGGAAGGGTGGGGGGGCGGGGGAAAACACCCCCACTTGTTTTCTGCTTTGAGCAAAAACATTTCTCTGAACCAAAGAAGGTAGCGAAGCCGCTTGGCAAACAGGCTCGTGTTAAGTACCTTGGCTGGAAATGTTTCCGCGTGTTCCTGTGCTGCAGGCGTGACAGCGCCCGGCTCCCTGCGTGCTGAGGGGAAGGACTCCCCACCACACGCAGCCGGCCCCCTCGCAGCCCACCACGCCACATGTTTGAGTTCACCCAGGGCTGGTAGCCTCTGTCTGTGAGGAAGGATGCTGTTTCTGACCGCCTGTGTCTCCTGCTGCTTGTCTCCCTGAGCATACCAAGCACAGCCCCTCACGGGGGTCACCAGCACCAGCCAGGGGAAGAGAGCTTCACCCCTAGGAAGTGAGTTAGCGGAACCGCAGGTTGGGATATGGGTATGGTCTGGGCTTCCTCTGTGGCTTGCTATCAAGGTAAGAAAGGACAGGGAGCAATGAAAAGCCTGAGGTGCTGTCAAAAAGCATGACGGAGCTGTGGGGAGTACCTGGGCGCCACAGCAAAACTGGGCTCCAAAATCATGAACCCCGGGCCAAAGCACGGCTTTGGCAGTGCAGAAGATCCTAATGCAGAGACCCAAACAGCCATCGACCTTTTAGAGGTGAGTCCTCTCTTGTATCACAGTCTGGAAAGTGACCGAGAGGCACAGGGAAGCACAAGCACATGTGGAGAAGCACGGCCCTTTTGTTTCCTGCCATACCCCGGCACTGACCGTCACCATCTCCAACCATGCTGCCGTGGGTGAAGGCTGTACGCAGCCTCCTGCTCCTCTAGGAACACGTGCTTACAGCCGTAGATTATTTCTTTGCCCTTGGCAACCTTGGCTTGGACCCCAGCTGGGCTCCCTGTGGCTCCTGGAGGATTTACCCCTCTCAGATACCTAACAGAGGCCTGCCCTCCACCCAGCCCTTCCTGGGCACTGTTAATATGGTGTTTCCTCTGTGGCCTTTGCTGCCAGACCCCAGGGTCGGCCAGAAACACCAAAGAAGCCCTGTGACGGAGATGCCCTTGGAAGAAGAGGGCTGAAGGGGATAAAACAAAGAGGATGAAGGCTGTGGTGCCAGCAGAGACCGTGCTGTAGCAAGCACGGATGTGCACAGACCCTAACAGAGCTGGGACAGCAGGGCACGAAGTCCTGGCTGCTGGCACTTGGCCAGGGCCACAGCACATCTGAGCTCCTGACTCAGCAGGAATTGACCCAAACCCTGGCCAGGGAGGAAAACTAATTCTCTGTCTTCGAGTTACATCCTGTCCCCGGCTCTGGTGAAGCTCTGGCTAGGACACTGGGTGGCTTCTGATCTGGTGTGTTATTTTTTTGGCCAGGTGGCATCACCTTGGCATGTCAACAAATCCCACCTCTGGCTACAGCTGATGTGGAGATCTTGTAGGTCGGCAAGATGATACCCAGTTTATCAGAAAAACTGAAGAAGCTTTGGCTTTTGCTCTTGCAGGGACCTTCGATCTGAAATTGGAGGTACTCATGAGGGTGAAAAGGCCTCTTGGGTCCCAGCCAGAAAAAAACAGGTCTGCTGGAAGGGGGACTGGGCCTTGCTGCACATGGAAGCACAAGAGTTATGACTTAATAAAAGCTGACACTTAAAAATACTGAATTTTTGTGAAGACTAAGCATGAACCACCATGTTTCTAGAGAGGATATTAAGTAATCATGAGATTAGAGGTTTTATGATAGCCACTGAGTAAAACAAAACTACTCGCAGCATGAAAACGTTGAAAGGTGGTGCAAATTAAAGTAAAATTGTCTGTTGCATTGGCTTTGCTGGGATATAATCATATAATTAGTTTTGTAAGCTGGAACATGGCCATTAAAAACATGCTATGGAAAAGCCAGATGCCATTAACTATTACTTAGTTGATTAAATTGCCTCTCTTCACCACTTTGTGAGATAACCACATCTGCTTTTAACAGCACGGCTGACTCTGGGCCCAGCATGTAGTGGGATGCTTGCACGGGGTGGGATGCCAGCCGTGGGCAGCTGCTTGGGTTTGCGGTGGGTTTGTAGCAGAGAAGCTGTTTGTGCCTTTGGAGAGGCTGTTTTTCCTGGTAGCCCAGCTAAGCACGGCGCTGAGATATGGGCAGTGAGTCACTTTCACTGTTTCTTAGTGGCTGAGGTCGGGTTTCTGCTTTGGCTGCTTCCAGGATGAAATATCAATAGAAAGGCTTTTATGTGATACTTTGTGTTATTGTTTATACATTCATTTGTGAAGAAGGAAAAGGCAGTCTCCAAATAAAAGAATATTTTGGCGGATTTCCATCTGCGGCGGAAACTTAGAACTTCTGAGCCCTCGTTTCCTTTGGAAATACGGAGCAGTGTGCGTTGCCCTGAACACATTTACGGTGTCACGGAGTATAAGCCCAAGACATCCCTTTACATCTGACTGATAGCTGCAGAAAAATAGCCATACATCTTAGCTGGTGTTTCATGGATACAGAAATAATAGCGAGTATAAAGGTTGGTAGAGTAAACCCAATAGAAAAACAGCATATATATACATATATTATTGGGAAAACAAATTCCTAAGACTCATGAAATACTCAGTTTTGCTTCTCATTTTGGCTGTAGGGTGTCAGACCTGGTCTTCAATACCTCTGCTTTTTACATTTTTTCAGATCCATTTTATTAAATTTAAAAGACGAATATCTAGGTGACCAAGTTATTTAAGGTAAGAGATGAATAAAAGGTTCTCAGGAGACCACATGTGGCTAAATTCAAGTACGTGCTGTGCTGAATTTAGGCCACAAATGTTTAATTTCTAGATTTCTTTAATATTTGGGTAGACAAAGGTGTCTCCCAGCATCCCATATAAAGCCACAGTAGTAGCAGAACAAGAATCTGGCTTTCCAGCTGTCTCTCCAGGCCAGCACATTTGCTCATCCCCTGTCAGTCCCGTGCACTGCATGAACATAGAAAGGCCACCTTGTGCTACAGGCCCATCCTACTTAGCCACCACCCTTGTTCCTGAGTGATCCTGCCCAGATAAATGCCAGCAGGTAGGGTCTGTACACCAACAGATTCTGGCAGATATCTGCTCAGATGATTATCTGTGCCATTAAGTGGCTCTTTTTGACATCTCCTTCATTTTGCCGCATAGCAAAATTGGTTCATTTCTCTCTGACAGAAAGACTGTGCTGGTTTGTTGTTAGTAGAGAAACTGGTGAAAGTTGGAATGCTTGGTGTTGTGACTTGAATTTTGTCTTGAATATATGTGTTTTTTAACACACCTCTGCCTCACCACCTGCACCCCAGGTCAGCAGAGCCATGAGCAGCTGCGTGGCTGCTCTGGAGAAGTGAGGCCATGGAGTGAAATGTGCAGAGTGGGGAAGAAAGTGTCCCTGCACATGGCGAAGCCCTGCTTTATGGCACAGCCATCAGAGTGATTTCCTGTGGTAGGAAATACATCCCGGGAGGGGAAGCCACGCAGAAGCACTGGGTTCCTGGTAACACCCCTGGTAACACCTCTGCTCCAAACCTTTGCTCTCATTCACGTCAGCGAGCCACCCGAGAGGATACAGTGACCAGCCTTGAGAGCATCATGGCATCCAGTCCAGGGAAGGGTTACAGGGAAAGCCAGGCACTGTAGGACTCGATGCATGTGGGCTGTGGAGAGGAATACCCCAAGCACAGCTCCATCGAAATGGCTGCACTCATCTGGCATCTTGCACTGGAAAACTATGTGTAAGTACCATGAAACACAGAATAACACTGACACTCAGGAATTTTATACCCCTCTTGTCTCTGCAGAGATTTGTTTTCTCTACCAAATCGGCATTTAAGTCACACCTGCCCAGCCAGCTCCATGTGGTGTCCACAGCAGAGATTTTTATGCACATAGATTTTATTATCTCTGCAGTTTCTGTTCTCCTCGCTGCTGGCCGCACTCATTCCCACATGCCCAGTCCCAGGCTGCTCATTGCTCAGCCTCTCTCACCCCCTTTCCACTACTCTCTGTAAGTGTCATATGTACTGGAAGGCTCCAGATTTTACATCTCAGCAATGTGAATTCCCAAACCAGAAGCTTTAATGGTTTGCACTGCAGTGTCTTCTCTCCCATCCATCTACCATGGCTATTTTTGCCAGGTTTCCTCTCTTCTCCTGCTGCAGGGACTTTCAAAAAGGAGATGAACTGCATCACCATGACTTCAAGTGAAGCTCTGGGTGTTGGATGATTGCCAAAAATTATAGAAGAGAATATATGGAGAGAATGGGCCCTACGCTCCCCAGTGCATGCTATAGGAAAGCTCCTTGCACCCACCTCAGTGCTCCCAAGGCAGGCCAGGGTAACAAACCTGTTTGAACAGAGGTATTTTAAGACATTGGCTGCAAACCAATTGCTGCAGAGACCTATTCATTTTGCAGTACACTCTCTGCTGCTATGTAGGAGTAATCAAAGAAAACTGAAAGCAAAGCAGAGATAGCAATCTATTCTGGCGTGTGTATTAGAAGATGAAAGAGCTTTGTTATTAATGCCCCAATAACAACCTTTGCATTCCCATCCCTGCACCAGCTGCATGGAAAATACGCTGGCAACTAGCAGCACTTCCCAGACTCCCCCGCTGACTTTCTGCGAGTGAAGACCACGTCTGGGGGACTGTCCCAAATCCATCAGAGTAAGGATAACTGAAGAGAAGCACAAGAAGCACTGCTTTTGCCCAGTTCTTAACAAAAGTGCGAAAGATGCTCAGCACCTTAACCTCTGCCCATGTACAGAGGTGGGAAGGTAGATGGCTCGTAGCACAAAAACACGACTGCAGAGATGCTGCCAAATTTCCAGGTATAAACAAGAGCTAAAAAGGAGTCTGTTCTGCAGGGCCTTATCTTCTCCTGGAATCCTGCAAATTTTAAAGCAGTATCAGCGTCTGTCCTATGTAAGCCAAGGGTCAGCTTTTCCTCCAAAACAGGCAGCTGGCTGTGAAATCCTCCAGTGCTTTCCACCTGGTCCCACACAGCCTGGCCCTGCAGATCTTGGACCCTCTTTGTGTATGTTTGTGGCTGCAGATCCCCCCCAGCAGGCACAGCTCTTTCCAGTCTGCCCCACAGCCCTGGACCATTCTGGTTCAACTAATTAGCCAGTGCCAGGCAGTCTTCATGGTAAATCACAGTAAACAGTGATTCATCGTGGTTTAGATTATTTTTCAGAGTTTATAGATTAAAATCTTAGAAACAAAAGGCTAGAAGAGAAAACAAAATTGGCAGCAGGATTCCTTCTGAACCACTTCAAAATCTCTATCCTTCAATGCCTCAGCTCTGAGATCCAAAAATCCAGGCTTCACAGAGCTGTTCTGGCTCTGCATGTTTCCTCTGGAACCTTCCACCCACAAGGAAGCCCTGGGCTTTGCTCTGGATCTACTGCTAAGCTCCTGCTGGAGATCCCTGGGGGCAAATGTCTTGGGTACTGGGCACAAGCTGCCTCCTCCTGTTCATACATGCTCTGCTTTGAGTGGCCCTACTGCATCCAAATCAATTCCTTGCCTTACTTGAAACCACCCGACCAAGGCCCATTATTTCTCAAGCCATCTCCTACCTAGGCTGAACTGTTTAACTCACTTTCTTCCTTCACTTTGAGGGGAGATGCAGTAACACGCAATGCATAACAGATGTCCCAAGCCATTTGCTGTGTGTTAGCACAACATCTTGGGACCTCTAGGGTGTTACCAGCTTTCTTTAGGGACACAGTGTGTTCAAAGCTATCTCACCTGACCCAGTTATCTAATGTCAGGACTGAGGACAGGAGCTTGGAAAGCGGCTTGCTGCCATGGAGGAGCAAGCAGTGAGAGTGGAGAACAAAGATTAAATGTCCTGTTGTTCTGGGTACACGAGAGTCTGTGCCGGAACAAACATTTCAGACAGTCCAAACACCGACCCTTCTGCCTAATGGGAAACAGAGAGTACCTTGGAAAAAAGCCATAAGCATCTGGGGGGAGTTGTGGCCATGTCTCACGATCTTCATTCCCAAATGTGAGGTCTTGATCCTTCTTTCTTTTCTTTTCTTTTCTTTTCTTTTCTTTTCTTTTCTTTTCTTTTCTTTTCTTTTCTTTTCTTTTCTTTTCTTTTCTTTTCTTTTCTTTTCTTTTCTTTTCTTTTCTTTTCTTTTCTTTTCTTTTCTTTTCTCTTTCTTTCTTTTTCTTTCTTTCTTTCTTTCTTTCTTTCTTTCTTTCTTTCTTTCTTTCTTTCTTTCTTTTTCTTTCTTTCTCTCTCTCTTTCTCTCTCTCTTTCTCTCTCTCTTTCTCTCTTTCTCTCTCTTTCTCTCTTTCTTTCTCTCTCTCTCTCTCTCTGTCTTTCTCTCTCTCTTTCTTTCTCTCTTTTTCTTTCTTTCTTTCTTTCTTTCTTTCTTTCTTTCTTTCTTTCTTTCTTTCTTTCTTTCTTTCTTTCTTTCTTTCCTTCCTTCCTTCCTTCCTTCCTTCCTTCCTTCCTTCCTTCCTTCCTTCCTTCCTTCCTTCCTTCCTTCCTTCCTTCCTTCCTTCCTTCCTTCCTTCCTTCCTTCCTTCCTTCCTTCCTTCCTTCCTCCCTTCCCTCTCACATTCCCTCCACACAACCTTGCCAGTGCAGTTCTGACCTTGTTTTCCTAAGCAGCCCATGTCCGGCACTCCCTGTGCAGCAGACCCTGCAGGAGGACAGCTCAGCCCGGCGAGCTGGGGTCTGGGGGAGCCGGGGGCTGGGAAGGAGCCGGGGCTGCGCCTGCAGCACCATGGAGAGAGGAGCAGAGGAGCACGGCCGCGTCCCGCCAGGCAGCGAGCAGGGAAGGGAGCAAGGAGCAGGGAGCAGGGAGCAAAGCACGAAGCTGCAGCTCCAGCCCTCACCCCAGCCAAGCGAGGCTGCTCGGGGTACTGCTGCGACAGCAGTTGTCGTGTTTCAGCTTCCTTCCACCCCTTGGATGTGTCACATCATCATCATCATCACGCAGTGGCAGCTCTGTGTCTGCCTGCCTGCGTGGCCCAGAAGGCCTGGGCATCGTCCCTTCGGTACAGGCACTGCTTGCACCACTTGGCCCCGCTAAAACAAGCACCGGCAAGACCAAGAGACGTCAGCAGAAGATCTGAGGCTCACACAAGCAGAGGTTGAAGGAAGCACGTTTCTTCTGCTTTGTGGTACGCCTGCCTGGACGCATGGCACAGGGAGACAGAGAGCACAGAGGAGTCATGAAACAGTGCCGTAGGCTGGTGTGACAAATGCTGAGCTAATTATTTGGAGAAACATGGTAGCTGCCCCAGCTGATGAGGGAAGGAGGAAAGGGGACAAATCTGAAGAATTCTGGTGTATAGGAATTCAGGATGATAAGCACAAGAGGAAGGAGAAGAGAGGTGACTACCACCCATGGAGCACTGAGGAGCTAGTAGGAGACAGGGTGGGTAGAAACTCTGCCATAACATTTGGATCTTATTGACGTCCTGGCTCCAATGGAGTCAGTGGCCTTAGTTCCCAGGCTCTCCCTTTGATGAAGGTACTTTGTGGGTCTTATTTACTGGTAAGGACTGAGAGGTTAATCAGAGGTTAGTGGTTTCATAAAGCACTATTCTCTCCGTTAGCTTTAGTTTATGGCATTTATTGACTGCATGAATTTATGCCTATGAGCGATGGTCACATGGTTTTGATCGTATCGCTTCCAGAAGTATATATGGTGCACTGATAATCGCAATCGAGCTAACTGTGGAGACAATGTTCCCAGTTAATATTCAGCTTGAAGCTTGCTATATTTGTGTCAGATCTGGTGAATGACTTTGTTGCACATTTCTCCCAAAGCAGTTGATTTAATGAAAGATATTGCCTCTTCCCACAAACATCACCATAAATGACTGTAGCTACAGCATATTTGTGCTACAGTGAATACTCCGTACTCCTCCAGGATCTTTCATCCTCATGTTTCAGTCACTGCAGCTGATTACCCTGGCTGTACACATACAAATACATCCAGAAACAGCCCAGCTAGCTGGGGTACTCCTAACGGTGTGGCTGTGCTAACTCAGGCTTCAAAAAACAAGAAGCCCTCAAGGTTTGTAGGTGGGCTGGGTTGTACACGCTGAGATCTTCTTGCCTTGGCTGTGCTCCTGTCAGCACAACTGGTCCTTTAGCTGAAAGCCAGTTCTGGAATATACCCGCTCACTGCCAAGGACAGCAGGGTGGTACTGCTCTGAGGAAGACCTTTGGAGTCTGTTTTGTTCTCGTTCTTCTTTTCTTTTCTTTTTTTTTTTCTAGGGGAAAAAATCTTAAAGCTTCATAGAGGTTGAATAGAAGCCTTTACTGCAAAAGACCCTGAAAAATGCAATCAAAACTTTGATGATCAAATGAATCTGTGTTGGAGTATCAGCGACCTATACTATTCACTTTTTTTTTTTTTGGTGAGGCAGTAGGGTAGCAGTAGGCAGTAGGGTACCCCTAAAGATGGGTAGGAGTGGAGACGGAGCTTGTGTAACAGAGTTATCTTTGGCTGTAGGACAAATTGCAAGTAGATTCCATAAAATCATAAAGGTGCAGTACAAAAAAAAAAAAATATTTTGCCAGCCCTGCCTGAAGTCTCTAAGTCAATGATGATGATATATTGAGGGTCTGAGTACAGATGGTACTTCATTACTTCTTCAGTACGAGCATTTGATTGTTTTACAATGTAGGACAAAGTGAGAGTGCAAAGCTCTTTCCCTGTTGAACTCCTGTTTTCCTTGGATTACCAGGAGTTTATGTTTAGCAGGTTTTCCAAACAAAATACCTCAGTTTTTCCCAGTAGTGTTTATGCTACGTGTAACACTACCCTTTGCTACTGCCTGCGCTGGCAGGTTAAAATTAGACTTCCTAAATGTCAGTTCAGCTGCGTGCTACCCTCCTATTTTAACAAGCTCACGCTACTTTAATTTGCTGCGAATTTCTTGCCTATATTACCCAAAAGAGCAAATAAGCAAAATCTTACTCAGATGGTTAAGTATATATTTAAGGGGTATACACATACCGATGTGTAGTTTGTTTATTCAAGTTTCAGTCTGCCAGTGGTCAAAATAATAGTAACGATACAGAACACAAGTGGCAAATGGAGTGCAGCTGATAATTCTGAGAGCAGCTTTTGTATGAATTATAATAGCTATAATGGAAGTCTCTAGTTACCGAAGTACTTTACATTGCTTTAAACAAATTTGAAGATGTATGCCTGAAAAGAATAATCACTGTTTTTTTCCTTTAAATCTCAGTAAAAATAATGCGTGAATTGTTATTTGCAAAGGGATAATATTTACATTTAAAGCAAAGGAGGTTTGAGTTTCTATGCCTTTTAGTTCCTGGTGACCAGCATTCTTGAAGCAACGTACAGGTATTCTTATGCATACAGATCTCTCACGTGTGATTTGTGATGGTGTGGAGCAGAGCATAGTAAAATGTGTTCAAAACTGATGCTGAGTTTTACATCAAAATCCTCTGTACATATAGGAGTCCATCTGTGTACCCCAGCACGCAGCCTGATGTGGCAGGGGGTGAGAGGCAAGAGAAGGCACGGGTCTGTAACACCCCCACGTTTCCATGTTTCCACGTGTGTGTGTGGGGTGTGCGTGTGCGTGCATGGCCCTGTTCGTGTATTATGGCAACAACCGTGGAACAACACATTTTGTGCCTCATTCACCAACTGAGGGTTTGCTTTTATAATGATTTTTTTATAATTTCTATAATCATATTTGGTGGTCTCATAAGAGCTTTGTACGGCTGGTTCTGTCTTGGACGGATTTCTGTTCTGTTTCCCTAAAATACCAGTGTCTTAGCCCATTTTTTTCCTACCCTAGCTCGACTTCCTCATGCTCACACACTGACTACATCCAGAAAAGAGCAGTCCCTCTCCCCTTGCCCTCAGATGTGGTTAGGCACAGTTTCACTGTGAACACTACTTTTCCTGTTGCCTCAGGGCTTAACAACAAATAGAAAACAAGAAGTTTAGAAAACTAAAGTTGAAATATTAGCCTGTGACACAGCGAGCACAGACACATGCCCTTAATTTCCAGCACGAATATTTGCATGGTATTCGCAGATGTAGTGCTTTGCTATCGAGTTTCCTTGTTTTTGAAAAAGTGCTGACAGCTATCACAGATTTTACTATCTTTCCTCCTCTCCCCCCTCCCATACAAGCAAGCAGCATACTTATTTTGCGTGGAAGTTAGCGCTGGAGGACAGTTTGGTCCATCCCTCTGCTAACAGTGGCTTGTTGCTGATAGTGTATTTACTGGCACTTTGTCCAGTACGCTTATCTCACGTTACCAACTGCACAGTAGAGCTTACTGTCTTTCCTGAAATACATATCACTTCTACAGAGTTGTTTCTGATATTCTGCCTGCACTACCCCTTACTTCCATTCGTAACAATGCTTTAATCACAATCTCTTGCAGAAGCCAAAATAATCTTTCTCTCCTCGGGCTCCCGTCTTGCAACGCACGTCACTCTCCACACGTTCCAGTTAAATTGCACGTACCTTCCACTTTGAAGATAGTAAGGTGAGGTCTGCAGTGAAAAGCACCCAGCGCGTTGCCTGCACAGTTCATCCAAAGGCCCTGGAAAACCCAGGTTGCGGTGATAACAGAAGATGCTCGGCTGGTGACCTTCCACTCATTCGATGCAGTAGCAGCAATCGCGGCCGCTAGCCCACAAAAACAAAATATAAAAGCTATGATCTGTATTCCTAGCATGTTTCTCTGTAACCCGGGGACTTAGTAATGCCACTGTGCGGAGAGGAAAGTACTTCAGTCATGTGAGTAAGCAAAAAGACATAACATAAGCAAATTATACTTGAACAAGTTCAGTAACACTTGCTACAGAAAGTTAATGTGGCTGAAAGAAATTGTCGCGCTTGAGTGATTTTGAGAAAGGCCTTAGGCATTACAAATGTTTAGAAAGAAAGACAAGGTACAACTTTATGGGAGCTAATTACCAGCACTTACTTACTAATTTCTAATTGTAAAAAATAATTAAAACGTTTTCATACTTTTTTCAATTATGGTATTCCAGTTAATGCTTAATTTTTAGTTAATTGGAAACCTACAAACATCGCATCTAGCAAAAAAAGTTCAGAGTCCAAACTGTACAGTGCTACTTAACAGATTACCATAACATTTTAGAAGGATCACACAACACTTGAAAAATGCATTTTGAAAAGGCTGTGAAATTAATTCAGCCATAACTAGCCGCCATGCGAGCAGCTGTAAGACAGCAACGTCTTGGAGGCAGTGTCTGTGAATACGATTGTGGAATAACAAATCTGGAGCAAGAACAGAAATAGCAAGCGGTCCCTTTGCTGCAGTAGTGAGGAGAATTAACTTGAAGTAGCCTCCATCAAGTTTTATTCTCTGGTCTCCAATGAAAATTTACTGCTTCTTATGGTACGTCTGCCCCGCTCGTTGAACATGGTGCAGGAACATCTGTCCTACCACTGACTGAGCTCCCGCAACCTCGTGCCATGAAGAATCCCCAAAGACTACCACTGATTTAATAATGTGTCGTCCTTACAGTGGTAGGCACTGATTCTTAGCAGACCTATTCAGCCTGGGCTCAGCACCACACTGAAGCAGCTATTCTGCTTCCAGTTCCTGAGTAAACTCAGCTGACTCCTGTGGGCTCTGCACATGGTTTCACAGACATATGTGGTCTTCAGGCTTCTGAGATGCCAACTTCTAGCTTTATTCTTGGCTGCCTTCATGCTCTGGCCCTTCTTGGCCTCCTTTCTTAAGAAGAAGCATATGTCTCCTCTCTCTGGTCTTACATTATGCCATTTGGTGACGTGCAATCACCCAGGGTACTGAGTATGCACCATCACTTTCAACAGTGACAGCAGTCTGTTTTTTTTTCCTCCTCAGATGCTTCTCATGTTGCTTTTTCCTTCTGCAACTGTGATAAATGCCACACCAAACTTTGGCATCTGAGCTTTTCTGTAGACTTCCCAAATCTCAAGCAAAGGTCACCAAGGATAATAAAACGTTGTTGATATTCTATGTAAAGACCAAGAGGAGTTCTAAAAAGACTCTTGTGTCTTTTGCTTGATACTTCCACTTCATTTATACTTCCCAAAAATATCGTTATACAGATCAGAGAATTACACTATGAGAAGGAATTTCTTTTCAGAGTAGTAAACCCACATCCCACACACCAGGTGCAAACAAAAAGATTTTTATTAACATGGCCAGCCTCAAATACATGGAAAGCGGTTTTGCTACACAGTGACACTACTATATAGCAGGTAATTTTAATGATGAGGACCATATTACAGAGACAGCTATCATTTTCCCTTTGCTGTCAAATAATTCAGTGACATATTTGTCTTTTGGCAGGGGTTAACCTTCATAAAATCCTTCATATATCTCTTCACTAACTTTGAAAAAGGTATCAAGGAGAGCACAGAAGTGGGTCGTATATATATATTCAATATTTGACCCATATATTAAATATTTGAAGTAGAGAGTTCCTGAGAGTTTTCTGAGAGTTAACATTACTTTATATTCAACCTCTGCCTTCCAATTTTACTTTTTTTTTTTTTTTTTTTTTTTTTTGTCAAACCAGCTCTGTGACAGTGGTGTTGGCTGAATGCTTGGTGATCAGAGACATATTTTGCATCTGATACTGAATTCAGGCCCTATTCTGGACTTTTCCTGAGTGCTCTCTTGGCTGATCTGGAAAATCATGAGAAGCTGCTTGTTTGGGCTCAGAAACAAAAGGTGGCTGGGTACAAACACTGCCCCATCCCTCCCTGCTCTGCCTTTTGCAGTGCACAGCAGTGAGCCTTAGCACTATGGCCTGTGATGAGCTTATCCAGGCTCAGCAGGACAGAGCTCCCTGGTTGCTTCTTTGTGCCATGGGCTAAAGAAAGTGATGCCTCCTCAGTAAGACCACCTTGTTTTAAACTGCAGCCAAGCTAGGAAGGGGCTGTACATTTCTGCTTCTAGATGATTGTAATGCAAACTCCTAAGTAATTTTCCCTTCTCACTCCTAGCTGATAGGCCTATAGCAAGGCCCTATCCAGAGCATTCGGTCAGGAGCATCGTGCTCATGGGACACTAAAAGTGACTCACTTGATCATAGAATCATAGAAATATAGAATAGTGGAAAGCACCAAGCACCACTTGAACTGCAGGCTATGTTTTTTAGGGCTTGAGGAGGACTTAGTGGTTTCTTGGCCTTTATCCCAATTCTAGTGGATGGCTTTGTGGAGCTCATGGTTAGAGCACTTCACTGTGCATTGTTTCGGGGCAGTTACTGTGTAAGTGATGAATAAATTAAAGAGATACTTAGGTGATAAGAAAGAAGTAAGCAGTCCTGTTTACAACCCTCATTTCTTCTATAAACTGTCAGGAAGTAAGTTAATCAGTCATTTAAGAAGTTCAAGGCAAAGTTGAAAATTAACCTGTTAATGGTGTTTTCCATTACATCAAAAACTTATTTTCTTTGTTACTGAACACACAAAAGTTGGAAAACAGTCGATAGCTTAGTGAGTATTTAAATATGAAGTTTGGAAAGGGAAAGCATTGCTATAGGCCTTTCTTGAACCATTTTTCCAAAACTCCACAAAAGACACTACCTGATCATGTGATATATCACCAGCTCTGTTGCACGAGCACTGCGTGATACAGCCTTTACTGCTGATAGCTCCTTTTGAAATCAGTCCAATCCCAGTTTTTAAATACAGCTGACACCTTTGCAGCAGGGCAAAGATGTTATTAATACCGGTAAGCTATAGCATGCATCTTATGATTTTTACTTCAGCCTATGTTAGCTGTCGTAACCTGCTTGCTGAATGAGTAAGTTGGCTGATACAGATCTGTCAGCTGACAATATATGGTTTCCTCATGAAGATGTACACACTTTGCTAAGCTGAATTAGTAGTGGGAATAGCTATGGTAAAATAAAAATAAAATAAAATTAAAAAATAAAGGAAAAAAAAAGAAGAAAAAGGAAAAAAAAAAAAAAAAAAAAAAAAAAAAAGAACTATATGCAGTCCAGATATCATCTTGATAATTGGTCCTGGGCTGTGTGGAGGGAGTTATGAGAGGACTAAACAACCACGGAGAAGTTGGACAGGCAGTAAGACAAGAATTTACAGGGACAGCATAAGTGACTCAAGACTTGTGGGGAAGCTGAAGAAGTAAAAGCAGTGTATAAAGTGGTGAAGAAATCAAAAAGCCTGGAGGCATCAGTACATAATGTAGGCAATGGCTAAGTTCTATGGAAATATGTCTGGGATAATAACACAAACACATAACTGGTTCCTGAGAACTGGCAGCAAAGTGAGAGATGGTGTTGAAAGTAAGAAGGGTGCGTTCCAGTTGAGCACCCAATCCTCCTGTGTCTTCCAGATGGATGCACCTTGGAAACTCTGGGTAAACAAGGTAGATGGCAGAGGGTGAACGGGCACAAAATACAGAGGAGATTCGAGGAGCAATGAAATCACTGAAAATGGGAAAGTTGAGGAAGTAGACAATTTCACAGCTTGCTATAACAAAAGGACAACATCTAGTTACAGCAGTGTGAAATAGTTTCAGTTTGAGACATTTGCTACTCACTTTATTATTCACGAAGTGCTGGGTGACATACACAGCTAGAGAAGGTAATCTCAGAGTCTTATGCTCATTACAAATCTATTGTTTTTATTGAGCGTTGCAGACACAGATCAATAATATATGAATACAGGCCAAACAGTGAGTGGATAGAGAGCAGCCCTGAGGGAAAGTCCCTGGGACTGTTGGTTGATGAGAAGCTCAACATGAGCCAGCAATATGTGCTTGCAGCCCAGAAAGCCAACTGTATCCTGGGCTGCATCAAAAGAGATGTAGCTAGCAGGTGGAAGGAGGCAATTCTCCCCCTCTACTTTGCTCATGAGAGACCCTGCCTGGAGCACTGCATTCAGCTCTGGGGGCCCCAGCACAAGAAGGACATGGACATATTAGAATGAGTCCAGAGGAGGGCCACAAGGATGATCAGAGGGCTGGAGCATCTCTCCTACAAGGACAGGCTGAGGGAGTTGGGGTTGTTTAGCCTAGAGAAGAGAAGGCTCCAGGGAGACCTTACGGTGGCCTTCCAGTACTTAAAGGGGGCCTACAGGAAAGCTGGGGAGGGACTCCTTGTCAGGGAATCTAGTGACAGCTAGGACAACAGGTTAACAGTTTTAAATTAAAAAATATGTAGGTTTAGAATATATATAAGGAAGAAATTATTTACTCTGAGGGTGGTGAGGCCCTGGCACAGGTTGCCCACAGAAGCTGTGGATGCCTCATCCCTGGAGGTGCTCAAGGCCAGGCTGGATGGGGCTTTGGGCAGCCTGGGCTGGTGGGAGGTGTCCCTGCCCATGGCAGGGGGGTGGAATTGGGTAATCTTTAAGGTCCCTTCCAACCCAAACCATTCTATGATTACAGTATAATACTATTATTCATTAGTACAGTTGCTATATTGCTACAGTACAGAAAGAGAAATCCCATATACTCATCACAAGGAGAATTGTTTTGAGAATATATAGGTACAGCAGGTAACACAGTTCAGGATTTAGACTAACTTTAAATAAGATAGGTATATATACATTTAAGAATATACATGAATATGCATATCTGTAAATGTACATATTAAATATCCATATAGATAGAAACTATGCTTTATTACATTTTTAAGCATTTTATAGTTAATAGGCAAGCTACCAAGTCTTGTACATTACTTACATTATTACTTTACGAATATTTGAAAAGAATGGCTGGGATTTCAAACAATCGGTTTGAATTAGTGTTTGGTGGAAGAATAAAAATACACAGGATTAACCTTATTTTTTTTCCTCATGTTCCTTACCTGGACATTAATGATAATAGATGAGCTGGGCAATATGACTGTTGGTCGATCTTACATTAGTCTCCTTAGTTTATGCTGTTGACACTGAACATTAGCAAACATATTTGGATTAATGATATTTGCTATCTTTAAGTGTACTGTTATTGTTGGCCTACTCTGGCTAGACTTGCAGTGAGTAGCAGAAAGTCAAAATGGCTGTTGCATCTGTATAAAACTACAAAATGCAAAACACTGAAATGCAGCAAATTAGAAATTGTAGGACAAGTCATAAATTTGATCAGTGCTGCAAGCCAAGATGTAATTAAAAGTAACTGTGCTTTGCTGTTAGAACTTCTGAGCAGACATTGATGAAATGACGGGCTCGAGGAAGACATCGTGTTTTTCATAGAGTGAACTCATCAAATGAAGCTATTAGACTATTAGCACTATTAGAAGTGGTCTGTGCTACAGTATGTCGATGGCGTTACTGAAATCAGTAGGATTAGACATAAACAAGCATCAGGGTGCTGTGGACCCAAGTGTTCAATGCTTCAAGAGATGGCAAATGCAAAGTGAAATGACTGCAACACTGATGAAGAAGGAAGGAGACTAGAAAACAGAGAAATAGGATAGTGACAGAAATATTGCTTCAGATGAACATAAACACTGAAGAGAAACATCCCAATGCTGAAAAGAAACACATTAGTCTGTAATCCAAATGAACTCAACCTCAAGAAAACCCCTGTGAGGGCCCATGCCGGAGGTTTGGCTGCTGGGGCTTGGGGCCACCTCATGAACAGTGCAGCCATGCTCCCACCAGAGCTGTGGAGAGGCTTCCAGCCAGCATTGTGCTGTGCGAAGGCCACATCCAGGGTCCCTCCCCTCCCTGTGGGATCTGCTTTAAGCTGAGGCTCTGGGGCTTTGGCCCTGCTTGAACTACTGCTCCTGCTGCCTCGCAGCCCAGCCCGCACCGGGCCATGGGCCGCTGATCCGGACCTGGACCCTGTCCCTGGCCTGCTGGCACCATTTCCCAGCTTGACCTCGGACCTGCCCCATCACCAGGGGCCTGCCACCGATCACTGGGCTGTGTCTGACCCAGGTCACTGTCACCATGGACTATGGCTCCCCAGGCTGCCCTGCTCCCAGCTGGGGCTGTGGGACGGGCCCTGGCTGCTGGGCCTTTCCCTGCCTCCTCCCCATCCTGGGGAGCCGTGTCCTCAGAAGCCATTATCTAAATATCTGTGCATTAGCGGCCGAAATTACAGTAGGACTGACTAATCAGTAATCCTGACTATACATAGTTCACGATATCTGATTGCGTTAGTAGTTATGAATGAGTGCATTTAAAAGCATATGCAAATAATCGTTCCTTCCCGAGTGCTGTGTCACATCATTGAGTACGGGCACAGAGCAGGAAAAAAAAAAAAAAAAAAAGCATAATGATAAGAATATACCAGAAGTAGGAGTGTAAATTTTTAAGATAAGTATCAACCACGTGAATTCACCAATTATATCGAAATTGCATAAGATAGTTTGGCATAAAGTAATGATATGAAAATTAATGGTGCAAATGAGTTAATGGATGACTTTCCTAATACTATGTTTTGCAGGTCCGAAGGCATTTTAATGCCTTCACAATATTCCAGCTGATAATACAACTTTAAATAAAATTACAACACCTAATCAGATTGTGAAATTCTCTTTCTCCACATCTCCTCTTCAGCCTATCTCATAAGGAACGGTGAAAACCCCTCTCTTCCCCCTGCCAGCCTGCCATGGTACCAGCCCTCTGAGATGTTATCACTTCACATGGGATTTAGGCAAGAAGGAAAAAAAGGTTGTTGCTTTCCTGCAATGATTCCCCTTCCTACCTCCTTCAATGGGGTGCTTTCCGTTCTGGTGTGGCAGGGAACCAGCCTTTCCACTGAATTACTGCATTTGTTGGGCACCTGCCAGTGTGCAGCTCTGATGACTTTTGCAATGCTGCTCAGTCATTCTTTTCCCAAAGGCAGTAGAAACGTATCTGCTCATAAGCGCAGATATGTATACCTTTTGTCTTAAATAACCGAGATACTGAGTGTGATAGGCAAGTTCACTTGAGCAACACCAAACTCCCTTACTCACATAAGGCCCTTTACTACCTCTTTGACAATAAAGGCTAGGCAATTTCCACTAAAGCTGATGCACAAAACACAAAACTATGTATATACATTCAGGCATCAGTTCCTGTGACTGTCTCAAACGATCCTGAAAGAAGAATTTGGTAGTTAAGCACTTTTATGTTGTTGAGAATTTATCTTCGGTAGGGCTATTAGCATTTTGCTTGTCACTGTTCACATCCAGTGTCAGTCTCCACTCTTCCTTTCAAATAAAAGCCTATTGCAATGCACAAGAAATCTTCCACCTCTTCACTTTTCAGGTCACAATGCATTAGGCCAAGCTATGACACTGTCCAGACCCCAGGAGTATAAAACTGAAGAAAGCCAGTGTTGTTCACACACTCTTTCTGAATGTCTCAGCCCAGTGAGCCAATGTCATCAATCTTGCCAGGAGCAGCGAGGTGACTGAATACATCTGCCTCACAACTCCAAACAGACCAGGTGGAGAGCATGTGCGAGGAGCTAGAGGTGTGGCACAGCTCTTTGTTTGCTGGCATGTAAAGAGCTTGCCACCCAACTGGACTTATGCCCAGCGGCTACAGCTTGTTTCTTAAATCCACCCCCGCTGCTAATTAAAACCACATCCAGGCAGTCCATTGCCCATGACTCACACACCTGACTGGGAACCGCTAACCACATTAATGCCTCCCAGAATTGTCAGGAGCCAGTCAGGCATGATCACAGTGCTCCACGGGCTGAGCCCAGCTTCACCTGTCTTGTAAAAAACACCAGATGAATGCAGTGACGGGAAGCTACTCAGTGGGATCTTGACCTTGTTCAGCACTCTGTTGTTCATAGGGCAAGTTACTGAATAAAAGAGGAGTTGCTATGCTACATCTCCATCGCTTGTTACCTGTCCTCCATATGTATTGCTGATTCTTGGTCCTGCAGTACCTTAAAGTCATCTCATACGTTAGTATGTCACAACCTGAATCAGATTTCAACTATTTCCCCTTTTTGCTGAAGCTAGTCTGACTACAGCCTATCTTTTGAGAAGGCATTTGCTTCTGATTTAATGGATGAAGCTGCTACTTTATCCATTGTAGGTTGATGTTACTGAGCAGTTTGCTCTGAGGGTGGTTTGTTCAATATTTAAATTCATCTATGGCATTCTCTGTCTCTTCTTTTGCTTATCAAACAGCCTCAGCATTGGCTAATCTGGAAATAATTTTATACTGGAGCAGAGTATAATTGACCCTCAGTTATGTTTTTCATAAACTGAACACATTAAGCCCTTTTAGTCTCTTGAGTGAAGCAACTTCTTTGACTTCCAGAAAATTTCTGGGGCTCTTTTCTGCATCTTTTCCAATTTTTAAGCATTCTTGTCAAATTATGGGCACCAAAATGCAAAGTTATAGTCTGCTATTTCCTGTCCCAGTGCCTTACTCTAGTTTTTATATCCAGAACAATCTCTTTAACTTTATTTTCCACAGCACTGCATTGGAAACTCATATTCAGTTATAACCCTTGGGTACTTTCTAAAGGCATGACTTTCCAGAACTGGAAATTGAGCAATCCCCCATGTGTTATTTTACAAATGACTGTTAAAATAAAACAATATTTGATGTTAACTATGTCAAAGACTTACTAATTTACAATCCTAAATTAAATACAGTAATTGATTTATTTTTAAATTTATTTTTAAAGTACAGAAAAGTCCTGGTAAAAGTACTAGTACTTGCAAATTAAGAAACAAGGTCATGTTAGACAAATCAGTTTTGCACAGGATCAACCTCTTTGGCATGGTAAATCCAGTCCAGTTGGAAATAACTAGTTGGATGACCTTTTGTTGTGGCTTAACCTGGCGGGCAGCTAAGCACCACACAGCTTTTCACTCACTTCCCCCCCAGTGGCATGCAGGAGAGAATCAAAAAAAAGGAAAAAAGTTCAAGAACTCATGGGTTGAGCTAAGAACAATTTAATAAGAAAGGGAAAAGAAAAAAAAAAAAGAATTAAAAAAAAAAAAAAAGATGCACAGTGCAATTGCTTGCCACCCCGCTGACTGATGCCCAGTCAGACCCCAGGCAGTGGCAGCCCCCCAGCCAACTCCCCTCGTTTTACTGCTGAGTGTGACACCACAAGGTGTGGGACATCCCTCTGGGCAGCCTGGGCCAGCTGTCCTGGCTGTGTCCCCTCCCAGCTCCTGGTGCACCCCCAGCCTCCTTGCTGGCAGAGTAGCATGAGAAGCAGGAGTCCTTGGCTCTGTGCAAGCACTGCTCTGCAACAACTGAAACATTGGTGTGTTACCAGCATTATTCTCATCCTAAATCCAAAGCACGGCACCATACAAGCTACTAGGAAGAAAATTAACTTTATCCCAGCCAAAACCAGGACACCTTTAAACATTAAAACTTATTCTTTAAGATTTTAAACCTTGGAATCATGTCAGATGTACCCTTTTAGATTTACTGACCATCCTTTCCTGTTCTCTGCTATGTTTAATTCCACAGAAGCAGCCAGATGTGTCTCATGGTGCTTGAAAAACAGACTATTGTCATGCTCCCACAGTTTGTCATGGGGAATACATGATTTACTTTTGTGTTGCTCTCTACTTTGGCAACCAGAGACAAATAAGCAGCTTCTTGTGAAAATATATTTAATTGTTGCATACATTGCCTACTGTTGGTAGTTTACTGTTATTATTACATTTGGCTGGGGAAAGGAAGGATGGAGGCAGGAAAAGGGAATGATATCACTGGGAAGCTCTTGCAAGAACAGTTGAGAACTGACAGTTTTGTTGTTGAGAAGCTCTGGCAGGGATGAACATTTTGTATTCCTGTGCGGAGCTGACTTCTTAGAGGTTCAGGAGTACAGTGCATGCCAGAAGAGCTGTGCCTTCTCCCAGCTGGTTCTTGGCCCCGAGCTGAGGAAAATCTCCTCTCCATCTTCCCACCTCCTCCTTCCTGAAAGACAAGCAGGACCATGAGAGGGGAGGATTTGTATTGCCAACATTTATTGCTCCTGGACATCCTGAACCAAATCCTCACCCTGAGTGACTGGTATGATCAGCAGTACTCTTTGAGTCTGATGGAGCAGCACCATGGGGAAGAGCTTTGAAAACACTTCTATGGTCCAAGTCAACATCACCTTGTTGTCTTAATCGTCCTTCATCTTGCATGAAAAAGTTGCCTTTGTGTCTTTCTTTAATATTGAGTTCTTTCAGGAAAGAGATAATTCAGCCTGGAAGCTTTCACATTTTTTGGACTCTAAGAGTAAGCAGCATATAGATGTAAGGTAAAATAAGACTTCTAACAAATTTAGTGACTCTAGAACAACAACAACAAGAAAAAACACTTTTTCATTTGGTCTAACAACTACAATCTTTCCAGTTTTTTATCTCCCTGGCACTGCCAAACTTGTTAGCTATCGTTTGCTTTTGGGATTGGCCAAATTCCCCAAACCAAATGGTTCTCAAAGATTTGGAAGGGACTAAGTGGAAATAGCTTCTGCAGCAGGTATTTTACAACTGTTTGAGTGATGCCATGCCAGACTCTATTATTTTGCACATGCACGCCAAATGTTCCAGTATTTCCCCCTGTGCCTTTCAACAGATTTGCAGTGGGCTTAGAAAGTAGAGGACTTCAGCTTTGACAGCTATAATCAGGTGTCAGTCCAATCTCTTGTTTCCTGTTGATAGGTTGCAGATTTCAACAGTGGTGAAAAACATGCTCTTCAGGAAAAAAAAAGAAAAAAAGAAAAAAAGAAAAAAAAAAAAAAAAAGAGAAAAAGAAGGAAAGAAAAAAAAAAGAAAAAAAAAAAACACCACACCTCTGATTTACCACTCACTCTTGAATAACATTGGTAAACACCACCAAGCTCAGTCTTTGCAGAGGAACACTAGCTTTGGTGGTTTGATCCAAAAACTGAATAGCTGTGAGAATTTGGAATCACTATGATGGAACTAAATTTTCTAAGAACACAGTGCTTTGGCCGCAAATGCCAGTGTGCTTTCCTGACTGTTCCCAATTTGCCTCTTTTGCTCATCTGTGTTCTTTGTTGATCCTTTTGTGCCAGCTCTCCCTGTCTTGACCAGCCCTTTACTACAAGTCTGTACTGTAATGTAAAACCTTTTGAGACACAGACAGATATCATCTCCACATGTTAGCCAACTGAGCTGTTTTATTCCTCCACATGCTCACAAACTTTTCAGATATACCTTGAAAGTATGTATTTCCTGTTTTTGGTAGCAGTAGAGCAGATTATTTCTGACCGTGAGAAAAGACAGATTCTTCTCTGAATACTAACTTAAGCATCAGGAACTGATGTAATTTTAAACTTGGTTTTGAAATGTGTGCTTTACAGAAGATCTGGTTGTGGGGAATTACCTTTAAGTGGTCATAAGATGATTCAGCTTTAGATACAGGGAATAATTAAGGTAGTTTTGCAACTAAGTTTGCTGATTTTGAAAGCAGAAGTGGTGCTGAATTCATGGGACTTATCGGTAAAAATTATCTGCATTAGGAAATTTAGGAGCTTGAATGTAGAGGAAGCCGGTAGCCTGTAGCTATAAAAGAGGGGAAAAAACAGCTTCAGACCTACTGAATGAATAGGGAAAAATGAATAACAGACCATTTTAGCCCACCAAAATATTTATCTGTGGTTCAGAATGCAAGGGAATAATATTAGGAATGCCAAAAATCAAACTGAATCAAAGCTCGCAGAGGACCTCAAAGTAAACGACAAAAGGTCTTGGAGATGTACAAAGTAAATGAGGAAAAAGAAAGAAAATGTGGATCAGCTGTATGTAAAGAAGGAGATAGATGTTAACGGTATGCCAGTATGAACCCAAAATGAAGGGCTGGAGCTGATGGGGACATGGGGTTTGTGATAGTCACCATCCACTCAGGAGTGCCTGTGCAGGTGCCTGAGTTTGTTTTGCATTGACTGGGGAGAGATGAGCACCAAGAACGGGATTTGTATTACCAGAAGGTTTTAAGCTTAAGGCACACGTGGGACTGTTATGGGAGAGCATCAAAGGGCGGTTTATAATGCTGTCTCCTGGGTTTAAGCATCCGATTAAGTGCCCCAGTGAAGCCTGGATCAGTTCTATGCTTAGTACATAAATTATATATTAGGATGAAAATGACTGGCTTGTCACTTCCTTAGCAAAGATTGGGAAGAGGAATAAATGGGAAAAAAAAAAAGGAAGTAATCAGATTGTAATAGTAACATATTAATCAAAACAGTCAGCAAAGAAGTGGAAGTCCCTTCTGAAACTTCTGTTAAACCAAACCCTCAACTCCTAGGTAAATCCTGCAGACTGTGTGACCAGTGGATTATGGAGCAGCTGGGATTATGAAGCAGCTGGGATGGAGATACACTTCAACCCCCAGCTGCCAGTGCAAGATTTGTGATTTCAGAAAAGACACCAGGCCTGATCCTGGGGTCTAGCAAGTAAGGGACTTAGTTGGATGGACAGACACCTAACATCTAGTTTCATCTTTCTGTTCTTTTGTGTCCTATGTTGTCCAGTGTTACAGGATAAAGAGCTGAAATAGTTTTGGTGTGAGGGACTATCTAAACAGAGGCTGGTGTAGACAGTTTGTGTTTGCATTCTCCTTATCCCTCAGAATTGGTAAAGCAGAAAAGCTTCCATCTGGTTTTGTCTCCAATCCTAATTGCTATCAGCACTTAGTGGGACAACAACTCCTTCTGCAGGGTGCAAAACTTGTTGGGATTCTTCCGGCCAATGTTAAGGCAAAAATAATACAACATCTTTATAATTTCCACATGAGTGAGGAAATCAATACCTTCTGCCATACAGTGCAGAAACAATCTGTGCAGGGTTCACTTTCTGGATGCAGATTTGGGCTCTTTCTCTTGTGGCAATGCTTCAGTGCCTCCTTATCCTTCATTTTCCAAAAGGTGCCTGCAGCGTGACCATGCTGCTGGAACCACTTCTTTCTCCTAGGGTCTTAAGGGAGTCATTGTCACTAGGCCAGCTTTACAAATTAAAAATTCCTGCATTGCTAATGACTGGATCATCTGCAAAATCTTTTAATCTAATTTCCAAACGTTTCAAAGTAACAGAAGTCCCATTCTTTGTTGCAAAGGAGGAACAGCAGGTCTACCAGTTCCCCTGTTTCTTGAATAGTTTGAATAGGAGCAGAGATTTTACCTTCCTGGGGGATAGTCTTAAATCTTTTGATTACCTCCAGGTTCAGATGGAGCAAGAACAACATTTTGCTAAGGTGTTTGACTTAGATTGTATTTGGAATCTCAGGTTTGGGGCTCATGCAAATTGTATCTCTTTTAAAATATCTATCCCATGTATTCCATGCAGTTTCAAATGGATGTTGTTCTTGCAATTGATAGGTATTAAAACTACTCTCTATTTAAAACACAAAAACTCCAAGCCCTGTAAAAAGCCCCATTCTTTTAAACTCTGCTACAGTGATTTTGTTGAAAAATCTGTAATGGAGTCAATTCAAGGTTGTTACAAAAGTGCCAATGATTGGGTCTGTGGAGGATAACGTATTACCTAAGAAGCGTATTGTATCTCACAAAGTATCTTCTAAAAACTCACAAAGATAGGGACTAAGATCCTAACCCTGCAAAAGCAAAAAAAAATATATATATATTTTTTCAAATTATCTTGCAGTGCAATCATGTGGATTGCCTTAATTGACAAGTATCAGTGATCATTGCTCATGTTGGTAAAGCCCACAAACTCAGTCATGCAGATACCTGCACTATATCATCTGAATTAATATAGGGTCCAGGCACCTAGATACCCCAGCCTTAAATCAAGGGGCTTCTGTCCCACTAGAGCTCTTCTGGGAAGGCGTCCAAGGCCAAAGCCCTGTATAAACAAATATAACAGGAAGAAGTAAGCTTATTAAGAACATATTAATGTCAGAAGAAAGGGTAGATAAAACAGAAAGTAATATTACTCAGTTCAGAGGCACACACAGCTCTGTGAAGCAGAGCTGAATGATGACCTCCTGCTGCCCACCAGCTAATTGTTGTGTATTAGCCAGTGCCATTAGACTGATGTCATTTTAATGCAACATTGCATTCTCATGGCTTGTGTTTGCCTGGGCATGGCCCTTTTTCCTTTATTTCTTCAGCCAGTAGCACCTGGCTCAGCATTGGCACCTGAGTAGGCATCAGCACCATCAAACGCTGGTCTGTAAAACACATGGAAGAGAGAAGTCAAACATTCCCCATATTTCACGGCCTTTGCTGATGCTTCCCATCCATCTCTAACCAGCCTGCATCTTGGAAGCCTCAAAGCTTGGCTCTAGGCTCATCTTCTCCAAAAAGTGCAGTGGTAATGTACTTCAGAGGGTTAAGGTAGGACAAGGTGAACCACTAGTTGTCTTACTCCTACCTAGTTTCTGGCTAGACTGTACGGTAGGAAGGGAACACCATTCAGCATAGTCTGTGTCACCTAGATGGCATAGTCACCTCTTTTAAGCATCTCTTCTATTTTTTTCACCTGGTTCCTTGTACAGAGTTACTTGCCTGTGTCCCCTTCCTGCCTGATGGTTGTGTCCATGTACTGGTAGGCAGGTGGGTAGGAAGGAAGGAGGCACAATTCCTTTGTTGTGGGGTGAGCTATTTTGGCCTAGAGAGGATGAAGGTGAAAGCTAAGTGAGAAGGAGACAGGCCTGACGCTCGCCATGTACTGAGCATATCTGCCTGTCACCTCCATAGCCACTGCTGCCTGCCAGAGGCACCTGCAGCCTTGCTGGCTACATCTGCTGTGGTAAATCAGATGTGCCAGTGAAGCCAGGTGGTACTGATCAGCTCACATCCACCTTGTGAAAACCCCTTTTACCCCTGACCAGGTGGCTGCGTCCAGGCTGCCTGCTGGTTATGGTCCTCTCTGCACCAGCTCCCAAACCGTGCCTAGCAGGGCCAGGATTTGGCACTGTCCTAAAATCGTGTCCCTGGTGATGCTTATTTCACTCTTACAGATGTGGTGGTGCTCTGTAGAAGGGCATCAGGAAAGGAGGCCTTCAGTGCTGGCTGGGTGTCCTGCCATGCCAGGGCAGGGATGGAGCCGCCTCCGCAGCCCGGCCTGCTTGCTCTGGGGAACTGGAAAATGCTTCCAGGACTCTTAGAAATGCACTCGGCCTAGCAGGGCTGGCGATGGGGAAAGGCACCACCTCTGACAGAAAATAAACTTTGCTTTCCTGTGTGTGAGGAAAAAAAAAAAAAAAGAAATTATTCGTGGATTTGTCCTGGAAGAACACCAAAGCCTGGTTTTGGCAGAGGGCTGTGCCTGAAACAGGCTGTGAGCTCCTTCTGCAACAAGGGTGAAACACAGGAGCAGGCCCAGAGGCGCTGCAGAGAGCTTAGATATATTGTTTTATCCTCAGGGCTTTCTCATTAGATAATTGTATGCTGTGCTAACCATGTTACCTGGCTGAGTTGCCCAGGCTGAGCTGGCTGGAGCTGAAAGCCATAGGCAAAGAAGACATTATTCAGGAGTCTCCTGTGAAAGGCAGAGACAGGGAGGTTTCATCCGATATTGCTGAGTCTTCCAGACCTCTGGCAGTGAAGACCTGATTACCCTGTTAGATGCCAAATTTCTGTGTTGTCTGCACCAGACTGGGCCTTACTGCCCAACGTTCGCCCTTCTCCTGGCTTCACTCTCTGTCTCTTCAGCCCTCAGGTAGCCTGAGCTCTTCTGGATTTGGAGCATCCAAAAAGAGACCCAGACCCCCTGGCAAAGGCCAGGGGTAGAGGGAAGCACACATCTCATGGTGGGATGGGAAGGCAGAAAGGTCCTGCCCCAGGCCAGCATTTGGGCAGGCTAGGCCTGTAGGCATGAGTTCAGGAGTCTCCCCCAGCAGGGCTGTCAGGTATACCCCAGGGAAACCCACGGAGGACAGCAGGGAAAGCTGTTAGCCTGGTGCTGCTCATCTTTCATATCATGATTAAAAGCCCATGTGCATGAAGCATGTATTTAATGTTCAAGATGGCAGGCTAGGAGGAAACTCTTTCTTTTAAAGCTGGTCCCCACCGATGTGGGAGACCCCCACCCACTGAAAGCAAGCCATTGGTAATAGAGTTCTGCGTGGAGGTATAGCAAGGATAAGTGGCATATTCCTCTGTAGTTTCTTGAAAATACACTCATGGTTAAATATTTAAGAATTACTTTTACCTGCTGGGATCTTTCATATATCAGATCTGTTTGGGGGCAGGAGAGGAGGCGATGGCGTGTAGTTTCTTTAGGGTACTGACTGGATTGGCAGTTCTGTAAGAATATGTGCAGTGCGTGCTCTTGATCTTGACTGCAAGACTGACTAATACAGCAATGCCTATATGTAATCAGAAAGATCTGCTTCTAATAAAAATGCAAAGGTTAATTATTCCAGTGTTTGTGCAGATGTTACTGATAATTTCTTTTATGTGAAAGAACATGAACAAAGCAGAGCTTTTACTTTCAAAGAGACAAAGGAGAGGAAAAATCCCAATACTGCGCCAAATTTCAAAAAGAGAAGCCCTTAAGGGAAAGAAAAGTAGAAAGTTTGAGGGTGCAGAGTGAAAAACCAACTATTAAAAACTATGGAAAAAATCTTGCCAGTACCACATTCATTAGAAAAATTCTATTCTGAGTACCCTTCATAAACTATCAAAGCTTTATAACCCTGCAACAAATAAGAAACATAAATGAGACGAGGAGTGTTGAGTTACACTGTACAGTGCTTCATTTAAGTTTTTCGTTAGTTCTGTCCTCAGCCTGAAAAATGCAGGAAGGACAAAAATGAAGGACAAAAATGCTGCTTTATATGATCAGGAGTAAAAACCTTTAAGCCAGGTACTGCCTAAATCCAGTGATAAATACACCATCCTCAGTTTGAAAAGCTGTTTGAAAACCATCTTGTTTGGCATTTTACCTACATTTTTATTCCTGGTCTCTCAGAGTCTATCTGTTTTGCTTGTGGTCCTACTTACAGAAGCAATTTGCAGAAGGTTTCATACAGGAGGTCATGTGAGGTGTGAGTGGCCCCCAGAGCTGAGTTACGGGCCCAGCAGGCTAAGTCAGGAATATCTGCCATTTGCCATCCAATTTTAGTTCAGAAAAAAAACCACAAAAAACATGAGCCCCATGTACCACAAGTTTTGGAAGCACTGGTTTGGACTCAGTTTAAAAACAACACATGAACCTGTAGTCCAAGAGGAGCCGAGAAACAATGCCTGCTAGTCATGGAAAGGTGATGTTGATAAAAAGCCAACCAGCGATAAATTTAAATGTGGGCCCAGAGAAACAATTGCAGTGAGAGATTGCTTCAGGCCTAACAAAATCTAAATGAAAAGTTTCAGGTCTAACAAATTCTGAATTTATTTATTTATTTATTTATTTATTTTTTGGTGGGGATAGGCAGATGAGCTCTATCACTGTTGCTGAATCAGCATGAAAAGAAAGACAGGGCAGGGAAAGAAATATGCCAAATAGAAAAAAAAATAAATCTGATGATCTCTCAGATCATAGTTTTCTTTAAAGACATTGCCAAAATGTTCTGATCATAGTCTTTTATGGGAAAAAAGGTAATTCTGGGAACATAATTTGTTCTTGATTCACTAACTTGTGTCAAAAAATAAATGGGGAAAAACAGCAAAAGAAAAATAAAATATTATTTTTATGTTTAAAAAAAAGGTTCTGATGGTCTATTTGAAATTACTTGTCCAGTCTGGAAATTCTTTTAAGATTAAAAATGAAACTGCTCAGATTCACAGGCTGGAAAAAAAAAAAAAAAAAAAAAAAAAAGCTTTCCTTAACCTGAAATTAACCTTTTATTTGAAAACCATCAAAAAAAAAAATATTATGTACCTAGGTTCATCTGTCCATCTTACTACCAAAAGACCATCCCTTTCCCACTTCCTTTACAACTCTGACTCTCCATCTTCTGTCACTCATTATTATTTAATTGTGCTGCCATTCATCCATGCCAGGGCTCAACTGTGCTGGTTGCTGCATGGTTAGGTAGCAAAACCTTTAAATTTACTGTTTCAATATATATACCCTTTAGATTGGAGACATAAATAGAAAGGGTTTAATCGAATATTTATCACAGCGTAGTCAACCAGAAAAAGGGGTTGCCATGGCAGCTAAAATTTCCCTATATAAGCACTGGGAGCTGCGATAGGTCAAGCCACAAGCTTGGGAGCCCCTGCTACGACAGATTTCTTCTCTGGCCTTAGGAACAAAGTCCAGGTTCCTCTTTACTTTCTTCTCTACTTGTTCATCTGCCACCAGATTTAGGTGTGGGTTTTTTTGTTTGGTTGGTTTTTCTTTTTAAGTGGCAATCTGATACAGAACATGTAGTTTTCTGTAGTATTGGTTGCATTTGCACAAGTTCTGTCTACCCTCAACATGCTCTGGGAATGATGCTTTTAGCATCAGGTCCTGTTGGAACAATAAGGATGTGCCTGGCCTAAGCATTTTGTTTTATGACTATAATAGTTCTCAGCTTGAAGCAAAGCTCCAAACTTGTTTACTGTCTACTGTAAGACAGCAGCAACAGGAACTTCAATGCAGACCTCTATCAGTCAGGCATTTACGGAATTAGGCTGTATTATACCACCACTATGTTAATGTGTTAGTTTTTCTTGTGGTGAAGAACTGTATTTGCATGTTCCTTTTGTAGTGTTGCCATACCTTTAAAAAAAAAAAGATGTGCTGTCTGAAATGCCACCCAGTTCATACAGAAGTGGCAACATGTGGCACTTCATACCTGATCTGGACTCCCAGCAGCTTAAATCTTTCTGAATAAGTATGAGTTGCAGGTATGCTTGATGATGTATTTCATCTTTGGACTCCTCTAAAGGGTTGTACAAAGAGTGGGAACAGGCTTTGGAGCCTACAGAGAGCCCAGTATGTTGCTTTTCTTTTTTGTTTTCATTTCCACAAGAGCTCTTTACTCATATTTACACATTGGGCTCTTTAATTTATGTGCAGGCATGTCCAACAAAACAACTGGGTGTACCAAGTCACTCCCACTGAACAGAAACTCTGCAGGAGGAAGCACACAGCACTTACCCATTTTGCCTTCTCAGAAATGTTCCAGTGCAGAAATGCCATGGTCTTCTTATTCTGGGTGGGCCTTCCTCCTTCAAGGAATGCCCTTCCTATAAGGAAATGTCATTCTTACAAAATTGCTAAAGGAAAATCTCTTTAAAATTTTTACAGGTTAAATGACTCATTCAAACGCTCATTACTTGTCGTGTAGAACAAAAGCTGGCAAGATTATTTTTAATTATTTTTTTTTTTTATGGTCATAATGTTGCTCCTGGGAATCCTGCTCCTGAAGCAGAAGCACTGTGCCAGTACTGAGCAATTAAAATGCAATGAAAAGGGTAGTCAATCACCAAAGGAGCTCAGTGCCTGAGTATGAAGACAGTGATATACCATATTTCTTCTTCTAATCCTCGTGAAAACTCTGTATTATAGTGGTTACCTGGTAGCAAAATGACTGGTAGGGTTCACTATGGTTTTTTTTCACCCACTGTTTTCCGGTTTGCACAGCTGAGAAGGAAATGCTAGCACAGATGCCATGTTGGAGGGGGGGGGTTCAAAAAGATCCCACTTTACGTTGTCAGCAGCCTGGTAGGTTCATGGAAAATGAATTCAGTCAGAGGTTCCTGTTGGGAAGGATAATTCTGGTGCTGCTTGCACTTGTGAGGTGGGACACCTTGGTGTTTCCTCCTAGCTGCTGCACGTGAGAGGGGTGGGACTTCACGCATCTCCTCTAAAGACAGAGAAGAAAGGAGCACACAGAGACTTTCTGTGTCAGTAGGGGTGATGGTGTAACAGTTTGCTGCTGTGGAGTGTGTTTAGAAGGGTCTGAAATGCATTTGGCTGCAGAAAGAGAACTACTGCCATGATGACTGATACAGCCCAAAGCTATCCCATGCACAGCAATATCAGCCCATAAATATACAGATGAATTTATCCCACCTATTCCTGCCTGCCCTGGTCACCACTGGAGGGATTTGTAAAAGAGCTTCCTCTTCGTCAGTCTGGTCTTCAATTTCAGTTCTTGTCAGGACATGGTGCAAAAGCTGTATGTGTTGGACAAGGCAGGTTTTCCACAGTTCACCATCTGCTGGTCATCTTAGTGCTTGACACAACCATCCTTCTCTGTCACACCCTTTTCACAGTTAACTTCATCCCTCTTATTTTACCATGCCCAGTCTTCCACGTTTCTGTCTCATTATTCTTGCTTTTCTCTCTGGCACCAGTTCAGACTCACCTCCCCACCCCCCAAGCCCTTCTTTTTTTTTATTTCATTTTTCTCTGTGGTTCACCCAGAAGTCCTGACTGCCACCGCTGTTGTTTTTATGCTGACATTTCTAACTTCAGGGTTCCTTCTCCTCCTTGTGCTGTGTCTGGAACTAGCACTCCTCTTCTGAAAGCTTCTGCAGCCTTTTCCTATCTTTCTGTCCCAGGGTATAATGGTTGAAGGGCCATCAGGATGAATATGCAGGCAGAGGATTTGATCAGAGAGCTCAGAATGGTTTGGCAAGAACAAAGGCACTAACGAAGAAAGAAAATTAAAATGTAATGAATGGAAACATGGCCACAAGATTCCCAGGAATGCTTGGCAGCTTAAGATATGTATACATCTGACCAGAGCAAGTCATGGCAGGGAGGTGCTCCTTTTTTTTTTTTTTTTTTTTTTACTGATGCCAGCCTTTTGCAGATTCACAAAAATGAGGAAAACTCTTTGTTATTTCCCGTAGAAGAGGAAACTGTGACTTACTTCGGTGTGACACAGCTGAGGCCATGGCATTCTTCTCTTTCTTTTACGTTTTTCCACGTGCCTGTTCCCTCTGAGCTACGCCCACTCCATACACTTGGCCGTGACGTCCTTGGCCCGTAGGAAATACCATGACGTGCAGAATACAAGGTGCACACCCCCAAGGTAACACGGAGTATAATATACACATCTCTGTGGTCTGTTCTCTGCTTCGCCTTCCAAAAATTATCACTGAATACAAGGCCTCAGCTTTTGCCCTCCAAGTGCACTGTTGCTTGCTTCCTGATGTCTAAATAAATGACTAAAATACTGAGATAAAGACCAAACTAAACATCTTCCCACCACAAAGGAATCAGAATGTCCCTCTGTAACAGCAAACCTCCCTGTGCAGGAGATAAAATTTTCCATGCGAGCCTGCCTGGCCAAGAGATAAGATTTTCCACCTTGGTTTGTTTGAGGCTGAGAAGCAAATAGGCATGGCTTGGGAGCACTAAGGAAGACCTGACTGCCTTCTGCTCTAGCTGCAGTATGTATTACTCCAGCCTTCTTTTCCCCAACCTAAACACAGCTGTGGGCATATTAGCCTGACGCTGCGCTAAATCAAAACAGATTGAGAGCAAGAATAAACAACACTTGACATGTGTTAGTAATGGTGCTTAATATGTTGCTAGAAGATACCCAGATGCAACAGTGATTAGGATGTCGGGGGAATCTGCACACGGAAGAACACTGCGTGTGTTTAAATACCCTTGGTGCTGTGTATGTGTATGTGCATACACACATACACACTCATATATGTATGTGTATATATACCTATTTGGGCTGAAATTTACTATTTTAAAGTAACCCAAAATAAATAAGGAATTCAGCACAAATATAGCACTATAATAACAGTGCAAATCTTAAAATACAAATTTCTGACTCACAAAATGCATGCAATTCAGATAAACCGTTCCTGCTGTCTTGTTGTCTAGTCTATCCATGCTTGCAACACCCAAGTGTCAGGATATCATGAAAGAATTCATGCAGAAGAGCCTGGTGAGGAGGATGCTTGGGGCCATGGATATGTGGACCAAAAACATTGCTTCTTGCTTGCTTTGCGTTGACAGGTAACTGGTGCTCTGCTGAGAACTGTACCAAAATGTGTCAGAGAAACTTCGGTTTCTACTCAAACTCTGGGTGCCCCAGAAAAGGTTTAAATTCTGTGCGTCCCAGCCATGGGCATGTCCTAGACCTTGGTGAAGCTGCTGAGAGCTAAGGAAGGAGAAGTGGTAACAGTGTTGACAGACATTTGGCCAAGGCTGAGAGTAACTGTGTTTGCCCTCATTTGATACTGTTTGTGTTCTGATTTGGCTGTCTACACTTGACGGTAAGTGCCTCATATCCAGATCAGTTGTGACATATTTTGAAGACAGCTTATGTTTCTACATGCAACTAATTGGCTCCCATCTCATCTCCTGACATATCTACGCTTTGATGGTCTGAGCTTATTTGTTTTACGACAGAATTACCTTTCCCCTTTCCCATCTGTCACTAGCTTTCCATAAAAGTATTGAGAACCAAGTAAACCATCCTGTCCTGCCTCAGCAGAAAAATAAAGAAAAAAATATAAAACAGATACATTTTTAAATTATTTTCCTGTCCTTGTCATCTTGCTAAAATAGGTGATCTTCTGTGCTTGTATCTAAAGCTAATGATGTATGCACACACTGCATTTGACTGTATTTTAGCTGTATTTGACTTAGCATTGTGAGGTTTAATTAAAGGTAGGAATCGAGTTCTTGGTATGCAGCACTATAACACATTCCATTTACTTTTAAAACATATGTGAGTGTTTTAGTTTGTGACCTCTAAATATTATTGGACCTAGCAGTATTCTAGATATTTTCTATCTTCATTCAGGATGCTGAATGACGTTAAAGGCTGCTCAGAAAAAGTAAGTAAGTAAGTAAATAAATAAATAAATAAAAAGATACAATTTTAGGTTCATTGCTGCTGGCATCATCTGCAGTTTCTATTTTGAGGTCAGAAGTACTGTCTTATAACAAGAGAAATTACTTTGATTACGTCCAACATCACATTGTAGTTGATAATGTCCAGTAGGGTAAAAGTCACATCTGTGCCTTTGAATTTAAGCAGGTTTTTCTGTGACTTTATGTTTATGAAGTAAAACCCTCAGATCTATTTAGTAACTTAGGAATTTGTCTGTTTGCCTTCTGTGCCCTTGCTATTGCCAAATACAAGTTTCTTAAAAGTAAGCCTGGCAATGCTGTATGCAATAAGATGAGGATGCAGGTGATTGTGATGGTGACATTTCATGCTGGAAAGCAACTTACATGCCTTTTCTTCTGGACGTTGGTGATTATTATTACTAGAAAGAAATGAGTTCTTTCAGGAAGAAAGGCAGTTCTGTCTGGCCATCTGTACAACGTCTGTATTTCTAATTTTAGCATGGAGGCAGAGTGGCATCAAGAATGACCAGAAAAGTCTGGGGTATAATAGCAGATCTGCTGACTGATTTGTTGTGTGACTTGTAAATGAGTGAGTGCTCACCATCTATTTTTTCCATATTTAGTCCTTAGGCAAGGGAGAACTGCCATGCTTCTACTTTCTGTCCCTCTCCTCTCCCTCTTGGCTACTTACGTTGACACCAGATGAAAGAGACCATGCAATGGAAAGCACGTTCATGTAAAGAAATGTGGAAAGTGTAAGGGAATGCTGTAATCAAGAAAAACATGGAAAGAAACACAGGTTTTACAAACTCGAGTGGGCAAGTGTTTACTACTAGCCTATTATGTCTTAGTCACTTTTGAAAACAGAGCTTTTTTACTGAAGCCACTGGAATTTTGCTTTTCTTAGTCTTGTATATCCTAAATGCTGCTTTAAAACAACAATAACAAAACAACAAAAACAAGACAAGACTCTTATGCCCATGGTCCTCATCTGCACAGCAAGAGCACCGTCATGAAAACAGTCTTAACAGGAGCTGAAGCGGAGATCTACCACTCACATCCGGGCTCTGAGAAGTGTTTCTAAAAATTAGTTTTCCTCTTTGTTGTGTGGAAGTCATGGCAACACCTTGGGAATCTTTCCTAGTCAAGTAAATCCACAGACAGTGGCATTCACAGAAGACAGAGGTGTCAGGAGGTCAGCTATCCACTTCCTACCCTCGGACTAGGTTACCTATGTCGATCAAATGTCACGACAGAGATTCATCTGTGGGTTTTTTAAATGCCAAGGATGGGAAGTCTTCACTTTCCCTATGCCATTAGTCATGATCAGCACAATACTCACAGAAGTTTGTTTTCTGTTTGCTGACTCACCCTCGCCCTGAAACTAGTTCGGTTTAATTTTTCTGGTACCGTTGCTTGGAGATTATGCTGTGCTGTGCTGGCTAGTATTAAGCTAGAAAAGCAAGAGGCCAAGTTAGGAAGAATGCAAATAAAGATAAAAAATTTCCACATCATAGCAGTTGACAGAGAATATAAAGATTTTGCTCTTCAGAAGCTGTATTATCAATATTAGAAATATGGGTTAAAAACCAGAATTCTTGAAACTGTGATGAACAGAAGCACAAAAGTTTAAAGTCTATTACCTGGTGAAACTAGGATAGTAACATAAGCTCTTGGCTGTTTGGGAAGAGACCAAAGAGGGGTATGTAGCTCAGGACGGCAATATTGTAAATACAACAGAGTCAGGGTTTTAACAATACGCATAACAAGCTGATGATGAAAGCCCACTGCAAGGTCATCCAAATCATCCCATAGAGTTATCAGTCTTTAAGTATCTGCATGAAGTACGGAGAGCTAACCGTAAGGAGAAACTTATAAGTGGAAGGTGTTGCAATTAAAACTTTTAACACAACTTTTTTTGATTCTTTTCTATTGCATCAAAATTTTAATTTAATAGAAAGTAACCGTTTTGAACCCTATCTTAGCAGGCAATCAGTAGAAACTACTATTTGCTATGGCTAAATGATCGTAATATAATTTTGTGTAAAGAACATAATTAGACATACAAATATGAAAAGAACTAAATTATGAAAGCTAATAAAAATACCATGTGCATGTATGTGTGTGTGACATTTAGGCAGAAAAATGTGAATGGAAATTATAAGCTCTTTACAAAGAATCATAGCAGACAAAATGACCTTAATGCTGCAATCAGAGATGGAGGGGGCTCTGGCTTAGCAGAGGGGCTGATTCAGTAGTGAAGATTGTATGAGTGGGACTCAGTGGCCCCTCAGAGGTGCCTCCTGCCATTTGAAAGGGGCCTGAGACATCACCATGGGACTGGCAGATATGATGCAATTGACAAAAGACCTTCTGGAGCGGTAACTTGTGGCTAAGCGGAATACCCCAGCATGTCTAAAATGGAAGGAGGCAGCTACGTTTAGGCACCTGACCTGCACCTTAATTGAGAATGAATAAGCCAATTAGTATAAATTAGAAAGTTGATTAGGCAGTTAGAGATACGGGGAAAATACAGATGACTAGCAAAGCAGCAGGAAGAAATAGGAAGAGCATCGGAGGAAGAGCATCAGTATCACAGAGTGACGACCAGCTGGGAGTAGCAGCTCACTTACAGCGTGGTTCCGCAGCTTTGACATTCCCATTCTGCAGCTGAACAAGAACAGGCTGATATGACTGTATTGCAAAAGAATGAGAAACTGTTCCCCAGAGGATAAGTCAGCAAGATGATGAGTCAGGTCACAGATGGGCTAGTGACAAGCTGGGCTTGCAGCCAGTGGACAGCCTGCTCTCTTGCCTGTGGCATGGCAGGAAACAAGGCGGCTTGGTCAGCTTGTAAGCGAGGCATACGGGCTGCCTTTCTGTCTGGCTTCAATCACAGAAATTAAACAATGCTCTGTTGTAAAGCCTTCACATTCTGCCCTCATAGCTTGTCTTTGGGAAACTGCTCCCTCGGATGTCTTTCAAACAGCTTGTAAAACGATTCTGTCCTCACAGATACCTCACAGCTGCCTCACAGATACTTTTCAGACACACTCAGGAACGTGAGTTCTTGGTGTTCTGGGTACCTGCCTTGAGGCCTACGGGTACAATCTGCAGAAACTGCTCAGTGCTGAAGTCCTTGGGAGCTTGCCCGAACGTGAAAGGTTATAGTGCTACAACCTCTGAAATATTAAGCTTTAGGTTCCTATTGCATAATCTGAATCAGTGCCGATACTTCATCTAAGACCCATTTGCTTTTATTCACCATCTGGAAATTAAAACGCCCAATTATGTTGTAAGGGTTTTGTCAAAAGCAGATGTTTGTGAACTCCTTGTACTGAAGCGATAAGTGCCACAGAACACGTGCATGAAGAAACTTGTCAGCCTGGCTGCATCCAGATGTAAAAGAGCAGAACAAAGAGGGCTGAAGGCTGAACATCACGCAGATGCTTGCCTACTGAGTATTGTCCTTCTTCTGTGTTGAAGAAATAGGGAATTTTGTGTGTTTGTATGTTTGTGACATTTCGTCACCATCTAACTGATTACCTAGCACAATGTGTATGCACATTTTAATTTAATTAATTTAATTCAGCTGCCACTGGCTTAGTTTGGCCATTACCCTGTCTGAGGAGCTGGCTTTGCTGGAATGCTCTTCTTACCATCAATTTACTCAGTTGCACCTTGATCACTTTATTTACATACCTTGCACTTTCCATATTGTGAATATACTGCTGCCATAGCAAACTATTCAGTGGATAAATTGGCGGTAGCTTTTCTTTTCCTACAAAACAGAAAAGAGATTATTAATTTCATTACTGTGATATTTTGCCTCTCCCCTCCTCTGCATGTGCAATCTCAGATTTTCCCGAGCATCTGTGTTGCTCTTTCAATTGCTTCATATTTCTGCATTACTGCAAAAGTTTCTACTGGGTACTTGCCCACTTGACAGATAACGTTACAGCTTCTTTTAGCTTTCAGTGTGTTTTTTCTTGTTGAATTTTATTGTAATTCTTTGTGCTTGCTAGATCCTTAGTTCTCCCTTCTCCAAACCTTCCTGGAGTGTTTTGGTAAGGCATTGAATTCAACACTGGTATTTATTTTAAAATTCAATAGCTTCAACATTTGTCACTGATAATGCTGGCAAAGAAGAAGTTTACTTCTTACATGTAAGGTTTGTTCTTTGTCCTTTTCCTACCATTACAATGATCTTGGATACAATTACTTTAATATTCTGCTTTGATAGTTTAAACTTTTTATCTTAAAAATAATTATCCTTATTCATGACCAGTATTTTACTTTTGCACCCAAACTAAGAAATGTTTGGATAACCTTTCATTGCAATACAACTGGCCTGATACTTTACTTCACGAAGGTAATGCTTCAGGAACAGAAGTCAGTTTTAAGGCTTACATCCTTCTTTCTCCCCCTACCTGATGCAAGCTTTACTGAAGTTTTGGGACTTGCATTGGGCTGCCACTCCTTTTAATTCTCTCATGAAGATCTGGTTGGAAATACTGACTTCACAGAAACCTAAACCCGCCAGATTTTGCTGATAGGCAGAGCTTGCCTTCATATGTTTTGGGAACCTCTGGTATACATACGCACTATTTCGTTAAAGCTCATCCCTTCAAATCACCACACTATTTCCTTATTTTAATCCGCAAGGATCTGTAGCCAGTTGTTGAAAAGTGTACTACTTATTGCCTGCAAAACTCTGTGGCACATTGTCTATGCTCAAATAGCATGTTCGTGCCGTGCCAGCTCTGTCAGTGTTTACTGACAGCAAGCTTAAGCTTGATTTGTTTGGTTTGTGGTTGTTATGACATTCTCGCAAGCATGAACTGATGCTGTTCCTTTGGTAATACCGCGAATCCAGACCCTATCACTCCTTTATCCCAGCAATTTGTGTCAACTACAGTAACAGTCTGATACCAGCCCTGTTAATTGTTACGCAGATCATTCATTTTAGTAGGAAGAGACAGGGCTGGTTGCTGATGGGGGCAAAAAATAGAGAGAATGTAAGAATGGTGCTAGTCCTGCAGCTGGCTCAGCTGGAGGGGGAGGCAGTCTAGGAGATTAGGGTTGTGATTAGTTGCACAGTGTCTAGTCGGAGGTCAGTAAGTAGTAGGGTACCCCCAGGAGTCAATACTGGGTGCAAACTGCTCAATATCTTCATTAATGATTTGGATGATTAGGCAGAGGGCACCCTCAGCAAGTCTGTGGTTGATACAAAATGGGAGGGGTGGATGAGACAGCAAAAGGTCATGCTGCCGTTCAAAGGGACCCGGCATCCTGGGCCACATTAGGCAAAACATTACCTAATGGAGGTGATGTGGAGGTGATCCTTCCCCCATATTCAGCACTGGTGAGGCCACATATGCAGTGCTGTGTCCAGTTCTGGGCTCCCTGGTACAAGAGGGACGTGGACATACCAGAAAGAGCCCAGGGAAGAGTCCCAAAATGATTAATGGACTGGAGAATCTCTCCTATGATGAAAGGCTGAGAGTGATGGGACTATTTAGGCCAGAGAAGAGAAGGCTCGGGAGGGATCTCATCAGTGTATACAAATACCTGACTGGAGGGTACAAAGAGGGCAGAGCCAGGCTCTTTTCAGTGGTGCCCAGTGCCAGGACAAGAGGCAGGGGGCACAAACTGGCCCCCAGGAGGCTCCCTCTGAGCCCCAGGCAGCACTGCTGTGCTGTGTGTGATGGAGCACTGGCACAGGTTGCCCTGAGAGGCTGTGGGGTCTCCTCCTTGGAGACCTTCAAAAGCTGCCTGGAGATGGTCTGGTGGCCCTGCTAGAGCAGGGGTTGGACCAGGTGACCTCCTTTCCAACCACAACCACTCTGTGAAACTGCAGAGAAGCTGCAGCATGGCGGGGACCCATTCTGTCTATTGTTTTTTCAAGGAGATGAACAGTTCTTTTGTTATCTTCAGGTACACGCCCCACGCTCCTATTTTTTTAGGCCTCTAGCAGTTTACTTCTTCTGGCCACAGCCCCTGTGGCAGGCCACGGTGACAATACCGGAGAGGATTATGGTAATCACTCACGACATAGGTGCTGAGCTTCTGAGAATTGCTTCAAGGATTTCTGTGACACACCACCTCCTGGCATTCAGGAACTGCTTCACCCCATGCCACCACGCTCTCCTAAACGTCCCCAAACTTGAGCTGGAGATAGCACTGACGATCTGTAGTCACAGCCCTGTCTCTGGCTCATCTCAAGCCCCTGTGATTGCAGTCCTGACCCATCTCAAGCTCCCCGAGTGCCCCTGTGGTTGCAGTCCTAACACAGCCCCTTCCTTCAGGTCCCACAGCCCAGCTGGACAGATGATGCCGAGTCCTTTTTCCAAGAGAAGGACCGAAGCACAAGGGGTGAAAGGAAGCGTTCCTGGTGGCGTTTAGCCATTCAGCTGGCCTTGCTCCTAACTCACAGAGTGATTTTATGTCTCAAAACCACTGTGCCATGAAGACACTTCAGGCTCTTCACCAGCAAGGAGGTTGTGGGGTGCTGGGGGTCGGCCTCTTCTTACAGAACTAGTGACAGGACTGGAGGGAATGGCCTCAGGTTGTGGCAGGGGAGGTTCAGGTTGGCAATGAGGAGACATTTCTGCTCAGAAAGAGCAGCCAGGCACTGGGACGGGTTGCCCAGGGAGGCGGTGGAGTCACCGTCCCTGGGGGTGCTCGAGGAGAGGCTGGACGTGGTGCTTGGGGACATGGCTCAGGGGGTGACACCAGGTCTCAGGCTCGGGCTCTGCCGGGCTCCCAGCGCGGCTCCCGGCCCCGCGGGGTCCCGTGGGTGCCCGGCCTCGTGTCGGGGCGGTGTCGGCGGGGGAGCCGGGCCGGCAGGAGGCGTCGTGCGGCGGGAGGAGGGCCGAGGCGGCTGCCGGCCCTCCCGGAAACGGCGCCGGCCGGCGGCAGAGCGGCGGCTGCCGCGGGCTGCGTGCGGGGTGGGTGGGCAGGAGGCAGGGAGGCAGGGCCGGGGGGAGGCCGGCCGGCCGGCGGCACGATGGAAGCGGTGCCCCGCGAGGAGAAGCCCAACCCGCTGCGGGATGCCAACCTCTGCTCGCGGCTCTTCTTCTGGTGAGCGCCGCGGAGGGGTTGTGTTGTGTTTCGTTTTTTTTTTTTTTTTTTTTTTTTTTTTGTTTTTTTTTTTTTGGGGGGGGGGAGGAGGGGAAAGAGGGGATGGGGTCGGCGGTGCCGATGTGGGTGTTGGGGGGTTAAAGCAGCGAGAAACGGCGGCCCGGCTGCCGGGGAGTGTAAATAGGAAAGGACACGGGAGGGCGCCGGGCTGGGCTGCTGGGGGAGGCACACGGGGAGAGAGGGCTCCTGGAAAGCTCTGAAAGACGGGAGCAAAACCCTCGCCGAGCCCACGAGCAGGTGCAGGGAAGGTTTGGGGGATGGGAGAAGTCCCGGCTCATCCTTGGCTGAAATATTCCTAGCGCAGATATGTCCTCAAAGGGGGGGAGGGAAAAAAAAAAAAAAAGTGGTAACGTGCTTGTGTAGGAATGCCCGAGGTCGGAGTTGTGCCTTAACGCTTTCTTTCTGAGCACCAGGATGCCTGTGCTGGAAACCACCTTGCAAGGAAATCCCGGCCGAGAGGGGAGAGCCCGTGCTGGCCACCTCACGTTCCTGGGCTGCTTCGGGGCTCCTCGCTCGCCCTTGCTGGGATCTTGCGGTGTTGCCGCCGCTTCTGCCAAAACCAGCCCCGCTAGATGCAAAAAAGGAAGTGGGCTGTGTTCTGCTGCTGCTTCTGTCACCCTAGTTTTACATATATATTTTTTAATCGATCGCCACGCATTGCTCAGCACCGAGATAAGAATACTTTAAATGTCTCGCATCCGAGGCGAGCACCTGACGGGGTTCCCCTTACCCCAGCCACGGATGTGGGTTCGCAGAGTGCAAAGGGCAGGACGAGGTGGAACCCCTTGCACGTGCACGTGGGGTGAGAGGCCTGCTGAAAGTCCAGGGAGGCCACGCTTTGCAGTCTGTGACATGCCTCATTCATCAGGTGGTGGCATAAAACTGCTTTGCAAAAAGGGTTGGAAGAAGGGGAGAAGCTTTAGAAATTGCCCCGTGTGCTCTTTGTCAAGCCTTCAGAGCAGTCTAATTCACAGCAGTGGGTGCTCAAACAGTGCTTGAAGGAGGGCTGTCCGGGATGTAGCAGCAGCCACTGCCTTGTGGTTGCTCAGGTGTGCCTGCTCTGCTCTGCAGATCCCAGGCATTGGCTGCTTATTGGCAATAAGGACAGAAGGTAGGGCATTGCAGGTAGCTTGGCAAAGGTCCTCCTTTTTTTTTCTTCTTTTTTTTTCCCCCAAAAAAAGCTTCAAAAGTGCAGTTTTGCCATTGTAAGGAAGCACCCCCCATTTTGTTGCCAGCAGTGTAGAAGAAAAGCTAAAATTATTCAGCCTTGCAGGAACAGGATCAAACTCACAGGGGAAGAAAAGAAGTCATGTTTTCATTGAATTATAAAACTTAAGGTAATGAGTGTGTAGGCTGAAGACACATTCTTCTCCCATTGTTCAAAGCTTGTCTTCTTGCTTTTGGGGTTGTGACTTTGACAAGTATGAGCTTGATGAACATTAAATGCTCTAGTAGTACATTCATGGGAAAGAGGAGCATCTGAATTGTGTGTGAATATTGTTATTTTACAGGGCACCCCTTGTGTAATGCTAGTCTTGATGTTATGAGAATAAAAAAACATTTACGACGGAAGTATGAAGATGAGGGTAGTTGCAAAATGTTCTTGTTTTCCATCTCTCTCAGTGAATTATATATAATAGTATAGATTACTAAAACACAAAATGTTGTTTTGAATTTTGAACTTACTTGGATATTGAAGTTATTACTATATCTACTGACCTTCAGAGTCCCAGGTTCCCATGCTCACCAAACTTCTTGGAGCTCTGGCTGCTAGTTACGTAGTTAGCAGCACTCACATTTCTGATTTACTTCATCTACGTGATTTATTTTGTTGCTGGCTCAGCTTGCTGGTGAGAATTAGGTCTTCAAAGGATTGATAGAAGGATTTGTTTTCTTTCTCAGAGGGACCTAAAATCCAGGCAATTCAGTTCAGTGTTGTTCGTGTTTAGACAGCTATTCTGCTGTGGAAAGCGTTTTGAGATTGAAATGCTTTAGACTTCATACTTTATGAAGTTGAGACTAGCACTTTTCACATCTTTTTTTTTTTTCTTGCTGTGGGGGTTCAGGATTATGAAATTAATAACTGCGTACAGTAAGGGTATTTCTGTTTTATAACTATAATCCTGTCTTCGAGTTTGCATGTTCATTAGTAGCTAGTGTACTCGTATTTATGTGTATTATTTGCTCCCTTGAATTATCAGAGAAGTTCTAGCTGTACAGTAGTTGGATTTTTAGGCTGTCTTTTGTTCAGGCATTGAATCCGCTTCAATATTAAGGTATAAAACATGCTACAACAAGATTTTTGAAAGGCTGGATAAATTTTAGGCCATTAATAATGTGAAAGGGAGAGCAAGCTGGAACACCCCAAAAAGATAGTCCAGTGTTTTTGTTCAGAGAAGTAAAAGAAAGTAAAGTCCTGTTAAATTTCACATACTTATAATTTATTATATTTTTAACAATTACAGTTCAACGTATTAATAAGAGTAATTATCTGACACAGCCTAGCAGTGACACATCTGAAAACTTCTTCCATGGCTTCTGCACAGTTACAATTCCAAGGAGTAAGTAACTGTTTTAACACTTTTGGGTGTCTGACAGCATTGCTCTCGGCGTACTAAGGAAGGGCTTTAGGGAAAAGGACAAAACATCTAAGGCCTCTTCCCCAGTCTGAGTTGTAGTATAGTGGGAGAAGAAAAAAAAAACACATATCTTTGGTTTTAAGCACGGCCAGAGTGTGGTAGGCACAGACAGGGAGGTACCCAGCTTTGTGGTGATGGCTGCACAATGTGTAGCTGTTTGTCTGACCCAATACAGTCGTGCCGTGCACTCCTCTCATACCACTGTAAATAGCTACACGCTTCTCTTAACTTCTTCCTCTGAGAGTCAGGAGGGCCCCGGACTGCTTCAGGTGGGCCTCTGAGGAGGTGCCACCTCTATTTTAGTCCTGGGACTTGGCTCCCTTCAAATGCATATCCTGCCTTACTTTGAAATAAGTTAGAAAATGAATGTATTGCCTTTCTAGGAAGGTCCGGCAATGCTGCTGGTAAAAGAGGTGGGTGCACCTTCTGGTGTCAGTTGAATTGTGTTGCCTGTGAGGATTTTAAGTTCACTGCAGGTAACAAGTGAAAATAGCAAGCAGCATCAGGTGTTGTGATGTATGCGATAATCTGCCCTGATATCTGGTGAATTTCCACTCAGAATGCAACAGGTTAATAATTCCTAACAGTTTCCACTTCAAAAAGATCTGAGATAGCTATTCTTTAGTTCATTTATTGGTAGAAGATTTTTTTTATTATTATTATTTTTAGCAGGACTGTTGTGGTACTGTAGGGAACTCTAAACAAATACGTGAACATCTTCAGTACAGATGAACAGAGAATGCATTTTCAGTAGCCAGAGAGTGAAATCAAACACATTTATCTTTTTTTCCTCCCAGCTGAAAGAAGACTGAGGATCATACACACAACTTTTTATTTAAAAAAGCCTTGTTTGTTCACTTGTTAGATATTAAATTACCTGTAGTCACATTTGAATCAGTTTTATGAACTACTGCATCCATTTATAAGTTTTGCTTGTTTTATTGCAAGATAACTGAATTATAAAGAAGAAAATCCTGCTTGACAATCATAGTTTATGTATAGATTATGTCAACTATGGCAAGTGTGTACACAATATAGGAATGTTGGCATTTGCTATCTGCAGTAAGTATCTGTGTTTAGATACACAATTAGATGAACAATTTAAGTATAACAAAGCGCTGAAGCTATTTGCCTTTGAAATGACCTAGGTAAAGCTTGCTGTACCATTTCTGAGAAAAAGTCCCTGCTGTAATCCCTGCAAAACAACAAAATTAAGAGCGCATTGTACTGTTGTGTGGCCTTTTTTTTTTTTTCCCCAAAATGATTTTTTTGCTCAGTTCTAGAAAATTCTTCAACGCCGTAAGAGTGAAGGAGACAAGCAACTCAAAAAGCGTAATCTTTTTTTTTTTTGTATCCGTGTCATCCAACCACTTGTAAGATCAGTGTGAATCATAAGTGATTTTATTTCTCCCTCTTACCACTACTTGTAAAAAAGGAAGCTAATATAAAAATTGCTGCCATTAGGTTTCATCATTTGATTCATCATCAGGTTTCATTATTTGCATTTTTCTTTCAGAAACTGAAATCAGAGACCATTATGCTCAACTGTAGACCTCCTGAGTAACTTTGGTTTCAGGGTTTGATGGATTGTGTTGGTTTTTATTGGTGGTGGTGTTTGCTTTTTGTTCTGTTAAGCACGTACGTACATGCGTATATATAACAGAGCAATGATGGTTTTCAGTTGTATTTTTAAAATGGTTAAGAAATTGCCCATTCCAACTAAATTGCTTCGATAGTTGGTTAATCTGAGGTTAAAAACTTGTTTGGATGACCAACTATTTTCTGCTAAGTTGATGAACTCCCTTTGTTTGCTCTGTGTAACTACTTAGGCCCTGCTTCAATAAGTAGCTTGTACTTAAATTTATCATTACAAGGCATAATCCTGAGACCATTTTATCAATTTTTTGGTACATCTGATGTTCTCCCTTGCACGTGGATGCCAGATTTTGAACCAATATTTTAATAATTTGAATTCGTAGGAGTGCCATAGTTAAAGGTAATGCTGCCCTCCATTCCCTCTTCCCAGGCTCTTCAGAAAACAGCAGCCACAGCAAGGCAGTGCGTCCTGTTTTTTTTTTCTCTTCTTTTTTTCATGTCCCTCACTCTGTTTGTACTTCTTGCCATATGGACTTTCAGGAAGTATGTTACAGTAATCAGATATTTTGTACCTGGCAGTGGAGATGAACAACATGAAAATAGCCTGCAATAAGTGCAATCAAATGCTGTCAGCATCGGTAAGTGGATGTGCAGCAGCTTGGCTGCTTACACTGTGCTGTGAAAAAGCAACCACGCAGAAGACAACATGAAGCTGAATAGCAAAGGTTAATACAGCCTGGCATTGTAAAGGATTTTTTGGGATCAACACGACTTTGAATTAATTTCATTGTTTTTCTATTTTTTTCTATTGCAAGCAGTAAGAAAACCTACTGTTTAAGCTGTAGTAAACAGGGGAGGGAAGTTGTGGCTAAGGCAGTGGTTGAAAAGCACCTGAAGAAATACCGGAATTTATTCTTGTGTCTATTTCAATGTAGATGTCTACCTTGGTAAGGGGAAGTGGGAAAAGGCAGTTTATTGAAGAGAATGGGTGAGCATGTGAAACAGTGATAGCGTAGGAAAAGAAATCCCATGGTGTGGTGACATCTGTGATTTCCTGCAAAATAAGACTGTGTGTGTCCTTCTGTCTGTACATCCCACCCCAACAGTGCTCCTCTGGGCTATGAGCAAGCACGTAGGCCTGCTGGAGTCACCTCATGAAGTTGGGTAGTGATCAGTACAGAAAGGCACCTGAGGTAAGCTGTGGAGGATAAGTAACGTGCATTTGTAATCAAAAGGTCCCATGAGGAAACGCCATTTTTTTTTTAACCAAAGAAAAAGGATCCAAAATGTGTTGTTAAATAGAGAGAAATGTGTGTTCCTGTGGAGCTTAGCTGCTGAAGCAGTGCTTCCAAGCTGCTCAAGAAGGTGAAATCCTGGTGCCGTGGAAGAATTTGGGTAAACAAAGACTCTCCTGTGCAACTCTTGAAAAGTAACTGGACGTTGAGTATAAACAGATGATGCTTGTAATGTAATGCACAAATAGGCTTAAGAGGAATGGGGAAAATGCAGTTTGTAAACCACCTCCTTAAGGAATTAGCTGGTGAGAGTACACAGGATGTGGCTTTTACTGGGCATTGTAAAATTACCCAGAAGTTCAACTTCATTTTTTTTTCCTTTTATTTGTAATTTCAGTCCGAATTGCTTCATCAGAAAAATAGTCTACTTGGTCCTTTTTCTAACTGTTCCAGTGATGAAGGAAAGGCTTTTGTGAAGCTGGTGAGAGCCAAACCTTAGGCTCGCGCAGCTGAGGGTGCCATAATGTCACAGCGAGTGACTTAGGTGCAACTGTGGGGAGACGGCAAGAGGGGTGTAGGAGCTGAGGGTGCCCCTGTCCTGGCAGTCCCCTCACTGTACCCCCATCAGTACCCCAATTGGGGTGTCAGTAGTGGTGTTCATTGGCAGTGAGGGGATGCAGCCCTGGCTGGTCTGAGAGGGGGCTGAAGACAAGGCTGTGGGTAGGTTGGGCCTGGCTGGTAGGTCAGGCGCTGTGGTTAGTTTAGTCTACCTGCCAGTAGTGTATATCTTCCTTGGCTGAAAGGGCATGCTTTTGGGACGCTAGCAAACCTAATTTAGAAGCATTTAGGAAGTTTATTTCATGTATCAGGCAGAGTAGCGTGACTATTGCATAACGAGCCTGCCATTGGGACAGCAGGGCCTGATGCTCTGCCGTGCTGTGGTGGTGAGGAAGCTCGATACCTCCCCGCAGAGTCTCACTTCTCTTACTCTGGTAAGAAAACTATTTCTATGAGAAAACTATTTCTTAGCCTTTTTTCTGCAGACCCTGTGGAGTCTTTCCCAAGTACTGGTGTAGTTGTTCCAATTACAGCTGGTAAAAAAAATTGCGCTTTCCTGAACAACCACGTAAACTGTGGCTGGTTGACGGCGTTGTAATGTTACAGGGCGTGTAGTGTCAGGGCCCAGGAGCAGGAGGATGCAGGAAGCGAATGTTTATGTTACGGTCTTTGTCGGTTCCGAAATGGACGGCTTTATATTTTTATCGGTGCCCAAGGTACTGCTGTAGAGGAGGAAGGCTTTTTGGGGTCAGAGCAGTGAGTTACTGCTTTGCAGTTGGCTGTCTCTTGGGTTTGCACCAGGTTGCCAAGTGGGTTTTATTTTCCTTTTTTTTTCAATCTGTGTGCCTGGTGACATCAGCATCCTGGCAGTCACAGGGCCTAACTCTGGGCTTCTTTCCAGGCTGGTGTCTTTGATCAGCTAATCGTCTTGATAGAACAGAGGCATTCCCTGCAGAACAAAAGGTACTCAGGATTCTTCCAAGTGTTCCCGTTTGCACGCGTAGTTTATGCTAGCAAAAATTCGGGCTGTGCTCTTTGAAAGGCATCGTGTGGACGCCGCGTTTCAAAAGAGTGGCTAGAAGGAGGTGCTGCTTGGCTGATATATCAGAACCAAATAATTATTCCAAATATTTAGCAAACAGGAAAGTACCCATTGAAACTGAAGATGATGACTAAACACACCTATTTTTGTTCAAGTTGAATAAGCTGAATAGGGAAATGTGAGGCTAAGGTGCAAATTCTTCCTACCAACCACATGGCATCTTTCTTCAGGCCAGACATGAGTAGTGAGCCCGTTTTATGGGCTTGGGATGAAGGGAGTAGTTTGCATCGCTGTCTATATATTCCCTCCCTTTTTCTAAGTTGTCTTAATATTTGTGGGTTTGTTTTTTTATTATTATTATTTTTTTATTAAAGAATAATGTAGCTTGTGTACTTCCTGTATTCATGACAGATTCTACTTTTCTGCAGGCCTTTCCCTCTCTTTGAAGAGATCAATGTTAGATGATATCTTTTTGGGCAGAACAGATACACCACTATAGTGAGCGGTCTTCCCTTTATGGCTACATCGGACTGTTAAGGTTGCAGGGATATTCTTTCTGTTGGCAACTGCCTTCTATTTCCAACTTCCTTTAACAGCCCTCTTACAGCACTCCTTAATTTAACTGAGCCTTCGGGCAAGGAAAGAGCCCATTTCGTTTTCCTGTTAGGAATGTGTGACTTGAGTAACCACGGGCTGTGTGAAAAAAATGGGCTCAGTGCTCTCGGCATAGGGAATTGCACGTGGTGCAATCTGCCCTCGTGTGTTACTTCCCGATGGAAATTCTTCCTTTAATGACTGCATATGAATGTTGAGTCTCCTGTCTGAAAGTAGGCCTTCCAGCTTGAAGTTAGGACACATCAGTGAGAAACTTGAGCTGTGTTTGCTATACCAAAAATATGGGGTGGGTAAATAGAAGACCTCATTCTTGGGGTGAAAGCTCTTCAAGCACTAAACATAATTTGAAAAGAAAAAATGTTTTAACTGTCTTCCAAAGATCTTCAAGTATAGTCTACAGTAACACAACAAACCTTTTTAGCAAGACCTCATAAAGATCAATACTTTGTGGGAGAGAGCAAGCAAGTGTAATCAAAGGTATGTGTCACAGATGTATAGGGAATTTACATTGCTCAAAAACTATTTATAAACGACTCTGGTAGATATTCCAGTACATAACTTTATTTGCATATTAGAAGAAGGAAGTGTACGTAGCTGTTGCTTACTTGATCAGATGAAGAGTGATGGTTGCTTTAGGTTTCTGCAAGATGTTGAGTATTTTTCCAATCCGTATGAAGGGAGTCAGACTAGTGAAAGTAATACCATCATCCCTCTGTTAATTATGAGGCTTTGGGGAAGTAAAGTTTTAGTTGAGGTTGGTGTAAGAATCAAAGCAAGACCACAAAGCACAAGACTATGACTTACCCTGCTGCATCCGTCCAACATCTAAAGTAATGTTTAAGTGTGTCAGTGTTGGCTGCGTGCTTGGTGCTCCGCTGGACAGAAACTCTTTTAGAGATGTTTAATTAATTAATTTACTTATTTTAGTATGCTTTTTTTTTCCCTAATCTCACCATAACTTGTGGGCTTCCGAGTCTTTGCCATGTTGTCCAAAAAATTAAATGAGTCACAAAATGAATTACCATGGGTTTCTGCACAGTCTGGGTTGGTTTCCGTAGCCTTTTTAGATGTTAAAATTGATGTTACAGGGCAACATATGATTGTTTTCAGGATTATAGTTTTGACTAATGGAAAGATGTAAGAAGCCCTGAATCTGTGGTACTTCTGAGTGGAACTAAGAGTCTTAAAAAATTGAGATTTTGGCAGTTTTTACCCTCCACTGTTATCTCCATCTGCTACTTAATTTGGAAATTAAGTCTCATAGGACATACATTATTTAATTAATGTGAACCATGTAGAGTTGGGGCAGAGGAGAGATTTGCTGCAAACCAAATGTGCTCAGAGGAGGTACAGGTACCGTCAGTAAGTGTTTTGGAGAGTTTAAGGCCAAAGGATGAGCTAGGATGAGCTCTGGCAATCCTGTAGCCTTGAGACTGTTTTGTTTCATCAGTCACTTCTCAGTTGGGGTCTCAGTCTTTCTGTGCTCTTTCTGTGTTTTCCTGCAAGTGCAGCCTCATCATGGGTCTGATGCTAAAGGAGCTGGGGAAGGTTACATGCTCCCTAACCTATTCTGCCAGAAAGCAGCCCTCTGGCTTGTTCAGGGAGTACGCTGGAGCTGGTACTGATGCTGCAAGAGGAGGAACACTTGGTATCAGCCACAGGAGCGGGCTGAAATCTGCACAGGTTTCCCGTGGCTGTTCTTTAGAGAAGTTGTGGTGGTGATTTGGGCCCTGATGCTGTGCTGGCCATACAGTCCAAGCAGCAAACTTGCCTGACAAGAACCTTCTATTCCTCATCGTACATTTAACATGCGCTGAGGACTTAGCAGCTCTCACATGATACAGATCTTCAGTACTCCTTCCAAGAGTTCAAAAAGGGCTGTTAAGCATCAAAGATGGTACTTCAGGGATAGATTTAATCCTTGGATGAGTCACACAAATGCTGTGCGCTGACATGCTCAGTAGCGAAGGAGAAATATTATTGATCCCATCTGTCTCGTAGTTGTGCCATGGGGCCTGTGAGAAAGGTTGTTGTGACACTTCCGCCTTGGAAGAAACTCTCTGGCCCCCTCTTCTAGCATTCATCCTTCCTCACCACCCTGTCGGACACTAAACAACAAACTTCTCATAAGCCAGCATACAACATTAAGTTGGAGCATGCCCGAGCAAGAAATGCAAAGCTAGTTGATGAGTATTCGTAACCACTGTTGTGGTTGGGAATAAATAAATGCCCTCGTTGTAAACCATCACAGCCTTGAATTCTCACATGCACGCCTTCCAGAAAGTAATACACTTCATGCCGTGCGCCAGGTGCTCTTCTAAAAACCGTGTTGGTGAAGTAGGGAAATAATGAGGCATCAGAAACTGAACTTTGACAGGCAATCAACACCAGACATATACCTTGTCACGAGTGCAAGAAATGTTTTTTCCCAAAACAGGTCCATCCCTGACCTCTTGGTTCTGTTTGTGTTTGCCAACCTGGCAAATAGTTCAAGGGAACAAGCACGAGAGCTAAAATTCACACTTTTCCAGGAAACTTAATATCACATATTCAGAAATACAAGCTAAGTGTCAAACTGCAGTTCTTCTAGCTTCCCTGTTCCCTCTCAGGCATGAATGTTTCATAGATGTCACTCGCTTTTTCTCCTTCTTATGGGTGATGTTGTTGCTTTTGTTGTTTCTGTCATGCATCTCCTGGATGCCTGGGAGTAAAGTGCTGTGGGGTCTGAACAACTTTAGGACCTTGCTTGGGGATGACTTTTTAGGGTTTGTGAAGACAAATGAGGTAAAATGTGAGGATGTTGAGGGATGCTCAAGAAGAGAAGGGAAGAAAGGGGTAAAAGAATGAAATTAACATGTAAAGAAATTGCTGTTGTGGTCTGCTGATCAGTTTGTTAATAATCTGCATTTAAACAGGTGGTTGAATCCCTTATTTATTATTGGCCACAAACGGAAACTTGAAGAAGATGATATGTATAAAGTGCTGCCAGAAGATTCCTCAGAGAAGCTGGGAGAGGAGTTGCAGTGGTAAGGAGAGTCATTGTTCTATTTCATTGTATTTCAGGTGGGGAAGGTGCGGTTTTATTCGTGTTATAAAATTTGAAGAGGCTGTTGTAAAGTTTAACAAGGTCTACTGTTAAAAATGCTGGAGAGTTAGGAGTAGCATTTAGAGGTGATACCATGGAAGTGTTTTAATTTCTTTACATACATAACGAAGGGACATTAGAATATTCCTATTATTATCATTTGTAATTTGTCTGGGCACTTTGCAGATGCTTGACAAAGAAGATTTTTTATCAACTGTTACTGCTCTAATCCTAAATAAATGAATCCAAGCCTTCTGGTCTATGGAAGAATAGCTATGAAAACTTTAAAAAACGCTCTTCATAAAAGTGAGGAAAAATATTCTCGTTGTTTTGGAGAACAAACTGAACTGAGAACTGTGTACGCTTTCTATATGTGTACGTAAACATATGTCTGTTGAAGATACACTACTTTTTGACAGAGTGGATAAAATGCCTTGGACGTCATGTACATCTAAAAGCATGCTTCTAGGGGGTGTTTTTATTTTATAATAAAATACCATTTTTATTTTATAATAAAATACCCTTTCCTAGACTGCTTACCGGTTCATGTCATCATGGACCCAAAAGGCTCTCTTTCTTTTCTACTAACAGTGAAATATCTCCCAAGAATAGTAAATTACGTAAATTATCTTGAACCTTGCCTCTTGAGAGAGGTTTTTGGTCATCAAACAATCTTTTGTTAAATACTATTAGAAGAAGAGATCTCTTGTAGTGAAGAGGGTGGCCTTTATATTAATAAAAACGTGGCCTTGCCCTTGTGCTGAAGGATGTAGAACAAATCAACTTTCCTAATGGTTTGGTTGAGACAAGAAAATGCTCCTAAGGAGTAAAGAGAGTCCAGAAACTAAAGGTTATGACCAGTTCCAACATCACCCTGCTGTGGCTGAAGAAAGAGGGAAGGTGACCAACTCGTAGGAATGCTGCTTTTAACATCTTTCTAGCAGGAGATCTTTGCCAAACTCCAAGGAAGTGTCGTGAAGCGGTTCAGGGAGTTCACTGTAGAGGAAGGCGAACACTTTCCAGTGATTCTTACAGTAAAAGCACACACTTTCCATGAGGCAGGAAGCGGTAGAAAACACAGCATGCCGAAAATATTTTGTTCTTTTTTATTCCTTAGTGCGCTTGGCCAAGAAGCAAAGAATATAATTTCATAAATAGCCACTGAAGGAAGCAGCCTTTTTTCTTTGGCCAGCAAACAGAACCTACGCAGATTCAGTTCTGATTGTGAAGGATTTAGACAATAGCTCTAATCCTTCTAACAAAAAAAGAGAGTAAAAATGAATCAGTTATGTTTCCTTATCTGTACTGCATGCTTCAAACTTGTGTGTGGGGTTGCAAAATAAGAAGTTTGGCTTTCATGCCTTAGACTTATTTCAGCCCTCAAGCTAGCGAGGTCAGAGAGCCTGGCAGAAAATACTTAGCCTCCAGGAACAAGGGGGGACGTCTTGTCTGACAGTCTTGTCTGACAACAGCGTGCTTTAAGAAGGCTGCTTAGGTTCTGGTTCTTCTTGTTCATATGTAACCGAGCAGTCGTGCTTGTTATTCCTGTCTTTGATTTTAATGTGAACAGATTGTGTCCTGCTTGTGGGTAGGCACACGGTAACACAAAGGCCTCTGCCACTCCGCTGTTGTAATCCTCGCTTTCAGAGAGCCGTGGGGAGTGTGAAGTGAGGGAGCTGCTGCAGATGGCTCCTCTTGCTCTGGTGCCTCATCTGCTCAGCCTCCTGGAAGCACGTGGTGGAGACGAGGAAGGGTCAGACACGAGAAAGGGTTGTGCACCACAACCATTCCGGCTTATAGAGCTTATAGCAAGAACCTATGGTACTCCGTGCTGCCCCTGTTCAGCCCTTAGTCTGGAGATCATACGATGACAGGCTCTTAATGAAGGTGACTGGCTGCTTGAGCTGAGAGGAGAACAAAGAAAGAAAGGGTTCATCGGCTGCAAATACGTCAAAGGCAGTAGTAGTCAACAGTGGCAAATTGTTTGCAATGATAGGAGAACAAATAGGCCTGTTATACTAAGTGCAATGTGTTTATGTGGACGAGGAAACATGACTACCTGTTATCTTGTTAATTTCTTAAGGAATGTGGAGTATAAAGGTGATCATGGCAGTCTTGCTGCAAGTCTGAAACTGTTTTATTCCAGGTAATTGCCTTACGGTTTTACTTCTGTCCTCCAGCATGTTTGCCTTTTATTTGTCAGGTACTGGGATAAAGAGGTGCAAAAAGCAAAAAAGAGAGGAAAAACACCCCATTTAACAAAAGCGATAATTCTTTGTTACTGGAAATCGTATTTAGTTTTTGGAATTTTCACAATGATTGAGGTAAGTGGTGTAAAATGCGACACAACACATTTCTCTCGAGATTGTGTGATTCATAGCAGTGATTTCACACTGGGCTGTTCAGAGAACCCGTAGCGCTTGTACTCTCTCTCAAAAATACTCTCTTTTCTAAGAGCTGCAGCTCTTTGAAACTGAAAAAGTGAGTTGTAGCTGCAGGATTACGGACTTGGAACAGAGAACCGATTTCAGCGCAATACTTCTGAGACATGACAAGCCATCTGACCTGCTTTGTAATGCTTGGCTGGATTTTATGTTGAGTGGGATGATGTCCTGTAGAAGAAGTTGTTCTTTTTTTGCTGTGCGTAAGTGGTTGTAAAGGACGCACTACGTCATCTTTAAAAACGCTACTGTGGTATATACTCATGTAACTTTAATAGCATCAAAGTTTTTATTGGTAATCGAGAGAGTTCATTTTAAAGATTCATCCAAATTTTTATGTGGAACGTTTTTGTTTTGGATATCATGTTCATAAAAATTGGCCTGATGTTTCAGAGCTTAAAAAAGACCAAATAATACGGGGTGTGACTTGCAGCAGGAACTTGACTCTTATTTGCCCAGGCACCAGGTTGGGTAGCATGTTACGATACGAAATTGCTTATACTTTTTTCCTTTCTTTCTCTTTTAGGAAACCCTCAAAATAGTTCAACCGATACTTTTGGGAAAAATTATTAATTATTTTGAAAACTACGATGAGGTAGCTTTGAAATTTGCGTATTGCTACGCAGGTGCTCTGTCTGTGTGCACACTTATTCTGGCTATAATGCACCACCTATACTTCTATCATGTACAGCGGGCTGGCATGAAGCTGAGGGTAGCTATGTGTCATATGATTTATCGGAAGGTAAGCAAACGTTTGGCGTTTGATTGCTATTTCGTTTGAGATGGAAGGCTAAAAATATGTTTGTTGTATTCATTCCTGCAATTCCACTGAAATTACTCAATGTATACATTGATCTTAAATGAACCCGTGTGCTTTTTTTGCTCCTTCTTCATCAATACCGTGTCTGAATGACCACTTCAGTCCTCGTAGTGAAGGTGGTAAGTTATCCTGGCCCTAAAGCCTGGGAGGAGCTGCTGATTTTCACCTGCTGGAGCAGCAGGAGGTGGCCAGCCTAGGGCAGAAGGACCAGGAGGTGCTGGATCCTGCCTGTCACCTGCTGAGCCCTCAAGTGTGTTCCCCAGGAAAGACTTTGTGCTTGGCTGTCACCATCTGCTTTGGCACGCTTAGTTGCCAGGGAATTGCTTCGCTGTTTGATCTTCTCCCCCTTGCGATCAGTGGTGTGATTCATTTACATTCTGCAGTGCTGCCGAGTTTAGGACAGGGGGATTTCTCCCTCTCTGGGTGCTTGGGATCAGTTCGGTGAGCTGCAGGACTGCTGCTGCCCCCTCCAGGCTGCAGGGGATGCTTCTTCACAGGCACCCAAACCGCTGAGGCTGTCTCCACTTGTAAGCAAGCAGTCCCTGCTGGGGATGCTGGAAGGGAACAACGTGTCCCGTCTTCCAGCTTCAGTGCTACTGGGATAGTGACCTGCCAGTGCTTGCCGCAGCACAGAAGTTTAAGTAAAGTATCACAGAATCACAGAATTTTCTAGGTTGGAAGAGACCTCAAGATCATCAAGTCCAACCTCTGACCTAACGCTAGCAGTCCCCACTAAACCATATCCCTAAGCTCTACATCTAAACGTCTTTTGAAGACTTCCAGGGATGGTGACTCCACCACTTCCCTGGGCAGCCTGTTCCAGTGCCTCACAACCCTTTCAGTGAAGAAGTTCTTCCTAACATCTAACCTAAAACTCCCCTGGCTCAACTTAAGCCCATTCCCCCTCGTCCTGTCACCAGGCACGTGGGAGAACAGGCCAACCCCCACCTCGCTACAGCCTCCTTTGAGGTACCTAAAAAGAGCGATAAGGTCACCCCTGAGCCTCCTCTTCTCCAGGCTGAACAAGCCCAGCTCCCTCAGCCGCTCCTCGTAGGACTTGTTCTCCAGGCCCCTCACCAGCTTCGTCGCCCTTCTCTGCACCCGCTCAAGCATCTCCATGTCCTTCTTGTAGCGAGGGGCAAGGAGTGTAAACCTTATTTAGAATGTAAATTATCAGGAGTGTAAACCTTATTTAGAATGTAAAAAAAAAATCATGTTATTTTAGCCACTGAACATAGGTGCCGTCCACCTAAGACTGCTGCTGCAGGTCACGTCAAGTTTCTGAGCAAAGCAGTAAAATGGGGAGGGTAAAAACGGCCCCACTGGAAGCAGCGATTGTTTTTCATGCACATACTTATTCTCCTCCCTCTTCTGCTACCTTGGAAATTATCCTCTGGGAACTCAGCTCTAAGATGGCACACTGCTTTCTTGTACATAAACATATCTCTAAGGTATTAATTTACTAAACTGATTATCGCAGCACGGTTTGAAATTCATGCAATCTGTACATAGCGGCCTTGGTTGTTGCAGTGTTGGTATTAGCTGAGAAGCCCAGAAGCTTGGAAAAGAAGTGTTCGTAACGTGCACCCTTATTTCGAGGGATGTGATTAAATGGAAAATTAATCTCCCCTCATCTCATAAATGTTTACTCCTGAGGGTGAAGGCTGAGGTCGGGCAGAACACTGATAAACCTTACTAATAACACTGATAAACCTTACTAATAACACTGATAAACCTTACTAATCAGCTGTCTTCATTATCTGAGGTTTAGAGATAGGTCATACGTTGTCTTTATCCTCCTAGATGCTTCTGAAAAAATCTGGATGCTAATTTACCAGCACTTCTGTGGTGACCATTAATTGCTGTAGTAAATGGAACATCGGATTTGTGAGGATGAGTGGGTTGGATGAGAGGGTACCCTTGATACAGAACCTAAGATGCTGGTCATTCTTAACTTTAAGCCCTTTTTTGGTTCCTAGAAAGTTAAAAATCTTACCTTGTTTGCAAACAGCCCGTATTCAAACTCTGAGATATTTTGTCATCACTAAGAAACAGTGGTGATGCACATGGGAAGAGATGCAAATGGGATCTGTTGCATGGCTCAATTCTGTTTTAAAACCAAAGGCTGTGTATGGAAGGCTGCTGACTTTTTTGAAGAGTGAAATTGTGCAAGTTCTTCCAGGTTCAGAATAAACACTAAAGTAGTTTAAGCCGCGAGGTAGTTGAGATAGGAAGCAACCAGAAGGGTGTCAGGAGTGTTTTGACTGAATAGTTACAGTATTCTTTTGCGTGTTCACTTTTTCCCCTATTCCTGTGCTTTTGAATTAACAACGTGGGGCAGGGAGAGATTGAAACACTAAGATGAGAGCACAGAAAACAAAGAATAGTTAAAACATTGAAATTGGGCCTGCACAGTTTCATCTGAAAGAAAGAATAGAGTTTAAACTAAGACATAAAGAGTACAAACATCTCTCATTAGTCCATATAATTAAAGCCTGTTGTGTTTGAGGAAGGTTGCTTGCTGGGAAAGACATCCGTATGTCGAATTTATGGGCAGAAAATGAAGCAGATCTTTGTGCTGAAACCAGAAAATTGGCAAACATAAAAGAAAACGTAAATTCAATTTACAGCTGCTTTTTAAAAAGGTATTAGCTTTAATTAATCTTCAGTTGTCTTCCTTACGTTCAGCGTGCGTTCGAAAGTGTCATGATCAAAGCCTTATTTTAAGCCATGAGTAGTGGAAAGACAAGGTAGAAGTGTGCCATGAAAAAAAGCGAAATGTTTTTGAGGCGTGAACTATTCCTGGTCCAGGAAGATGCGAAGCACATTTTGTTTGGTATTTCACTGTGCTGCAAAAGTGTGTTTTCTTAGTGGCAGGTATGGAAGGAAGCAGGCAGCGATCTGCATCTTTGAGCTATCTCAGTTTGGATCTCTGCAGAAACGCCCTGACTGCATGCTTATAGATAAGATGTTTGGGGGGATATTGTTAAATCATATGCTATTTTGTACTGATTAACCTACTTATCAGCCTGTGAAACTATTTAATATTTACTTATTATTGTGGCCTTTCATAACACATGCTTAATTTAATAAAATCCAGAAATCATAGGATTTTACAAGAGCTATGAACAAGGGAAATGCTTATACTTTGTGAAGGGACATTAACTGATTTACAAAAACAGAAGACAGCTTGCGGTGTTATTAAGGAGTGGCCAGGAATTCCACTTAAAACAGAATTATTTGACTGGCCAAACGTTGTCCCAATTTCAGTTTGGTCTTCAGGTTGAGTTTTCTGTTCTCATTTTGTGCTGTGGTTCATAATGTGGGTGCGAGAGCAATGTAAACGAAAAGTTACAAGCTTTTTTTTTCAGTTTTAACAACTTGCTATGTTGGTATTTTCCCACTTTTAATCACTTCAGAGAAAGTGAAGATGGTGTTTTTTATGACATTTGAGTTCTTGAAGTCCTTGTCTAGGCTTTTCTTACGTGCTCTTCTTCAGGACTTTATTCAGAATGTGAACCAAACCAACACATGATCTAAGGTTTTTCGATGGTGCCCAGATGCTCTCAGGCAAAACCTTTTTGCCCCAGAGTTGTATTTGGGTACTGAGTCTTCTAAGTATCAGTGTGCTGTGCTGTATACATGAGCTGTGACAATTTAGGACTGTTTTGATTTTTTTTTTAGGCACTGCGTCTCAGTAACGTAGCTATGGCAAAAACGACCACTGGCCAAATAGTAAATCTTCTGTCAAATGACGTGAACAAATTTGATCAGGTAAGAATTTTTACAGATCTTTCCAAGGGGCTGGAACTGAAGAAGTTGTGGGTGGGGTTTGAGCTTTTGTCTACAGCTGATGATAGGTGTTTCTTATAAACATTTCTTGTTGTTGTTTCTCAAATATCGTAGGAAAAGAAACACTCACTTAAAACATTCCTTTTTGCCTATTTAATCCTTTCCTGCTGTTTTCCTGAGCTTAAAGAAATTTGGTGCATGTAGATACAAGAAGGTCAATGTGGTAATTTGTCTTCTGAGTGAATGCCTTAGTACCTGCTGCAGACAAAGGTGCTTTCTCAGCTTCATGTTACTAGGATTTAACGTTTCAGCTAAGACCGAAAGCTGATTTTTGCTTCTTATGTGTTTGCCTAGGTAACAATTTTCTTGCACTTCCTGTGGGCTGGACCAATTCAAGCTGTAGCAGTAACTGTGCTTCTCTGGATGGAAATAGGCCCCTCGTGTCTCGCAGGAATGGCAGTTCTGATTATTCTTCTTCCTGTACAAACCTGCATCGGGAGGCTTTTTTCTTCCCTAAGGTAAGGTTGCTTGTGTTGGATTGTAGGTATTTTCTGGCCTGGGTTTGAAATTGTGCCTGCTGGATTGGCTGAGGACTAGATGAAGTTATCGTACAGCTCTGAGATCAGCTCCCATTTGGTGAGGTCTTGTCCTTTGCCTTTTATTTTTGTCAATGTTTTTCATAGTTACTAATGTGAAATTTCTGAACCCCTGTGTAGGGATTTGAAGTGGACTTTACTCCAGAGATGCTGAAAATACCTGGCACTTCTTACACATCCATTGTGTTCTAGAACTGGGCTCTTTCTGTAGCTACCTTGTAGCTTTTTAGCGTCTACCTTGCAGATTTTTGGCATAGAATTGCATAACTCCTTGAATTTTGCCTTCCTGCACTGATGCTTAAGGAGCGGTTACTACAAAGGCAACATGTCAGTCCTGCCTTAAGTTTGACTTACTGAGATACAGGAGTTGCAGCAGAAAACTCTGAAAGTTTTGTGTTTAACAATCTTGCTCTCTCCTCCAAGAAAAAGATGCAGAGAGGAAAAAGGGGAAGGAACTGAGAGAAAGGAAGAACAGAATTATGGCAATGTTTTCGATGCCAGCTGTGAGGTTTCTAGCTATAAGGTTTGAGACTGTGGATGTATAAAATGAGCCTGCAGTAGTTTTCCGTTGTCAGGCAAATTTAATTTATTTTTCTGTAACTTCCTCTTAAAAAATGACTTAACTCAGGTTGGAATATTGAATTATCTTCAATGTTCTGGCTTCCTAAATTTCCTTCTCTTGTATAATTAATCATGTTCTAGTTGCATCCTGACTTTTCTAAAGTCAGGATAAAGTATTTCTACATGGAAATATTTTTTATGTTCCTTTACCAGGTACTCGTATGCTTTGTAGTTTTATGCATCTTTGTTGCTTTTCTGTTCAGGGTGAGTCGGTTTCTTCTAGCTTTTCAGATCAGTAAAACTTCTTAGTGAGTTACTGTAAGGTGGTTTTTGTTTATTTGTTTGTTTTCAAGTTGTATTTTAAGACAGGTTTTCCAGAAGTATTGAGACTGGCATTGTCATTGCATGGCTAGGTATGAAGAGAGAACTGAGAATTACAAAATTAGACCAACTCACAGATTTCCCTCTGTTTGTAATCACTTCAATTATTATGCTCACATGCTATTTCTCAAATAATGAGTCATTTGGTGTTCTCCATCAAATTCTTATTTCTGATAAAACCTGTTAGTAGGACACTTTCAATATATTCTTACATATGCATTTTCACTGTATATGTGCTGTGCATGCATATGTATAAAGCTACTTCACTTTTTTGTGTTTTGTTTTAATTTTAATGTCAACAGTTTAAATACTTTGCACCTAAATAGTGCCTTATCAGTGGTGTTCAAAGTGCTCTTCCAAAGTGGTAAGCGTTATTATCCCCATTTTACAGATGGGAAACTGAGGCACAAAGAGATTAAGGGACTTGTCCAGGGTCAAACAACAAGTGGCAAAAATCTCTTCTATAAGGTATGTATTCCAAAAGTTAGCCAGTGGCATTGTAACGTTCTTTGGGATGTTTCCCATTTATTTACAGCCACTTTATTGGATGCAGAGCAAGGGAAATAATTTGTTAACTTGATACGCATTTGCTTGCATATGTGTGCACAGATCTCCGTATCTTTCTGAAACACGAATGCCCAGTGAGCAGAAGGAGTTAATGGAAAAACTGAAGTGGATTCCAGCTTTGTAATGATTTGTATGTTCACATGACAATTGCTGGGAATCTGCATGGATTTAAGGAAATCATTCTATGAAGAAGTGATTTAAGGATTAAAGCTTTTGCTAAAATCCAGGCACACTCAGCATGGCAGCTAATCTGTGCTGTTACTCAGCAATGCACTTGTGACCTGGTATTATAAACCCATGTCCACACCAGTTTATGATACAGATGCTTCTCCCATTAGCTGTAGGAGTTTGTAGAAATAGATTCAGTGTCCTGCAGAATGGTAGACTCTGTATGATACGGTATTCCTTATACCTCCACAAGTACTAGATGTTGTACAAAATGCACATGACATGCTATATTATTTGAGAAATAGTACGAGTATTGGATTGAAGACCCTTTTTTTTTAATATATTCAGAAGAACTCAGCTCTTAAAGTGCTTTGCCATGCAATTGTAATGTTGTCATTTAAAGCTTTTTAATTTTTTTTTAAGGAAAAATATGTGGAACAGTCATGTCAAACATGATCAGAAGAGGAGAAAAAGAACTTAGAAAAGATGCTCTAGTTCCATGCCAGTAAGGTTGGTTAGGGTAACCGATCTTCCTCAGTCGTAGCAAGACACCTTGATTACATTAGGACTAATTCCCATTATTTCATATCAGTTTTCTTATGCAAATATTTCTTAACATTTTATTTAGCCATCCCAACGTTTATAGATCAGTGGTGCTGAGAAGTTAGAACTTCAGGGGATTGCTTATCATTTTAAACTTTCTTCTGATGTGCTTTGATTGTGGCTATTTTTTCCAGAGCACCAGAAAAACCTTATGGGTATCAAATTAAACTGTCAAAACCAAGCAAGCCATTCTAAAGAGTTTTTTAACTTTTTCTTTTTTAATATGGTTGCCAAGTTTCATTAGATACAAATAATTTAATAGAAAAAAATGAGTTTTATTGAAAAAAAGATTGTTACAGCTCATTATGTGCTAAGTATGTTTATCTACGTGAATGAATTCAGAATTGTAATATGGTTTATTAGCATGGTTTATGCATTTATTACATGCCTTCTAACTTTCAATGCTTTTTCCTAATTAATACTGTGACTTTGTTATTTAATTATATTATAGTTTATCAGTGCAAACATAATGTGAGGTTAGAATAGATATATTGAATTCAGCATTAATTACAATTAACACTTAAATACTATTTCTTAACAAATCTACATAGGTTTTTGTTTCTTCTAAATTATAGCTCATGCTCTAAGTAGTCTTTACTTTAATTAACCTTAAAAAGACACAAGCCAAGGCCTATTTCTTTAACTAAATCAAGATGGCCTTTTGAGAATGCTTGAAATTTGAAAATGACAATATTTTAAAAAATAATATTTTTTCAATTTTTAATTTAGTTCTAAATTTAGTATTTGGCAGTTTTATTATTGTGTCTTTTAGTACAAAAATACGTTGTTTAAGGAAGACCACATGTTGCTGCACACTGACATAGTATTCTGAATATGAATCAACTGACAGTTCCCTGAGGATAAAGAATGCCAGGAATACTGATAGACATACTAAATCTGTCTGCTGTGTGTCATCTGCAAGATACTGTTTTAGGAAGCTTCTTTAATGGAATTGTGGTTATGTGAACCCTCTAGAAGTAAGAGCAAAAACTTAATTAAATGAGCATATTATGTGATTATAACTAGTTTCTCTTCTTTTGAGAATCTGAGAATTTTTGCTTTCTGCTATTTACAGAAGCAAGACAGCTGCATTTACAGATGTCAGGATTAGAACCATGAATGAAGTCATAAGTGGCATGAAGATAATAAAGATGTATGCTTGGGAAAAATCATTTGCGGAACTTGTGAGTGGTTTGAGAAGGTAATCCTGGAAAAATAAGGCTTGGTATATGATCTATATCTGTTTACATTTTGACATGCCAATAAACGCTGTGGAGAGAAGTTTCCTTGAACTTTTTTGGCTTTTTAAACTTTTTTTTGGCTTTTTAAACTTTCTATAGCAAGAGTGAAGGAATGAAAATACGTCCTAAGGGATAGAAGAAAAGGAAACTTCCCTTCCTAAGGGAAGACAAAAAAATCCTTTGATAGTTATAAAAGGTGTTTTTTAATGTTTCCTTTTACATTTGTGTTTAAGAACAACAACTGATAAATAAGATAGTTGTAGTTGAAGATCCTCACAGTCCTCTAAACAAATGGAAAGGAACCGATAAGCAGACTTCTCTCTTCTGAGAAATACGTGGAATCTGACTTTATGTCCTACATGAATAGCATCCTCAGATACTACTCCACTTTCTGCATTTTGAAGTGTTGCTCAAACCATCTGGAAAGGGTGGAGGGCAGAATGAAAGCAGCTCAGAAATTCTCGAGTTGTTCAGCTGGCAAGGCCAACTGGCTCTGGAGTCATTTCATTCTAGAGGTCTGTCATAATCTGGATCAAAGCTACTCATAAACTTGTTTTTCAACACTACTTATTCTTTTACTTGACAGGAGTTCAGGTGTGCATTTCCCATCACTTAGTTTTCATGTTAAGTCTGTCTCCGACATACGAGCTGCTATTCTGCCTTAGATTCTCTTATTTCATTTATTTATTATTAATTTATTTGGGGTTCAGTTTTTTAATTTGATTTTTTTTTTCCTTTACATACATGTGCAGGTTTGCAGACTTGTTAACGTTCCCTGAGACGTTTCCTCCCACGCACAGAATGCTCTTTCTTCTTCTTCAGTATATCTAGGATCCCGTGCTGAGAGAATACTCTTGATTGCTTGAAGGCTTCCCTGTCTTGCATGGAGCCGGAGAGTGTATTTGTTTATTGAAAGCTACCTCAGTGGGAGTATTCACCTTATGAAATTCAATGTCTCATTAGGATTAGAGATTTCCTATTTAATGACGGAGAGAAATGAGCTCTACCAAAGCACATCTTGAGCCGTCTTTTGTTTCTTTCAGTGGCACACTGTTAGAAGTCTTAAATTCATCCACATGATTATTGCTCAGTACTTCCACAGTGGCCCTTGCTAGTTGTTAAGATGACATCTGAACTCCTCTGCTGTTGTTTTTTTCCTGAGGCTGTCCGTATTGGTTTCCTTTGATACAACTCGGTGCCGTAAGACAGCGTAGTATATCATATACGGCCTATGGGTGGGCTGTAATTATCTGATGCTTACAGAGAATAGCAGAAAGGACTGGGTGATTATCCACAGATAGCGAGAGGATTATTAAGGACTATTAGAGAGTGGGAAAAGAGTTTCTTCCAGGATTGTAGAAGTAATTGAATTAGACCCAATCCAAATAGTTTACGTACAAATGTTCTTTCACCGTACTCTGGAAGAGATCAGAGATTGTGAGCCCTTAAGCTGAAAAAAATGCCTTTGAAATCCTTTGAAACTCTGTCAATTCAGCCAATTTGGCAAGTACAGTGTGAAAGTTGCTTAACTAGTTTTCTAGTAGTACATCGTGCATCCTTCTCTCCCTAAGTGAGAACCGACTGTACTTCAAGTGGTATAAGCATCATTTGACTTCCTAATCTTTGTATGTAGTTCCAAGTGGAAGGTCATCAAAGTGATTAAGATTTTCAAGAATTGCCAGAATATTTGAGAAAATAGGAGATATATAAAATAAAATTCTGTGTCACTTCAGGTAAAATTAGACTGAATGGGGAAGGAGCAAATTGTTATGGCTCTCTTGATATAAAGGAAACCTTTTATTTTAATAAGAAGCTAAACCTGAAGGCAGCCACATTGTAGATAGTGCAGTAACATTTTGAGGATTGGACTTGAGTCATACAGAAGGGGAAACTGGAGTTTAACTGAAGTGAAAATAGAAAACATATGCATCAGCAGCTTTATTGGTTGTTGCAGGGGTCTTTATGTCTGTCCCGTACATCAGGGACTAGGTAGCTGAGGAAATGGTGGGCAGCACAGCTGGCCTCGCAGACCTGTGTTTTCTGAATTACAAACCAGAACTCCCAGAGCAGTGGAAGCCAGGCACGGGGTCCAAATCAGGAAGGATTTAGGCAGAGATCAAAGGAAATACTGCAAATCCTGTGATCCAGCTTGAGGAACAGCCACTGAGAAGTGGTAAATGCTTGGGCCACAGGTGAACTCCTCATGTTCTGGAAGTTGTCATGTTCTTCTGGTTGCAGAGTGTGCATTGATGTTAGCAAGAGTTTGTGACTGAACTCTATTGGATTTTTATGTTGAAAGGATAAGGAACTGCTGGATGCTTGGCTACTGTACAGAAGTTTTTTTCCTCTTTGCTCTTGTACACCATCTAGAAAGAGTCGAAAGGTTGGAATTGGAATTAAAATGCTAGTTTGACCAAAACAGGAAAAGAGAGTATTTGGATTTTATGTCCCTAAAGAATACTTTTTTTTCAAGGAGCTAACAAAATATTAAATATTTTAAATGTTTGTTTTCCTCATTCCTAAGCCTTTTAAATGATCATTTATTATTTGCCATATGCTGTGCTTACTTCACAGTTACTTTTGAGTACAGTTCTTCACGTGCGAGTTGGGGTGGTGCAAGGGGAAGAAAGGGCATAAAAGTGTAATCTTGAGAGTGGGGTCTCCCTCATCCTATCGGTGAGGGCATCTGTGATGAGAGGGGTTGATGCGAATGTTTGTATTTTGCATTTTTTAGGAAGGAGATTGCCATGGTTATGAAGAGCTCCTACCTCCGAGGACTGAACTTAGCCTCTTTCTTCGTGGCAAGCAAAATAACAGTGTTCATGACTTTCATGGCATATGTACTACTTGGCAATGTTATCTCCGCCAGCCGGGTGTTCGTTGCCGTGTCCCTGTACGGTGCAGTGAGACTGACAGTAACTCTCTTCTTCCCTGCGGCTGTTGAGAGAGTGTCCGAGGCAGTGGTTAGCATACGACGAATCAAGGTATGGTTGTGGATTTCTTCTCTTATTCTAACATTGTTTTATCATCACCAGAAAATGCAGCTTTATTTTAGTTTTGCAGAGTTTGAGATTTTTACTGAAATAAACTCTTTGGAAACTGAATGTGTTCCTGTGTAAACGTGCAAAAACCCATGAAATGTGCTCTAGGGCAAGGTGAAATGTAGGAGAAAAGTAAGTGCAATGAGGCAGTGTAGACATTTCTGAAGTAAGAGGATCATGTGTGCAAATATGGTGGGATTGGGAGTCTTTAGTCAGGAAATATGGATGGCAAAAACAGCAGTGGGAGATGTATCTGCTCTGCAGAGGGAAGGTGTGAGCCCTAGCTGGTGTCCTGTAGCTTCTTTCAATACTGGAGGGCAGGCTCAGAAAGGATGAACATGCTGCTGTTTTTGGCAGAAGGACCTCATTTGTGTTGTTTTGTTTTGTTTTCCGTGATGTTTTGAATAAAATAGTAATGTTTGCTGTATGTACCTGTACTTCAGCATAAACTACAAGAGTGAAACATTTACATGCAAAACGTGTTTTAAATTTAAGACTTAAGAAGTCCTAAATCATCAAGCTATTGAAATACAGAATTAGTATTTTAGAACTTAAATTTGGGGGGGGAAAAGTTAATCTTGCCTAGAATGGAGTAAGCAGAAATGTGGTTTTGCAGGGTGTCACTATGTCATTTACTGATCAAAGTACCTAAAAAAGTCCTGCTTTATTTTCTTCTCTGTGTTTCTGATTATAATATTTATTTATTTATTTTTTTGTTATTGATGAATTTCTAATTGTAATAAGCCCACACATAACCCATGTATTAAACAGGTAATCTCTGCTCTTCAGAGAAACATTTTGTAAAAGTCGATGCAAATGGAATTAGAAAAGCCTAATGTGTGAAAATCCCCACCACAGCGAAATGCAGGCAGTAACGTTTATTATTACTGCTTCAACTAAATTGTGGGAGGGGAGGGAAGTGCTTGGGATGCTGGATGGTGCACGCTGGCTTTTCAAGACTTTCGTGTAGCCTGTGTTCAGCTCCAGGGCAGTGCTCTTTCAAAAGATCATTCAAGCTGTGCAGGTTGAGGTACGTGGATGGAAGGCTGAAAAAGATGCCTTAGGAACAGGAGAATGACTGTTGAGTGGAGGCAGTGGCAGGCTGTTACCTTTTTCTCCTGTCTCAGTTTCCAGTATATCCTGCGGGTCACAAGATTCTGCTCCTAGCAGCTGGCTCCAGCTCCCCCGCGCTTCTGATTATGAATTAGAGAGAGAAGGAGAGAGTAGAAAATGTAGGGAAAAAATACAAAGCTGCTGGCTAGGTGTATCTGCGCAAGACTGAAAAGAATGTATTTATTTTTAAGAAGGTGAATTTTTGAACCCTTGAACGAGAGCAAGTGGGGTTTTCAGCACTGATGTTAAAATATGCTCAGATGGAGACATGGAGGCAGGAGATAGCATGCTTCGTGTGAGAATGAATTCCCCTCATAATCAGAGGGGAATCAGTAGCCTTTCCTCCATATTGATGCATACACACACAGGAACTGAAGAATATTATGGTATTTAATTTTTTTTTCCTCTAAGCTGTCTTCTCCCTTCACCTAAGCTACACAGCAACGTCTGCATCTATTCCTGAAGCTCACCCACTATTTTAGGATGAAGCGATTGCCTCAAGGTCCCCTTGTGAAACAAAGTGAGAGCAGTTGTTTTTCAGAGGGTTATTTTGGTAGAGACTGGGAAAAGAGGATAAATTTCATCTGGGTAAAAAAAGATAGTTGTTTTTTCTCAAGGACACAATCCTATCTCAAGCTAGTGTTTGCCTCTCAGCATCCTGTGGATGCTAGCAATTCTGTTTTTCTCTGCATGGTAGACATAAACAATTCAATACTGGAAGAATGGAAGAATGTCTTAAGAGAACTTAAACAGTGTTTAAAGCTTACATTGTTTTACTGCTTTTGAACATTTTATTTCTAGTGTTGATTGCTGTCCCCATCCCCTGCTATGTTAAATCCTTAATGTTAGCCATATAATTTTTTTCTTGATTTGTGCTATTTTTATTTGAAGCCTTCCATATGCGTTACTGCAGCATTTTTGAATTAAATGGCTAGCTAGAATTTATACCTGATACGAACACTACTGCTAGAAGTTCCTGGTAAAAGCTGAAATGAGACCGATTCCTTGCTAATAACTCACTGATGTTTCATCCATCATCTAAATCCAAATCACACTTCAAAGGCCATGTGCCTCATTACAGACACAGTCTTATGTCTGGAATTCCTTTCCCTGACTACCACCTTCCTCTCCCGAGCCCTCTCTTTCACACGTAACATTTGCAGGTACCTAAAACAGGGCGCAGCAGTGCTCACCTGGCCAGAGTTCAGACTTGCTTTGCCGTTTGGTGGAGATGTGGATGTGCACTGAGTGAGTTTGGAGGCTGCAGGAAAATGTTTGACTGCTTGCAGGTCTCTTAAGTGATGCCAGCTGAATTTTGAGCAAGGTCCCTTGTGCCTGCTAACACATCACAGTGCTGTTTGTGCCCCCTTTGTCAACTTTATTCCATTTCCTCATAGTTACTGACTTTCATAAGTCTTCAGCATTACTCTCATGTGTGCAGGCCATTCAGTACGTGTTAACTACTCATCTTCTCTCAAAATGTTGTGTGCTAGAGGCCTATTTCAGGTCTTCATGGTCGATGATTCAAATCATGTTAGAATTGTTCTGTCTTCTGTCTCCAACTTGTAACTGTTACCCCTGATTTTTTTTATTATTATTATTATTTATTTATTTTTTAGTTCTATCTGCTTCAGGAATCTTGTTATTGAGCAGGTTGCTGGTAGAGTTCCACAGTACTGTCACGCTGTGAAATCTGCACTTCTGGGTGATCTCTGGGCTAGTTAGCTCTTAGAGGTGCATTGTTTGAATGGGTTTTGCATTGCTTTGGAATTCCTTTATCAGTGTGTTTATTTTTTTCATCAATAACATGTTGTATGCTGCTTAGAAAAACATGTGTTTGGCTTCCTTTCTCATTCCCAGTCTCACATCAGTAACCCGACCTTTTCTTTTATTGCAGAACTTCCTGATACTTGATGAGGTCTCACACTTCAAGCCCCAGCTGCACGGTAGTAATGACAATGTCATTCTTCATGTTCAGGACTTGACTTGCTATTGGGATAAGGTAAACTTCTACTAAATGTTAAGGACGTACTGGTGGTGCAGGCATGTTGAGCCTACAAAGCAGTATGTCTCTGTATGGTGTGCTGTTGCTTTGTATTGGTGCAGGAGAAACCTTTTAGTATGTTAAACTAACTCTGTTGAATAGGTTTAAAACAGTATCAAGTGCATCTTAGAAGTAGCTGCTCTTGAATTTTATACTAAATGAAAATCTGTACATTTCTATGGGAAAATATCTCATTTAACAGCATCGTGCTGCAGCTTAGATGTTTACATTGGAATTAAGGACAGACAGCACAGTACAGCAGGCCTTAGTGTATGATGGTTTTTTTTTTTTTTTTTTTTTTTTTTTCTGTGAACAGAATGCTTGACTGGTTTGTTAGTGTAGAAGCAGTACAATATTATACTTCATGTAACAGATTTGAAAGCTTTAGGGACGAATCTACAAGAACTTGTTACTCTATGTGTTTTAATTGAGGTTGTTCAGCTGCAAATTGTTTATTCTTAAAATATGCCAAAGCCACCAAAATGACTAGAAAAGGGACAATACGGAGGTGATAAATCTGTTATGTATCCTTTTCTCCAAGAGAGGCAAGTGTTGATTCTGTTTTTTCAAAATACAGTTGTTACAAGAAGCAGCAATTTGTGGTGAGTTGCTGGAGTTATTATGAGCTGCCAGTGTCCTTGCACAAGGGAAGCTTCAGTCTCCATCAGAAACGCTGGAAGCTCTAAAAATGAGTTTTGCATATAAATGTAATGCAAATAAGACATCTCATGGATCTCCCCTTATACACCCTCCTCCCCTCATATGTGCTGTGTCCCAAGGAAGATAAAGTGTGAAAATATATGAGAGGATCCACCTTACAATACTACTCAGCTATAAAACTAAATTGCTACGTTATTATGCTTTACTTTCTCAGAGCTTCTCTGTGACATGAATTCTTTCTGAGACATTGACCAAACTTCTTAATTAAGTGACGTGGAATACTTAATAGTGAATGCGTTCTGATGCAGGGTGGAATGTATTTCTCAGCCTTTGTTTTCTCCCCAAACCAATATTATACCACTGCTAACAATCTGTAAGAAATGGTTGCATAATATGTCCGTAGAACACCTTTGGGTTTTTCAGGAGTTATTTATATTAGGTGAAGTTGAATAGCATGGCTGGAATTAACTAGATTCCTTTTGGTTTAAAAAAAAAGAAAAGAAAACTTAATGTAATTCTCATTTTGATATTTAAATGAAATGTGCAAAGCAGAAGAATAGTTCTCCTGGAACTATACCAGCAGTTCAGAACATTTCTCTTACACACTTCTACAATAAGGCAAAATAATTTTATGGAGTTTCTAACTGGAAAGATGGAAGAGTTCTGTGAGAGGGAAGTTATAAAAGGAATAATAAAAATATGCTATGCTTTGTCAAGTAACCAATTCAGCCTGCTGCTGCTGTATCTGGGTTTCTCATGACTCTTTGGCTCTCCGTATAGCAACCATACAGCTGGATTGGATTATATTTTTATTTTATTTTTAAAGATTATTAGTCCAAATAGGTACTTAAAAAAAACAAAACAAAACAAAAAAATCCACAACAACCCACAAATCCAAAATCACTGGAAGTAAAAAAGGGATTATTAGATAGAATTTTAGGAAAACAACTTAACATGGTGTATTACAGTTTATCAAAAGATAAATAAAACCAATTAATTCACGGTCACACTCTTGTTTTACCGAGGCAAGTCTTATCTGAGTTCCACAGGCTGGTCTGATAGCAGCATGGGACTGGGGACTCTTCGATACGGGTTTTTTCCTGATGTGCCTTTAGTTTACAGAACGGTCTGTCTGCTTTTCAAGTGAAAAACTTGAAAATTCAGGAATTTGAACAGAGGCCAAATGTACCCCTTGTAATTTTAGTTGCTCAAATGAAGAGCTTAAGCAGTATAGTACTTCTGTGTAATAGATCAGCTCTGAAGCCCTTAGAAGGGGTGAATTACTTCTTTTATTTGGCCGCAGGGTGTGAGGTCTGCCCAGGCTCACTGAAGGAGTTGCTGCCGCTGAAGGGATCAGTCCCGTATCTTTCTGTCCTCCCGCTCTGTGCCCCTGTTCCCTGCCTTGTGTTGGCGATGATGTGTGATGTGTGACCCCATGGTGAGCCTGTTCACAGGGATAAAGCAATGAAACGCTTTTTCTGTGATTTGTTTTCTGACAGCTGAGTCCTGTGAACAACAACCCATCTGCAAGGTCAGGCCAGGAGAAGCAGCAGCAGAAGGGAGGTGACAGACATGGGTAGCTGACAGGGCGCAGGGGAGCTGGGACATTTGGTGGCAATTAGCTGTCAGGTGAACTTAGCTGTAACATCAGTCTGGGCTCTAATTTTAGTGCCTCGCTGCCTAAAAATAGAACAAACTGCCTTTCATTATGAGGAGTGCTATTTTGCAGAAATACCATGCCCTCGTGGCCGTGCTTTTTGCTTGCATTACCGCTTTTCTGTAGGGTCTGTGACATCTTGGAGTACTGCTTTAATATATAATAATCTGGTAATTTAAAAACTTTTATTTTGATGTTTTTCTAACATTACTCGTAGGATCTTACAGTATTTTGTTTTGAAAACCTTGGCATGGGTGGAAGTCCCCTTGCTCTCTTGTGAGTACAGAAACAACATCAAGAGGTGTGGAGGGGTGTGTGGAACAGCTTATTTACTTTTCTCAGTACTTTCTTCTAAGTAAAATCGATTTTTCAGATCAATTTATTAAAAGATAGTTTCTCATCCTACAAACCTTGCAATAAAAAATGCATTGGCTGCCACCAGCTAGCGGAGTTCTCCCGACCTTACCTCCAGTTCAGTACCTGAACCGTGCCCGTGCGTGCACTCTAGGCTGAGAAAGCACGTTCATGGCAATATGCTGATGGTGTGGAAAAAAAGAAAAGATCCCTGTTGCTGCCACCTCGTGGGGATGGATAACAGCAGCAACAACAGTAGGTGTGCGGGGTGGCACAGCACACACAGGTTTGGGTTCTTGCAGCGTGACGCTGATTTCATACAGAGAGCTGGCAGCTGTGATGGGATGTGTGCCACTGGGCTCTGAGGACCTTTCTGCTTCACCGAGCATTTCTCCTGGCCTGAGGAGGCATGTATGTGTCAATCCAGCTGTCACAGGTGGGATGGATACCGCACCCACGTCTCTCCCAGATCATTTGAAACAACCTTCCCCTTCAGCAGTCCCAGAGCTGGGTCACCAGGCAGCTTCCTTGCAGGGACAGTTGACAGCCTTACTCAGCCTCCCGCACGTCAGAGGGTGGCTGGAGACTTTAATTAAGCAGCCTGTCAGTAGCTTGGAGGGGCCATTGTGCCCTTCTTCTGAATTTTAGGGCTGGGCTTTAATGTGGTTGTTGAATAGAAATACTAGCAATATCCAGCTCTTTTTTTTAAAAAAAAAATGCTGGTATTTTGCTGTTTGCGTTTTAGTGTCAGTCACACTTAGGGCAGCCTCAGATGCACGTAAGGGCAGATCCTGTTACAAGGGATTTTTGCTTTAGTGAGAGGTTGCTGCACCAGACCCTTAGCTATGAGGTTTACAATAGCTATTAAAGACACGAGGATCCTTCCTTTTCCTAAGAAATAGAGGGGATGAGGAGGGGGTGCCACCGTCTGTCAATGACCAGCTGCATGGAGCTCCACCTGGGGGTGGATGAGGAGCTGACAGAATTTGTGTGTCAGGATTAAAGGGAGGGCTGGGACGGGTGACGTTAGAGTGGGGGTCTGCTGCAGGACACTCACCAGGAAGACTGAACAAGTGAGATCCTCTACAGGCTGATAGGAGCAGCCTCACATTCTCATAAGCTCTGGTCCTCATAGAGGAGAACTTCAACCACCCCGATATCTGTTGGAGGGACAACACAGCAGGGCATAAGCAAACCAGAAGGTTCCCGGAGTGTCAGTGTTAACTTCTTTCTCTACATGGTTGAGCTCACTACCTTGGATTACAGGAGAGCAGACCTTGGCCTCCTCAGGGATCTTCTTGGCAGAGTACTGTGGGATAAAGCCCCGGGGGGAAGAGGGGCTCAAGAAAGCTGGGTAATACTCAAGGGTGACCTCCTCCAAACTCAAGAGCGATGCATCCCAACAAAAAGGAAGTCAGGAAGAAACACCAGGAGGATGCATGGATGAACAGGGAGCTCCTGGCCAAGGTCAAAAACAAAAAGGAAGCCAACAGAGGGTGGAAGCAAGCACAGGTAGCCAGTGAGGAATAAAGAGATATCGTCCGAGCAGCCAGGGATCAGGTTATGAAAGAAAGCTGAAGCCCTTTTAGACTTAAATGTGGCCAAAGACATCAAGGGCAACAAGAAAGGCTTCTATAGGTACATCACTGATAAAAGAGCAACTGATGTCATCTATCTACCTGGACTTGTGCAAAGGATTTGAAACTGTCCCATGTGACATCCCTGTTTCTAGGTTGGAGAGATGTGAATTAGAAGGATGGACCACTCAGTGGATAAGGAATTTTCTGGATGGTCACACTCGAAGAGCTGTGATCAATGGCAGGATGTCAGGTGGAGACTAGTGACAAGTGGTCTTCCTCAGAAGTCAGTACTGGGGCCTGGTGCTGTTCAGCATCTTTGTTGGTGAGCTGGGCAGAGGGACTGAGTGTGCCCTCAGTGGGTTTGCTGGTGACACCAAGCTGAGTGGCACGGTCAGTAAACTGGAGGGAAGGGAAGCCACCCAGAGGGACCTGGACAGGCTTGAGAGGTGGGCCTGTGTGAACCTCCTGTGGTTCAACAAGGCCAAGTGCAAGGTCCTGCACCTGGGCTGAGGCAATCCCAAAAATGTATACAGGCTGGGTGATGAGTGGATTGAGAGCAGCCCTCAGGAGAAGGACTTGAAGGTGTTGGTCGATGAGAAACTCAGTGTGAGCTGGTAATGTGTGCTTGCAGCCCAGAAATCCAGCCGTGTCCTGGGCTGCATCAAAAGCAGGATGTCCAGTGGGACGAGGGAGGGGATTGTGCCCCTCTGCTCTTGTGAGACCCCACCTGGAGTGCTGCATTCGGCTCTGGGGCCCCCAGCACAAGAAGGACATGGACATATTAGAGGGAGTCCAGAGGAGGACCACGAGGATGCTCAGAGGGCTGGAGCACCTCTCCTATGGGGACAGGCTGAGGGAGTTGGGGTTGTTCAGCCTGGAGAAGAGAAGGCCCTGGGGAGACCTTATAGTGGCCTTCCAGTGCCTAAAGGGAACCTGTAAGAAAGCTGGAGGGGGACTCTTTATCAGGGAGTGTTGTGATAGGACTAGACTAATGGCTTTAAACTAAAGAAGGGTACGTTGAGACTACATATCAGGAATAAATTCTTCCCTCAGAGGGTGGTGAGGCCCTGGCACAGGCTGCCCAGAGGAGCTGTGGGTGCCCCATCCCTGGAGGTGCTCAAGGCCAGGCTGGATGGGGCTTTGGGCAGCCTGGGCTGGTGGGAGGTGTCCCTGCCCATGGCAGGGGGTGGGACTGGGTGATCTTTAAGGCCCCTTCTAGCACAGAGCGTTCCATGGTTCTATGATTTTTACAATCACACCTTGGTAGGAGAGGTGCAAAATATGTTGAGAAATAAACTCTTACCAGTGGTGTAACATAAAGGATAGGCATATTAGTAAGGACTGTTGAACAAAGAATTCAAGGTCATGTATTTCCACACAAATAGTATGCAGTGTTGTCTGACAGAGGCCTCCAAGATGCGTGAGACGAAGCTGTGTCAAAGCAAATGGTACTTTCCTGTTTTGACTTTGGATGCAGCCTTGAGAGCAAGCACAGACCTAGCTTTCCCAGGCTGTGAAAGAACTTCAAAAACTCTCCCTCTTACAGCTGGTAAGAGGTGGAGCTGGACGTGCGGGGCCAGGTTGGTGAATGCCATGGAAATGTCCAGCTGAGACCTCCTGTTACTGAGGCTGCCATCCCAGCTCTGTGTTGAGCTGCAGCCTGGAGGTGTGGGCTCGGAGCAAGTACTTCTGCTACTGCCTTTAGTTTCCTCATTCCCTGAACTCAGTTTTGTCAATTACTTGTTTAGGGTTAAGGATCAATGCATTTCAGAGGTCTGTGTGAATTACTGAAGAGGTAAGCAGTGTGTCTGAAAATACAGTTGTCATATGGGTTGCTGATTCAGAGTCACTTATGTGCATTGTTCTCTGTTTCTAAAGAGTTATTTTGTTGATGTGTATTTCATACTGATTAAGCGTGACTTTTTCTTAAATCCACAGAGTTTAGAAACCCCAGCACTTCAGCAACTTTCATTTACTGTTAGACGAGGGGAATTGCTGGCTGTGATTGGGCCTGTAGGAGCTGGAAAAGTAAGTCTTGATGCTTACTCCATTCTGTGGGGTTTTTGAGTCTCTTAAACATGTCTAAAACTTGAAAATGTGAAGGTTTTTTGTGTATAAAGATACACTTTACATTGAGGTACTGTCATTCAAGGAAAGCAGATGGCCTGTGAGTGGGGAGGAGATGGTTCAAAGTTAACCAGTACTGTGTGTTTTACTTCTAGACAGCATGTAAAGGGTACTAGTACATTTATACAATTAGAGTGGCTTGAGTGACAGGGTGAAGTAGGCCATCATGCCAATAAATACTTCGTAGTTTCCATGGTGTCTTCAATGCAATCAAACTTCACATTTTTTATTTTTCAATCTTTTCCAGTCTTCACTCTTAAGTGCTGTGCTTGGTGAGCTGCCTAAAGACAAAGGTTTGATAAATGTTACTGGAAGAATTGCTTACGTTTCTCAGCAGCCTTGGGTGTTTTCTGGTACAGTAAGAAGTAATATACTGTTTGACAAGGAATATGAGAAAGAAAAATACGAAAAAGTTTTAAAAGTCTGTGCTCTTAAAAAGGTATGTTTTTTATTTTCTCTGTTTTATTTTCACAATCTTTATTGTTTCCTTTGTGTTCTTGCAGTCTAGTGGTATGTGCTGTAATATAAAATACACAGAATGGATTTTTATTAGTGTAATGGGAGATACATTTCTGTTAAGTGATAGGATTTGTGCATCATTTTTGACATTCACGTGTAAGGACACTCTTGTAATTCCCAAAACTTTCACTAGAGGGGGATGTCGTTTATGCGAAGCTCTGTCACGTTTGGAAAAAGCTGTTCCCAATTATTTAATTTCATAATCATGTTTTACCCCATTCATTGATGTTATGGTAGATACATGTGTAGATGTAAAAAAATGTGGAAAAACAAATGATCAAACTAGCACCATTTGTGACTTTCATTTTGCAAATATCCTTTATGCTTTTTTAAAAAAACTCATGTATATCATGTATTATGCATTGCTAACGGCTATCAAAAGAACCTTAGTGCTATGTATTGGATAACTTCCTGAGCCCAAGTAGTTTTATGAAAAAATATTTTTGAAAGGTCTGTGTGTAAAGGAGTTTGTGACATGAGATATAGAAGAGGATTAAGCCAGATTTGTCAAGAAACAGACATTTTGCTTGGCAGCTAAAAAGGTTTTATGCAGCATGTTATAATATTCCTGTCAGCAGCAACACAGGTGAAAAGCAGATGGTTACCGTGATGAAATTTTTTTGCAAGGTTTTTATACATAGTAGGTAGAGTTTTAACATCTTCTACTGATACTCAGTCGTAGGCTGTTGTCTAAACTTAAGGTTTTAGTGACTTTAACAGACAGCAAACTGTATTAAAAAAAAAAAAAAAAAGCCTTCATATTTGATGGTAGATTTGCTTTCATAGTTTTGTTTCAAATTTATGTATCTTCTAGAAGTTGTGGATATGTTTTGTAGCTCAGTATAATACTTTCATATTTCCTGAAGAGGAAATACAGTAGTATAACATGGAACACTGTACAATTTTGTTCTCTCACTCATAGTCCCAAGCCCCATAAATTAATCAATATAACACTAAGAATAGTAGTGCATTTTCCTCTGGCAAACCTGTTGAAAAAGTGAACTTTAAGATCTCACCTATTTTTCCTGCTTTCTTAGTTATCTTTTGCTGAAGGTACGAAGTCATAAATTAACTATGGATATTTCATCCCGTATGAGTTCTTGTATTTTAATGTAAGGTGATACCTTAAACAGTACTATTTAAATAAGAAAATGTTACGTTGAACCAGGTTTGTTGGAGGTTAAAATGATTTAAGAAATGCTTGCTGCCTGTTCTTTATGTCCACAGGACTTGGAATTACTAGCAGATGGAGACCTAACAGTCATAGGAGATCGTGGAGCTACACTGAGTGGGGGACAGAAGGCCCGTGTAAATCTGGCCAGGCTAGTATTTTTGTTGTTCCTAAAATGTACAAGTTGACAGACTTTGGTGGCACTTAAGATCTTGTGACGCTGACTTTTCTTTAAACCTTGTAGAGCCGTGTATCAAGATGCAGACATCTATCTTTTGGACGATCCACTGAGTGCAGTAGATGCTGAAGTTGGAAGACATTTGTTTGAAAAGTATGTTGTTGCTTTATTTTTCTTTAAAATACCATTGCTATCTTTCAATTTGTAATAGAAGAACTTGAGAAAACATTTTTGGGTAGATGGTTCTCTTCACAAAACTTCGAATGCATTCACTTTCTGTGTATACTTTTCTTCTCTTTCATATATTTGGAATAGGTATGATTTTTTTTTTTCTGTGTGACTGTTATTATTTATTTTTAAAAGCCTTGTAAAGCTCTGTTTCGAAGATATTAGAATTATTCCTAAGGGAATACTTGCTGTTTTCTTGAAGAAAAAAAAAAAAGGTCGTGTTTTGTACATCAATAATAGGTTTTATGAATATTTGTACCAAGTAAAGAACACCGTAGAGCAGTATTTTCAATCACTTCTTAGTTTGCTGCAGCTTTATTGGTGTAGTAATAAGCACTTCAAGTGGCTGAAAAAAAGGCTACAACTCTCTTAGATTATTGAGTGATTTTTCATTTCAGTTCTTGACTGGTTGAAATTTCTCTTAAGTGAAATGGGGAAATACGGCCTGCAGACTAGACTGTGGAGAGCGGAAATAGGGGAAAAGAGAATGCATAAGCTTACCATAAATGAGAGAGAGATTAGACCTTTCCCCATTTCTGAGGAAATAGCAGAGTGTTCATTAAAGATCAGGTTTCCTTCTCAATAAATTTTGTCATCTCCGTCTCTTCTTTCAAACTGCCTAATCTACAGCGCATTGATAGTACAGGAATAATCCAGTTATTCCCAGCCAGTGTTTTGTCCTTGCTTCTTCATAGCCTACTCCTCTCCCTATCAAAAGGTATGATCTAGAATTTATTAAAAGTGGAAGGAAAATCTTCCGTTGATTGATTGAATTCACAGGGCTTTGGTTGAAACCTTACATGAAAGCATTTTCTGGAGCACACTTACCTGCACTGAATTCCACACTCCTACCACATAAATTAATTTACTTTTACTGTTGTTCCCCACTCCCCACCCCTAGACAATCATAAAAACTTGTCTTGAAGACGTGGTTGTAGGATTTGCATTGACCATCATTGCGTGCATGTTCTTTTATTGCTGAGTGGGGAAGCTTTTAGAATCTAGATTCGAAAATTATGCATCCGGTTGACGTTTGCAGTTTCAAATCTGGAGTTCCCTTTAAAACCCCATCAGCATTTTATTTTATTTTATTGATATATTCCAATGGCTACTGTTTCTTTCCATGAGATTGCATGGAGTTAGAGTCTTGTTATGCATAGGCTTTATGTTCATTATTCCACGTGTGTTCATTTTCACCTGCCACAACATAACCATCATTACTTCTGTAGTTTGTATACTCTGTCAAATTCCTTCAGTGCCAGTTGAAGCTGTCTGAGCTTTAGCTGCTGCTTCTCTGTCTTTGTGCAGCATCACTTGACAGCTTCAGCTTCTGAATGTGTCTGTGCAGCGCTCTGAAAGTGAGCGTGCCTAGGCTGTCAGGCTGTCTCTCCCTTAAGCCTGAGGGTTTATTCACTAACAGGGAAACACCAAAGTACAGTAGTGCCAGCAAAAGAGGTTGGGTTGCCTCTTCATTTTTTTTTTTTTTTTTCACTTTTATGTGAGCTTTGACATTGGGAGTCTGCATCCTGCTGCAGAACTGCACGTCTGGATTCTTGTATGTGCAAGAGCGTAAAGGAACTAGAGGCCATTGCTCTGTTAGCATAATGTAGGTTTTCCTGGTAACTCTGTGGAGTTGAGAAGAAACAAGGAGATGGATTTGAAACTTGGAAAACTGGCTAGGATTCTTCCTAGCAGCATGTGTTTTCATTTGCTTCTTCCTCTGCTCAAGATCAGCTTGACCTATACAAATAAAGTACAGTAAAAGCACTTTGTGGGGTAAACAGGCTGTGTGAAGTAGGAGTGGCAAGGAAAACTGAACTGCCTCCCCTGATCGAGATGTTAAAGGAGGTTGTCTTCATGGCAGCTGTAAAAGGTGCAGGGTTAGTGGGGAGAATCTTAGGTTCGGTAGCTTGCCTTGAATAACAAGGCTGGGCTTGTTCCTTAGTGCTTCCTCAATAGTGCTAGAAATCTGCAGAAGAGAGCGCTTGGGCAAGAACGATTTCTTAGAACATCACGCTGAGGAATGTCTGAGACCACTTCATACAAACTGCCCCCAGGAATCCAAACCGCAAGGCGTAAAACAATGGGCAAGATGGAAGAAATAGGGGGTTATTTAATGAGAATCTGAAATGGATATTGTTCAGTTCACTTGCTCTTTTTTCTTTTTTCTTTTCTTTTCTTTGTAATTTTATATTAATGCTTAATTTTATTTTTTTTTTTTAGAAGTGCTTGGCCTATTTGCTTACATTTAGAGATAGGTATGTTCCTAGCACTTCCCTGAAGCTATGGTCTGTGGAGAGCTGCTTCGTTACGTTTGCTGCTTCTCTCTGCTCTGTTCAGCTACTGCAGTAAACAGTTTTAAAAAGACAAATTCTTTTCAAATGAGGAAGAATGAGAGTAACACAGCTCCGATGGGAAAATAGTCCATGGTATTATTAATGAGGGACTGGGTCTCTTACAAATTTATCCATAATGGAGACAAGTTGTTCTGTGGATGGCAGAACAGATGAAGCTCGTTTCCCAATGAATTTCTCTCTCCTGCTCAGATTCCTTGAGGCGTAATAAAGTATAAACTGGAGATTCCCTATTTTTCTGTTATTTGTGTCCTCTTTTCCTGTGAGTTCTCTGAAAGGCAACACTAGATGTGGATCAGCCTTCTCACAGTGAAGGGTACCAGTATAGTTCTGCGTTTTGGTTTATCAGTGTGTATATACACACACATACATAAATATGTATATAGACACATGCATATAGTATATTTTCACTAGCTTTTAGGAAACCTGGCATTTTGAGACCTTTAGCTTTTCCACCAGGTTTCAAATGAGAGACACACATTACAGATACTGTGGCACATTTCCTTGTATGACAGAATCTGGAATAGCCTGTGGTGCTCTAAGAAAGTCAATCAGTCATGCTTGGACCCCAAGAAATTTCCTGCTTTCCCTGTGCATCTTTGTAAACATATTTCTATAGATTGCATGGTTTCAGATCGCTTTGGGACAGAAATTATGTCCTGCTGACTTTAAAAAGGTGTTTTTAAGGGTGAGACCAGTGTATTGAGACAGATACTCTTCTCCAGGTATTGTTCTTCCCTCATATCTTTCCTAGTGACAGGAGCTGTGCGCCCAGTCCCAGTGGATGGTCAACCTGATTTCTTTCAGTTTCTCCTCAGCACGTGTGGGACTAGACAGCTGCAGGACAGTTTGGGAATCTTGGTAAATCAGACCTAAAACTGTGGTCACGTTTGGGAATAGTATGCACAGGTGTATCATTCCTACTACCCAAGGGAGTTTTGCACAAATTGTTTTGAATGTGTGGTCAAGCTGTTTTGAGTGTAGGGTCATATGTCTTTTCTCCCTCAATTTTGCATTTAGAACAAGGCAGTAATTTTGTCTATTACAGGAATAATGATGAAGTAATTGAACTTTAGCATTTATTCAGGTGGAGCATGTTGGTACCAGGGGGTGATAGCCTCCAGTAGGAACTCAAAGGACTTGTGACATGTAACTGAGCAGTGGATCGCTGAATAACCGCATGTTGAGGCTGACTCAAGAGTCACGTGGCAACTTGGCCAGGTGTTTGCAAAGATAAAGTCTCTCCTTCGCCATCTGAGATAACTGAGAGTTCCTCTGCAAGAGAGGGAAGGGAGCAGGCATGATATGTAGCACAGGTGTCCTTTGTAATTGCAAAAAAAAAGGTAAGGAAGAAGTGATCTGATGGCAAAGGAGAGCAGGAAATTCCATCATGTAAAGTGCATGGATAACATGTCCTGAATTCCTTAGTGCATTCTTACCTCAGACCCAGAAGTGCTTGAGGGGAGGAGGAAAATGAAGTAGGGAAAATGAATAGAAGGATTTTTTTTTTTAATTACATGTACAGATCTGAATATGTACTTAGTCTCTTTAAAGCAATTTAATTTTTGGAACGCTTAGGAGTGTGCAAATTTCTAGTCTCATCTCCCTTGAAGTGGGCTACACTTTAAATTTTGTCTAACGTTGGAGCTTTGAGGAAAAAGAGCTACCATGGTGGTGTTAGATCTCCAAAGCAAGTGAAACGCATCAGTTCTGTAAAACTAGCGGGCAGAAGCTAGAAAGTCCTTGCTGTAGAGGGATTATAGGCAGAATCGTTGTGTCGGAGGAACAACAGCCCTGGCAGGTACTTAGTGATGTGTTTAAAGGCATGTGCTCCTTCCATTGAGACCAAATATGCAAGGGAGCTGTTGTGTAAATTTGAGGATTTTCCTCAGCTCCCTTTTACGTAGAATCTCTTGAAATTGCAGATTTCTTGAGGATATCTGTAAGAATTCCCACTTTGATTTACACCTGGTCCATGCTCGTTGTGCCTCCAATATCACAGCAGCTATTACAACCCTTGGGTAGTACTGGGCAAACGTGAATGCAGCTCTTTTTTTTGTGTTACAGGTGTTGTTCTTAAAAATGTATTAGTTATAACTTTACATGGAGGTGATAAAATAGGAATTCCTTGGACTTCATTACGTTTATTGCAGATTATATGCTTAAAAGATAAGAATATGTCACAGTGATGTTGCTTGTTTTCTTTGTAAAGAGGAAAGCATAACTGTGACCACTGTACATTGTGTTTTCCAAAAACCATAAAGCTTGACTTTTTTTTTCTCCTATAAATGTGTTTTGGTTGGTTTTTAGTCACACAATGTAGAAGCCAAAATAAAATAAATTAAAAACCCAAACCACTCGGAGAATCCCAGTGCAGTTGTGTGCTTTAGTGGTCTGTGGGCGTAGATGCAGAAGAGCGTTGTGAATACCAAAACAGAAGCGGTCTCAAGAGGGTGCTGTACAAATCCATGCAGGAAAAGTTCATGAAGAGCTACTTAAACACAAAGATCTCTGTCGCAGAAAATCCCTAACGTATGGCCTCTGGAAGCTGGCAGCGTGCACGAAAGAAAGCAGCATTGTACGGGTGCGTATAGATTTCAGCCAGCCATTCACTGCTGCCTGGTGTCTGGGGCAGGAGCATGGGTCTTAGGGACCATTATTTCGTGTCAGTACAGTTGTCCTTACACCTCAGCCCACTGGAGGCTGGGGCTTGTCATCAGATGGAAATAAATGTTTAGCAAGATAAGCATAGGAACAGAAACAGCGTAGTATAAGGAGATGTGGGCTTTGTGTCTTTGGCAGATGCATCACTTTTTTGTTGTTGTTGTTGTTCCGAAGTTCTGTAAATTTCAAAATGTACAAAAACTGTTGGTGGATTGTTTTTCCTAAACTTTTTAAATTTGAAGGGAAATGAGAGGAAAGCAAACGAAGTAAACAAATTAATATAACAAAGGCTTTATGCCTGTGAGCACTTCCGCATGTGCTTTCATTTCATTTCAGGGGTGATTTCCATTGAAACCAATGTAAGTATTAACTAGAATAAAGTTAAAACTTGCATGTGAACTTCCCAAAAGGAGAGGCGAGAAGAATAGGAAGGAAGAAAGTGTAATCATTAAAGAAGAAACACTTTGCAGAGGTGAAAGAAAGCTGGTTCTTAGAGATAAAAACTTAAAAACAATTAAGGAACAACTTGTCTCGAAGAAAGGCAAACCTGATACGGAAGGAAGAACAAGTGAGGATTCACACACATGAAGGTGCCAAGATGCTGCCTCTACCTAGAGGAGCAATTGTGCTCTTGTAGGCACCTTCCTGAGCAAGTGTCTTCTGCCACGTGCCCTGCATTATCACAACTCAAGCTACCGTTTTCTAAATTATAATTGTTTTCTGTCAAAGTGCAGTGGGTTTTTAAATGGGTCATAATCCCCTGGTAACTTAAAACATTGTTTGTTTATGTCAAACTGGAAGAGTGCGATTTTTAGAGTTACCTGTCCGGAGTCTGTCCTCAGTGCTTCGGATGAAGGTGGTGGTCGCTGGTGCTACATTTTTCAGGTGTTGGAAAACAGGGCAATGCTTCAAGGAGTTCTGGAGACAGACAGGGATTTGGGAAGTGTTGATTAAAGGGTGTGAGTTAATAGATGCCCACAGAAGGGATAAGTGCAAAGGATGGCTCTGTGAACACACAATAGGCAGGGATCAACTGTAGCAGTCTTGTGGAAGAGGAGATGCACATTACGGAAGGTCACAAATCCAGGATGAGTCAGCAAGTCGTGCTCTTGTCAAGGAAACTGTGCCCTGGGATTTAGGACCGGTAACCTATCTGGCAGAACAGGTAAAATAATCTTCCTGTTGTGCTTTGTCCCTGTCAGGTCTCAACTGGAATAATGTGTTCGATTCTGTGCACTTCCAAAAAAAAGTAGACCAGCTTCAGGCTCCAGTGTAGCCCATCAAGGAGGTTGAGATGTCAAAGGAAAAAAAAAAAAACTTTTGTAGTTCCTTGTAGTGGAAAGGCTGAGGAACCTCTGAGGCTTCACTGTCTGCACCTCTCCTGGCTGCCTGTGCACATATGTCTGTGTGTGTGTGTATTTAATGATCTGACGACGTGATGGCATTTTGCGTGGTAATTCCTTCTGCTGTAATCCACTGAAGGTGCTCCCAGTGTAATTAAAAGATGATGGCCCTCGGGAGAGTAGTGGAGGAGCAGCACAATGAAGGGGAACTTGGTGGGTTTTTAAGCAGCAGGTAAAACGATAGAGGCGTTTGGGGGCATAAATGAGACTGATTAACCTAGAATTGGTTGTCTTTGATGATGGTTGTTTTTTCTTCTATACACAGCAGTATTTCTAAAAGCAGATTGAATGAGACTGAGCCCTAGTGAGCCACTTTAAAACACAACCACTTATGGAAGATTTTGGATTTTTTGTGTTTCGTTCCTGTGACGATACCAAGTTTTCACAAATACAAATTCAGGGAGCTGTGAGCCTTGTGCTGGGCCTTTTATCCCATTTGGCTATACTCTACTTCTCTTTGAACCCTGACTTCAGTCTTCTGTGGCAGCCGTGGCACCCTATAAAATTAATGCTCACCGTACATTGCAAAAGAGGTTGTTGTCAAAGACAGGTTATAGATATTTAAAAAATTTAGAACATAAAGCTCCAAAACAGCCTGATGTGTTGAAACAGACATTATGTATATACTTACTATTTTACTAGTTTTGCAGCTTCAGTGCTTCCTGATGATACTGTATTTTAAGTGGCAAAATTTTCTAGTGAGCTGTCTGAGCAGTGAGTTGTTTAAGTGAGTAATAGATGGAGGTCTGTGCTCTTTGTGGTGATTTTTCCTCCCGGTGCTCATGCCAGTGAATTGTGACAACAATTTTTCTACTCATCTGTTATCAACAAACTCTTCAGCTAGTTTCTTTCTACCCAGATAGACATCAAATCGAGAGGTGTTGTTGTTGTGTGTGTGTGTGTGTTTTTTTTCAGTTCTCATTTGAGTGATCTGATCTATCTGCGGAAATTTATTTTTCCACAGAGGTCATTTCTGCCTTCTCTCCTGTGATCAAGTTCGTGCTGGATGCTGTGCCGAGGGCGCTGACAGTGCTAATTGCTTTGCTCTGACGCTGAGATAATCCACTTTTTTCTTTTCCTTTTTCTGTTTTTCAAATGCTAACTTGAAGTACGATGGGCTCACCATGACGCAGGATCGAGGTTTAAAGGTTTTCAGCCCTGAGATTTTGTAGAGGTCCAGTTTGTCCCGGTAAGCTGTTAGACACATACCTGGCACACAGAAAGTCAGTGATCAAAGTAGGATATGGGCTGTAGATACTTTCTACCTATTCTGTAGATAGTAAGGGAAAGCCAGACCTCTTGACAGTGGATATCTGATATATTCAGCTTTCCTACTAGGTGATGAAATATCCTGCAGTTTGCCCGGTCCTCTGGAAAGGTTGTGCTGAAGGCTGATTGTGTTGCATGCCTTAATTTGGTGCTCCAGTTCCCAGGTGGCTCCTTTCAGGGCCTGCTCAAAGGGTAGGCAGTCTCCACACCCAAAATAATACTCCCACAAAGAGTTTGGTGTATAAATAGCTGCAGCTGCTCCAATAGCTCTGCTGCTGCAAATACCTGGTCTTGATCAATTGTTGCACCTTGATCATTTGAGAACGGCATCGCTGGTTTATGGCTACTTCTTGAATGCTGCACAGGAGGCAGATAACTCGCTCCGCGAGAGTGTTGGTTTTAACTTACTGCACAGTCTATTTGGGACTGTGCAATACATCTGCTGCGTGTAATTATCCGGATTAATACTAGCATTAACCATGTTACAATACATGGTTATAAACAGTCATTGGCAGAGTGATAAGTAGATGTAAAGAGCTGTATGTAGGGAGTTAGCCTAAGAGAGACAGGGTGCAATATGGTCTCATTGCTAGTCAGCTGCTGTTCTTTTTCTGCCTTACTCCCAGTACTGCTTATTTGCATTTCTTTATTGAATTTTTCCTATTGGATTGCTGTGGTTTTGGTTGTGTGGTTTGTTTTTTTTTGGGGGGGGAGTGAGGAGATAGAATTGGTGTATGGGGTTTTTTTTTGGTTTGGTTTGGTTTGTTGTTTTTTTTTTCCTTTCTTTTCTTTTGTGCTGAGTGTCACCCTTCTGTGTCATGATAGCAAAAAATGACTCCAGTAGGAGTGGGTCCATGAAGGGAAACACGATGCCAAGGCCCACATGCAGGTCAGGAGGTTCTGCTTTGAACAAACCATAATCTGGCTCTGTGAGTTGCATTCCTCTTGGTGACTGAATATGAGGTGCAACACATTTTCCAGCTTGCTTTCATCTAGAAATCCAGTTCGTGTGCCCCAGTGCCATTCACCAGTATGAGCCACAGCAGGTCAAGCTGAGACACCTGGGAGATGATCTTCAAAAATACACACCTGGTCCAAATGGAAAGTGCTAATGCCTGCGCCTTCACTGACCCCCTCAGTTCTTGGCAGTATGAGTTGTGCATGTTTGTTTTCCTAAGGAAGCGAGTGGCTGAGAAGCAGGAACCCTCTCAAAAGGTTGGGAAGTGTTGGATATTCACTTGTGTCGGTGCTGCCCCCCTTCCCTGTTGCATACAAAGAGCAGCAGGCTTGCAGGGTTCTGCACATCCAAACCTCTGTTCCACTGCTAGGATTTATTTTTATTTTTATTTTTATTTTTATTTTTTGTGTCTGGTGGCCTTGCAAGGACCTCCTGAAAGACACTAGTTTTAGCAGGAAAGATATCTGGTGTTTTAGAGGGGGCCAAACCGCACGTACTGACTGGTTCTGTTGTTCCCAGTCCCTTCACTTCTCTCCCTAAATCCCAGACTTCAGGGGAAGCCCAGAGAGTGCAGTGAGGGGTAGCGGATAGGTAAGGCAGTGGAGGGTAAGCTCTGCTTTCATGGGAAAAGGTCAGAGACATTTGAAGGATCTCACTCCTCCCCATCAATATGTACCTGACTGCAGCTCAGAGCAGTAGTCCTGTCTGCTTCTCCAGCCCTCTCAGTAACTTGCTCCAACAGCTGCTCTGAAAGCTCATCTCACTGAAGTGACTTTTATTGGTGGTGTTTTTCCTTAGTTGTCCGCAGGATGTTGCCCTCCTTTCTCTTTCTGTGAGTTTCATTCTTGTTAAAAAACCTCTTTCTAATCAACTTGTGGTATGTACGTTTGGTAGGAGGATGGCGAATACAATTTTAATGAAACGTCCTTAAGATATTTCCTTTTCTTTCACCCCAAGACAGAAACGTGAATTTCCTATGTCCTACCATTAAAATGTCAAAAGTTAAAGAAGCAGCATGTTTGTTGAGCATTATTTTGAGACATCCAAGATGCATGGGTATTATTTTATATTTTAAGTTTAACACTGTATAATTGAATAGAAGTTCCTAGGAACCATCAAAATGTTTTTTGCCTTTTTATTTAAATATTTTTGCATCTCTTTGCAGATGTATTTGTCAGGCCTTACATCAGAAGATATCTGTTTTGGTGACTCACCAGCTGCAATATCTCCGTGCTGCAACTCAGATTCTAATCTTAAAAGATGTAAGTGATATCAGTGTCTACACTTTTACATCTCACACGCTTTCTAATTATCTTTAATAATCTAAGAATGGAAAAAAGCAGTTAAACTTTTTTATTTTTTGTTTGTGAATTTCCTGTTTACTGATGACCGTGTATATTTTTAAAGATCTAGAATCGCCAATGAATTCTTTTTAGAATGCCTTCCTTGAAAAATCTGCTCCTGAATTTTATCATATATATGCATTTTTACATATTAATTTTGTCTTGATATCTGTATTATGTTGTGAGAAAATTATTTCTTTTGAGACAAAATTAACGCTTTGTTTTTCTTCTTGATTTTTTTTTTTTTTAAGTTTGTGTGAATAAAGAGCCCTGTTGGTCCTGCAGCTAGTCCTTTTTTTAAGCTAAGGCTGAGCAATGGTCACACAGCTTTGAGAACAAGGAGTCCATCAGTGAAACTGGTTCCTTCTAAACTTAGTTGGACCAGATGTTCAAGGGTAGAGGGGAAATGCAAGAGCTTCAGAGGTTTTTTAATGTTGGGTGGTGACAACCCAACGCCAACTTCAAATTCCTTTTGATGCATCACAAAGTTGTGAAAAAGTACCTGCCTTTTTCTTCCCATTCAGGTGTCTTTAAAAGTTGCATTAGTTTTCTAGAAGTGAGTTTGTGACAGAGCTGTAAGAAGCCACACAGACTGTGAAAACAGCCTGGAGTAATTTAAAGACCGATGGTCATGTACGTAGTTCAACAGCATGTCCTAAGGCTGCATGGCTGCCTTCCACAGCTTCTCCAAAGAGGTAATTCTCACCTGGCTGTAACTGGGACTTCTGTCATCCCGTTTGTATGCTTGGTTAGCTGCCAGGAAGGGACTGGAAGAGAGTGAAGAGCTTGGTTTTGCTCTTCTGAATGAGGAGCTGATGTTGGAGGCTTCATTTCAGTTTCTGTGGAGGGACGTGCATCTGCAGAGCTCCTGAAGCAGCCCGGACAGGTACACAAAAATTGTCTGTTACAGCAAGTGTATAATGAAGATAATCAAAACTTGTATTAATTGTAGGGTAAAATGGTGGGGAAAGGTACCTATTCAGAGTTCCTGAGGTCTGGCATCGACTTCGCTTCCCTTTTGAAAAAAGACGAGGAGGCAGAGCAGCCGTCAGTCCCAGGAACCCCCAACCTGAAGGCCTCCCGCAGCCGCACCTTCTCCGAGTCCTCTGTCTGGTCCCAGGATTCTTCTGTCCACTCGATGAAGGACGGAGCAGTGGAGCCACCGCCTGTGAGTGCTCATTGCAGTTCTTGTTTGGCTGTGTTTTTCTGACTTAGGCTGTGATAAAGGCTTTTCCTGCTGCACTGGAATGTCAGTTGGATGCCATTAGCAGGTGAGAGCTCATTGTGCAGAGTCTGCCCAGCGCTGTGCTTAGCTGGCAGTCCTACCACCTGGGCTGCAGAGGGCAGGCATCCCACAGCTCTGTGCAGCTGTGTTCACACCCAGCACGCTTTGTTTAGGTTCAGCATCAACTCTGCTGGCTCTGGGAACCATTCCTATCGGTATCCAGAAGAATTTTTCTGTGCTTCCCATGTCCTGTCCTCTGACAGTGGTACTTTGAAGGGACAATACCGCGTTATTGAGAGGATTCTGTGTGTTTGTACAGTGCTGAGGTCAAATTAATACTTTCCCTAAAATCCCGAGCTCTGGCAAATGCGTGCAGAAGCAGCGGCTTCACACAAAGTCGACATTTGCATGGCTGGCATTAACATACCCCACATGATCATGAGCAGGCCCTGAGGGGGGAATCTTGGGATGCCACTGCTCGGCTCTCCCTGGCTCTGCTGGTATCGAAAACAAAGTGTTTTTATGGTGCCAGCTTGACTTCCAGGTGCCTTGTTATCTCTTGGTCTGCACCGTGCAAAAACAACCATAATGGTTTTGTACCAGAGGTGGCCTTGTGATGGGGTGTCTGCATTCATACAAAACAGTGCAGGAGCCCTATAACCATGCTAAACTTGTGCTGGCACTACATCCACGGAACAGATAATCTGCGTGTCCTTGACGCTTTTCATCTTTATGCTATGAGTATATTTTATTTATTTTTCTATAATAAAGATGAGAGACACACTCCCAGAAAGAAAAGAAAAAAAAAGGCTGCTAACTTTTGTTTCTTTAGCCTTTTTGGAAGAATGTTTTTATACCAAAAAGCAGTAAACTTACCTGCTTATCTAATACTAATGTCTCAGTGGCAACTCTGCCATTAAATCCACAAACATGTGACAAACTTCTTATCAGCAGTAGAGTTGTTGGATGGGTGGAAAAAAACAAACAAAAAAATGAAAGGTAGGCTTCTCTTCTCTTACGGGCACATAATCGGGACTTCTCTTCACATCTGAGTTGGATCTGTTGATTCCATACCTATATCCTCTGACAACAGTATCAAATGCTGTATGTGCACTGAACTGGCACCTCTTTTTCTATCACATATGCTCTAAAAAATAAATAAATAAAACTGGATTTTGTTCATTTGAACAATATGTTCTTCTACCTAATTTATTCCTGTTTTATTTTCTGTCTTTCGTTGTTCCCTGTCCATTGTTAGCTTAATATGATTTCTTATTTGTCATTTTATTGTTTTTCCCTATTAACAGGTGCTTTGTTGGTACTTGCAAGGGGGTGATTAGAACTTTATGTGTAATTTGTTACCTTTGGCAGGTGTTGACTGATTTTTGGTGCACACTTGCAGAAGATTATTTACTTTAAATACCTTTCTGAAAAGGAAAGGTTATACACACTTGGACTCTGAAAACAGATCTTTTCCCAAGTCAAGGCCTTAGCTTTCAGAGTTGTGATGACTGATGGTGGGGTGTAAGAAAAGAAAAAATCTGGTTTAGTAGTTAGCAGTGTTGGCAGTTAGAGCAAATATTTCTGACTGCAAATGAATTCATGTTACATGCCACGATGCAATGCAAAATAAAATCCTCCCAGTGTCATTTAGCAGAGTAGATTTTTCAGTGTTACTGCAATGAGACTAATTTTATTTTATTTTATTTTTTTGCCAAAGCTGTAGTTGGGATCGGTTTTTTTATGTGTAATCACTTTATCTTATTATTTAATTGTTTACTAATTCTGAACCATGTCTTTCAAGTAGCTTAGTCTGAATCTATAACTGCCAGGTTAATGGTTTTTATTCTTTTTTTTGTTTTTTTTTTCAGGCTGAAAATGCATTGGCTGCAGTGCCAGAGGAGAGTCGCTCTGAGGGAAAAATAAACTTTAAAGTTTACAGAAAATATTTCACTGCGGGAGCAAACTACTTTGTGATTTTTATACTTATACTATTTAATATTTTGGCACAGGTAAGTTGCTGAGAACCACAGATAATAATGATTGTATTTTGGTTTTGCCTTTCTACTTAATGTAATATATGCTTGTTATTGTGATGTTTCAACTCAAAATGTGGGGGGACGTGATGTTCTTTTATCTATTAATTTTGTAGTATACTTGGTCAATTTTTAGGTATCAGCATGGAGTTTTTGTACAGCATTGAGATGTCTTGCACTGATCCTTATTTCAACAGTCGTAGTTATTCAATAAAATAATAAATCTTCCGGCAGTGCAGCACAAAAATTATAAGCCAGTCTGATTTTTTAAAAATACAGAAAAAAATCATGAGGTATACAAAATATTATTTAACAAATCTGGAGAAACAATACCTTCCTCAACTGGAAATACAAAGAAATTGACTGGTTATGGAAGGATGGGGTATTATAGAATTAATAAAATAAAAGCTCTTCTGCTGATAAGTGCAGGTTAAAAGAAAGGCTAGAAGGAGGGTCACTGTTTCGAAGAAGAAGAAAGTGAAATATTGTGTGTGATGCAGAGTGTAGCAAGTATGTGAAAGAACTTTTAGACAAGGAAAATAATTTTGAAACTTACTGCAAGAAGTAGTGAGTTGAGGAAGCTGTGTGAGGACAGCCTGTTGCCTTTCTCTCTGTTTCCTGCAGAGAAAGCTCAAATTCATTTCATGGAAATGATTGGTCTTGGCAGTAAAAAATAGTATATTTAGACATGCTATGTTCTTTTTGCTTCTCCTTGAATTGAGCCTGTTTGAAAGGTAGCTGAGCAAGATCAGATCTGTGCAATAGAGTGCCCAGAACTTAAATTAGTGTGAACAGAGGTGTATTTTGAGATAAATAGTCCTGTTATAAGTTTATAGTCACCTCTCGGCACAGGAGGAAGGTGGCAGTAGAAGTTTTTCCCTCCTTCTCCTCTCTCATCTTCCTTCGATCCTGTTTCTGGTAATTATCTCCTGTAAACACAAATTTCTGGACTGGTAACATCAGAAAGTTTGTTAATCAAAAAGCATTTTGGAATATCTGTAGCAGCAAATTTAGGAACTGAAAAAATGAGTTCTTTAATGTGCAATTAACATACATTAGGAAGAGCTACTATATTTTGCTTGCTTAAGTGTATTGCTTTCCTTTAGTTTGCTATCATGTAAGGTAATTTAAGGTAACTTCTTTCTTTGTAGAGGATTCTAATGCACCTTCTAATGTGCTTTGCAAATTGCTGCTGGTCTTGAAAGACTGGATGGCATACTTTTCTGAATATGTGATGTTTTCCCAGAGAACATAAAAGAATAGGAAGGAAATTTAATTTTCTAATGTTTTTTTCATTTTGTAAAATGATTCTTGTATTTGCTTCTTTTATTCAAGGTGGCATATGTGCTCCAGGACTGGTGGCTTTCTTACTGGTAAGTTAACGATAATAACTCATCAGTCATTTCTGTCTTTTGAGTCAAGGAAAAGAGTTGTTTGTCAAGTAGAAATCACTGTTGTGTAGGTAGGGGAAAAAACTGTGCTGGGAAACTTGAGAATATGCTTGATGTTTTCTAATCTCTACTCATTTTGTGAGTGGAAAAAAAAGTAAAACTTTATGCTGAAGCTGTGATAGCTTCTCATGGCGTGATGCATGACAGCAGCAGTACATGGGATCTTCTGAACTGAAGATTTCAACACAGTTGAACCTAGAAACAGTTAAACATACTCATGAATATTTGCGGAATGTGATTTGATGATCACTATCTTCTGTATTTCCACAGGGCAAATCATCAAGAAAAGCTGAATGTCACAACAAATGGAAATAATGGAGCAAATGAGACTGAGCATCTAGACCTTACATTTTATTTGGGAATTTACGCAGGTAATGACACACGCATGTGTGTGTCTATGTTCTAAAGATCTATTATTTATTCTACTGCAATAAGCATTGTTGAGAGGTGCAAAGCAATAGCAATATGGGGAAGTGTGATTTCTAGCAGGAACTGAGTAATGAGTGTCCTAACAGATGAGGAGCCTGAGTCTTGCTTCCTGACTAAATTTATGGGAATAAATAAATAAATAAAAGCAACAAAAGAAATCGGTTGAATGCAGGCTCTTAATTTGCCTTGCCTGGGTTCTAGAAAGTAAGTTTGAAACAGAGTATTCAAAATGTCAGTGGTCAGAAGGTTGTGGTTGTTGTCTGTACTAACAGGTCACTCAGCTAAATCTTCAGCCTTTATATGGATGGGCAAGAGGGATTAGAAATTGATCCTCATTCTTTGCTGTTCTAAAACTTGGCATGGCAACATTGCTTCTGAAGTGCCGTAGCAAAAGAACCAGTTTTTGAAAAGCCTCCTAGATGGGTATGCAAAGCAAGGTGTTGAAAAATCATTTCAATATATAATATTATAATATATCTAATAGGTAGCCATCTGTTTCTGAATATCCGGAAAAGGGCATTGATCTTTGTCTTCAAACGCTGAACCATATTAAAATGCTACTCTGAAATGCAGTGAAAATTGACGTACAAAAATAATGTGTAGAAACACACTCTCAAGCTCTGCTGTTAAGCACTTTTAGCGAATTACAGTTTTGCTGGGGACAGTAATTTCTTGATTGAGATATGGATGGTAGGTCTAAGAAAACAGGTGGGATACCAGGAGCATATGCGCTGAATGTATTCAGAAACCTCTGAATACATTGGGTGAGATGATAGGTGGTGAGTTCTGTGTTTGTTTTTTATAAGAAGCTATGGGATTGAAGTACTTAACTGTGTGTACTTAACTGATATGGTGTGCTTGGCCTGGGAAACAACTATGTGGGAGCCAGATAACTTGCCCTATATTTTCATTGTAATGCCTTATTTCATGAGCCATTCACTGGACTGCACAGTATGATGAAGGATGTCAAACTTGGCTTTCTCTGACCGTATAACCTACGTCACCTAGCAGAAAATTTTACCCTTTAAGGCAAATTTTATTCTAGATAACAGAAAAGCAAAAATTAACTTTGATACTGAAATGTGCAGATGGTTCAATGAAATATTTGCAATGGTTGAAGAGAAGACATTGTTACTTACATAGAACGTAAGTGAAATTGAAAAAAAATTATAAGAAGGTAGTAAATGTCATATAGAGCACATAATTTATTTTTTTCTATAACTTCTGAAACTGTATAAAGTAATTTAACAATTTTATTTCTAATTCTCAGTGTTAAAAAAAAATCACTGTGGTAGCTCCTTCCTCATCGTTGTTGTTTCTATGAGATACAGATTTAGTATAGGCAGTAAATGGTGTGCAACAAGCCGAGTAGTTACGCTTTTTCTTGCATTCTGGCAGGATACATCTGTAAGCAGCACATACAGCCCATTGACCTAACCACATTGTAGCATTTAAAACCTAGCTCTTTATTGCTACAGCTGTTCCGGAATTGCATCCAGTTTTGCCTTGTCCTTAGGACAGGCAGTGTGTTATGGTGATAGTTAAAGCCTAATTTCAGGGTGTCCTCGAGGCCTGAGCATCTGGGCTTGCGGTGGCTGTGCTCAGTTTCTGGAGCAGATCACCTAGAGCCTGGAAGGCCTTGCAGCCCTGCCAAATGCAAGGTTTACACCTTCGCTCTTCACCTTTGGGCTCTGCCCTTCGTCGGCTGGGAACTTGGGCAGGCACGTTGCGGGTTACACACAGCAAACAGAGCAGCAGCGATCTCATTGTTCTTCCCTTCCATCTTTTGCCCCGTAGCTCCTCTGTCTCGTAAGTGGAGGAGTGCCCAGAAGAAAGACAAACAGTCTGCAGACCAATTCCCTAGAAGGGCTCTATTCCACGTGGCATAAGGGATGCATCTCCTGCCGTGTTAAAGGAATACACATCATTTAAATGATTTGATGTGGTTTACAAGGGGAAGAATGGCATGAGTGGTTTGGGCTGATTGAGAATAACTCGGGGTTGTCTCTAAATAGCCATGTGTGTATTACTTGGTTAATACCTGCTGGCAAATGCTGAATCTTCACAGTGACCTCTGCAAGCCACAATTATACATGGCACTGTGAAATGAATTTCTTAGCTGAGCTGTTATGCAGACGGTTATAATGCAGATTTATTTTGTGGGTTAACAGACATTTCCTGCATTTCCATAAAGTGCTGATTCTTTCAAACAGAAAAAGATAAATTGTTTAAATTGACGATATGACACTAACTGAAGCTAGTGACAAATAGAAAGAACCTGTGTGCTGCGCTCAGTCTGAGTCCCTAGGCTTACATTTTGGATTCTTGCTATATGCAGAAGCCAACAAAACCAGGTTTTAGCTCAGTTTTATTTTGGAATGTGCTTGTGAAGGATAGATATCTGTACGAATGCTCTGGTTTTTCTTTTTTAATTTCAGGTTTAACGGTGGCTACGATACTGTTTGGCATAATAAGAAGTCTTCTGGTGTTTCAAGTTCTCGTTAATTCTGGTCAGACTTTGCACAACAAAATGTTTCAAGCCATTCTGAAAGCTCCTGTCTTGTTTTTTGACAGAAATCCTATTGGTAAGTTTAATAGTCAAAAAACCCTGAACATTTAATGTACCTCATTGATTATGTTAAATATACTATTTCTGAGCAGTTATGAATTTAAAGTATTTTTGTACCTTTGTGGTTTTTGCTTCTTTTAATTAAAAACAAGTGTGGTATTTTTAAATTAAAAAGTCAGAATGTTAACTGCTTATAGATAGTTGATCTTACTCTTTCCAAAACTGTGGCTTTGGTGTTGTACATCGAACTGCTAGTTGTTAGTAGCACCAATTGCTAGCTGGTGATGATCTGATCGAGTTAACACAGGTCTCTCTTTGAAATCCTGAATATATATGCACGTACTTTGTGGGGATGCCTTTCGTGTGCTTTTCTTTGAAAGATTGACCCCAAGAGTTATTTGCCCTTTTAATAATAATTTCAAGCAAGTGTGGTAAGTGGCAGTTGTCGAGAAACTGAGTAGCTTGGTGTCCTTCCATAGTAGAAACGGTGTAAAGAATGCAATTTAAGACTGTAATCCAGTTCTTCAAAAGAAAGAAGAGAAAAAAGCTGGAGCAGGGTGAAGAGTGTTGGGTAAGTGTGGTGGTGCTGATTTGATGGCTGGTGTTGCATGAGAAACAGAAATCTGATGTGCCTTCTGGCCTTCATTCTTGTGAAGAAAATGAACCTTTGCCTGATCTCGTATTTCCAGAAGCTGTTCAATAGCTGTAAGGGTATGTAGGGATGGCTTTATTGTTTCAGAGAGATTAGTAATATTTTCAGGAAAAATATTCACGCGGAGAAAAGGCTCAGGTCTACAATATGATGAGTGAAACATGCATAATTTCCCCCTTTAAAAAAAAAAAAAAACAAAACAAAAATGTACAAATGCACAAGTTTAAGGCTGTGTTGTATGGCCTGCTTGTACTGTGAGGCTGTGGTCGTGTAAACTGAAGGCAGCTGCAAAGGGTTAGAAGTAAAGCTGTAAGCTCAGGAGGCCGGTTAGTGGAGAGTTAGTGAGAGCATATACATCACAAGCAATTGTGGGACTAATGGGGTTTGTTGTCAGATACGCAAGGTTTATCCTTTTCCCTCTTAAGTCTTTGTACGCAGCGTGCAGTAACTGTATTTTTGAGGCAACGCATAATCATCTCGTAAGAATGCCCCAAAACCTGGCTCATTGTAACAAATGAAGTCAGGGCTATAGAGTAAACATCGGGGACAATGCAGAGTAATAAGAAATGGCTTGCTTTGTAACATACTGTGAAGCTCAAATTAGCAGCGCTTTGTAAAAGAGTGGCATTCCTGCAACCTGCCTATCGCTGGTATTCACACACTGTCATGACTTGGTGATATGTGCTTCTCTTTATCAGGAGGCATTTTAGAATGGAAGATTAACTTCAGTGTGCATAGATGTCTTTTCCTTCATCTTTCTTTTAGTCATGGTAGCATGCAAAGGTACAGCTGTTCTGGTCTATAGATCTTTTGAAAAGGGGAAAAAGGGAAGGAAAAAAGATTACATGGGAGACTTGATGCTCTTGTTCCGAACTGCAGCATGTAGCAATTCCGAATTCTCTTTTGAATGTCTTTGTTTTACCAGCTGATTTAGGTGTTTGGTTTTTGTTTTTACTGTGTATCTATCTTCTTTTAGACCTTCAGATACTGTTTGCATTGGGGTAAGGTTTAAGTGCAAGCCGTTTTTCTTTTATTTCATGTTTTCTTCTTGAAGATGCCATACTGTGAAAGACGTACTGAAAAGAAATTGAAATTACTAAAGCCCTTTTGTAGCGTTCTGATTGTGATAGCCAATCCAAGCTGTTAGTTAGCATATCGCATATTAGCAAAGCTGATACCGTAGTGACAGAGCTGTCATTTAAGCATCCAGTGTGTTCTCAGGATTTGTGTGAAGTCTCTGAAATGACTGCAGGAGCATTTGCTGAACTGACTTTTGCTGTTTTATTTCTCCGGAAATAATCTGCAATTAAAAGTGCCGCCGTCAATGTTTTGAATACACAGTGATCCATTTCCAAAGTTGAGGAAGGAAAGAAATTAATAGACATCCCGAGCTCTAGATAGTTCTTACTGGGGAAGCAGACTGATGAGCAGCATCAGGGAGTCGACATCAGGAAATGGAAATACGTGGTGAATCATGACATGTCTGTCAACTCCCAACAGTGTAGATCCAATCAGTCGTGGTGAATAAATGAAATGACTTCTTTCTTAAATAAAAAAATAAAAAGGCATTTTGAATCAGTTTAGGCACGAGTCCAAGATTTCTCTTTATATGTTGCATTAGCAATATATAGAGAGGCCTGTAAAGGGAATAGTAATGAGCATCTTACTCAGTGTAAGAATTCAGATGTATTTGTAGGAATTTATATTATATAGCACAAACGGTACAGGAATACGAGGACCCCTCTCTTCATTTTTTCCTTGCCACCCAACAATATTCTTACATACACAGGTTTCACCTTCCTGTAATTTGACATAGATCTGTAAACAACTAGGCATGACTTCTTTAAGAGTGGTTTGCATTAGAAGAACCTTGTTAGTAAACGTTTCTTTCCTAAGCAGTTAACCTGACCCTATAGAACTGATCATCTGAAGTGAGTAAAGCTTATTCTGTTATTCAGGATTCACAAATTTATGACTGAAATTCAAATTTATCCGTAGATACCTGTACAGCACCACTTAAACAGCTACAGTGAAGGCCTGATGGGAAGTTTTAGACTACATGGCTGTATTTTAGGATTTATCCCATCAGACAACAGAATTGTTTACTTTCTCCTTTGGAGTGTAAAGTTGACTTTCTTTTAAAACTTCCTTTGCTCTTCTATCCAAATCCCACTAAGGGAATCGCATGCGTGTCAGAGTGTCTGTAAGGAGGAAAATGTGGACGTTTTCTACTTCATAGTGAATGCTTGATATATATTCCACTTCGTGTGTCACTTGCAGGAATAAAGGGGTTGGTTTCTGTGCAAGTCTAGCACAAGAGGGCAGCATGATCTGTTTTATCCCAGCCTAGCATTACAACAGCTTGTTAGAAGGCTAACAAAATTTATCTGTTATGTTTTTAGAGATGATCTTTGAGGAATGGATTTACAGCCTCTACACTGAGCGGTGTAGTGTGATTCTGTTCTGTTATCCTCATTATCTGCAAGAATAATATTTTCTCTTTTACATGGCAAGCTTGTTGGCCTCTTGTAACGCTGAGTTCAGGAACTTTGTTGGCTTTGTAATTAGTGGCCAAAAGTCAGATAACCCTAAAGAGTCTGATGCTTTGCTCCAGTCAAGGAGACTTCAGACATTATTCCTGGCATTTCTTTTTCAAAACGTTTGCATCATTTTAAAACACATTTGATAGAAGGCTAGGTAAAAGGGAGCAGGACTTCAGCAGCAATAACTGTTGAATTGGGAGTTCCTTCTTTTAAAATTAGTTTCTTATTGATAGTGTTGAAGATCCTAGTTTTGTCAAGCTTCAGGATTTGATTCGAGATTACTTGCTTAGCTTGTAAATAAATTGTTCTTTTCTGGGATTTGGGGACAGAGATTTCTTTAGAGAAGGAATGCTAATGTATAACTGCATCACTTTCGGCAGTGGTAGTTTTAGTGGAGATTGAGAGTAATTTTGAATTGCATTGAGTTTAGGAAACTGAAACCTGCTGCTGCTGTGCTGATGGGTGCTACAAGAATGAATGAATGAATGATATGCATGAATTTGTTCAGATAAAATAGGAATCTCTTCCCCCTCTAGAGATCTGTCTAAAATTCAAATTGAACCAGAACCACTACAGAAATGCATATGAAAGCTTTGCTTTTTTTTTTTTTTTTTTTTTTGACCTTTTATTTTTTTAATTTGTAAATCCAAACTCTTCATTCTGACAGTTCATGGAAGGAGGAGAAATATTTTGGCAGGCATTACAGCATTCCGGCCTTCCTAGAAACAGAAAACACTGAATTGTGTGATGGTTGTCCTCTATCTGTTAAATTAGCAAAATTAGCAGCTTTTCTTTTCTTGTCCTTTTTTTTTTTTTTTCTTTTTTTTTTTTTGTTTTTTTTTTTATCTTTTTTTTTTCTTCCCCAGATGCTTTGTGGAAGCTGTAAATAAACATTGATCCCTTTGGGTGCTTACCCAAACTTTGAGGATTGACCAGGTTATATTCTCCTGTCTTGGCAGCCAGAAGTGACATGCTGAAGTGATAGCTAATAACAGGATATAAAAGCAAACTCCAACTATTAAAAGATAAAAATGTGAAAGAAAACTGGTGTTCTAATGAAGAGTTTCTTTTTCTTTAAGGCATAAGGATTTTAATTACGGTGTTCATAAATCAAGTGGTGAAACACCTATAATTTGACAGAGAAAGTTTCTTTATAGGATTAAAAGCTTGTTCGTCAATGCACAAGTGCCTATCTGCATTTTATCTGACAGAAGCTTCAAATGGGCAATGTTGTTAAAGTATTTAAGCTGTATAATATTTGCAACAAATATGGTATTTCAGCAGGCTGAAAATTACAATGCTGATAATGAGGTTGTTAAATTATAGCTCTATCAGTTGGATAGTGAAACTGCTCTAGTTAGTGTACATTAATGTCTGCTTGTTCACACAAGTGATTCTGCTGAACAAGTAGCATGTTTAAACAAGAAATACTGGTCTTAAACCCTGTGATTTATAGTAGGTGGTGTTTTGGCATATCATGCAGTTAACAAGGCAAAGCTTCATGTTAAAATATTTCGTTTGTAGTCTCATTCATCACCGATATAAATATTCAGTAGCGATGCCAGAAAAGGTATTGTATTCCTATTTGACTCAATGACTCAATTGCTTTCTTTTTTTTTCTGAAACAAGATCTATGCTATCTTTCCGATGCAGTTTTCAGATATTTCCTTGTGGTCAAGGCGAATTCTGAGGGATTGTGAAAAAGTATCCTAGCTCTCTTGACAGCTGGCATGTTCTCTTAAGCTAATACAAAAGGACTACATTGTCCTTAACGTAGCAGAGGCTTTGTTTGCCACTCTCTCTTCCAAGCTCTGAAGCATGTTCACGTGTGCATAGGTTTGCTAGTTTATTTAGGAAAAAAAAAAAAGTCCCTACAGGACGGCCTCTTGTTGTAAAATAAAAACAGCCTCTCTCTTCCTTGTTGGTAATCACTTGCATTTGTTGGTGGTGAGATGACAACACAATACGTCCCATCAATCACCGAGATCCTTAACAACCGCACAAGGTTGTAAATATTATGTTTGGGTGTTTGAGTGGAACAGCTCGTCACTGGAGTAGGTGTGGTAATTAAAACCTGTTAGGTTGCTACATGCATTCACACACACACACACAAAAAAAAAAATCTTTAATGTTTTTTCATCTAACAATGGCGATGTGTACTTTAAACCTTATCAGGGCGTGATTATTAAATGATATTTTGTGGGAGTTGCTCATTTACTGCTCGTATTATCGTGGCTTTTGTTAAGAGTTTAAATAGCCTTACGCTTCTCTGTATTTTATCGCTATTATGATTCTGTCAGGAGCCTTATAAAGTTGATTACTGTAGGAGTAGTCTTCAAAGTTAGTAAATAGCACTGCGGAGTTATGTTTACATTTATTATCCATTAGCATAACCCAATTCAACTCTATCCTCTTTTTCTCTACAGTAATAATTGAATGAAACTTGGCCGTAAACTGATGAGACAAGCCTATTACATTTCCGGTTCACCAAGTCAGTGCTCACCCTATTTATACTTCGTATGTGAGATAAAATTGAAAGGTTTAGAGAGAAAGCTTCTTTGTAGGAGGGGACGGTGCGTTATTTCAGACAGAAATAGTGGGAAGCCTGTGCCGATGACCGCTCCTGAGCGCAGTCTCCTGCTTCCCTGGCACGAGATTTCACGTGCCTTCACAGGGATTTTCTATCTTCCTCACATTCAAATCCCCTGCTGGGGAAGGTGGCCTGCTGCGAAACTCATTTCTGACCATAAGTTGACCTGCCCAGGTACTTCATTTCGGGTTTTTCATTTGCTGAAGCCACCACAAAGCAAGCTGCTCCCACGCCTCAGCCAAAGGAAAAGGAGGCACAGAGGAGCCGACGAGGATAAACCTAATTGAAAGTATGGGGTTTAGAAGGCTGGACAGAAACCATTCGGGAACATGGCAAGTGAAGTGAAAATGGTGTTATGTTTCAGTCTCGCATAGATAGCAAACTGTTTTGACGAGACTTGAGACAAGTAGGAAGGAAATGGTGGTTGGAGGCACTTGAAAACTGAGGGAGAGGCCGCAAAACATCAGTGAAAAGCTGTGAAGGGGTTAAAAGAAGGCCTCGCTGACGTGATGCTACTGCAAATCTGCTTTTGGACATTATCTGAAGCATGAAGGGCTTTTTGGTTTTTATAGGAACTTGCTTAAATATATTTATATTTTTGCTATTTTTCGTTTGCTTAAAATTTGCTGGATGTTGCCATGGTTATTTTAAGCAGTGGGGACTGGAGGCTGCACGTGGATAGGGCCTTCCCTCTTGCTGTTTATGGACACCAGTTTTAGGTGGGGAATGGGCATTTTTGAAAAATGAGGAAAAAGTTCTCAAAAAAAAACACTTTCATCCTACCTTGGAGTAAGGCAGAAGCATTTCCAAAGCAGTTATTTCGGGGAAAAGCAGTGCAGGGAGAGCAAACAGCCAGGCTGTGAGAGTGTGAGAAGGGAGGCCCAAATCTTCTTGCTCTCCAAGGGTCTGGAAGAGATGGGGCTCCCACATCTCAGGATAAAGCCCCACACATCAGGCCATTGGCTTTCCTGGCCTCTTTCCCAAGCCATAACCTTTTATTGTCATCTCTTAGAGACACACAGATACAGTTAGACCACTGTGGTGTTTGCGGAAAAAACAGCCCATTTTGTTATTTTTTTTTATCTGAATGGCTGATAATTGAAAGAAAACAAAGACTATTACAGTGCAAACTCATTTCATTAGCTCTGGTTTTCTGCTTTATAATGCACAGAAATCTCTCTCCCAGATGATCCTAGGTAATTTGCACTGCAGCATCTGGGTGAATTAATTACTCTTTTTTTTCCAGATTGCCAGCATCTTGCAGATTATGCAACAAGTGAAGATTAGTTTGTGCCTGTGGTGATCTTAGAGAGTGTTTGGAAACAAAAGGCACTTCTCGATCCAAAATTAAAATTTGAGTGTAGGAAAGAATGGATGTTGTATGTGAATCTGCCTGTTCTGGCAATCCAGGGTAAGAACTGAATGATAGAAATCTAAAACTAGAGTGGGGTGCCTCTGCATTTGGAGGTATTGACTCGAGCACTATATTAGCGGGCTTATTCTATTTGAAAAACACAAACTTGGTAGTCAGAATTAATTACTGAACTGTTTGTGAATAATACGAGCCAACATTGCTTGATTGCTTCCACCCTGTCTTCCCCTGGTGTTCTTTTTCTAGGAATCGGTTTGGGCAGATATTTCACCAGTAGTTTTTTTTATTAAGTATTCATCTGAATACATACAGAGGACTTCCTACAAGTTTAGATTTTTTTTTTAATGTTATTTAAAGCAAAATAATGCTATATTTTCAAGAATCAGTGGTACGGCAAGCTGTAAATGTTGACTACTACCAGTCTTAAGACAGCTTTACAGAGTATTTTAAAATAGTATCAAATACTTTCTTTTTTTTTTTTTTTTAAACAAAAACTTTTTTTGTTTATTATCTACAGAACAATAGTCCTATAAGTAGAATAGCATTAGGTAATGGACATTTTAATTGTTGCTTGTGGCAATACCTGCCTTGAGGTAGATGCCTTGAAACTGGAAACTGCATGTTCTTGGAGGTTTGGTTTTTGTTAATGCTCATTTCAATTTGGGCACTTGTTGAACACTTTCCTAGGCGGTTCTCACTTGCATGTTTTGTTGGCACAGCTTTTGATTTCTGCTGGAGCAGAACATTTAGTTGTGGTAGTCCCTGGCCCGAGGTTGTGGAATGAGGGGATTTGTGAAATGTATGAAGAGGCTGAGGCTGTTTTATCCACTGACCAGCTAAATACTAGGTAGGAGAATGTACTCACAGAGCCAGTGTGTAAAGCAAGCTGAGTGGTATATAGGAGAAAGGTATTTAAGTCTTCAGTCTTGACTGTTTGGTTCACAACAGAAGTGTGCTGTACGCTCATGAGGTGTTTTCATTTTCCTGTTGGACTTCTCACTGCTGCAGAAGATGTGTGAGTGACTGCTGATGTGCTTGCACATGTAGCTTGCCTTCTTCCTTCCTCATTCTCCGGTTAAAAAACATTTATTGAGGTCAACAATACACTGTAAACTTTTATTGTGAGCTACTTGGGCAATATATAGGACACTAGTAAACTCAAAGGAGGCTGAAGTTAAACTCATAAGGTCATGCTTTTTCTGTACACCAGGATGTCCCTTGAATTTTACCCACAGTGTACCTGAATTTATTCTCTACTTTTTGTGTCTGGGAATGCTGTTCTTCATCTCTCCCAAGCTCTTTGCGCTGTGTTCTGCATACATCCTGCTTGCTTCCAAGCATAGCTATTCACCCATATGTGTTGGTGTTGAGCTACAGAGTGCAGAACAATCTGACGGCACATGGAAAAATGAGAGGGTGAAGATTTGGAATATGAACGTTATTGTTGGCAATTATAAGGTATAACAGATGGAGGATAGATGGCCTAACTCTTTTCTTCGTCAGTTTTCTTTTTATCAGATGTGATGAGATTTTTCTGTGTGTGTGGTAAACCTGTTTTTTCTCAATGAAGTTATTGTCTGTTTAATATGCAAATGATGCAATGAAGAATATTTCTAATTCATGCGTGGGCAAAAAATAAAAAGAAACACAGCTTTGTGGTAAGCTTCCCTTCATCAGGAATACACGTTCCTTGTCCCTGCGTGTATTCATTTCTCAGTGTCATTTCATGTTCATCACTTTTGAGTGTTCACAACCCAAAACACAGTTCAGTCTGAATTTTCAGACAAAGTTTTTACATCTGTTTTTAAGATGTCATAACTAATTTCTCATACCGGAGTACTGTTTCCATCCCATCCCTTCTAGGACATGAGCAGAGGACAGTAAGTAATTAGATGCTGGGGGAATTTGCTCAGTATTGTGTTTTTCTCTCCCTTCTTTTTTAATGTGAAAATTTAAAGCGTAAATAAATAAACTTTACACGACCTCAGTCGTCTCTTCTTCCAGTACACTTATGTTTATAATCTGTCATGCTGCTCTTTAGAGAGAAGGTGGTGAGTGTCTGCCTTCACTTTGAGCATTAAATGTTTTATACGTGGTGATCATCTCACTACGTGGGATAATGAACAGTATCAGAAGTACTGTTGCTGTCTATCACCAGTTGTGTTTGCTTTCTTATTGAAACAGGGGGCATATTCTTAATGCTGGGCAACTTAGTGAAGAGCCTTCTGTTTTTGTTATGACCTGTAAATGTGAGCAAATCTTTGCAGTGCCTAATGAGGTAGGACCCCAGCTCTTTCAATTTACAAAAGGAGAGACTAAAAGCAAAGTGAAGTGCCGGGGTTCCTGTGCCCATTCAGATCAGGTTTGCTGTATGCCATTACTTGGTTAAGTTATTGTTAAGTATGAAGTAGAAATGGCTTGTTTGTTCAAGTAAGGTTATCCTTTCAATAATGGAGGTTAAGGGCTCGGTGAGTAAAATAATGGAACTTCTTCAAATCCATGATTACTTCTATTTTCTAGTAATTTAGGATTCCAGTTTGAATAACATATATAATGAGAAATGACCAGGCAAAAAAAGGGTATTGACAGAGGTTAACATTAGCTTAGGTTTATCAGGTACATGATAGAGAGGCAGACTTAGGGGGCATGACTTGGAGCTCCAAAGTTAGATTTCTGCCATGAAGCTTATGGCAAAAGAGCTGTATTTCTTGTACCCGAGTGTGGGAACTCAGGGTTCCTAGCTGTCTTATGGGCTTACGGATGGGTATTATACAGTACTCAATATTCAGATTTTCACCACCAAAGAGAAAGGAATGAAACATAATTTAAATATTTATATTTTATATATATATATATATGTTTTGCTTGATAGTAGTATAATGCCTCTTTCCTTCCTCTCTTCCTTCATTCCCCAGACTCCTCTCGGAATAACAATTACTCATTTTGCCAGTTTCAACAACCAGCCAAAAGTAAACCATTGCTCTTAGCCTTCCAGGATATTTTTGGTATTTCCTGACTTAAAAGGATGGTAAAAATGGCTTAAGGAAAAGTTGATGGCAGATACTTTCAGTCAGCTGATGCTCCCCTACTGTTGGATAAAAAAAAAATACATGATGGTCATACAGGGCAAAAGATACCTACAGAAATCTCTGCAAATTTAAAGTACAAGAATTGTTTAATACAGATGATTTTAGCTTTAGAAGTGTCTTTTTTTTTTTTTTTCTATTGAAGTAATAATATAGAGGAACATTTTCTTCCCAATATTTTCAACAGAAAACTAGTTATACTGGACTTGGTCTAATATTAAGAAATCTTATCTAAGGAGTACTTTATCTAAGGAGTACTTTCAAAATACAACCAAACTTGAGAGGAAAAAAAAGTGCCTTGAGGTTTTTAGAAAGCTTACAAGTTTTAATATTCCAAGTGTGTAGTGACAATGATCTTTTTTCATAATTAAGCTACGAGTGTGGTTTAATGCTGAATTCAAAGCCGTTCACTAAATGCTGCTTATATTTGAAAACCAAAAATATCCTCAGAAGAAAAAAAAAGAAGAGAAAAACAATCCCAACATTTTTTTTTTTTAATTGAGATAAGAAAAACTAAACTCTGCTGCACCTCCGTTTAATAATGAGTGTTGCTCAGCTACTACCAAAGGCTTAAGGAATAGTGTTTAGAAGTGATTGTTCAGAAATAAGTGTTTCTCACAGATTATGAGGGCTTATACAGATGATTGTGTTCACCTGCTGAGTATTTGAGAGTGGAAATGTCCAATCTGTCACTTTCCAGAAGTGGTCTTTTGCTTAAAACTAAGAAACATTCCTATGAAAAAATAAGTTTTCGTTAATTGTTTTCCCATCTTAGCCATGCAATAAAGAAATATTATTATGGACTTCCAACAAACACACAAACATTTTTTGAAATGCAAAGTCCAGACTTTCTGAAATGATCTGAGCCTTTTTCAGCTTAAAACGTACTCCTGTGAGGACAGGTGAGTTTGTTAATAACTTTGCGCTTTGCTTGTGTTTTTCGTAATTCTGCTCTGTAAGATATTCAATCGCTGTTTGAATGGTTTTTATTAGTTGTAAAGTAGGCATGGAGATGTTTTGAACCTTTTATTTGTCTTTACCTTTTTTTTTTTTTTTTTTTTTTTTTCAATTAAATGTGCAGAAGGAGAGCAAGCTAGTATTACATTTCTTGGAGAAACAGGATTCGTTCTTTGACTCCACAAGGAGGAGATGCAAGCTAGTGACCTTTAGTGCTAGAATAAGTCAGAATTTGCAACCTTCTTTGGGTTGTTTCTAACTAACTACAAAGTAAATGGGATGGTTTTCAGCCTGGAAGAAAAAGACTTAAAAGGCCCTTCACATCCCTTAGATACTGTGTAGAGCAGCAGCTTGTACTTGTTTTTCATCTGGTCTTTGAAGGGATGGAGGTTCTTTGTAATGGGCCTTGACCAGCAGACTAGACAAACAAAACCCACTGTTGATCTAAGAGGAGATGCAGTGGGTGTAATGCTTGCTCCTCAGACCAAATTTACCTCTCGCTGTATTTCTGTTTCTGCTCTAACACCCGAAGTAATTCAGAGAGGGAACAGAGCAAAGCAAAGCAAAGCAGTTATTTCAATTCCTGAATTCTAGACTATCCTCAAAGGCTCTGATACTTCGATCTAATTTGGTCTTCTGATTTTCTGTTGATTCTTCCAAATGCTTCAGACTTACTTAGACAAAAGCCTCTTTCTTCACAATTGTCAAATTTCATTGAATCTCAAGTCTTGGTGATAGAGCTTAATTGTCAACAAAATAAGTCTTGGTTTCTGTAAATTGTTTGATCCTCAATTGGTTTAGAAGTGACAATATACTTTCTTTTACAGGGTTTAGATATTGTTTCCATGTGGCATATGGAGCAAAGTTGGACCAACTAAAGAAATTATTTCAATTGTTTTCTGTCAGGAAGGCTTAGACAAAGAGCTTAGTCTCAGATCCTTTAAAGTTCAGGCATCTGCCACTAGGGGCAAAAATTATTTTCCTGTAGGCATTCGTCTTTTATTATAGATTTACTGTGCTGCTTCACTTTGTTGATAATCTAATTTAAACCTCAGAGATGAGTCATACCTCCTCAATGGGATTCAAATCCAGTTTGAATTCTCTGATGTCAGAACCTTTCAGTTCTTCTTTTCTCAACATAATGGTCGTTTGGGAGCCTGAATGCGCTGAGGAGGAAAGATTGTGACCCGTGCAAGCAGTAGCACATTAGTAATATTATTTTACAGCGTATCTAAGTCTTGTTATCAGTGTTCATTTGAGTTTCTCGATCAGGTAACTTGTGATATCTTGACTTAATTCAAGTCCTAATCCTGCCGGGTGGCCCATTGTGGACGGACCTCTGAAGGTATGAGGGTGGTGGTACCCTGCTGAAGTAAGGAGTCTTCTGTAAAGTGGAGTAGACCTCAACGTGTGAATCAAGTGCTGTTCTAAGGACTTTTGTTTCATGAGACTACAACTTTCCACACTAATTGTGATATGACAGTTTTGCAGGAAAATAACAGATTATGAAAGAGCACAAAACCTTGATGTTGAGACATTTCAGTGGTCTTTCTTTGAAAAAATTAAAATACACATTTTTTTTAAAGTGCAGTTGTCCAGAAGGTCCTGAAGGATTTTAGAAAAATCCAAACACTTAAACTTGTTGTCCTTGAAAGCGTGACCACTGTACAGTTCACCACTAAAAACTTTAGAAATTGAACTTTCATATTTTGCTATTTAAGGACTTCCACTCTGGAGGCAGCCACAGACAAAACAGACATTCAGGGAGTTAAGAGGCATTGGATTATTGGCGTATGATTATCCAACTTCAGAATGCATATGAAAAGCATCTAATAAAGTTGAGCTACGTTTTGAAAACTATTAGAGCCAACGCTTGTGCTCTAGATATTATAATTAAATATATACAATGCTAACTTTTAATAATTAATACTCTGTAATATTAGCAGTGCTTGGATTATTGACATGGTTTGCCTTCCATAGAGTTTTTGTTGGTGTTGTTAAAGTTACACTGCTGTTTCCTATTTTTAACAGTATCCACAAATTGATACAGGAGCAAGTTCTCCGATCATGCGGTTATGTGAGGAGGGAAGGAAAAATGTAGATATTTTTCTATAGATATTTAATTTTATTATTGGATGTGTGTTTTTCCATCGTAATCCTACTTTATCAGGAATTTTGTTAATGCCTTTTTAAAACGCAGAATAACATTAATGTCTTTGTTTTATAACAGCCTTTCCCAAAAAAAGTCTAGAATCAGTTTATGAGCAATGATCTTCTGCAAAATCTGTAGTATTTATTCCAAAAATATAACTTGTGCTTCAGGTCCATGAAAAGATTTAAAATTTAAATGCATTAGATACTAATAGCTGAAAGTACTTTTGTTACTGTCGTTGCATTGCTCCTCAGTTGTCCGGTTCCTTGCAACCCTGGAACCTCCTTTCATCTTCCCTCAGAATGTGTCTGATAGAGTTTCTGCAGATAAGCTTTTAAGATTTTAAAAAAGGAAATATGTGTATAAAAATTAAAGTTAGGTACACAAAGTGAATGCATAAAATAATTGGAAAAGTCAACTGTTAAGACCCGAAGATGGACACGTTTGTTTTGGAGGAAGGAAGAAAGCTTTTACTGAGAATTTCTCTACCTGAAATCTTAATCGGCCTTGTGAAAGCTTAAGACCATGTGTGAATGAAATTAAAGGAACTAATTGGAGTATACTCTGAAGACAGAACAGGCTATTACCCCTACAGTTTTGTAGTTGTGTAGTGAAATATGCTCCGGTAAGAGCAGTTTAATGCAAGAAGAAACTAAAATCCTCTGAACTGTTCTTCAAAGGCATTGCTCTCAACAGATTGTGAGTCTTGCCTCATCTGTCTAAGTATAACCTTGTGAATAGTCAGCATATATCAAATGACTTATGGCTGTGTGGTGTATTCTGAATGCATTTTGCAGTCCTTCTTTAAGTGACAATGGCGTTGTGGTTTCCGCAGTTTTAATTTGGGAACTATTTCACAACCCGATATCTCATTTGCTGTAAGGATTTCCCATGTTTTTCAGTGTAAAGCATCCCTTTGTTGCTTTGATGACTCACGTAGCTGTTGCCATTTCCCTATCTGGCTGGTTTTTTTGTTACTCTGCATTTGCAAAACATTAATTCAGCCACTCTTCTGCTTGCAGTCCCCTTCTGTTTGCCTTCCCTTCTCATCGGCTTTGTCCCAGCTGAGTCAATGTCATAAGGTGCTGCTTGGGTTATTTTTCTGAAGGAACGTCTCCCCTCCCCACTACCTCAGTATCCTCTGTACCTCACCTTGTCTGGCTGCATGCCTTGGTTGTGCTTGGGTGGTATTCTGTTCTTAAGCATGCTTGTTTGTGCCCAAGAGCTTGTGCCATGCCACGGTGAAGGGGAATAGAAGAAGAAATGTTGAAGGAAGATGAAGACGAAACGAGGAAGGCAGCGAATGAAGGAGAGGGAATGTGCAAACAGCCGATCTGCACAGGGGTAAAATTCAAATCAATGTGTGCCAAGCTCTTGTGATATCCAAACATCCCAGGTTTGGCAAATTCTGGGACTGTTACTACCAGCTAGTCTTTTGTCAGTGCTGTCTTGCAGCTCCTCCCCAGGGCCAGATGGAGAGAAGGCTCCTGATCTCACAGCCCCGGTGTATTTTGAGAGAAGACTCCAGGAGGTGCAGAAATGAGCGTGGCGTCATTTCAGCATTAGCCCTCTTTCCCTGCAAAGCTTTTACTATTTCTGCACCTGGTAACTGGAGCTGTTGGCACATTCCTGTGTTTCTTCCACCCTCCACCATCGTTTTGCCTGCTTATCTTTCTTGCTTACATCTTTGTAACTTCCTGCTCCCTGTGCAGCAAAGTTCATCCACAAGCTGCCTTTCCTTCATCTTCAAATCATCTCTCAAGATATACCAGTATCATCCTAACCGCATTTATCTGCAAACTGACACGAGTTAAACATCTGGGTGGAGAAACTCATTAATTCCCTGACCCCTTTGTTTTCCCTCATTTAAAAAAAAAATAAAAAATAAACGAGAAGGCACACATCTTGTCTTGCAACTTTATGTTCCAGCTTACTGCTGCATCTTCCCTTTGCTCTTTGTTCCTTTTACAGCCGATTGTGTTGGTTTCCCTTCACTGACACAAGAAACTCTTGAGGGAAGGGCACGCCGCTGGCTATGTGATTGTCCAGCATGCATCCTAGTGGCTTTGCCTCCCACTTCAGATATATTAGGCCTTCTTTGGGAGTTTCTGTCATGCAAATAACAAATGATAGCATTCTCAGGAGCCCATTGTTACAGCCTGCACTCTCCTATTTTTGCCTGTTTATTTATTTAGGCGTTCAGACTGCTGGACAGCTGTAAATCAGAGCTTCACATTGAAGTCTATCTTTGAATTGAACAAAGACAAAATAGACTGTAAATTTTAGTCACTTTTGCTTGAATGATTGCTCAGAGAAGCCATTTTTTTTCCCTCCTTGATGTGTGTGAAATTCTTTTCTCTGTTTACAAAAAAGTGAAGAAATGTTGCTGTTAGCATAATTCGGTTTCCCATTCTAAGTTTGTTTCTTATTCTTTAAAAGGCATAAAAACCAGAATTTTATAGGGTCATACCGGATTTTTCCTTAATTTTGAGCAATGTAAACGTCGGCATATGTTTTTAAGTAATTTAACCTACATCCTTAGGTAAAAAGCAGCATATGTTTCTCAAGTAATTTAATCTACTTCCTTAGGTAAAAAATCTCCAGCATTCAGCTGTCAGGGATTCTAGGGGGATGAACTTAAGCTATACTTTTATACGAACATTAAAAGTTCTTCAGGTTTGATTTATACATCAGTGGTGGTTTAGTGCAGTCATCACTTGCAGCTACTTGCTCCTCGTATGGTTTTCTTTTTTTGTTTATCAGGTGAAGCTTTTTAATAGTTGCCCAGTAGAGGGGGTACAGTAAAGTCAGATACAGCGCAATGCAACTTTTCACAGTGCTTAGCATTTAATTATTAAAATTTCTTTCTTTTAATGTAATGAATCTAATAGGCAGTAGAGAAGAGGTCATATTTTACCTTTTTCTTATTTGAATGTATATTATACCCCACATTTCCACTTCAGTGTTGTTAATTATAGTTTGGGCTGTAAAGAAGTTTACATTATAGTGATTTTTTTCTCCCCTGGAAGCTGATGGCCCAAAGAAATGCATTGTCAGACTCTATCTAGATTCCTTTGGACAGCACTTCTTGCTCGAAGAAAACGCTTGGGAAGTGGTTGTTGCCTTCAGCTGTTCTGAGACAAAAGATTTTTTTTGCTTGTTTCTCAGGCGAGATTTGCAAGGGGAATTTGATGCCAATCACAAAACTGAAGGAGGAGGTGAAGTCATCCCTCCTTATACCCTACAGCCCAGTCCTCAGGAAAGGATCCATGCCCCAAATTAGGGGAACAAAAAAAAAAAAAGGGATTTGAATCCAGGTGAAGTCCCTCCCATGCTGATTGCCGTAGCCTTCAGGCAAACACTCATTTGCCTTCTTCCGCTGCCATACTTGCTCGCTGATTCATCCAAGGGGAGAACAGCTTCGACAGGCATGACCGAAGGAGGCCTGCTGCAGAACTGCCTGCAGAGGAGCAATTACGTGCTCACCAGAGAGGTGGGTGACCCACATTCTGTGGTCGGTGAGAATGATGCCTCCACTGCTCGTGGAAGTGGCCTGACCCAGGGCTTTGGCCGTAGGATGACAAGTCTCCCAGTATCTTTTTCCTCTGAGGTTTTGTCAATGATACCGAGTCTCATTGTTCCCAAATTTTCTGTGATTTTTGCTCTAAGATGTGGCTTAAATTGTCCTAAATTGAAGCAAAAATTTTGAGTTTGTGAGGGAGATGTTCTTTTTTTTTTTTTTTTTTTTTTTTTAATAACACAGAGAATTTTAAAAGCAAAATGCTTTGATTTTTGCATAACAAACAAATACACAGAGTTCTAATTTTCTGGTAGTTCTACCAGCATTTCTCTTGGGTTCAGTAGTAATGAATTTCCATGGGAGATGGGAAAAAGAAAACAAAACCAAAAACATTACCTGGTTTCATCTGTTGTTATTTCTGGCTAGCCAAACCTGGAGGTTTGCAGTGGCTCTTTTATTAAAAAAAAAAAAAAAAAAAAAGGTATTTCCAGACTCATTAAATGTGTACATATGGAATGAACTTTGGAGAGAGTCGTTCCTGGCTAAACAATTCACATTTTCCAGGAGAGGAGAGAAAGAAAAAGAAAGCGATGCTAAAGAAAAGAGAATGATCGAACCAAAGTAGCACGCCAAGCAGAAGATGAGCGTTTTCAAAGTCAGATGCCTCTGCTCTTTGAGCTGCCCAAAGACTTTATCCTCCAAAATGGATGGGCTAGATAGAGGCCAGAAGTCCTGGCTCAGTTTTCCCAACATTAGTCTGTATGGAATTCCCTTCCGTGGCTTCAGAAAAGGCAGAAAACAGGGTACATGGGAGTTGTTTTCTTCAGTATGTGGGAGAGCTTCTGATTACATCTGATTGGTAAAATACAGGATAATACTTGTTTTCGGGATGGTCGGTCACTCTATCAGCCACACTGAAGATTTCAGGAAGGAAAAACTTTCTATTCAGTGACATTCTACTTGGTTATTGTTGTGTTAGACTGAAGTGTTGATTTACCCCATCTAACTTTGATGCCTAAGAAAGAGGGGGGAAGGATGGTAAGAAAATCAGCAAATATGAGCAGATTTGCAGGAGCTTTGTGATTTTTTTTTGCCTGATACCTTTCTGAAATGCAGTATATATAGCCTATTCTGATACCATCTCTATAGGGTTCCTTGATATCACAGGAAAACCACGTTCTGTTGGAAAACCTTACCAGAAAGGTGGCTTGTTCTTCCTTTTTTTTTTTCGTTTTAATTGTATTGATGCATATTGATGTATAACCCCCCCAGACCTGAAAGTAGCTCTAAAGTACCTCCTCTCCTGTCATGTAAAAATTCAAGCAACAGCACTCCTCAGAGATACCAGTCCATCCTGATTTCTGATGTCTTTAGTTCAACTCATTGGGCGCCTTAAAACAAAAGCAGCAAAGCAACAACTGGGATGTATTTCAGTCCCAGTTGGGTTTATAGCAGAAAGGAGAACTGGACAACACAAATGCTCTTTCACAGGTGGATGTGTTTGTGGTTTAATAGTTCCGTAAAGAGTTCAATCATAACCTGGCCTGTAAAAAGTCTACATAGGCCTATATTTCATATATATACTCTTCCAGGTTTCTATTATGTTATGCTTTGTCACATGGTGATAAATTTGCATCTGAAGTAGAAAAAGTTGGTGTAAATCAATAGGAAATTCAGTAGATAGGGTGCTACTTACCCACTGGTCTTGAAAAAGATGTTCAGCATTTTCAAGGAGTTACTTTTTTTTTTTTTTTTTTTCCTTCAGGAGGGAAAGGGGGAAAGTGTCAACTTCTGTTGTAGCCCCTCTTCTGTATAAATACTTACTTTATTAACTCGGTCTTGGGTCTTATTTTGTTAATTTCTGCTGTATAGTACAGTATCAAGTTGTGTTTTCACGTATTTTGACAGGACATTGCAGTTGGTGGCTTGGTTTTAGTTTTATATTTTTTTCAGCATCCTCAAATGTAGATTTTATTCATTAAACTCAGGAGAACAGCGAATGTGTAAAGAAAAAAAAAAAAAAAGGCAGAAAATATCCAGAATTTAACTCGTGGAATTGTTAGAACTTTGTTCCAGCAATCTTCATCGCAGATTACATATGAAAAAAATCAGAATTACTCTGGGGGGGAAGGCAGGGAGGCAATGTGTGCCACATCAGGTGCCCGCTTTCATTGTCATTCTAATTACGAAGTGGCGATGTGGCTTTGTACTTGGGTTATAGGATAAAGCAGTGTTATATAGCCAGAAGATTGTTACTTTAAATGATTCCAATACTTCCTTTCACAGTACTGTGAAAAATAAAAAGCTGTGAATGCCAGTTACTGTCACAGGAGCTGATATTACACTGATCAATATTTCTTAAATTGCTAATGGATATATTATCCCAGATCTATCTTGCTTTTGTAAAATAAATTGTTTTGTTACTGAATAGGGTGTAGCACTTAAGCTAAAAACGTACCGTGAATTCTGTTATGAATGCTGAAATGAGAGCTAACATGGTTAGTTGGTAATGACATACAATATGAAAGGCAAATGCAGTGCAGAAAGTATTTTGAGACTTTGCATGAAATCAATTTAAGAAAGAAGGAAGGTTACAATTTTTTTCATAGAGATTTTTTTCTTTGTGTGCTTCTGTTTTTAATGAAGAATTTACATACGCTTTCTGCATTGTATCTTAAATGGAGAGAGAGACTTTCACTGGTGGTAACCGATGTTAAAACACATGCTTTTCCGACATCAGGAAAGACAAAACCAACAAATTAACTGTGCCGCATCATTTAGAGAAGGGATAAGTGGGACTTGGATGGAGCACTGATGTTTTTTGATTTTCTACAAGCAGGGTAATTCTAATTGGTAGCTCATTGGAGTCCTGAGTGATTCTGGTGGACTGGAAAGCTCAAGAAACAACTGTGTAGTTGGGATCAGTGTATGTTTTCTAGTAATGTAGACATCTCCATTATCAGTAAAAATAGAAATTTGTTTGCAAAGAAGCCTGTTTTCCTTTCTTACCATCATCAATAGTTACCCTTTTTTATTTAAAACTTACACTCAAAAATAAGAACAATCACAGCGTTCATATTTTCTTCTCATTTATTAAGCTGTTTTCGTGTTTGACAGCATTTGTGTAAAAAGTCCTTTTCAAGTAGTAAATTAATTTGGATAGAAAGCATCCCACCTGAATTTATTATGTGCTGGCAGTTTAGATAAATGGATATTATGATCTCAGCATATTTTGGCCCAGCACCACCGTGCCTATTTACAAATGTCTAAGAAAGTGATAATATTCCTGTCAGAGTCAGGCTGCTGAAGGAAAAAAAAAAAATGGGGTAGCATTTCTTATTTATATTTATAGGATGCCTGTGGGGAAGACAGTAATGCTGTATATGGCAGTTTATGTGGACATGTGGTGCTAAACATACATTAAAAAAAGATAACAGACCTATTGACGTTTCTTTGTAGAAATATGGAAAAAAAGCCGGAGCAGATCTGTAATTGACAGCTATGCAGGAGATGCATTTCCAGTTTTCTTTCTGAAGAAATATTTCACAAACTTACGATTCCTTTCAAAGTCAGTAATCCATCTTTAATTACTTTGTTGATTTCATAGTTGTATTTTACAAGGTTGATGTAATGTCTGCTTCCTGCCAACATTTGATATGGACAATCCACTTTTGTCACTGCTTTGATGGAATGGAAGGCTCCTTGTAGTTACAGTACTTTTTTCCCCCCCATTTTTTCTTTTCCTTGTGTGTGTATGAATTGAGCATGGGTGAAGACTTATCAGTCACAGTATGCCATAGCTTAACAGCAAGATAGGCGGGGAGCTGTCGATTTATGCTCCTGACAGAATGGGAAACGTTCAATGTAGCTAAACTGGTACATGTTTAAACAGCCTGCGCAGTCATTTCTTTTATTCCCACCTTTGAGCGTTGTTTTATTACTATACATGCATGTCTGAGGATTATTTTACTGCCATGTGTCTGGTTTAAAATATTTTGGTTTTATAGTCTGTAATTTGGGCTGTTAAAGTAGATTATTTCTCTCTTTAGGGGAAGTTAACGCCTTTACCTGTAGCTCATCTTGTCAAAAAGGTAGGGATGGTCTGTTGTAATGCACCTTCACAGGATGGAGAATGATGACAGCACCGTAAGGTGGTCGCCCTGCTCTGCATCCCTGTTTCCAGCACCACTCCGGAGCCTGCTGTCAGCAGAGCACGGTGCACGGGGGCTTTCTCCTCCTTGCTGATTAAAGTAGGTAGCTGTGAAGTGTTGTCCCTCCAAATTAAAGTTGCCTTAAACCAGGAGAGCGTTTCTGTGGCACAACTGATTTGGAGCAAGTGTGCAGTCACAGTTAGAGTCGCAGTGCACATTATTTGTGCAGATATGACTAAGTACCTTATTGAATCTGTTCCTAGCAGTGCAAGCTGCTTTCAGACAGGTTTCTGCTCCTTTGCAGTGGGGAGCAGGAGATAATGGTGTTTAATTTGTCACTTTTTCTTCACGGGGACTGGGCAGTGGGGAAGCATCCCTGTCTTCACTGTTACACTAGATGAAGAGATTTTAAATACTTTTTTTCCCGGGCAAATGCGGTGTACTTGTAGCAAGAAGATTGGTATTTAGACCAGTTGCTATGGAGTTGTCTAGATTACTACGCAAAGCAGTATTTATTAATAAAATGTGTAGCGAACTAAAGTGTGATACATTTAAAATTGCCTGGATTGGGGATTAGCCTGAGATCTGAGGGGGGAAAACATTCGAAATGTGTGCACCCGTGCACGCACACACACAAGTGGCAAAACCTTTCCATCCCTAGAAGGTCCTGCTCTTTAAACCTTTTTCTTTTCCAAAGAGATGAATCAGTGGACTAGAGAGGTATTTCTGCAATGTATGGGGAAGAAAGTGGGTAGAAAGGCTTTGCAAGGTATATAAAATCAATCTGTCCGCTTTATTCTGTTACACAGAAGAATTTCAGTGAATGCAGCGGCCAACAAAGAATACTGGAAATGCCAAATACATTTAGAAATAATGTACAGCAGCTCTTAGGGTCCTTGATGCTTGGAATTTGGGTTGCACAATAGCGAATGCTATTGGTGGCATTTGGCTTTTCCTGTGGAGGATCCTAGTTTCTGGCTTAAAAAAAAATCCTCCTCTTTTCTGGTGTTTACATCACAAGTGTTGGTTCAGTTTGGATTATATTTCTTTCATCGTGAAGTATGTATAAACATTTTAAGTAGGTGTGGTACACTGTCAAGTGTTTTCATTATTTGGATGATAGGTTTGAACATCGATTCCAAAGTATCAGTAGGCACCTGCAGCAGCAAAGTGGGTATATCGCACCTGAACACATTCTGATTCATGCAATTAAAGCAGTTTAGAGAGTTAGTAAGAAAAGAGTATCACTTACTGAGGTTAGATGTCTTTTTCATGGAGAACAAAAGAGTTTTGATTCTTTCACTTCAAGTTTAGCCTAACTATTGTGTAGTGGAGGAGGTTTAATGAATCATTGTTTAACTTTGATACTGCCAAGTATTTGACCATTAAATAGTCTCAAATGTGTACATAGCACTTTGGTGACAGACTCTTATTTAACTGAGATTAATTGGCATTGAATAGTTATTTAATTACTTTGGAAGAAATCTAACAACAGTGTGTGTTCTGATTAAGTTACTCGATGTAAAAACAAACAGGGAATTGTTGAGTAGAGCACGTTCCCTTCTGCAGCTCGCTACTGACACAGCACACTAAGTGGAGGCTTGAGAATGGTTAAAGCAGCAGATCATATCTGCAAATCTGGATGCTGTTGTAACATCAGCATTATCAGCTCTTGATTTTTATTTTTATTTTTTTGTAGCTGTTTAATGAAATTTCAATCGCCTTACGACTTTTAGACTTAGTATTTCTTTTGTCCTTTTAAAGCTCAGACTGAAACTCTCTGGGATAAGTAAAGGGGGCAAGCATTCAGTGAGCTGGAAGATTTTTGTGAATTGAAAATACCATCTTAGGTTTAAGAAATACCGGCTCTTGGCATGTGTCGCTCACTTAAGGAAAGCTCACTTCAGGATTTATTTACATTATTTTTTTTTTTAAGTATTAAGTATTGTGTGAAGGTGATGTTGATAGTCTGTGGATTTGGGAGAACAGGATGTTAGAATCTTTGGAGAGATTTATTTATTTATTTATTTATTTACTTATTTATTTATTAACATGAGTTGCGCAGATTCTGTCCTTGAATAGCAGGTGCAACAGTTTCTTTGGTCTGAAGAACCATCTCCAGAAAGTTAGGTTTGCAAATACTGGTAGAAACTGTAGTCATAATTGCAAGCATTTTGAGACCTGACTCAAAGTGACTCCTGTAACTTTCCTGTCTGGAAGATTTTCTCTTGCATGGTTAATAATGCATAAACATGCCACTGATGTGCTGTGCTTCCAGTAAATGGGACCAGTTGTTTCTTCATACCTTGCAAAATAGACCTTATTTACTTGTAGACATCCTTGTAAATGTAGCAATTGCTCTCAATGCAACACCATGATGGCTGTGGGGTATTTTGTGGGTATTTCCAAAGTACAGCACTTCTTAGATCTGTATTGCGCTCTCTGCTCTCATGTGTTGGAACTCGCTTACTTAAGTGGGTTACCATTAGCTTTCTTCTGTGTAGAACATGCTGAATAAAATGCCAATTCAGTTACATCCTTATTAGCAGGATCTGAAATAAATCTCCAGTCCTGTGTCTTCCCTTATACACTCAGATGGGTAATATTATTGAAAACCAGCATCAACAAAAATAGAAATACATGGCTTTCTTTTTATTGCAATTATCACCAGAATAACAGCAGCATCATGAGAGGGAGAGGCAGACCTCTTAGCAAGAAACAAGGTGTTTGCTTAGACGTAATGATTTCAAGGGCTGTTTTCTGTAAATACTATGTGCAAGCACTAAATAGACTGTAGACAACTTTTTTCTTTTTTTTTTCCAATAACTTGAGAATTCTAAAGCAATAAAATTCAGCTGTCAGAGGTTCACCTCAGTATTTATCTGGGAACCAGCTGATTCATGTTCCCCGTGTTTAAACCATTTTAATTGTATGAGGTGGATTGTAAAAGGTTCCACTATTTTCAAGTTTTGTCTTCTGTACACCATTTCTTCTGCTCACTCATATTTTAGTCCATGTCATTTTACAGAATTACTGTATTTACATTTTAAAGAGGATTAGGCAGATTAAAAGATGTTTTCATGTTTTATTGATAACGTCAGAGTAATTTCCACTTTCCTAGTGGTGGTAGCTTGTAGCTCTGTCAAAACACAGTCTGTGGAGGCACTAAATGAAATTGTTGAGTGTAACCTTGCTTAAAGGCGACGGCCAAAAATACCGTTTTGGCAATTAATTAGCAACTTGATGACTCGTGGGATCTTGAGTAATTGTTAGTGGATACATGGAGGAAAGAGTAAGACCAGAGGAGTACTGAGACCGAGCTTTTGTCACTGTATTCCTCAAACTGCTTCACCAGAAGAGGTAGAAGAATTACCACAACCACCCCTCGTGTCCAGAATGAATGCCAACATTAGGCACTTCTCATTTATATATGTCTTGGCTCTGATCAACCAAAAGTGCCAAGGCAGATCTGTAGCCTAAAATTCGTTGTTGCAAAAATGAAATTTATTCAGGAAATGGTTGAAGATGGTCACAGCTTCCAAACAACTGCCAAAACCCGAACCCAAACTCAACACCTGCAAAATTCCTCCTTGAGCAACTTTAACTGGTGATTGATCAGGAGATATCTCAGGTGGGGGAAAAATGGGAACTGAACTCCAGGATGCTGCTGGAAGTGAAAGTACAAAAGAGTTAAATCGCTTCTGACAGTGAGCACTTTGTAAGGGTTTCTCTCCTCTAGCCCCTAAGGCCTTGTCCTCGCTGTCCAAAGGGAGTGTAAGCACTTTTCTAGGAAGGGGTTAGGATGTGCTGTTCCTCAGGAGGGACTGTGGGGGCGAGGAAGATGGTGCTCGCTTCCCCAGGGCACTGGTAGTGACCCAAGCTGTGCCCTGGCTGCAGGGCAACCCCAGCGACATGGCGGCCCCGGCCTAAGCGATATGGCAGCCATGGCCCACTGCCATGTCAGACAGCCTTCGCAGACCAGCGTCTTATATTGGGCTGCCAGTGCTCTGCAGTCGTGGCAAATAAAACTTCTTTGGGGTTAAAAGGTGAAGGAAGATTTTAAGACTGAATTAAGTGAAGATTTCCAGGCTGTGGGACAGAGCCTTTCCTCCTGTGTGCAGTTTGTCCTTGGTGCCTCTCATGGCATTTCACCAAAGGGCTGGGCACTGCTAACCTCCCCTTTCTCTGCCCTTTGTAATGTAAAACGAGGTTGTTCAGGAGACAGGAGGTTAAAATGGGGATAGAAAGCTGATATCCTGAGCCCAACTATGCTGCCACGTTGTTTCCCTCATCTGCCCTCCAAGACAGGCTGCTAAGGGAAACCCTTCCTGAAGGAAGCATTTCACCTCTTTGGATGATACATCTTTTTGCCAATGAAGTCTAGTTTCTTTGGAAAATAGCCTGGAATGTGATATTTCGAGATGTTAAGAATTCTTAGCTCAAGCATGTGTGCATGGTGTGCCTACTCTTCCATGGGCAATCTCCAAGTAAGGAAGTCACAGGAAAAGGACGCTTGAAAAAAAAATTTCCTTGGTGTTCCTTCTGATATATCTATCCCTTCATAACATAAATGAAATCAGTAGAAACTGATGAAAGTTTTTGCTAAACCTCGTGCTGCTGTATACCCTTCCTCTCTGTGTGCAATGGCTGTAAATGGGGTGAATCCTCCTGCTGTCTGCTGAAGGAACTGCCTTGGTAAGAGCAGAACAAGCTGTTCGCCACCAGCATCTTTCTTCGGAGTCATGTCCCAGGCCTGAGGAGAGGATTGTGTTGGATATTGGTTGGTGTGGAACAAAAACTCCTTTTAAAAAAAAAATATATATATATATATCAGTGTTATGCAACAAAATCTGTAATTCCAAGACAGCTATGAGCACAAAAATAGAGTGACGGTTGCTACAGAAGTTACTTCAGTAGCTTCAGTGTAGGCTCTTATCTCTGAATTACGTCTCCAACGTACTGCATAGAAACTTTAAAAAAACTACTTTCAGTCTAATGAGCTCCTTTGAAAAAAGAAAAAAAAAGTCTTTTGTTGCCAGTGAAGTGAATGTGTTTGTACCAGTTAGAAGTAATAATTGAATCAAGATATATGCAGATAAAAATGCAATGCGAGTGCATGTACAGGCATTGCACACCTTATAAAAGGACAGATTCCCATCCTTAGCTTAGTTTCTTTCCTGGTGAGTCGAGGCATCAATAGAGAAAGATACTAATCCACTTATGGGTGGCAGTGTTGTGACTTTAATTATTAAAGAATTATTGCTCTGATTTTTTTCACTCAAGTAGAACTTGGGAAAATAGAGGAGTGTAAATGCTTCAGTGATAGCAGATTAAAAATTGTTTTATTAGTTTTAATGAAGATCAGTATTGTCAAGGTTTTGAATAAGTATAAATATAAGGCTGCGTGGAAACAAATCTATCTCAAATTTTATTTCAGAAATGCCTGTGATTTGAATTCACATAATGGTGAAGGGATGAGAACAGAAATACTAAAAAGGATCATTTAGATCAACTATGATCTATCTAAGACATACATGCATGAGTGAGTTTCAGTCAAGGGCAGGAACAGATTGTGACTGATGTTACTTGATGAAACTTGTATTACGGTGCCTGTACTGCAAACCTCTTTACCTGCACACATTGAAAACAGAAAGCTTTTGTGTTTTGCCTGTTAAATTATATTGAACTATTAGCATAAACTGCTAGAAAAAAAAATAAAATCAACTTTCAAGTAATATTTTGTATTTGAGTGAAAGGCATTTGTTAAAAAGTATTCTTCTTCAAATACATTGCACTGGTTGTAAAAGATCTCCTTCCATAATGTTTTCAAAAGGTGTCTTTTTATCTTTAGATTCCAGCTGTTTCCTTTTAGCTGTTACTAAACTGGTAAAACATGGTGTGTTTAAGATATTTTGATCTTTCAAGGAATTGTATTTACTTTTTTTTTTCCTTTTTTTTTCTCCAACTCTATTTCTGTAGGAAGAATCTTAAATCGTTTCTCAAAAGATATTGGCCATCTGGATGACTTGCTTCCATTGACGTTTTTGGACTTTGTGCAGGTAATTCAGTTGCTTCTGCACTGCATGCTGAATTTAGATTCCTGTAAGCTTTGGTGAAAATCAGCTATTTGTCACAGATGTAGTTTAGTTTAAGGAAACTGCTTGTTTGTGAAAGAAAGGTGCGGTTGAAATTTAATGTGTCAGTAAAAAGATAACATGAGTAATAACTGGCAGGTAGGAGTGGCTATACACAGCTTGCTATTATGTCAAGATTTCAGTTCATAGTAGCTACATGCTTGGTAAATTGCTCCTGATTTGCCTCCAAGCAATCTGGCAAGCTTATTGCTGTTATAAGAAATATGTCCATAGTAAAGAAACAATCAACTCACATGAAAAGATAGCACAGATTAACCTAATTATGTGTCTACTTCCACAAAGAATCAAATGCTTACCACACCATTTTGGATTAAAATAGGTGTGGCTATTTACAAAGAAAAGATTAGTAGTAATAGTGTGAATATAATAGCCTTAATAGGAACAAGTGAAATAAGTTGCTGCAGACAAAAAAAGATGGACAAAGCACTGAGATTTCAATGATGATGAAAGGATAAAGGATTATATATGACACCAAGGTAGTTTTACTGTTGCAGTAACTATTAATCCTCCTTATAAAATTCTGCAGAAAGCTGCAAGGAAAAAAAAAAGAAAAGATCATAATGTATCAAAGTAACATGAATCACAGAATACACAGAATCATAGAGGCTAGAGAAAGAAATGACAGTGGATCATCTGGATCCACATAGTCGATCAGACCTGTAATGCTCCTGTCAGAAATGTTTCTTAAGGTGTTAATGCTAACTTTACTTCATCTGTTAGAGATAACTTAATCAGGATTTCAACCTTGTTTTTGATGTTTTCAAACTGAAACCAAAGACATTTTAGGTTTCTTAAAAGCAGCTTAATGACATTGCTAATGCTGAACTCTAGACACGGGGGAGGAGAAGGTTCCAAAGAGTTAGTAAAAAGACACTTCTTAAGGTAAACTCTTTTTCCTAGTTTAGTAAAGCTCTTAAAATTGAAGTATATGTTTCTCAAAGCTTTACAAGTGCCACATACCACTTGGGGGAAGAAAGGAAGGTATTTTACCTACCAATTGCAGCAAGTGCTGTGTGTTTTTTTTTTGTTGTTGTTGTTGGTGGTGGTGTTTGTTTTTGTTTGTTTGTTTGTTTTTCTTGCTGCTGTTTCCCCCTCTCCCCCCCCCTCCCACCCCTTTTTTTTTGTGAGTTAGGGAGTTGCTTATTGCAAATATTAAGACTTGGAATTTTAAGTCCCTGATAAATTATTTCCTGAAAGTAAAATATAAACATCTTTTTATAGTATACTACTCATTTTTTACTGTTTACAGAGATTCCAAATTTTCTTCAGTCTTATTAACTGGCCTTTATTAGATAGAATACTTTATTTCAGCTCTCTTTGGACAATACATAAATGTCTTTCTATTTGTCTGGAAGTTCAGGCTGTTGTGCAATCCTTATCCTCTCCTCTTTACATAGGGGTTATATCCACAAAGTCAAAACCATTTCTTCTGCGTAAAGGTCCTTTTCTATTAGACTAAGCAATGCAGAGGGGTTTGTGTTTACACAAGTTTGTCGTCTTTATAGAAGACTGGATAATGTACATTCTACATACCAGTCTTGGCCAGAGCATCCTCTGGGTCCTGAAATCTTGAAATAAAATGATTAACCCTTTTTCCTTCGTTCTGTGCATTTATAATAATGTAATAACACGAGAGTTGTGTTGCAGCCCACTTGCATGGTGTTTTTATTGCAAGAAACTGAGTGGGTGTTTTGCATGCCCTGTCATGTGGTTTAAAGGCATGCGGGGTTGTCTGAGGATGCAAAATTTGCTGGGAAAATGTTAGAGAACTCTGTGTAAGCAGAGGGAGACAAAATTGGTGTGGTCTCGTCCATACTTCCTTTTGGGAGCAGACCCTGAAGCAAATTGTCTTGAGAACTACACAGTGGTTTTTGTTGTTGTTTTCTGAGAGGACCAGCTGCTTTGCTCCAGGAGCAAGCTGGGGAAGGACGTAACCTGTGTGCGTGGTACACGAGCAGAGGACCACATCTACGACTGAATTGGAAAGCCTAGCAATTTGACCAGTGAACACATAGTCCAGGCAGTACATGATTACCAAAACTTTACTGATCTGGGATAGAAGAGTGAAGGCTGTTACTGTGAATGCGATTGTTTTCTTCTTTCAAGCTCATCCTGTAAACTGCATCTCCCCTCATGCTGATTACTTCAGGCATTTCTTTTAACTACGCTATTTAAAAAAATGTCAAAAATTATGTAAAAAAAAAATATATATATATATATATATTGTTAAAATACAAAAGTTTGTGTTTTAAGTGATAAGTTTTCTTTTTTAAAAGAAGATGTTATATGTCCAGTATGCTCCAATAGTGCTCTGTACCCTTTGGCATCAGGGAGAAAACTTAGGAACTTGCTGCTGTTTAATAATAGGCTGCTATCCATAAGACAAAAACACTTCCTTTTTGGCAGGTTTTTGAAAACTTCTAATTCTTGATCAGCCGGCTTGCTGATTAGTTGATGCCTTTTGAAATTCGATAGCAAAGATGTAACATTTATTTCTGAAGAAGCACAGATCTCTACAAAGGATAACTGTTATCAATTATGATAGAGATCTTTTGTCGGTTGTTTTGTTTGCAGGTGTCTTCTATAAGACCTCCTATAATCCCTTCAGGAAGAAATATTTTCTCCTTTCTAAAAACAGTATTAGCTAAATATAAAAGCTCTGATCCCGGCCATTGTCGTTGATTCTCTGAGAGACATTTCCCAACATTCATTGTTTAAATGGTTGTCAGGAGGAATCAAGTGAAACTTCATAAACAATGCAGTAACTGGTTCATCTTACTTTGTGTGTAGAAGCTTTTCTTGAGCGGATTTGCATTGAAGAAGTGCTCCTTTTTCTGAGTTATTGCTGAGACCATTGTGAAGCATTCCAGCCTTTTACTATATTAGCGAGTGTGTGCATCATTTCTGCACAAATAAACACGGCATGATTGGGCACTCGAAAACTACAATGTGAGCCCATTTCAATACCTATAAATTAATAATTAAAATCTATTAGTTTGGAGAATTTCATAATTACATTGAGCGCAGATTTTAAGGCAATGCTAAAAATTGATAATGTTCTTTTTGAGTCCCTAATAAGATTTATACACTGCACTACAGTCATAATGAGCATGATTAGTCTAGACAGCTATACTGGATGAAAATTAATTCCTTAAAGTAAAAGAATCAAATTTTTACATTTTCCAAAGGACCAATGAAGAAGAAACAATCACTTATGTTCAAGACAGTGGATGGATACTGTACGCTTAGCCATTAAAGCAAAACTAGAAGGTCGGTGGCAAGCTTAAAAATGCATCATAGGTCTTGTGTGTTTTTCTGAAAACCTGGTTGGACTTTGTGGAACTGCTGCTTCACAATAGCTCCCAAACGAGCAACTCTCACTCTGTCTAGAGTTTCCTTCCATCCTTTCTTCCTTAGGTTTTAAGTGCACTAAAATACAGCATACCTGTCTTTGGAGAGGCTGAGGGAAAGAGACCCTTCCTAGGAGGAGGCAGTCACTTTTTCATCTTAACTTAGGAATTTAACAGCTTATGAGAAATGTCATGTTAGTGCAGTTGACTATCTATTTGTAGAAATTACTGCATCTGTAAGATTTATAAGTCAAAAAGAAGTCTCTTTTATGAGAACATGTTTATGGCTATATTTAACTATGTGGCTGTTGAACAGAGCTCAGTGGGTAGCAGCTAAAAAGAAACTGAAAGGAAACCAAACGTAAGTTACACACTTCAACTGAGATACCTTAAATTGTAAATTTACAGCCCAGTTCAGAGCTCATTAAATTAAAAAAGAAACAGTCCTCAGTCCCGCAAATGGTCTAAATGAGCCTGTCTTATCTTCTAGAAGCTCTTCTGTGTGAAAAATAAAACGCAATGTTGTGTTCTCTACAATGCTTGCTGTTTTACTAAATACAACACTAAATATGTTTGCAAAATCAGATTTTAATTAAGGTTTTGAAGGTTGCTTCTCAGATAATCAAAGAGCTGAATGAACTTGTTTGGCAGTGGTGGTGTATTTTTGCTGGTGAGCTTGCATATTTGTAATCCCTTGCTTTAGTGCTGTTAACCTCCTTAGCCTCACTTCTCCTTTTTCCTCTTCTGTGTTACCTTTTTTGACATATCTTAAATCTCTTCAGGTATGAGTCTGCTTGTATAAATGCCATTACAGTGCTTTAAAACCTTCTAAGAGGATTTAAACAACTACTTCATTTAGATCTGTATGCTATATTTATATTTTTATTAGCTTAATCAGAGGGCAGGCCTAACAACAGCTTCAAAGTGCTACCCAAATATAAGTAATGGCAGAAATGGTTTATTTGGTTGATAGGAACTTCAGCATCCTATAAATAAGTTCAAAGGGCCCTAAGGAAGTCAGGTGCCATTTCAGATGACTGGGAAATTGTTACTTAATTTTCTTAGGCTCCTCTGAAAATACCAGCTGATGTCCCGAGTGTTTTAACCAGCTGTTGTTCCTCCTTCTGCCTTCAGCCCTGTTGATGCAGATAGGTGTGGGGCTTGTAGTTTGAAATATCATGGTTAAAATGCATGTTATAAATGCGTAGCTCAGTGCAGCATTGATAAAAACACACTGTGCTAGCTCGAGAGAATATCCATCAAGGAACAGAATAAAAGAATTTCATGAGAAAGTATTAGGAATGAGGAATCCAATCCATTCAGTAGTGTTTTATACACATTAGCCTGGATATTCGTAAGTGGCTGGTAACGTGGGTGCTACATATGTGAGGGCTCATCACAGGCTTGTTTTCAGTACCTGACTCCCACTTTGATTTGAGGTAGATTTGTAGAGGCTTAACGTCTTTGAAATGGGGTCTCAGGGTGATGGAGGATGAGCACGCAGAGTGATGTGCTGTTAGTTGGAAATTGTATCTATAAACTGACAGGATATATATAGGATGCTGAAGTGTATTCCAGTGCTGGAGTGTATTCTTCTTTTCTGTTAATTATATTATAAGTTTTAAAGGGTGGCTTTTTTTTCCCCTGTACCTTCTTGTCCTTTTAATTCTTCATTGATCTCATTACCTTTTAAGAGAGTTGATCCTCTGCTTTAGTTTCTAGTGAATTTAAGTAACTCCATGCAATGGCCCCTTCACTTTGATTTCTTCCCCTGTGTTGGACTGAGGGGGGGAAAATCATGATTTGTTTTGTTTCTGGAGAACACTGTGAACATGTGAACTATCTGCAGCTGCCCTTGGAAAAGGGCAGTGATTTATTGAGGAAAACTGAATTGCAAAACCTTTTTCCTCCCCAAAATCAACAGCTTGACTGCGTTTAAATAACTGACTTTTCATATCCTTTCATCACACACAAAGACCTAATCCTGAGACTACTTGAGCCACCAATGTAGGCTGTGGCTGAGACCACCACTGAATGTGCCATTCCCTTCTCACCACACACAAAACACATTGACTGCAGCTTTATGAAGTGAAAATGCTGAAGAAAAGGAAAATGTGAAGGAGGTGTCCACAGTCATTTCTTTTTAAAATAAAATAAAATAAAAGGAGGAGAAAAAAAAAAAAAAAAGAAAGAAAGCTGCTGCATCTGGATATTAGGAACAAAAAGTGCCTCAGACTGGAATAATAGCTTGGGTCACTTGGTTTCATATGTGCAAAAGGGTGGAACTGCCGTTGCTTGTTTCAGTACCGCTGACCCCTGCATTTTATTGTGTGAAGATGTCAGGGAAAGTGTGTAGAAGGAATTCCAGTATCTTTTAGTTTAACAATGACTTTGTTATTTTGTGATTCCTATGAGGGGTAGGGATTTTTTTTGTTGTTGTTGTGTTTTTTTTCAGTTTACTGAAGTTTGTACGTATGTACGTATGTGCAAGATGGTTTCAAGAGATCCTTGTGTTTGTAATAGTTCTTTGTGTGTGTTTGTATGTGAAATATAATCATAAAATACATCATGATAACACAACCAGTGGTGAGATCTGCATTAAATGTCAGCAAGTTCTTTATAGCCTGGTATGCAAACCCATATCTTGGAGACGCAATTTGGTTACCCTTCTGGTGAGTCCTGATAGTTGTGTATGATGGTTATATCCGAAAACTCTGCAGTTATGCTGAGATTTAAATGATAAAAGCATAGTTTAAAAAAATAAAAAAGTTTCTTACTGGCACCTGACTACTGAAATCTCACTGAACTTTCCCTGTCGAACTAAAATTCTAGCTGTACATTCCCAAGATGCACATTACAGCATCTGCTAGTACATAATGAAAAGCCAATTAAAACTGAAAGAAAAATAGGGCTTATTATTATTATTATTATTATTGGTTGCTTTTGAACTCTAATTTGAGAGAAGATTGAAATGATCCTTGTAAAAATAATAATTTCTAGCGTAGTCACTTGATACTTGTATGTACTTTCAATTTTGCCTTTTTTATCTGTTGAATTCAAAAGGGATTACTTTAGAAACAAACAAACAAAAAAAACCCTGTCTATTCTGCCCACCCTGTCATCGTCCATCCCTCCCCCCTCCCCAAAAAGAAGAGGGGTGGGAGAGGCTTGGGTTGCACTTGTGCCTCCAGGACCAACCTGCAGGAGCCGTGAGTTTAGCATAGACACTTGTCTAAATAATGCAGTTCTTCACTGACCTTTTGCTCCTCTGTCATTGAATGCCTCGATTGTTAAATCCCAGTAGCCAATTAGTCTTCTTGATGGCGACCAGCAGTGGAGATAATCTATGCCAAAGCTATGGCTGGTCTTTGCTCTGGACCTGTCATCATCTACCTTTGAACTGAAGGATGTCTTGCATCATATGAGCTGCCTACGTCCTCATGTCGTTCATATGTGGATCAGATAAGGCACATAGAGTCCAGAGTTACTGCTGAGAGATAAATTACCATTTACATGGACCTCAATGTTTATGAGGAAGGCTAAAGATCTCTTTTCACAAAATCATCTGTAATCCATCCCAATCCTTTTCTTCACCCCATTTTTTTTTCCTGTTTACATGAGTGCACAGAATTTTTTATAAAAATCGACGTGTATCTCGTTTTCCACATATTAATATCAAGCCAGCAGATATCACTGCAGTAACAAAACAAATCACTGTGGGAACATAATACAACTTTTAAAGTATTTTAGGGTTTATGTTTATGTAGTATTGGCTGTACTAATAAAATTGGAAGGTGTAACCCCATATTTAACATAAGAGGATAAAATAATAGTGAAAAATGTGATTTCACTACGTTTGTCATCTTGCTTCCTTGTGTGTCCTTTAGTGCTATTCTCTTTTTCTTGTTCATCTTCTCTCTTTTATTTTTTATACTTAATTTGAATGGCAGATACAGATATTACTTCTGTTACTGGGCTATTGCTTTCTTTTTTTTCAATGACATGTGGAATAGTGACATTCTCAATATAGGACTTTTCAGAAAAATAAAGCCAGCTTTCGCTTAGTGGAAATCTGTATTCTTTGTCTAGAGCACACAAGTCCTGTAAGATGCAGTCTTCCTCTTAATATACCTAAAATTTTCTGCAGGTTGTGGCTTAGTGATAGAAAGTCAGAAATGTCTGTTTTCTTGCAGTATTTTGGTATGTCTGACTGAAATTAATACATACAAAATGTTGATCAGGTTTAAATCAGCTCTTCTCCATTTGACTTCTCTTTGTTCTTTATAGGGTTGCTCTCAGTTACACTTTCAGCTCCTAGAAAGCCGTAGAGTCCTATGGAAGTCCACTAACGTGCCCCAGCTCAGTGTAATCTGGAATTTTCTCCCCTTTTGGTTAAGGTGGAATTCGTAAGAATTTCAGAGAGAGATTCAGTCTGGCTGAGGCTCTTTGTATGTGTCGGAAGGTATTTTTTTGGTTGCTTTTCTTGCTATGAAAGACAGTGAAGAAGTGCTCTGATATAAGCGAACTTAATCTTTTTGGTTCAACTTTTCCTTTTGGTGTCCGAGAGGGGATTTTTATTATTATTTATATATGTTTACCTGACTTTTTAAGCATTATTGTACCAGTTCACATCCTTAGCTCAAACTGATTGTTATTTTTTAAAGACTTTAGAAGATCATTAACATTCCCAACACTTCACAGTAGCTCGAAATCTTTTAATTCTGCTGTCAGTCATAGAGTGTAACAATCCTGTTCCAAATGGTGATAAGTACAAATCTTCTAGATTGCCTTAAACTACTGATATGCTACAGATAGGACGCGTGTGCTTACAAACAAAGTAGGATTTCACTGTTTGGCAAAAGGACCGGAGATTTTACTGTTGATTCAAGAGGGAAGGGGAAACTTCGAGGTAATTGGAATTACTAAGCCATATAACTGGTGCGTGTGTTAAATCAGGATGCGTAGTGATGCCCAAAACAAACATGTGGGACAAAGAATTATCTTCAGCAAAAAAGGCTGCATCTCATAAAAACATGCTGCCAGGGTTGTGTGTACATGGCATGCAGCATGTAGGAACTGTTTTCGTGTTTTTCATGAGATCTGACGCTGATACTGTGGCTGGCTGGGGAGCTCTACATCTGATGTAAAAATTCCCAATGAGTTCCTTCTTCAAAAGGCAGTGGCTGCAGAGTGGGCAGTTTCATACAGCAGAAGAAGAGAGTTCACTGGGGAACTGAATGTCAAATGTCCTTGGGAAGCTTACAGCCCTTTGTCTTATGTTTACATTACAGGCTTTGTATCACTTACAATTTTTGATTAATTTGGATTGCAGTCTTGAAATCATAAAATTCTGTGTGTGGGGATAAGCTCTTTCAAGGGGTAGCTGATGGCTGTTCCCAAACAGTTGAAGAATAGGGTGCTGAGTGCATTTTCTTCCACAGTCATGACCCATTTTCTTTTCTTTTTCTCTCTTTTTTTTTTTTTTTTTTTTTTTCACACTGGGTTTTGAAATCAGTCTAATGTTTAAACAAGCAGAGCTGTTATTATAAAAGTCGCTCCTTTCATGCTAAAAGAAAGGGTTTAGATCTTCCCTTCCAAAACTGAGAATGTGCTGGCTTTGGCATCTGATCAAATGGTCCATTCTTCAGTTCAGCATAACATGAGGGGGAAAAAAAAAAATCAGTTACTGATAGAAGTCTGAATTTGAGGGTCAGACCTGGTATCAGCTGTTTGCTCTGGTATGTATGTGTGGATGCTTTGCCATAAATAAACTCGTAAAAGGTCTTTTTACTTGCAGCCGTAGAGAATGGCTGAACTGGATGAAGCATGTGGTGGTGTGCAGGTGAGTTACAGTGTGGGTGCTGGACGTGTCAGGCCACTGTTGGGCATCCCAGCACCAAGGGACTGCAAAACAGCATATAATTCTTCAGAATTATGAATCAAGAGTTTATTCTGAATAGGAAAGTTGTGTTTTGTAGCACTACTGGAGCTGCAAAGCTCTGGGAAATTGGGGGGGGACAAAAATAGGCTAAAAAGCATTTTTTGCATCTCTGCTAGGAAGGGGAATAACCAGCAAAGAACAGAAGGCAGTGTATTTTAAATAACAAGAACAAAAAGTAAAATGCTTAATAAAAGCTTGTAACTGATGTCAGGCTGAAGGACTGCGTTACTGAAGAACTGGCATCCTTTCTAACAGGAGAGCCCGCAGTTCAGATGTAACAGAAAGCTTTTGAAATGGCTGAGACTGAATTGAACTCACTTCTGGCCCAACACTTAGACTTGGCTGAGCAGAAAAGGCCCCAGAGTTGAAAATGAGGTATTCTTAGGGAGGGCGGGGGGCTGCTCTGGCATCGAGGACAAGAGGCCTGGGGCGGAAAAGTCCATACAGCTTCAAGCTGGAGTTGCAAAACTGCAACATACGGAGCAGCTGCATTTGTGGTAAGCAGAAATTTGCCAGACATTTGGAAGAACTGGGGAAAAATACGCACAGTAGAGACAAACAGGTTACACTAATGCCATCATGACAACAATGTCATCAGACAATAATGGCTCAGAAGAATCCCTTGCAGGGGCGGTGAGTAATATTTTAGCAAGTAAGTGAATGGACTGTCACGTAAGTACATACAGCAAGTAAAGCTGGTGGCCTGTCTTGATCAGTGTTCATTCCCCAGCAGTGGCAACGGGAGATGCTGCTTGGGGAGAGCCCTGAGAGCCTGACTGCTTTCTGTGGTCCCTTCCCTTCTTAGCACCTCAGCATCCAGCGTGTTGTACTGGAGGTGTCAAACTGTCCTTTTTGCATCTGCTTCTTTGCAGCATTTTGTATGGCTGTGAGATCTGCCTCCTATAATCTGTTATCCTGAAAGTGGTGAAGTAGTTATTGGATTTTGATTTTATTCTCTGTAATATATATATATATATATATATATATATATTTATATACACCACTGGAGGAGTTGAAAGTAGCTTAAGGCCAAGGACAAGTATTGGTCCATCAGTCTTTGCTGATAAAGTACTGAACATATGAGTAAGAATGGAATAGGAAATGCACCATGTGTAGTAGTTTCTTAATTTCTTAATTTCCTTTAAAAATGCCACCCATTTGGCAGCAGGGACTGGTCGAGGAGTTACAAAAGTGCACTGGGAACCTTGGAGTAACTGGAGCAGCCAACGAAGTGGCCACGTGTGCTGGTGTTACTGGGGGAGCACAGGCTGTGTGAGACTCCTTGTTCACGTATAGATCACAAAACCCCTATGCTGATAGGGTGGCAAGGGATGTTTTCCCGCTACCTGAGAAGAAGAGAAGCTCTGGGAGGGTTGGCAGGTGCCAGGCATTTTTCTGTATCGTTTCGGGCAGGTTGTGGCATGAGCTGTTGAGAAAACAAAGCGTGTGTGTACGTGTGTTGTACACTCTTCTGGTTACTGCTGTTTCCTCAAACAGCCGTGTGAAGTTGTGCTTGGCATCTCAGCTGTTTCGCAGGAGGATGTATTTGTCATGGTACAAAGGTCACTGTTGTTTATGGGAGTCGTTTTTGTGCCTGAGAATTTTTTTTTTTCCTTTGGGAGAGGAATGGTGTAAGTATAGCCAAAGGAGTGTGGATGTTGAAGGAAGAAAAAAACAAACCTAGCGCTGCAGAACAGCAAAATGTAATAAGTTGTTGTTAGTAATGGGAGAGAAATCATTTTTGTAGGGACATCCTAATTAGAGGTCCTAATGGGGACTTTTTAGTGCTCATAAATAGAGAAATAGGTTGTGCACAGACATCTGCAAGCTCTGCCCTTTTTCCTGAACAGGTCAGTATTGGAGACGATGAACAGGAACATATGAGACATCTGAATAGGGGCTGTGGCTTTGGCTCTGCTAAAAGCCTGTGTTTTCATGGAGAATCTCTATTAGCTGGAACTAAGTTATTGCCGTGGCCAAAGGACCCTGACAACGAACTTCACACACGGGTGAAGATAATTTATTGTTAAAAGGAAAATAACCTCAATGCGATGTAGGAATTTCATGCAAAGTTTTAAAGGATGGGTATTTTGAGTGTCACCAAGTCCAGAGCTTGGTTGTGCATGTGTTTTCTAAAGCATCGGTACTTGGAAGACTCAGACAATGTACGGATTTTGGGAGCTGGGGCTGAGACCTGCATGAGATCTCAGCACAAGGTGCCAGAAAGCCTATTTTAACATTTATTATGGGGTGAAAGATTAGTGATGACAGGATGCTGTTTAAATACAACAGGATGGTGGCAGTGCCAGTGTATTAAAGAAAAGACCCTTTTTGCTATAAGGTCACTTGTTGAACTTGTTAAAGAACGCTTGGACACAGTCCAACATGATCTCAAACAAATATTAAGGCTTCTCACTTAAACGCATGCCAAGTCAAATGAATAAGCATATTGGTGGCACAAAAAAACATCTGCCCTGAGGAGCTGAGTGTATGCTTGTTCACTTGGAAAAACAACGATCCAGAAAGGCTAGCTCGCAGAGACGAGAATAAATGGAAGGTACTAGCATGAAGGACGTGAGTGCTCGTTTCAAACACATTTCCATGGTGAATCTGACAGACGTGTTCGGGCCATTTGCAGTGACATGGATTTAGCCACATAACCCCGTGGGCTTGTTCTTACTAACAGCAAGAGGAGAGAGCATCTTGTACAAGATAATGTGAGCTTGCTGGTTTTGAAGCTTGTGGAGCTGGCAGTATTTAGCTCTTAAGTTTGTTTTTTTTCTTCTTTCAATCACTTTATCTGAAATTAAAATGTTAATTTCTTTCCAAGCTGTGCCTTTTTCCCCACTTCCAGTGCTTTGGTTGTCTTGTCTTGTCTTCCTATTCCCAGATCTTCTTGTGGATGTGCATTTTCCTAAGGTTAAAGTAACGCTGACTGAGGGCTGTCATTCCTGTCGAGGATTCATGTCACTGGCCCGTGTCTGGGATGGCTTTCAAGTGTTGGAGTTACACGCAGCATTTTTCCTCCTCTACTCATAAGTCTTGCTTTTTCTAGACAAATCTCTTGCTGATGGTTTGATGCAAGCAATAATGTAAACAACCATATTTCTACCTTTTTTAATCAGTTTAGAAAGAAAAAATGTAGATTTTGTTCAAAAGATAGTTTAAAGACAAGACAAGACTACACAACTGGTCACTTTATCTGAGCAAAACAAAGTAGGGCTGTTTATGTCCGAGGGTTATTGTACAGAGGTGATGGGTTTCTGTGTGGATGTTTTCTGTTTGAGCAATAAAGAAGGAAAAAAAATGTACAAATCTACAGTGTGGTTGGATATGCTGTGCTGGATGCAGCTGGGCCGAGCTCTGATCTGCTCATTACGATGTCTCCTCGCCCCTCTGGTGTGCCAGCACAGCCAACCATGCATGTAGTCGGGCTGTAACAGAGCTGCACGGTCGCTTCAAACAGTCTGGTTTGAAAAAACACATCCCAAAACAAACTAAAACAAACAAAAAAAAGTGTTCAAGGAAAAAGGAAAATGTCAGAAGAGGATCAGGGATTGATTGTGCGTGCAGTTATTTGGCAGAGCCAATGAGGAAATAATTTTAGCCAGGGGAAGGGGAGGAGGAAGGGGATGCCAAGCGTGTACGGACAGAGTGGGGTTTTGTAGTTTCTCGACCTGGCTTTGTTTCAGACAGCAGAGTCTGGCTGCGAGTGCCCTACCTTCATGCAGTTAAGGCTGCTAACTCGAAATCCTGATCATGAACAGTTGCTGTTATTAAATTAGTGCGGCTTCCTGGCAGTGTCCATGGGCTGATGAATCTTTGGAAGTGCATTTTGGGGTCCAGGGAAGAGGAGCTGGGGGGAGGCATGTTTTGACTTCCACTTAAATATTGATAAAAACCAGTGCTGGCTCACTGCAGTTGTTGGGTGGGAATTGACAGCACATTCAGTCATCAAAATTAAATGTCTACATTTTAGGCTGTAGGTGCTTGGGCTGCAGTTAGTTCAGTATTTCTCTAGAGCCCACTGTTGGGTCACTACGTGTCCACTTCAAGGGTAGCTCTATCACTTTATAAAATTTTAGCTCTGTAGCTCACGTGTGGACCCCTCCATTCAGGTTTCTGAGTCTCAAACCCCACCTCTTGGGCTCCACGTGTGTTTTTCAAAGTCAAGCACGATATATCGAGCTCGGGGCATCACTGGTGTGGAGTGGCAGTGATCTGTGGATGGAGGGTGGACACTCTTCTGAGACATCTTGAACTCTCCAAATTTCACCTCTGCGTTTCAGTCTGTTGACTTTAATGAATTGCTCCAAATGGTTTACAATTTCTCATAAGATTTCTGCCATTAGCTAAATGGTGTAGTTTATGCAACAAAGGGAAAGGCTGATAGCTTGCGATTTGCAAGTCTCATGTTTTTCCAAATTTTTACGGTTCTTTTCATAACCTGGAGTGAAATGCTTGTTCTGTTGAGTGGTTGGGGTACAGAAATACCTTGTTCTTCCTATAGCAAAACCCTTTCGAGACAGAAAGTCCAGAATATCACTGACAGGGTCTGTAAGAGTTACAGATCTGTAGATGACCAGAAGATGAAGGGAAGGCACGTGTTGCACACATGAATGTGCTGATCAGAGCATTCACTTCCCCAGAGGCTTCTAGGAGACTAAGCTTGCTCTGCTGGAGGACTGCGGTAAGACAGGAGCTTTCTTGAGGAAAAATAAGCTACAGTGAGTGGTGTGGCTGACCAAAGCGTGAGGATAGCCTCAAGGCAATGACCCCAACAGAAACAGCATGGGTTTTTCTGTATTCTCAGGATGAAGTATGTGATCTAAGGACTGGTCCATGAGTGTGACATTCTTCTTTCTCAGGGAAACTGAAGCAAATTTGAATGTGGAAATGTTTGGAAGCAAATTAATTAGATTTTCCCCCTTTTTTTTTTTTCCATTAAAAAAGATTTTTAAATACTGAAATTAAGAAGCTTGATAGAAGATGCTGGTTTTATAAGCCGTATTTCTTGGATGCAGGGAAATTTCCTATTGTGCTTAGCCTTTTGATTCCCAACCCTAAGCTGCTTCTGCTCGACAAGGTGTAGACACGCAGTCTTGAGCGTTTCTGGCCGTGCAGACTGGCTGCCTCGGTCACTGCTCGTCTCCAGAGAAGAAGGTGGTCCAGCTGCTCATGTTATCATTGTCAACCTGCTGATTTTTTGGGGTCCTCCTGCTAGCACCCGGCGATCCTGCTGGAAGCCCGGCCGAAGAGGTTGGTTGTCTGTTGTGAAACGCAGGAACTGGAACCTTTGCCTTACCTCACACGGTAGCTGCGTGATTACAGCCTGCAAATAGTTGTGTCTGGCTTTCAGACGACTTCATTAAGAGTTAATTTATATGCAAGTTTGGTTTTCCAAAAAACAACACACATGACTGATCCACCCTATCATAAATTTTTATAATGATAAGGTGGTGCAGGCTCATCTAAAATTCCTTCCAAAGGCGGTGTCAGATTTTTATTTTAGTCATCCTAACCATCTTTTCCTTCCCTGTGTTTTCGTCCTAGCAAGGCTTTGTTTACATGAGCTGGATCCTAATAGTCCTACTCCCACCTCTACCGGCTCTTCGCAACATATTGTAGATTATTATCACTAAAAATTCAGTTTAGCGCCTTTTTTTAAAGAAATGTTTTGTTTTCCTCGTAATTCTTTTCCTTGAAGCAGCTTTCCTCGATGTTTCACGTCTTGTGTGTGGCTGGTTGTGTGAGGAGGCAGAACAGAGACTGCTTTTCACGCCTGCCTGGGAAGCAGACGGCTGGCTCGCAGTACAACAGAGCTTACTGAGGGAGAAGGGGAAGGCAGGAGACGAATAAACCAGGTTTGGGAGTGAGTTGTCAGAGGGAAGGAACTGTCTTGGGTCTCTGTTGAGGATGGAGGTAAGGGAGCCTTCAGAAACTAGGTAATGTGGATGGCCGAAAGGCTTGGCAGAGACAAGGAGTAATGCTGGGGGAAGCAGTGGTCTAGGCAGTAGAAGATTTGAAGGAGGTCAGGAATCTGCATTTCCCTCCTTATCCCTTCTTCACAACAAAACCAAAATAGCTTGTGGGGTTCTGGAGAGGCAGAAGGTGCAGGGAAGGGCTGGCAGCAGCGCTGCTGAGGAGTCAGGGTGCTTTGTTTCGCCTTGTGCTGACATAACCACTGGCGTAATTGATCCGAGTGAAATCCCGGGCACTCTCACTGCCGCCTTACCTCTCCGTGATGAAATCCAGGTAAAACGTTTGCAATCTGCCCTGTGTATCTCGAAGGTCGAACAACGTGATGCCATCGATAACTTCACCCAGTGATGAGTAGTGGAGTGGTACAATTCAGCTTCCTTCAGAGCTCCTGCCCCGCGCCTACCCTGTAGCTATTTTCCTTAATGGATTTATGGGACCCTATAATGTGCTTTGAGGATCTGTGACATGCGAGGCTGTTCGGCTGATAAATCTTCTATCGTGAGCAAAGATCTTGCCTAGAGCCTAAGACTTGAGTTGTGCTGACTCGTGCAGTTGTAACGCACAAGGTGTGTGGGTTTGCTCTTTGGTCAGGTGAAATTCGGGTGAAGTTGGAGAAACCTCGAGAAAGCACAGATGTAGGGGAAAAGGTTGTGCTTAGTTTTGGTTGTACGGGGTGTGGGGAGGCTACCAGGAGCATAACAGGAAGCACACAGCTTGATACGCAGTTCCACCCAAAGTGTTTGAAAATCCAGGCAGCTCGCTGCTATCCAGTCTGAGCGCTTTCACTGCTCAACTTTTCCAAGCTGATGCATTGATAATGGGACAGAAGCCTGCAAGACACACGTTCTCGAGATACAGTGGTCACTAGTGCATTTTTGGCATCCAGAAATCAAGCAGAGAGAAAATTCTGCTGAAATCCACTTAGGCATCATATGTGATGATGAAGAAGGTGGCTTCTGTGCAGTCATTAAAGAAGAGACATTTTGGAAAATGCTGCCAGCTCTAAGAAATTTGTTAATGAATATAATAGAGGAATTTAGCATTGAACTGGAATTTCTGTGGTCTGCTTTTTGTACAGGGTGGGTTTCTGTTTTGTGTGCTTAGATGTTTTTTTTCCCATTTCCAGGAGCAAACAAGCACACCCCGATTTCAGTATGCCAGGAATCCCCGAGCTGGTGTCCTGAAAGGAATTTGTGTACAGATACTGTTTTTTTTTCACAATATCTTCAACTGAAAGTTTGATGTGAAGGATGTAAAATGGTCTGCAGTGGTCTATATTTTTAACATTAAATTTAATTCCAAAATTTGGGCTGGCATCCACTGTCCTAAACAACAAAGTTTCATTCCACCTTATATCTGGTTTTCTAAGAGTAAGTTCAGGCCCAGCCCAGGCATCTAACTTGTACTCCTAAGTGAACCTGGTAGAACTAGCCTCTTGTGAAGCTTTTCCTGGCAATGTTTGATGTTTTCTTCTGATTTGTAACATTTCACCATACAGTCCTTTGGAAAGAGAAAACTCACTTTCTCTGATACCATGTTTTCTTCTTATATGAGGCACAGTTGTTTCTATTATAGACTTACAAGTCTGTGTTGAAAGTCAGTCTTTTAACTGAAAGTCAGTCTTTCAACTGTCTTTCTTTTTACCTCGAGTAAAAACAATCTCAGATTCATTCACCAGATAGCTTGGGTTCATCAAAGATGATTTGTCTGTTCCATTAATTACTTTCTGTTTTGTTCCAGCAGTCACAGAATAGCCCATAAAGTGAGATGCTGATGTTCAGTCGATTAATTTTGTAAAGATGTTTCTTAAATAAAAAATAATAAGAAAACCATAAACTGCACAATTAGTCAATTTATGTATTACTGTAAATTCCTCAAGTCGCTTAAAATTAGATGTAGTTCATGTTACACAATGCATCCACTCTAAAATTTGGTAGTTTTGTTTAAACGTTTAAGTGTTTCAATAGTGTTAAACAGTTTTATACATGTTCTAAATTAAGTTCTTCTGGCAAATAATTTTTTTTTTATTTTGTTTCTATTGTGTTGCAGACTCTCCTACAGATTTTTGGTGTGGTAGCTGTGGCTGTGGCAGTGATTCCTTGGATACTCATCCCCTTAATTCCGCTATTTATTCTTTTCATTTTTCTTCGACGATATTTCTTAGACACTTCAAGAGATATTAAACGTCTAGAATCCACAAGTATGTAGCTTGGTGGGACTTGATGTCAGCTTGAACCCTGCTTACTATTATGTGAAATGCTAGCATTTTATAGACAATCCATCAAAGGTTTCTTTGTTATGAAAATAGCTTCCTTATTGCCTTTCTTCTCAAGCAGTGAATTCCATGCTTAACTCCTGTTTCGTGTAATGATAAACCTTAGGTATGTCAGTTTAACACTCTAAAAGTAAAGTTAGTTATGAGCACGCTAGGTCTTACATGCACATCCTAATGGTGTTTCTGACGTAATCTGTTTCTCGTGCCTGACTTGAACTTGTCTAGGTTAGGAACTATTAAGGATTACCAACAACAAACATGTTTGCCTCATGTCATTAATAAAGCTCAAAGAATTCCTTCAGTGACAGTAATTGTTAAAAAATTGAGGATGTTTTTGTACAAATGAATTTGCCTGTCTGATTCTGACAGAGTAAGAGGACTTTGGTCAAAGATATAGCATATTTATTCTAAAAGTATGCAGTACAGTAACTTGTATGGTTAAATACAAAGGATTAAAGATTAGCATGGTACAAAAAGAATTAAATGTTGCCCTTCAGCTATTGCTACGTTACTCTCTTTTCCCTTTGTAGCTCGAAGTCCAGTGTTCTCCCACTTGTCATCATCCCTCCAGGGACTTTGGACTATTCGGGCTTTGAAAGCAGAGGAAAGATTTCAAAAACTATTTGATGCACACCAAGACCTCCACTCAGGTTTGTGATGAATTGACGTGAAAAATCAAATACTTGCTTTGTAGGAGGGAAATATCTTTTGCCCTCAGCGACATGTATATAATGTACATTAAAATCAGTAGGAGCTGTGCATTTGTCTCTTTAGGGTAAAATTTCTCTGTTAGAACAAAAAAGTTATTATCTGTCTAGATTTTGAGAGTTTACTTTGGGCTGTGATATAATTTGAAATACCCATGCTTATGTTTTAACAATGTCTAAGATAAACATTTTAAAGTGTGCCTGATAAGAATATTTAAAGCGTCATTTTGACATTTTCCTGGATTCCAACTTTAAAAGGGGGGGGAGATGACAAGTTATATTATGAAGCATTAAATATTAAGTAATGTGCTAGGAGTGGGCAGAGATATTTAATATCTAAATGATCATCTTGGAAAAGTTTTGTAAATCCCTCTTCTTTTTTACTTTGAGTGGTACTCAGGGCTTAAACATAAAAACAGTATTAACATGACCAGAAGTTATAAAAGTATTAGTATTCTGCAAGGAAAAGAAATGTGATTTAGGTTTGCACTGAGTTTTTACTGTCAATTAAATACTCTGTATAAGAATGTTCTTCAAGGTGCAGCAGAATGCAAGCTTGCAATTCGGTGTTTGTTAGGTAAGACCTTGAATTTCCCTGTCATCAAGTATATGATAGTATATCCTGTGGCTTTTTTCTCATTTATGGACTGCTAAGTTTCCAGACCAGATGATCTTTTCTGACTCAGTGTTTATCCCATGCCGTGGAAACTTGCCCACCTAGCTTTGTGTTGAGCCCAGTCATTTGTGACTGAGGACACACACCTTCCAGGGAGGCAGCTCTAGATCCGAATTTCCCGTTTCTTAGTATTTTCATCTTGCTACTTATTTGGCCGAATCAATTTGTCAGTAGCTGGTAGTAAGAGAACACGTTGTTTAAATTTTATATTAAAAGGCATATTTATAAACTGCATATGTAAGTTTCACCACGCAAAAGGACTGTGACCTTTTTTATAAATGTTTTCTTGTATTTTAGGGTCGGGTCAAAGGAATATAAACACTGTTTCTAATCTAGTTAGAACAGGATTACCCTTTCCTAGTAGGTCAGAGAGTTGGAGTGTTGGCTTCTGAAGTGCTCCAAAGAGGTTTGAACTATTTCTTGCATCACAGAAGGCTGTTCCAGTCAGCAGTGTTCTTGTTTAGTGCTTTTGCTGGACTAGTCTCCTCCACTCTATTTAAGGCTGAGCCTGGAAAATGGGACGCTCCCTTCAAACCCCGGTTCAGGGGTGGCTATGAATTTGATGTTAAATAACCTGTAGATAAAAAAACATCTAAAAGACTTGAGGTCTGACCGAAGCCTGAGCTTCCTTCCTGCCAGTGCAACATCTCCATAAGAGAGCTCTTGAGTCATCAGAAGTTGCATCATGGTGAGTTTTTGTTAGGTCCCAAGAATGTCATGTTCCTGCACACAGTGGCCCCGATTACACAGGGAGATTGCGGAATGATCCATCTCCAGCAGACAATTCAGTGCGCCTTCCTGTAAAACAGGATCAGTGGAGTAAAACCTTGGAGCTGAAAACCTACAATGCAGGTGGCCCATTTCCTGGTCTTACAGCTGTGCTATCGCACTAAAAATGACCTTTCATGTCACCGGGAAGCCGGCCGGCATCAGCTCTGTTTCCTGGGATACTCAGCTCCTGGGTTTCAGAGAGGTGCTTACGTTTTGATGGTGAATTGCATTTCTCAAATGAGGTTTGTGACTTGATGTCTCTCTGCTTTCTGCATATATCATTACCTGAGCCTAGGGATATGACTGTCCACGAAACCATACCCAGGATCTTTTGTTTAATGAAACCAGCTGCTAAATCAGGCACATGCAGGTAGAGCTGATGCAAAGAGGTCACCAGCTCTGGCTTTGACCTGGCTGCCTATTGTCATCCTCACTCTTTCCCCCTGCTGCCCTCCAGGAGTTACCTGCAGCTCTGTTGGCTGAGTTGTTGATCTGGTCACTCCATAACTCGACTATCCAAAATGATCTGGCATAAAAACAGACTTAACCTCCTCCCCCCCCCCCTTTTTTTTTTTTTGTGGAAAGGATTTTTCTAGTTTGAATCTTTCCCAACGCAGGGCCAAGGAAAAGTTGCTCGGTTGGAACAGGACTGATTTTTAGCATGTAGTAATGACAAGCAATGCAGAAAGGGTTGGGGTGATAATCTTTTACTGTGACTTGGTAGCAGCTGGAATGATTCATCTGACTGCATCGTAAGCAATAAATAATGCCATGCTTTGTTACAGCCATTTGACTTCTGTTTTTGGCCCTGAGTTCAAACACTTTGCATTCTGTATTCGATATCTTTTGCTGCTGTCTCTTGTATTTGTTCTCCAGAATATCTGTCTGGGATGGAGTTTAGCACCAAATTGTGGAATCCTAGATGCAAGTGCCCAGTGGAAATGTCCACCTGTGAGCTTCTCCAAAAGTAGCTATGTGCATTTGGCCAACTGAATAGCTCTGTAGCTCCACTGAATGTATTGAGTAGCTCTTCTCTGCCTATAATGGGAGCTTAACCAGCTGCAGCTGTCTTCTAAAGACTTGGCTCTGACAGTTGTGTTGTGATACACTCTGTTTAAAAGCCTAGTCTGGCTACAGCAAATGTAGTTGTTCTTCTGCTTTTTGTACAAAACTCCCATCCCACGTCCACTACAGTCAGGGAAAGGCTTCCATTTTAAATAAATGGGCTGTGCTTCAGGCCTTGAATGTTCTTCTTTTTATTACTGTGTTTTATGCTAGCCCTGGTTGCTGCTAGTGTGAAAACTAGGTCAGAGTATTCCAGGAAAACTGGACAATATTCTGATCATCATCTGCCCATAAAGATGTGCACTTGAAGATGACAACTTTAAATGAAGGGGGGGGGGAAAAAAAAGAAAGGAACACTTACAATATCAACATGAAATAATTTATTATTATTATTATACAACTCAGTTTTCTAATGATCCACTAATGTCTTTGTAAAATACCATTTAGAGGCCTGGTTTCTATTTTTGACGACCTCGAGGTGGTTCGCTGTGCGTCTGGATGCCATCTGTGCCATTTTTGTTGTAGTGGTTGCCTTCGGTTCCCTGCTTCTCGCCAAGAGTAAGTACAGATGTTAGAAAGAGTTCACCCATTAATTACCATGTATAGTGATGTCTAATTCTTTTTCATAGTTTACTGTTTCTAATTGTTTAAGGACTGTAATTAAGTTAAATGTTTCTTTCTAGATCACGATCTCTTCCTCAGTCTAGGGCATTGGGTCCGTATCTCCTTTTCTGCAAATACTGGAGGCAGTTCAGACATCTTCCAGGCTTAGGCATGCAACTGCCGTCATCCCCAAATGTGCAAACAAACTTGCAGATCTGTAGTCTTCGCTTTTGTTGAGATTCTGGCTTTCAGAGCAATAACAACAAATAAATCTTTTTCCCCACCTTTGCCTTTCTTTTTTAGCCCTACAGGGCTTTGCTTTTCATACTGAAACACCCACAGAGCTGCTTCTTAACAACTTTTTTCCTTTCTGCACATGGCACAGTAGGCCAAAAGGCAAACTAAAATTCCTAGGGATACTTGTCTAATACCTTGGATCAGCAGGATAGGCCAGTTGGAGAAAGAAAATCACCTTGTAATAATACATTTTATATTCACTGTCACTCATGAACTGTCATTAGTATATGCATCATCCAGGATGTAATTGTGTTAGATGTACTAGAACAAGATAGTCATCTAAAGTATGAAGGAAGAAGTAATTATCTTGGACATGAAAATTAGTGCTAATTTGCTGTTTTTGTTTCTTTTCTTTTTCTTTTGGATGTGTTCTGTATATGCATGTGTGCTTTAAAATTTGAACGCTCTGTGCTGCTTGACACTGAAAATTTTGAGCTAGGTTTGAATTTATTAGAATGCAAAAAGACAAGTCAAAACAATGGTCCTGAATCTTTCCTTGCCTCTGGATAAGGAGTAGCTCTCTTGAAGTCAATAGAGCTATGCTAGGATAAAGTTCAAGTTAGTTAGAAGACAATCATGCTTAATATTGGGGCAGACAAAATTAATTTATTTTATGAGAGCAGACCCACTGAACACAATGAAAGTTTATGTAAATAGGGGAAGAAATATTCTGTCCTGTTATTTTATCTGATCACTTAAAACTGTGCAGAGTTGATATAAATGTTTGTAACTTATTTTGAGATCATTTTACAGTCCTTTTTTGCTTGGGTTTTGGGGCTGATGTAAATCCCTTAGAAAATGACTGAAAATGCTTAGCTTGGGTAGGGATGACCTTAGCAAGATATGTAAGTATGGTTTCGAGATCGAGCCTCAGTTGCTAGATAAAGTGCAAAGCCAAGAATCAAGATTGTCTTTTCAGACATACAGATAATTTCCAAAGCTTAAAAAAAAAATAAAAATAAAAATGCTGCAAGTAGCTGTTCTGCCTGGAGCTACTCGTCAACGCACAGATGGTAAGTATGGTGTAACCAAACAAAATTCTGGCTGTGATGCTTCCATCATGTAAGTAACCTCATGAAAGTGAAGTTAACTCGAGTTTTGTGTAATTACCAGTGTACCTATTTGATTCTGTTTTTCCTTTGTTCTGCAGCTTTGAATGCAGGGCAGGTTGGTTTGGCGCTATCTTATGCAATCACTCTCATGGGAACGTTCCAGTGGGGTGTTAGACAAAGTGCTGAAGTCGAAAACCTGGTAACATTTACTTCTTCCTTTTTTTGCTTCTTGCTTCCTTTTTGTATTTGTGACATAAAGCCTCAAGGATGGGATTCTTCTTAATTAACTTAGGACATTAATACCTTAGCAAGCAATTGAGGCACCACTTAGAGTCAGCAGAGTAGAGAAAAATAGCCTCTTCTAGGGTATAATTTGTCTGACTGATTTTGAATGTCTATTCAGATGAATCATCCCTCTCCATTGATAGTAGGGGAGCCTTTATAATCACCCTTTACAGCAGAAAGGAGGCTGTCTAGTTACAGTGGGGATATCTGCATTGCATGTAGCTAAAATTACGTAAAATTAATCCCTGTACAAGTAAGATTTTTTTCTTAAAGATTTCTTGGATTTGGGGTTTTTAATTTTTGTTATGCATTATTGCATTTTAAAAATTTGTTTATATCTCTCATTGCAATTTTTATGGTCCTGTTAATTGCTGCAAAGGCTTAAACCTTAAATTGGTGCAAGTTAACAAATATTTGCAAGTATTTAAGCATGTATCCTGCTCAGAGTTTGTTTTTAAAAATAAATGAAGTAAAATACCCTCCACCAATTTGTAATATTTACTAACGTGCTCTGTTTTGCCTATCTACTCTTTAAGTTAGTGTATGAAAATAAAAAAGATTGTAAAGTGAACATACTATGTAATAAGCATGCTTTTCTGTTTTCTGTTGACAATTGGAGGTTACTTGTAATTACGATTTGCTGACCATACTGCAGGAAATACATGTAGTCCTCTTGTAGAAGGAATGAAACTATGTTTGATAACAGATGAAATAAATCATGATAGGTTTGTATTTATTTTTTTTGTCTAGCACACTGCTTCTTCGGAGCATTTTTCAGTCATGAATAAGGGAATGGTGACAGACTGGTGAGAAATGGGAAGAAAGCTTTCAGGGTTTCTTTCTGTACTGGTTAGGAAGATTCAGAAGTGTAAATCTATGGGGTTCCTGTGTAGCGAGTGTTTGAGGCCGTGATTCAGAAATGCCTTGGAGGAGGAAGACTCACCATTCACTAGCTGCCTTTGTTGTGGAAAGTTGATCATTTTATGGAGCTGTGATTAGCATCAACTTGTGGATATCCAACAAGAAGCCCCTGTTATTACGGGCTGATTATATTTGAGGGAGGCAAGAACAGTTCCTCTCTATTCTGCTGTTAGTCTTTCTTTGCATGTGTCTCTTTGGAGCTTATTTTGTAGTGTGGAAAGGGCAGGTGGCAGTGAGATAGAGAACTGTGGTGGTCAATGGCTCTGTGGCCTAGTGGAAGCCAGTGACGAGCGGTGCCCCTCAGGGGTCTGTTTTGGGACTAGCACTGTTTAATATCTTTGTCAATGACATAGACAGTGGGATCGAGTGCACCCTCAGCAAGTGTGCAGATGACACCAAGCCGAGTGGTGCAGTCGATAACACGGAAGGAAGGGATCCATCCAAAGGGCAAGCTTGAGAAGTGGGCCCACGTGAACCAAATGAGGTTCAACAAGGCCAAGTGCAAGGTGCTGCACACCTGGGCTGGGGCGATCCCAGCCCTGAGCACAGGCTGGGAGAAGACTTCACTGGGAGCAGCCCTGCAGAGAAGGACGTGGGGGTGCTGGTGGCCAAACAGCTCGCCACCAGCAGCAGTGTGTGCCTGCAGCCCAGCAGGCCGACCAGAGGGGTGGCCAGCAGGGAGGGAGGGGATTGTGCCCCTCTGCTCTGCTCTGCTCTGCTCTGCTCTGCCCTGGGGAGGCCACACCTGGAGGGCTGCGTCCAGGCCTGGGGGCACAGCACAAGGAGGGCGTGGGGCTGTCAGAGCGGGGCCAGGGGAGGGCCACGAAAGTGCTCAGAGGGCTGGAGCACCTCTCCTGTGGAGACAGGCTGAGAGAGCTGGGGATGTTCAGCCTGGAGAAGAGAAGGCTTTGGTGTGACCTTATTGCAGCTTTTCAATAGTTAAAGGAGGCTTATAAACAAGATGGAAAGCAACTTTTTGCTCAGTCAGGCAATGGCAGGACAAGGGGGAATGGTTTTAAACCTTTTCTAGATGGGAGATTTTGATTAGATGTTAGGAGGAAATTCTTCACTCAGAGGTTGTTGAGGCACTGGCACAGGTTGTCCAGAGAGGTTGTGGATGCTCATCACTGGAGCTGTTCAAGACCAGGTTGGATGAGGCCCTGGGCAACGTGATTTAGTGGATTGCATCCCTCCCCATCATGGTAGGGGGGTTAGAACTAGATGGTCTTCAAGATCCTGTCCAAGCTATTCTATGAACTCATTGCCAGGTAACTTCTGGCCTTAAAGCTACTCGAGGCAATGTAAACCTACTAGATGTCTTTATGATGGCCTTTTCAGAACATACCTGTGCATAGATACAGTTAAGTAAAATGAATTGTACAGAATACATGTATAGGTGAGGGATGCACACCAGAGCCTAAACAGAACTTCTGTTATTTTCCTGAGGGAGAAGAAAAAGTGTCTAGATAGCTCAATATTTGTTTCTCATCCCTCCCACAAGACGAGGGACAACAGCAAATACTGCACTTCCTTCCTATCTGGCTTCAAGTGCTCAGGAAAACAAGTTTTGCTGCATATTAAGGCCATGATATGGTGAAAGCTATCTTAGAGTTTTGAATTACTTGTGACAAACATATTAAAGATTTGCTAGGAGTTAGTGCAGTGGTAATGAGGAAGACAAAAAAGGGAAAATGAAGCTGGTAACTTGATGCTAGTAGCCATCATGGATCTGCCTGTAGCTCATAAGGCAGTTTAATTTCTAGCTCTGTCTTCACGCAGTGAAGTGGTGGCATCTTAGCCAGGATTGACAGATAACTACCATAGCTTAAATTTCTTAACAATTATGCACATTCTTAAAATTGTAATTTATCCCACTGATTAGAAATTCATGCTTATGTATGGATTTAGGGATCGTGATATATTGGAGTCTGTAGTAGGACATGAAATTTTTTTCTTTTTTTTCAGTAGTATAAAGTAAGTATAGGACAGTACCAAGCACTCCTATCTGTACCTGAGAGAAAAACTCTGGAAAAATTTGCATCGAATCTTTACAGTCAAAATCAATGTACATATATATATATATATATGTATGCAGTGTGTGTGCAATAAACTGAATTTGTAGATACCTGTCTTCTTTCTTCCCCTTAGATGATATCAGTGGAAAGAGTGATGGAATACACAGATCTTGAAAGAGAAGCCCCTTGGGAAACCAACAAGCACCCACCGCCTGAATGGCCAAGTCAAGGAATGATAGCGTTTGAAAATGTTAACTTCACGTACAGTCTAGATGGACCTTTGGTGTTAAGGCATTTGTCTGTTGTAATTAAACCAAAAGAAAAGGTATGTATATGGCTGTCTTTGCCTATTACAGTAATTAAGTAAATATGATAATTGAAAAGAAACTGTTATAAAAACACATTATAAAAGAAATGGATGTTAGGAAATCAGATAAGAGTTATTTTAAAAAATAAGTCATAGTCATATTTAATAACAGAAGTTGGAGCCTATTGATTTCCTGTAAATGTAGCATAAATGCATCCGTGAACATGACATTTCTATGTATCAAAACAAAGGGTTAAACATTCGATAACTTTCTGATAAAATTTGGGTTTCATCAAAAAGTGGCAGACATTCAAAATGCCAACAAAACCCCAAGTGTTCGTTCAGATCCAAAGCAAATGGAGCTGCGTTAGGAAATGGGGAATTCAGTAGAGGAAGCATACATGGAATGAAGGATGTCAGCACACAAGGTGAGCAGAGACAATTGACAAGAAGGAATGTACATGTTCCCGCACAGAGCCCAGAATGGAAGAGAGAAGAAAGAAACACAAATCAGTTGCATAACTTTAGAATTGGGGATTTTATTTCAGTTCCTTTCGGCTACCAATCCAATTAACGGTTGCTGTTAATTAGATTGGTAGCCAAAAGAAACATAGAAATAAAATTCTTCCTCCTCTGCAAATTTGACTCTTCCTCCCCAGTTTTGACACTATCCCCGTATTAAGAGTGTTGCAGTGAAGGTCTCCCCCACAGACAAAATTAAATTAGAGCCCTGCAGTGTTAATTCGTGCTTTGCTACATTTCAAATCCACGTGCACTTTTTTGATTAGGATATCTTCCCTAGGAGGCTGGTTCAGCTCTCTACAATCACTGCCCTGGCCTCGCTTGTAACATGCTTTTCCATTCAGTCCCAAACCTGTTTCATTCCTCAAGCGGGCCTTTTTAGTAACATGCATGTTACAAGACTTCAACCCAACTTTGTTTCGTGGAGACAACCTCATGGAATTAGGTACAGACGAGTTCAGAACGATGTTTAAGAAGAAGAACTGAAGAGGTGTTTATCTGCTGTCCACCTTTCTTGCCTATGGGCCATCTCTTCAGCTGTTATATATCACTCTAATGCAATAGCAGACAAGAAGGTTTACATTTCTTAGTGAGAGATGGAAATAAAATAATAAAAAAGAAAACGGAAGCAAGAGATATTAACAAGGTCTTATTCAGTCCTTGGTGGGGGAGGAGGAGGAGGGATGATGACTGGGGGTATTTATTTTTGCTGAGTGGTTATGCTGTGGTTTTGTCATCCTGAAGTGAATTTGTCCAGCTTGAAACTGTTGCCAAGAATTTCATGTTTGTTTTCTATGATGTTTTGCACAATACTGCAGTAGACTGCCACTGTGCAAAATAAATCTCCCAAGCATCTGTGCCCTGTATGTTGTTTTTAATTATGGAGAAATGTCTCTTCAAAACCAGGTTTCCAGATGCATGTGGCTGTCAGTGAGAACTGTTGTGCCAGCTTAAACCCCTGGCTACTTCAGACTTCTGGTAGCTGCAGTGCCTCTGATGGAACGAGTGAATTTAAACTTCTGCCTGCTTGCAGTTTTTCCTATAGCTGACCCAGCACCAAGTCTGTGAGGCGGTAGGTGCAGTAAGAATGGAGGAGATCATTTCTAAGGGATCACTTAGGGATTACGGTGCCTTTACAGCTGCCACCTAAGCTGCACGTTTAGTATCTCCTTACAGTCAAAGCAGGCTAGGAAGGTCTTTCTGTTGAACCATCTTTGCTAACCTAGCATGGTCTGCCTCATGCAAGGAGCTCTGCCAGCAGCCAGCTGTGATTCACCTCTTCAGCCTAGCTTAGGTTAGCATGTGCAGCCTTGATTTTTAAAGACCAGCCTTTGTTTCAGGGGGTGTAGCTGAATTCAACAACTTGCGAATGAGTATGGACCAACATTACTAAATACACCTTGCCCCAACAGATCCTGGATCTGAGGATGTGGCTACATGAAAAAAGTTAGGAGGGGTGGGGGTCTAGATTTACGGCATGGCAGCTGTTTGCGCAGATACTCAGGGAGGTTGCCTGAGGGGTAACAAGGGCAGTTTGAGAGGAGTAGCTGACATGCTGTAAATCTCACTCTCATTTTTTTGTTCAGCTCCACTTTGAAGTACAAGTGACATTTGAGTAATGATGAGCCCGGTACAGCAGGTGTACTCTCGTGTATACACATGGTGTACATCGGGCTACGAAACCGTGCCCAGATGATTCCTGTTAGGCGGCTGGAACTTCAGTTTGCAGACCCTCCTCGTGTTTGCACTGGTTATGAACAGAGACCTCAGAAGAACACAATGTATAAAAAAAAAAAAGTGTATAGGGAGAGCTGTTTCAAATTCATGTCAATTTTCAGCAGCCTGTAGTCAATTGGACCCAAAATACAAATAGATTCCTCTAAATGCTGAAGAGCACAGTCCTTTCATTGGATGCCAAACTGAAAGTGGGATTTTGACAATATGCAGAGCAGCTGCATTTTTATTTTAAGTATCAATTTTTTATGTTTTTTCTTTATATTCTTAATACAATACTTTATATCACTGACATTTACAGAGAAACAATTGAACTTTTGTTTTCATAACTCCGTATGTCTGTATCCATTCAGCATTCGCTTTTTGAGCGGTGCTGTAACTGTTCGTAACTATTTTCCCTTTGTTTCGTATCATTTGGTTTGACATCACTTAGAATAGAAGGTATTTTATAATTTATTGTAACAGATTTGCTTACATTGTGCAGTATCTTTACTAATAAGCACTGTATAAATGTTAGTTAGTTTATGTACAATTGTACAATAATGAATTTTTGGATGAAACTGTTCAATCAGAAAATAGAAGTAGGAAACGCTGTTTAGGTCATGCATTGTGAGTTGCTCCTTGTCGTATACCTTTTTAGTGTTATTTTTGCTTAAATGTGGGCACTGCTGCTTTATCTGGGGTCAGTGTCTCTGGCTATTGGAAAGTTTTTTCCTTGCTCTTCAATGTAATGTTGCCTATGCTTAATTTCATTCCAGCAGTCATTACTGCATACATCTGAGTCTCAGGCAGTGGGTAATTCCCTCTGGTGTCTGTACGTATATTCATGAAGGTTTTCATGTTTCTTCCTCCTTTCTGCACCCAAATCGCTTTGCCAGGCTATATTGTACATGTTTAATCCTCATAAATCCTTCCTCGTAAAATCAGTATCTCCAACCCATATTAATTTTATGTTGCACTTCTCTGAACTCTTTCCAGTAGGTTGATTTCTTTCTGGAAATGTAGCAATTAGAACTGAGTACAGGAAATAACAAATCCTGCCAAATCAGATCTGTGTAGAGAGCTACACCCATCACCTTCTATGATACAATTGATTACTGCACATTGTTTTCTCTAAGAATCCCTCACCTGAAGACAACATTTAAAAAAAAAATAAAAAAGAATTTGCTGTTCAAGTAGTGTTTAATCACCACTAATTATATGTCTCCTCTTACTTATTAATGGCCCTACTTTCTCCTAAGTCTTGATTTTATATAAGTACTTGTAGATCTTACTCCTTGTCATTAAAGTCAGCAATCCCATATTTTGTGTTGTCTCTCCCTCTTTTTTTTTTTTTTTTTTTTCTGAAAGCATTGTTTTTTCACGTTGTACACAGTTTCTTATTTTTCCTTGGGGAGCCTATAGAAGCCTGAATCACTATGATTTTATTATTCACTGTTTCACGTGTTTGGACAAGAATTTCAGCTTGCCCACGCAGTCTTGTAGTTTCAATGCTTGTATCCTCTCTGCTGAAGCTGTCTGAAGCATGAATACTGTTTGTAATCCTACTGCTAGTTTTAGCTTTATTTTGGCTCTCGAGCTTGACTACTTTACAGAACTTCACCTTAACAGTACTAAGCAAAATCAGTCTTAGTTATGTAAATTGGGAATAGCACTCATAAATTATTCCTGAAATGGTTTGTAAGAGGCCTTTTTTGGATTGAGAAGTGGATGCATGCCTGAAGTGATTTGCCTAATGTCAAAGAGCAAACGAGGTTTAGTGTAAAATTGGCTAGCTTGAATCACATTACTCTACTCACTGAGCTCCTTTCTCTTGTTTATACAATAAAACACAACACCTTAAGAGAGAATCTTTGTTAGGAAAATATTTCTTTCACCTTTGAATGATAAGATCCAAGAAATCACTGAGGATCCAATTGTCACCTGAATGCCAGCTGATCTGGGGGGGAGGTTTTTTCCTCATGAAAAAAAAAAAAAAAGTTAATTATAAAGTAGTTTTATTTGGTGCTTGTTCTACTATAAATCCTGTGATGTAGTAAAACTATTGCTTGACATATTAATTTATCCTGCAAGGCTCTTGGTTTAATTGTACGAGCTTGGTTTGTTCTGTAGGTTGGAATTGTGGGAAGAACAGGAGCTGGGAAGAGCTCTCTTATAGCAGCCCTCTTTCGGTTGGCTGAACCTGAAGGAAGAATCTGGATTGATAAGTACTTGACATCAGAGCTAGGCCTCCATGACTTAAGGAAGAAAATTTCAATTATACCTCAGGTAAGAAGCTGACTTTGCCATAAACGTTTCTTCTATAGCCCTGTAGTATTTAAAACGCTTTGCCAGGATATGTTCCACATACACCCCCGTATTCAGTAGGCAGAGAAACTTCTGCAAGGCATTATTCTGAGAGGGTGGCTGGGCACTGGAACAGGCTCCCCAGGGAAGCGATCACGGCACCAAGCCTGTCAGAGTTCAAAAAGCGTATGGACGTCACTCGGAGACACATGGTTTGATTTTTAGGTGGTTCTGTGTGGAGCCAGGAGTTGGACTGTGCGTGATCCTTTTGGATCCCTTCCAACTCAGGATATTCTATGGTTCTCTGATTCTTGCTAGAACAAGGTCTTGATTATTTTAAGATAAATGGAATCAGCTTTGGGAACTGGAAGATTTTCTTCCTAGTTTTGTTCCTTGTCTGTTCCTCTGGAGTAAGTGCAAATATATGTTAGCAGTATGCTGTCCTCTGTGACTGGGAATGAGCGAAGAAAATCTGGTGGGAATACACCAAGCTTCAGCAATCCTCTGAAAGCATCTCCAAAGTTGATCCTTTGGCAGAAACTGCCTGATGCATTGCTGAAGCTTTCTTAGTAAGGGAGTTTAAGGGGACACATTCACTTCTGTAGTCACCCCTGTACAAAGTGACTGAGGCTAGATCTTGAAAGAGGAAGTTTGCTTACTGGAAGTGAGCTAACAGCCTTTTCAGGGCTGGAGAGGAGGAGAGCAGAGGAAGGGAGAAAGGGGAGTCATTATGACCTATAAATAAAAACTTGGTGACCTTCAGAAGCTGAATGCAGGAAAGGCTGCAATGAAGGAAAAAAATAAGACAATATTGGGAATAACCTCATCTCTGATGTTGGAACAGAAGAATGAATGTTCCAAGAAATCCCATAGACCAGAAGTGTTGTCTTCTATTGTCTGCCTTTCAAATGAGACAATGAACCAGAGAAGGGTTATGTATTACCTCAAAACTTCCTGAAGGCAGAGCCTGTGCAGGTTACCATGTTTCATGAGGGCTCTGATCTCTCCTGTGATCCTCCCTCCCTCTCCAGTGGAGAGTAAAAGAAGAGGGAAGAGCTCATATGTTGGAAATGCAAAGTCATCTTTCTGGCAAATAATTCATCTCAGTTGTTCTAGCAGGTAGATAGAACAGTAGGCTGGAAAGCAGAGGAATTCATTTGCCATGTTTAGCATTAATTCTCTGTATTTTATTACAGGAGCTGTATTTAGAATCCTTTGACCACGTTTGTATCTGAGTGTTTGCTAGCCTGTTGGCAGGATGGCATTCAGAGTGTTAATATTACTTTCTTAATTTGAGAATCTGATAAAAACGGGAATGAACAGTGGTTCTAAGCCTCCCTGCTTACCTGCTTTTTTTTTTCCCTTTCCCAAGAGCAGGAGTCAGAGAAAGTAGATATGCTTTTACTAAAAAATAATAATAATAAAATAAAAGGCCAACAAACAAACAAAAAAGAACATCACTTCCCCAGCAACTGGATTGCTGCCTTATGCAGGCTGCCTTTTTGTTTCTGCATGCTGAGGTATTTGTTTATGTATGGCAGAGGTACCCAGTGGGACTAGTCACCTTTTCATATCTAAAGAGAACTTTATGTGGACTTAAGTTTTTTTTTTGTTTTGTTTTTGTTTTGTTTTGTTTTGTTTTTGTGTGTGTGTGGTCTTTTTTTTTTTTTTTTTTCTTTTTACACTTGTGCACAATGTTCTTTTCTCCTGAAAACAGATGATCATCAGTTCATTCAAGGTCTACAGCTTTATTGAAACCCTACCTGTAGCTATTGCAGGTGATTTCTACATTTGGAAGCATTCAACCCAGTTGAATAAGATAGTGCTGACACAGAAGAGCTGCTGGTCAAATTCAGTTTCTACACACTGAATAAAGCAGATGCTCAAAGTTCACTATTTAATTATATGTGGTGGTTTGTTTATTCATACATTGGCTTATCACATGGTTATAAAACCATTTCAATTCAGTAGAATATTGTGATAGGGTTTTCGTCATGGTCCCAAAGGGTTTTAATTGTCTGAAGGGTAGCAGGTAATGTTTCTTCTCCACATAGGGGAGGACTTGTTTTTACTAAAAATATGTGAAACAATGAAGTGGTGGTAGTAGGAAGAGGACGAAGGTTTGGAATTAGGTTTATACTAGACTAAACTGAGTGATAAGCATTGTCTTTGTAGTGCATTAATAACAGTGATGTCAATAATAGAAATAGTCATGTAACATCAGGCAGTTGTTTTGCAGCAAATATCTCCATAATTATGTGGGAAGTCAAAAAAAAAAAAAGCAACAACAACAAAAAGAAGAGAGAGAGATTCATTAAAATTATAACATAAGGCACGCTAAACTAACCCATTCCTAGAGTGATGAGTCAAGACTGATGTTTTCTTACATTTAAGGTTAAATACATACCTGGAGAAATAAAAATGTGCTTAGGCTTCTAATTGCTTGCTTGGATAGAGCTGTGTGAAGGCTGTGTTTGTAAATCTTTCCTATGCAAATGTTGTCTGCCTCCCTGACTGCAAGCATTTTTACAACAATTATTTACAGGTTTGTCTTATTACTTTCCTCTCATAAACTAGGCTATTTTAAATAATAATCTGTGTCAGAAATGATAATTAAAAAATATCCTTATCTACTGTTGCAGTACACGTCTGTTGTTAGGACTTTTATAATAGTTATGAACACTTTATAAATTCAGTTGCTTATTTTACCAACCTATAAAAATAGATTGAAAAGGAAAATAAACCTAACAATACCTTCAAAAAACACACCAAGTGGAGTATTAAAATAGTTATTGTTAAACAAATTACTTCCTAAGGTGTTTTTTTTTAAGAAAAATGTTCTTTAGCCTGCTAATGTTTTCATTAAATCCTTTTGTTCATTCAACAGGTTTTTAGCGACATGTTTTGCCAACTCAACAGATACTTTCAAATAATTGGTGTGCCATGTCAAGAAACACATATGTTCTTTTATACTGCTTGTGGCATGTTTTGTCTCAGTTAATCCTTTTATACCGTTCAGAATAGTTTCGATGTGAAGACAGTAAGTGAAGGCAGAAATCCTGTTCTGATTTGCTGCTGCCATTTGGGTGGAGCTGGCCATCACTAGGCTTAGGTGGGATGTCAGTCAAGACAGAAGGTAGTCTTGGAGTAAGCTGAAATTACCAAATACAACTTCAAACATTCTTTAGGAGAAAAAAAAATGCAAAAGATTTCTCCAATTTAAACGAGACTCTGATAACATTTTCTCCATTTATCATTAGTACTGGTACAGCTTTTGGGTTGTTGTTGTCTTTGCGTAGCATAAAGAGGAGTTTTGTTTTGTCAGTGCACAACTCTCTGGTCTGTCAAATCCCCTTAGTGAGTACTGACCTGATGCTTTGGGAAGGCTGGACCAAAAGCCATCTTCCCACTTCTCAAATAGTACATTTTTCAGTGTGCATTGATTTCTGCCAGTTTTTGCCAGTTTACTGTCTGTTACTGGTCTGAATGAGAACAGTGGCTGCTTCAACCACAAGTAAAGCCACATTGGTACCTGAACTGGGCGACTGTACTGATTTGACTCCCTAGTTTATTTTGAATTAGCCCAGGAATACTCCAGATCTCGATAAGCTTGGTATAATGCTGAAGCCATATAGATGAACTTATGCGTGAGTGTAAGATACACATTTACACGTGTAGATTTAAACATTGCACGGAAATGGTGAAATCTGTTTCTTTTAGGCTCTGCTGGTAAAATTGAAGGGGGTTTATGGTATGAAATTAGGAGTTAAAAAAAAAAAGGAAAATGAAAATGGCACTGGGAGCAAGTGAATTCCTCTCCTGTTTTATTTAGTGTAAACATAAATTTTCAAAACTGCCCAAACATAATTTAGGAGTGTGACCCCATTGACAGCAGCAGTTTCTGGTTCTCATTAACAATACCAGGATAGCAGTGATTGCATGTGAGTATATATATAGCTTGTGGCATCAAAACAGTGGGATGTAAATGCCCATTTGAGTACCGACATAACTGTGTGCTGTCATCTGCAAATAGACCTGCCCTGTTTGGGAAATCAGCTCCACACAGAGTGGCCAGACACTTGTCTCCCCCCCCTCTCTTTTCAGTGTGCTAAATACTCTTCTGCGTTTCATAAAAGATAGCTTGTTGTAGGATGTTTCTATGTTACTGTTGATATAGGTTAGTTCTGATTATTATTAGCTAACCTATTGTGATCTAAAACCTGTGTTTATAACAGAATGCTAATTTTGTTGGGTTTTAGGAGCCTGTTTTATTCACTGGAACTATGAGGAAAAACTTAGACCCTTTCAATGAATACACTGACGAGGATCTGTGGAATGCCTTGGAAGAGGTGACTTACTAAGTCTATATTTACAAGCCAAGTAACACCATTATGCTTGTGTGCATTGGGTTTTAGATGTTTTCATGAGGTTTGTTACGGGCATAGCTGTTGATGGAAAAGAGCAGAGCGTTGTGTGAGTGTTTGTGCATGTGTGTGTTTGTGCATGTGTGTGTAGACATGCATATTGTTATATAAGTCTTTTATGAAAAAATTATCCCTTGGGATGATGTTTTGGTTACGTTTTGATTCATATCTTAGTTTTAATGAACATTAATAGATTCTTAACAATATGCTTTTTTAGAATTCTAATAACTGACACACTGTAATCCAACTTGGCACTTAGTCATTTTGTGTCAGAATATAAAAGGCAAACCTTGCATAGTTATTGTTGTGTCATCAAACGTACAATAGCTGATTTAAAAGGGAGTTACTCATCCTACAGTATGTTGACATGTCAACAGGTGCAACTGAAGGAGGTTGTGGAAGATCTGCCTAATAAAATGGAGACACAGCTGGCAGAATCTGGGTCTAATTTTAGTGTTGGTCAGAGACAGCTGGTATGTCTTGCCAGAGCGGTTCTAAAAAAAAATCGGATCCTTATCATTGATGAAGCAACAGCAAATGTGGACCCAAGGTAAAAACAAAATGTCATGTTAAGATGAGCTGTTTTTCTTCGGTATGATCACCTGTGCTGTAGAGATGAACTTAAATACTTTGTGTTTCTTGTCGTTTGTATTGCTGTTTTATGTTTTCCACAATCCTATCATAACTGTCTATTCATATTGGGATGGCTCAGCTTCAGGCCCAGAACAGATGATATAAGCTGGATATGTGCCCAGAATATCCCTGATTTCAGTGTGGAATAGGAAGATTAATATTCCAAATGGATCTGTCCCGCAGCCATCAACAAGAACTTCCCTGGAAATGCAGATCAGTAACATCAGAACAGCCATGAAACTAAGCTGAGTTCTGTTGATTACAGGAAGAAATGTCTCTGCAAAAATAATAAATAAATAATAAAAAAAAAATCTTCCTCTCTCTTCCACCCCCCAAAAAAAGGCAAAATTAGAAGGGTAACAAGCGGTTGTAGGCAAAACCAGTATGGTTGTGAGGTGCTGTCCCTTCAGATGGCTCAGATACCCATGTAGATAAAGTAAGGGGGAAAAGGTAAGCAATTCTAAAGACCACAGCAATTGCAAAACAGATTTGGAGGTGTTTAAAGCTAGAGGAGGAGCTCGTTTATCACTCATTATTTTGTCTTGTATAACTCAGACCAGCAGAACTTTCCTGAATTCGTTCTTGTTTGAACTCGAGTGTACTTCTAGAAGAACATCCAACCTCAATAGAAAAAATTTTCAATGACAACCCTTGTTAAATTGTTCCAATAGCGAAGTACCCCCACTGTTAATTTTTGAAACATTTGAAACGCTGGTGGAAATATTTTGGAAACAATACTGCAAACGTACTGCATCAATTAGCCTGAGCTGAATATATAGTTCCAACAAACTATGGCTTGAGGGAAAACTCAAAGTCCAAAGAGGACAATAACACAGCAAGTCTCTCAAACAGATGCATTAAGGATTTTGTATGTCATCTGGGCGTGACTCATTTTTATAACATCTTCTTGGGGGAGAAGTGGTGCCACTAGGGTAGCTTTGCAGTTCAGCTCACAGTGTATTTCTGAAACCTTTGGAGCAGTGTTTTCCCTTCCCAGAGGTTCCTTTTTTTTTTTTTTTTCTTTTTTGACTATTAGTATATTTTTGTGTAAGCACTGATAGATTAGTGTGATTAATCTGTGATTAATCATAGCTGTGGAAATTTAATACCATCTTACTCATCCTCCCTATTTTGGCATCTAACGTGTGTGTTCTCAACTTGCACTATCCATTTAATTGATCTTGATTAATGTGCGCTGCAATATATATTATAATAAGGTAAATGTTTGTTTGTATCAACTCTAGGCATAACAATAAAAATAATAACTTGGAACTTCTCCTTTGAATTCAGTTTGCATTACAGTCATTATTACCTTTTCCTTAATGTGTTGCTAAAACTAGAGCAAAGTATTTTTCAGCTGTGCAATCTGATAGGACGTTCATCAGGAAATGCTGATGTGTGTTGCTTAACTGAGCAGTTAGGGAGGCATTTTTGGCATGTAAAGAAAACCTCCTCCTCTTCTGATGCACAACCCCCATACCTGGCACCCTTGTCTCTAGCCTGGCGGCAAGCACACATCGTATCAAGCACCTGGGATAGGAAACCATGGGGAGCTGCCGCCGGCTCTGGAGATTATTATTCCTTTTTCTGTTGTTCTGGCTCTTGATCTCTTTACCTCAACCGCTGCTGCAACCATGTCCCTCCTTCAATTCAACCTGGAAGCAAATGTGAGAAGCCAGGGTTTGAGGGTGGGAGGAGGAGAGGGATGGGTGAGATGCCATGAGGCAGTGGATATGACATTTCCCTGGGCTGAGGGACTCTTCACCATGGTTCTCCCTCTTGGCTAGGCCATTCTTGTTTGCTGTTGAGTGAAGCCGAGCAAATGAATAAAGGGAAGGAATTTGGAGTGTATCTTTCTCCCTCCTGTCTATGTCTTCCAGCTCCCATAAGTACCCCTATTACCTCCTCATAGCGACTGGCTGCTCTGCATGCTGCAGGGGTGTCGGTGCTGTTCACAGGGAGAGGAGGAGCCTGCCATAAAGAAGGTTCTCCTAAGTCAGACTGCTCGCATGTTGTATGCGATGACTGACAGGCATTTAATTTGATGTTATCTTTTTGGTCCTGAAGCCAGAATTCTTATCCCTAAGAATGGAATAATTTTATAGCAGTTAAGTGATTCGGGAAAGTTGTGTGAAAGCTGGAGGAGAAGAGCTGAAAAGTCTTTCTGCAGTCTCTTTGTTGATATATTGAAACAAAATCCCTAGTAACTGAGGCTTTTTCTTTCTTTTCTTCATTTTTTTTTTCTTTAATACTAAGGTCAGTGCTCTCTGAGTACACTAGTATTTATTAACTTGTATTTTTACTACTTGCAGAGGACACAACCTTTTAGGGCCAGACCACCATCACATTTTTACACTGGTTGTTTATTGACTGTGGTTAAAAGCAGTCTCTGCACATGGTTCAGTTCATTAGTCGGTTTAACCTTGTAAGCTTTAACTTTCTGTTGCATCTAATTGGTATCTGCACTCGTTTCTCTTTCGGAGCAGTTATCATCAAGTGTTGCTTTCTCCGAGGCCGCTCAGGAATAGCGCAGTGAGAGATATGCTTCCAGGACAATCCCAGGAGGACACTAAGCTGGAGATAACGACTTACCCAGTGTTTCTTTCAAGCAGCTCAGTTGCTTCACACTCAGACTGTGTTTATTCTTGCTCTTCAGCCAGTTTTCTTCTTACACAGTCAACTAATTCAGGATATACCAGATCTTGGCTTGCTGTGAAACCTGCTCTTAGATCCCCAATCCGTGGTGCCAGCGGGACAGCCACGCCACCATTTTGTGCTTTCTTATTGTATTGTTCTTTGTAATGGGGAGTATCGTGGTTCCTATTTTCATATTATCAGATTCGGGTTGAGCTTTTGTCATCCAGCAGCCCTGGTTTGGTATTCAGGTTGTATCTTTGGTTTATAATGTGCCTGAAAGTTTGATCCACTGAAGGGGACGATGGAATCCCTTGGCACTTGCTTGGCCGCTTTATCAGCATGGGTTGGGAGCCCAAAGGCGCGTACAATCTGTGGCCCTCAAAAAAGGACAGAAATTCTGCTTCCTTTGGCACTTTTCAGGAGGGTGGACAGCTCTAACTGGCACATAATATAGTCTCTGCACCCGTCAGTGCTTAATTCTACATGCAGTCCCATTTCATAGTGAGTCTGAGATTTTCACGCCTTTCCTGCCTTTTCTCCAAGGTTCTCTGGAGGTCACTGACAGTGCTTCTGCCTAAAAACTATACTTTAAGATCTACCACTAACCTTAGAGAGGGTCTGGTCTGGGTCTGCCAGTGGAGAGACCTACGTGAGATTTCATACTGTGGTATTTGAGGATTGAGTCTTTCTGTGATTATAGTCTCATTTGAGAACATTTGTCACATCCACAATACGACCAGAGGGATAAGTTTATGTTCAAGAAATATTTGTTTAAGACAATAGGTTGATAGTATCTATAAAAGAATGAGAAATGTTTTCTATTGTAAATGCAGGGAGGGATGGTGCTGTAAGGAATGCATGTGTTAAAGGCAGGTATAATAAATGAATACAGGGAACAGAGATGTTCAAGGATTATGCATTCTCCTGAGATAACAGTGGGAATAACCTGAGAGTTGAAAATTGTTTTGAGCTCTTTTAAAAGTTATTTTCAAAATTCCTGAGCAAGCTACAATTCTCTGTGCTCCTCAGTAGCTCTGCAGGAAACCTCACCTTGAGCTTGACTATGGGGAAAGAAAAAGGTTTTCTTTACATTATTCCAGGTCGTATTGAAGCTTTTGTTTCCATTTTTCTATTCAGTGTAGACTATCTCTAACCATTGCAGAGAATGCATCCTGCTGTCTCTCTAAGCCTCTTCCCTACTGAGTGTTATCATGTGTGGCCCTGATTTGCTCAGTCGAAATAAAGAGTAGCCAGGTCATTGAGGTAGCGCTGAGAAGACAGCAAAAAATATATGTGTGCGTTAACAATGGGGTGAAAGCACCGTATTGCTGTGATCTGAACCATGCACACGCTAGGGGAGTGTTAAGGATGCACGGCTTCCTTCCCTTAAGGACACGGTTAACACACGGGGCCAAAGAAACCTGTCCTGACTTCTCCTCCTGTCCCTTTCCCTGATTGCACAGCGGCCTTGGTTCAGAAGCAGGAGTTGTGAAACATGTTCTCTGGTTGCAGAATCACACGGGATGGTTGAGGCTGGAAGGCCCCTCTGGAGGCCAGCTGGTCCAACCCCAGCTCAAGCAGGGCCACTTCGAGCAGGTTGCCCAGGACCGCATCCAGGTGGCTTTTGACGATCTCCAAGGAGGGAGGTTCTCCTGCCTCTCTGAGTGACCTGCTCAGTGCTCAGTCACCTGCACAGTTGAACAAACAAGTGTTTCCTGATCTGATGGAGCCTCCTGTGCTACAGTTTGTGCCCCTTGCCTCTTGTCCTGTCAGAGGGCGCCCTGAAAAGAGCCTGGCTCCGTCTTATTTGCACACTCCCTTCAGGTATATGCAGATACTGATAGGATCCTGCCCTGAGCCTTCTCTTCTCCAGGCTAAACAGTCCCGTCTCTCTCAGCCAGAGGAGAGATGCTCCAGTCCTTCAATCATCTTTGTGCTCCTTTGCTGACCTGTTAGCAGCATGTCCATGTCTCTCTTGTGCGGGGGAACCCAGAACTTGACTCAGTACTGCAGGTGAGGCCTCACCAGCACTGAACAGAGGAGAGAGAAAGATTTTCCTAAGTCTTTCCTGTCTCTTCTCTTACGAAATAGGAGCATAAAGACCAGGCTATCTCAGACAGAGGCCAGGAGCCTGGTCCTCTCGTTTCCTTAGTGAGTGTTCTTACTAGTAAGCTGGTAGCAGGAGATAGAGAAGATGGGCAAAGGAGCCTGCTAGATTCCAAACCTGTCCTAGGCTGCACTAGGAATTTAGGCAAAGACTGAATGAATTCCTGTCTGAAGAATCATCTCCAGCTCATGACAGAGTTAAAATGTTTCTATCCCCAGTAAGCTTTCACGGGAGCTCTTACTTAACTGTTTGTCTTCCTTCTCTCTGATGATTTATCCTGTCATCTGCAGTGATCTGTCTTTTCCTCTGTCATGCCGATTGCTTAAGCAGTTTGTAACAGAAGTTCTGATCCGTCCTCAGAAGCACAAAGTTGTGCTTTCTGCTGTGGAAACTTAGAGGTTACTCCCGTTTCTCCAAGTCATCCTGTTCTTCCAAAGTTACATTTGCCCCTTTTTATTGTTAGTGCCTCCTGACATAGTGGCAAGAGAACAATTCTTGTTGCTTAACTAACGAGGCAATGTCAAATATTTGTCATGTCCAGACAGATTCACTGTAGAGTACTATTTCTATCTAAAAAGTCATAATTTGTCACAGGAAGACACGCTTTGCTTGCATCTTTGTTCTATTGTATTTGATTTTCTGGTTGCTTTTAACAGTTTGAGGCTTTGCAAGCAGCAGGTTGAAGCTAACATGGCTCCCCGAACATATCAGTTCATGCAAATATATCTCCTTTGTCTTGTTTTAATTCTATGTACAGCATTTATTATTCTCCAGTCATTATATAAAATTACAATATATTGTTCCAGTAGAAATCTTGGAAATGAGACCCGTGCCTTCATACACCTCAGTACTAAGCTGCAGCTTCCCTGGTCCCACTAACTCCAGTATATTTTGAGCTGTTTGTGTCTTCCTTTTATCTTGGAAAAATAATTTTAACTTCTCTATCTGCATTCCCACACTGCCTTTTCCCTCGCTGTTGCCACTCATCATTTTTTTGACGGCTGGTGCACAATATTTGCATAGTCACCTGGCATGTCTTTGTGCCCAGGTTGGGAACTAAGGCTTCCTCTGCACTGTGGGCTGTCAGGTGCCTGTAGAGGGCATTCATCACCTGATGGCTGCCTAATTCAGGTGCTCTAATTCACCTTCCAGCCATTCCTTTCCTCTTTTCATTGATTCTAAAGTGGACTAAGTAGATTTTCAAATTTAAGCCTTACCGTAGTGCTTTAAGTTAGGTGGTGTCAATGCTTCTCCTGTACGTTTAGCTTCTTAAACAATCTCCAGTTTTATCATTGCTGGTCTTTTGCCTTAATACTTGTTTATACAACTAAGGAAAGACATTAAAATATTAAAATCTTTCAGTACAATTATATTTCCTTGTCAGCGTTCTCAGCTTAACTTGTGACATTTTCACATTAACACTGTGATTCAGTGTCTGTGCTCTAGCTTAATTTTCATTCTTTACAAGCCTAATGTTTCCACCTGATACCCTTCCTTAGGTGGCTAATTCATATAGTAGGGTAAGACTATATGAAACTTGAAAGCTTTTATCCCTTTCCTTGGATTCTGTGGGAGTTATTACTTTGCATTTATGGAGTGTGCCATTCTGTATTCAAGTTCTTGAGCTACTCCAGTTCTAGTTTCATGTACCAACCAGCTCTGCAATTTAATCCCCTTTTGCAGTTGAAATCAAGAACCTTGGTTATGGGCTGTCTCGTGTTCAATTCGTTTGCCATGAAGGATATTTACTTCCACCATCTTTTCTTCATTGCTTGCACAATCTAAACCTTAAAAGAAAATGACAGTTGAATTTTGGTGCAGAAATCTGTAGGAACATCTAACCCTGCTAATAGGAATGTTGCTCCATCTGTAATCAAAGCCTGGGAATTTAGTCTCTTGAAGTGAAACCTATTGCTCTGCTCCCAGGAAGAAGTTCTTTCCTCCTTAACCATTAGTGGATAGATTTTGGAGCCGTGCTTCATGATAAGCCTCCAAATCGTGTAATGTAACAAGGGGAAGAAGCACTACCATGACTTCATGAGAACATTTCCTGATATACAGTTCTGTTTGATGAAGTCATAAAACTTGCCTGTCAGTCAGTTATCCATGCAAGCATCTTACTTTTGTCTGCACTACTCTTTCCGTGTTTCAGAACAGATGAGTTCATTCAAAAGACGATCCGTGAAAAGTTTGCTCAGTGCACGGTGCTGACCATTGCACACCGCTTGAACACCATTATCGACAGCGACCGGATTATGGTAAGAGTTAACTGCTTAAACGCTTCTTTTTTCTTTTACTGAAAATGAGTAATTGTATTTATTCAGCTAACTTTTGATCCAGAAATGGGCAGAAGTTTGTTGTGTTTTAGACTTATCCTACTTACTGTGATTGGCAAATCATAAAACTGTAGAAGTAATGACCTGAAAAGACTGCTTACATTTTCTGGCTCTGTGGTTTCCAACCTGCGAGGCATAAACACATTGTAGGTAAGGTGCACCACCAGACTTGAGCAAATAAGCTCTGCCAGTAGTAGTGAAGACACACCCAAGTGGCTCTGGATGGAGTCAGCTGGATTCAGTCAGGTTTATTAATTCAGTCTCGGTGGGCTGAGGGAGGCAGTGACAATAGTTAGTGGTGTGGGATGTGTGAGAAGGAAGTGGTAGAGGTTCTGGGGCAGGAGACGTGGTGGTAAGGAGGCAGCAGCTGCCCTGGGGCAAGGGTGGTGGTGGAAGAAGTGGAACTAGACTGGTGAGGTAATGAACATGGCCAGCTTTCTAAAGCAAGGTTCAAACAGAAAAGATGAAGCAGTACCAATCCAGCAGCCTCTGCCATCTTTGTTCCCAACAGAGCAGTGATACACTGTGCCACTGTGAAATACTCTCTCTGCCATCATGCCTGCCCCATAATGTATTGTGCACACATAGAAAATAAAAAATCCTTGCTGATTATTTTCATATAGGCAATGGTCTTTCATAGGCTCTCAGGAATCAGGCAGGTTTGTGTCCTTGAAATGTTGTGCAGTCTGCATTTTTGCAATTTTCTATGGTAGGAACAGGAGCCCATTGGAAATGTTTTCCTCACAGTCAGTTAATGAAGTGACTGACATAGTGGGCAAAGCATGTTCATGAGTGCAACTCAAATTTAGTTGTGCTTCAAGCAGACATTACCCTTATCCTCTCAATGCTAACCCTAAAATATTTATGAAGCTTTTGTTATGTTAAAATGAAGCTTGTTAATTCTTTCAGTACTGTTTTTTGTTGTTGCTGTTGTTTTTTTAATTGGATGCCCAAAACATCTTAAAATCTGTGATTGAGGTACAATGGTTGCCCAAAGTATGCAAAATGAAACAGTTGGATCTGCTGAGGTGAGTGGCGTTCTGAAGAATAGAATAGAGCAGATCATGAACCGAGTGATCGTAGTTTACGTACAAAGAGAGAAACCAGCAGAACTGCCATAATAAGTTGTATAATTGCAAGCATTTAAGGTATAATAAATAAATATTTTCTTCACTGGTGAATACCTCCCCACAAGTCTAATGGGTATGTTGGTGTTCTCTACAACTAAAGTGAACAAAAGACTTGTGAGGAAACAACTGTGACCTAATTAATGGCTGTGTGTGTTTGTTAGCTGTCCAAAGGGATTTCTGTGGGTTTTGGTTCATTAACTACAATTAACATGTTATGCACAGAGTACTCTTTCCATGAAGATGTTTTCTTAGTATTACCTTTAAAATCATGCAGTTCAGATGAAAACTGGATGTTCTTGTGTACTGTTTTTGCTAAAATCATTTGAATATGACATGAAATTTGGAAATCACTCTTCTCAAACTGTTCAGTATTATTGCCAATGGTGTAACTACTCTGTTGTACTTTTAGAGACAGTGTCTTATTTTTAACCTTATGTTTTTTCAGTTTAGCCACTATTAAGATTCCTACTTTCTTAAAAGTCCATTTATGTTCATACATTGTCTAATACAGTCTTTATGGAATGGCTTTGATCTCTTTAAAGTCCATTAAAGAAGAGATTTCATGAAAGTATACCTTAAGAGTCCACAGCCATTAGTAACTTAAATATTTTTCATCTTTTTACATTGCTTTATTTTGATCTTCTTACAGATTTCTGTAATTTTAGGGTGAGGGGAGAGTGAGAAGCATTAGGCAGAAAAAAGAAGGAAACTGGCATGTTGACCCATTAACAAGCTGGTTTTCTCGACATCCTTATTCAGAGGTACTGATTCTGCTTCCAAACAAATCAGAAATATTACAGCATGTTTAGAATGATCAGAGTTGTGGCAGGTGTGCTTTTGTTACGCTTTTTAATTACTTGGTTTACTCAGGCGTGTAACTCCTAGTGGAAATAAACAGAATTTTGGAAGAGTAAGAAAAGTGTGTGTTAAAAATACAAAGAACAAGAATATTCCTCTAGAGAACAAACAATTAATGAGTGCTATTAACAACAAAACAGTATTCATGGAAAAATAATCATTTACTTAAATATCAGGAAAATTCAGAAGACTCGGCTAAAAAAGCTGCGTATTTTAAAATTTGGTCTCTCGAAATTACAATGTGTTTTAGTAATTCACGAAATTAACTTTGTGCAGTAAAAATGCACAAACTGCAGTGCATTGTTCTTCCACTATCATGTATTATTATTAAAACTTTTGGGTTTGTTTCTTCTTTAACTGAGACTTCTAGATGTAATAATGCCTTCATTTGTGAGCCATCCCAAATCTCTGATATTGGCTGTCCTGGTAAGTTGGATAGAAAATGAGTGAAGAACAACAAAAATGGAACCTCATAGTTGGAATATTAACATATTAATATTGTCTTTTGACAAACAATGAATGAACTTACTTGTCATATAAACCTATTCAGCTTTCTTGACTTGGTCACAAGTCCAAGCCCATTCCTGAACACGTATACGTAACCTGGGCACAAACTAGGATTTCCCTCCCTCCCCACTGAATCAGTAAGATTTGGAATGGACCGCAGGAGGTCTCTAGTACAATTTCAGATCAGGTTGCTCAGGGCTCTATCCAGTTGGGTCTTGAAAACCTCAGAAGGTGGAGATTCCACAGGCTGTCTGGGCAATCTGCCCCAATGCTTGATTATCTGCCATGAAATCTTTTTTTCCTTATATCCAGTTGAACCCTCCCCTCAGTTTATGGCAAATGTTTCTTGTTTCCCCACTGTACATCTCACTAAAGAGCCTGGCTCTTTCTTCTGAGTGGCTTTGTTGTAGGTATGGGAAGATTTCTGTTCACTCCCCTGAAGTCATCTGTTCTCAGGGATGAACAAACTGTCTCTGTCAGCCTCTTCTCACAGGGCAGGTGCGACAGTGCCCTGACCACCCTGGTGACCCTGTTTCAAACTCACACCAATTTGCCTTCATCTTTCTTGTTTTAGGGGAAAGAGGGTGTGAATACGCTGTTGATACCCATGGCACACCGGTTGACTTTTGTTCAGCCTACATCTCTCAGGACCCCAGCTCCTTTTCATCTGAGCTGTTGCCCAGGCACTTACTGGTATTGCTAAGAGGGGGTTAGTCCATTCCAGATTCAGGTCTTTGAATGTCCTTTTCAGGACATTCATCTGAACTGTTTCAGTGTCCTGAAGTTCCTGGTGACCTATTCTTTCAGCCTGTCTACATCTGGATCCCCTTGGTTGTCGTCCCTGCCTTAAGCATATTGACTGCAGTCCTCAGTTTGACATTGTCCACATGCTTTTGATGTGATTTGATTTAATTGCTGGTTAAAGCAGAACTTTCCAAAAAGAAAACGTTCATCGTTAGGGTTGATTTAAACCTTAAAAAAAAAAAAAAAGAGAGAGAGAACAGAAAATAATTTTTCGAAAGTCATGAGAAAATGTCAAGTTGGATGAGTATGGAAATAGGAACTGAACGTGAACTGTTGCATGTCTGCTCACACCCATTGTAATAACCGGTTCTATTTTAGAAGAGAAGAAAGCCTACTGGAATAGGAAAAAAAAGGAAGAACAGAATACGTTTTATACAACTGTAGACAAATCTGGCCTCGGGAGTTGTTTTAATTCTCGTTTGTTCCATTCCCAAAACCATACCTCTGGTTTCATAATCCAGGTCACGCCTTAAGAGTATTTCCATTATATCTGTCTCAGTGATAAATACATTTTATCAGAACTTCAAACGCATAAAATCATTGAGGGAAGAGCTGTATTGTGTAATGTGATACTCTCTAACCCAATCACCTCAATGAGTAATACTACATTGCACTTGCATGGGACCTTTCATCTGGAAATTGTAACGCTCTTTACAAACATTAATTAATTAAACTTCAAACACCTGGGTGAGATAGGGAAGTATCCATACAATCTTTGGAACCAAAGTTGGAAAGACTTGTTAAGTCAGGCCATCAAATAATGCTACCATAAAATTATAATCCAGTGGTTTTCGAACTTCTTTTTTTTTTTTTCTTTTTCTCTCCCGTGCTCCTCATAGGACATTTTCTCACTCTTTTTTCCTCATTTGTTTGAGAACCCAAGTTGTTTCTCCTCCCATCAGGTGCTTGCAGCATCCCATTGTAGCCCTTTGGCACAGGCAGACACCCTTCTCCCTGGCAGAGGAGAAGCACCACAGTTGCCTCTCGTTACGAAGGCAAATCCTGGCAAAAGTTCAGTTCAGGCTTGCTCCACTAGCCCCTCATTCCACGTGGCTTCCCCACCACCACAACAGCTGCTTCCTTGTCCTTTCCTCACCTTAGAGGGCGAGGGCCTTTTACCTAAATTGCATCTGCAGCTCAGTGAACCCAGCCAGGAGTAGCCTGGGGCAGCTGGGAGGCACCACTCCCAAGACTTCCAGTGGGATCTCGTAAAATCCCCATCATCCATTCCTCCCCCTCTTCTCTGCTTCCTTCTTCAGGTTGAGAAATACTTTTTAGAAACTGTATTTTTAGAGATGGGGGGGAAAGTTGAGGCATACAGGAATTGAGGCTCACTCGGGGCCATACTGAATGCATCTGCCAAGAGTCTCATGTGGTTGTTTGCCCTATATACCATCCTGTGGCCTTTCTATAGGAAAGTCTCAAAGTAGCCAGAACTTGTGCATTTCCCAATGACAAGGATGTTTTCTCCACAGAGATTTTTCATATCAGTGTAATGCTTCTTTGAAATGGAAACTCTTTATGCAAGCAGAACTTGATCTAGTAATTAAAAACTCATTCAAATTGGAAGTTTTTGAGGAAGAGAACCATGGGAAGAGATTTGATTTATTTATGGGAAAACCTGTTGTGGTTGCATACTGAAGTGACTAATATTCAGGATAACAGTACAATGTGCTTCACAGCCAGGCTTGAGTTCTTTTTTTTTTTTTTTTTGGTCGATGGAAATTTACTTCCCACATCTCCCTGGTACACCTCCCTCATTCAGGTGTTCCCATTTTTCTGACGTTACATTGCATTTACCATGGTGGAACATCTGAGCCTCATAAATCAGGCACTGTGGATAAAACATACACTGTGGACATCTAACTGCAGCAGGGCACATCAGTCCATTGAAATCACACACAAACACCTTGAAAGGAAAGGGGAAACTGCAGGGACATCTGGGCAGTTTGCAGAGTGACAGGGGAGTCACCCACAGCTAGACACAACTCTGTGCAGCCGACAAGAGAGAATAAGCTTGGGGGAGCCTGAATCTACAGCCCAGGTAGAAGCAGAGCTCTTGAAGGAGGGCAAGAGCCCCAGCCACCCTACTGACAACCTTCATGTGAACTTTTCTCCAGTGGCCCATCTTCAGATGGGCATGTGGAGAATGTAGAAAGGTGCTGGTGTTAGACTAAAATTGATATTACTGAGTGAAAGCTATAAATGCCGTGCTCTGTTGGCTCTTCTCTTGGTGGCTTTTTTGCTGCTTGTTTAAATATCAACACTGGAAAATGGATATGCTTTACAGCAAATCTTTGACATTATCTTAAGGGGATTATGTAAGTTACAAGATACAGAAATTTGTAGTCCCAGCTGTAGAGCAGTTCTTTGTGAAAATTTTGTGTTATGATTAATGTTGATGTTCTCATCCTAAGTATGTGTATGTAGGGTTTCCGTCGGCAGAGAGCTGACTGCTGTCACATACAGACCCTCAAATGGATAAAATGTCTAAGGCGAGCCAATGGACAAGACCACAGGTATTCCTGGAGCCTCAGATGGTTAAACATGACACTTTCTGAAAAGCAGGAAAAATTAGAGGTAGATTCAGAGCTGTTGTTCAGTCCCTCAGAATTCTGGAGTAGGAGATCTGGAAGTGTATTAAATTGATAGATTTTTTGTGCCCAGAAGCTGAAAGGGGTTTTGACCTTATATGAGCCCAGTATCCTGAGTCTGCTAAAATATTAGTGGATATTATTTTTGTGCTATTGAAGTCTGTTCTGTTAAAGGAATACACGGAAGCTTCATGGATTACAGTATCTTGAATGGAACAAAAATTTTCAAAACTAGGAATCAAATCTCTGAAGATACTTAGGTACCAAATTCTTCACTGAAACCATAAAGTGCCTGTGGGTCTGAATCCAGGAACCCACAGTAAAGTCGCTACATTCACATTTGTGCACCTGTCCTCATTATTCAAAGGGAACAAACACTAACAAAACTCCTTTTCGGACTGAGTCTCTGTCTTGAGAGGCTCAAATACAGACTAAGGAATATTAGAACTAAATGTTTGTGCTTTTTTATTATTATTCAACCTAAGAAAAATCCCAGCTGTGGTGCGGGACCAAAGTCTTCTGAGTTAAGGGATATGTGACAATAAGAATATGAAGGATAGTCATGGAAGGGGACTGGTGTGGAGCAGAAGATTGGAGTTAATGATGCTAGCTGAGATGCTTTGCACAGGGATAGGGAAAGAATACTTGGTCAAGGATAAATGAATATCAGTATCCTACAAAACAGTGTTTGTATCTATGTATTCTGTAAGGTGACAGATAAATTGGATGTCCGGGTTTTCAAAAAGAGCAAATGTGGTAATTTAGGAAAGGTCTCACCACTTCACTGTGAGGGGTGATGAAATATTTTAGGGACTCTTCTGAGAGAAGTTCCAGTGGACCCTGGATGTGAGTAATATCAACGTATTAGCTATTGACTGTGTTGACCCATCTGTACACCTGGTGGAGAGCAAAGGCTGTGGGAACCTTTGGTTTCTCCTTTCATTTGGTAACTCAAGACTTGCAGAGTTTCTGGAAGAGCTGAGCAATAGCAAGTGATTTTTCAGAAATAATCAGTTTTGGTTTTAATCTGAACAGAGCCCATTCCCACAGTTCCCAGATCCTCTGAAACTGGGTTGATATTTAGCAAACCAGAAGGGAGAAAACAGATCCATCCATGTTCTTGCTTGGAATTGAATAATTCAGTTCAGCAAATATCAACAGTGAACGCCTTATTTTCGAACCTGAGTAATTTATGCATCTTTACCATTAAAAGAGGATCTCATCTTGATGTTCAGTCCAAGTTTGCATATGATACTTAGTTATGAGCCATGTATGAGCAAGTGTTGTCAACTGAAATAAAGTACATCTACGATAGCTGTAAATATCACACCTGGCCCAGCTGTCTCTAAAACAAGTCAACATCCCAATGGTCTTGAGAAGGTACTAACATTGTTGATTCTCTTTGACAGTTTGAAGCCACACCTCTCCAAAATGTTGTCATCTTTAAGACAGTTCTTACAAGCTGCTCCCAGTTTCAAGAGGGCTGCCCAACAAGATTCTTCTTTTGCCTAAATAAAACAACTAATTACCGAGGCAGTACTTCAGCTGGGAGCATTCAAATGAAGAGCTGGATTTGAATTACTGCAGGAAGTGAAGCCAATGTTTGATGAACCTTGATCTCTCATTCTGTCAGGCATTTGCCTGTGAATGTATTTCCATCAGTATAAAGACAGGACAGTCAGATCATCTTTCTTTAAACACAGTGGTAAGGAATGCAGAGCGTACTAGAAATGCTAACACATCTTTAGAGGATGTTGTTTTGCTCTCTCAGAAATACTGTATTGTTGTTTAGAAGCAAATTAGCTCTGGACATGGTAGTGGCTGATGCTTTGAGCAGAGCCTTTCTGATAAGGTAAAAATGTGCATGGCTGCTGAGCCACAAGTTCATTGTCATCAGAAGCTGATAAACCCAGGAGAGATGCCCAGTCATCTGCACCAATATTCCTCAGCCTTTTGAAAACTACAATATCTTTGTTATGTATCTGACTTCCTTTGACCCTCAAAAGCTTTATTAGAGAGTGGGTTTTCTTAAGCAGGAGTATATCTTCTATCACTTCATGGCCATGTTTGAGCCGTTCTGCAATCCAGGTTGAGAAATGTGGCTTTATGGTGTTGGAAGCAGTCATTAGCGATTGACCAAGGAGGAGTTTTGTCAGCATGTAGAGCTGTTGGTAAGAAGTGGCATGAGGTCTCTTCGCCCTCTCTAAGGGAAAGGTTGAACTCGCACTGGTGTATCAGATGTTTTGAGGTGACTGAACAGCACAGAAAATATTTGCAGTGACTGGTTAACAGGTTTCTTTCCTCCAACAAGATACAGAAGGACTTAATATCAAATGATTATCAGCAGAATAAGGCTCATTACTACATACATAATTGGTATTTTTTCCCCGCAACATTCCAGTCAGCTTACAGTGGTGTGCAATCTGATGAAGAAAAACAGAAGGGTAGATTTTACGCCTCTGTGAGAAAAGTAAAGATAACTCGTACGTAGAACAATTTACCAGCCAGTGTTACATGCTAAATCTTCTGAAAGTGATAGCTGAAAAATAATTTCAGTTTGAAGTAATACACTGCTTCTGGTTGCAGAACAAGATGTCTGAAATTGCCTTTTCTGTGAGGCAGGGGCACATGTCAAATCTCAGAGACCAGGGGCAGACGATGTTGTTACTGCAAAGTGAAACTCTGCTGAGGTGAAATATTTGGAAAGGCTGAAAAAGAATAATTCATATTATAAAGAGGTAAACACCTAAGTGTGCTCTGCTTTGTTCAGAGGCAAAAAAAAAAAAAAAAAGTTGTTCAGAGGAAAAAAAAAGTATACAACTGACACGATGTGTGAAACATACATTACTTGACATAAATTTTTTCTTGATGTACTTGTAGAGTAACTTGTAACTTTCCTGAAGGATCTCGGGGAATGCTTAGATTTAAAGCTGAAAAGAAAAAAAAAGAAAGCCAAAGCCCCACCAGTAAAAAAAATCAGAAAAAAATATATATATATTTTAGAAAATAGAAACATAGAAGAAATAATAATAATTAGAAAAAAATTAAATGTTTCTGGAGTTATATTTTCAGCTTTTTCAATGTTCTTCGATGTTCACAAACCTGTTCAGATAGGTTGATATTTACAAATGACTCTTCAGAGAAGTATGTACATGTTTCTGATCTGTTTTGACAAACCCTTATGAGACGGAACATGCTTGCATCTAACTTAATGCCAACTGGGGCACGGGCTGTTGACTCTTTCCCACAAAGCTGTGTATTGTCTTGGGTAAATATATTTCTTTTAATATGATGTAACCAGAAGCATCTCCTGAATACTCTTCTCTTCCCAGGAGGAAGAGGGTCTTATTGAAGATCATCTTGATGTATGCTCTCTGAGGAAAACATTGTTCAAAGTTGTACTCCTAGCAGAGTTTTGAACTTTAATAATAATTTTGTTGTTTGGTGATGCCTTCTCCAACTCTAAATTAAATCAGATGTATTCCCTAGGAGATAATTTGCTTGAATTATTTTCCTTTTGAATAGGAAATAAAAACATTTATGATCAACTCTTAAATGTCTCATTTTCCCTCTGGCTTTATGGTGAAGATGAACGTGAATAGGAATACTAGTCATTCCTCAATAATAATTGAAATAAATTCCCATGCCCCCCTCCTCTTTGGCTGAACACTTCCAACCTTGGACTTTTTTTTTCTCAGAGTGTTTTATAACTATTGTTCTCTTGGTTTGTCTGCTTTTGTTGCTGAAAGTTAGAAAATGCAGGATTTAAAACTTTCTTTCTTGTGTCTATGGATAGCCATAAGTACATGCTGCTTGGTACAGCACTTTTAAGGGCGCATGCTCTTTTTGTGCCTAATGAAGCACTTTTTACCTATATTAATCTACGCAGATTTTAAATTCCCTTACAAAATGAATGCTTGCTTTTCAAAACCCTGTGCAACATAAGAGTGTAAGTTAGCTGCAGGACTCATCAGTCAGAAAAGGTACTGTCCTCATTCTGCTGCTTAGGTCTGTGCAGAAATCTGGACTAGCTTTATGAAGTTTTGTCCTCCTTCATTGTCTTGTTCCTCTCTTTTTGTTGTGAAATGGATCTCAGATTTCGTTTTCACCGTTTTATGTGTGTGTTTTTTTTTTTTTTCTCTGTTGTGCACACACATGTACACTATTGAATGATAAACAAATGCCAGCATGAAAACAGTCACAGAAGTGTATTGGGCATCTACACTGATCTGGCCAAGAGAGGAATTCTACATACAAGTAAAGCTCACTTAAAATAGTATTTAAGCCAAATATTTATGTGCAATGCCTAGGAGATATGTTGTTGGCCTGTATTTGCTTTAACTTTACTTCACTGTTCTTTAATAGCTCAATTACTAAGCCATCTTTCCTCTACCTGCACAGAATTTGTTCAGAGAGGTCATGGTTAATACTTCAAACTCTGAGGTAGCTTAATGGCAATACTGCAAAGTTTGATTTTTGAGGGGTGGACCCAGGCCGAGTGAAGGTAGATAAACAGGCAGGATAGAGAGGAGGCAAAAAACAGGCAACTATTTTGTAGCTGCCAGATCCTATACAAATTTAGTTCAGCAACATTTTTGTGGCATAAGCAAATAGTCCTTCTATGCTAGCTAGATCTATCATAAACAACACATTTAAATGGCTAATACTCTCCTTTCATGTTTGTTTTTACAGGTCAGTCAAATTCAAATAGCTTCTTTTCTGGTTCTCTGCCCCTTCCCTGCCATGTTTTCAGTGCCTCTGTGTTATTCTGTGCCTCCATGTCAAACAAAGTGCTGGTGAAAACTGTCCTGCCTTCTGCAGATCTCACAGCTGTGATGCGTAGTCACTGCCCCAGTCTTTCAACCCAGCTGAAACACTAGATGGAGTGGAATTAGGTGGCATGAGAGGGTTTTGCTCAAGTACAGTATAGCATTTAAGCCCTGTTTCAACACAAAATGTCTTAGTGCTGTTTTAAGGATAATTTGGATAGCTATAATTAAAGATCAGTTTCACCTTCAGCTAGCAGGTGAGTGAATTCCCCTGAATAAGAATCTTCCTCCATGCTCTCTTTTGCATGGTCACCAGCATCCAACTTTGTAAATTTTGCACTGTTGGAGTTACTCTTTAGTTTGAGAAAATCCTCTTGAAGTCATAAGGATCTGAACACAAAGGCAAGAATAGCGCGGCTGAGGTAAAGAGGCTGCCAGTGCAAGACAGTAGAGAACCAGTTTCCATGTGATTGCTTTGGGTTTATGAGATTTCTGTGCTGCTTTTATTTTACTTTGCGCTGCTGAAGTATTTCACAGACAGCTAACTCCCACAGGATGATTACGAGGCTATCCTTGGTATACTTTACAAACAGACTGAAAAGTTGAATGATTGGTCCACAATCTCCCCGGCTCTCAGCATCTATGTTAAAGCGTGGCATGAAATCACAGTCTGATTTAAAAAAAAAAAAAAAAAAAAAAAAAAGTCCCATGCTCTTTTGTGTGCTCTCCGTAATGAGTGTGCTGATCTGATTTCAGTAGCTACGAGCTTCTCTGGCTTTCTCTATCAAGTTCCACTGGTACAACTGCCTTGGGATGCATCTGGGTTCGATTCAGTCACATTGCGCAGTGATAAGGGTTACATGCAAGTTGATCAGAAAGTATGTGGCTAGTAAACACCAGATTCCACCTTTCCTGAATGATTAGCTTGCTTTTTGAAGTCCTAATGATTTTAATTTGGCTTGGAGTCAGTGACTAAGAGTATGCAAAGCATTAGCCAAAGCACCTATTTATTTATTTAAATTTTATCAGCACATATTTCTTCAAAGAAGAATACCTATCTCTTTGTCTAAGCCCTTTTTAATAAATATATAAATATTTAACTACCAAGTAAATCCGCTTAAATTCTCTCTATTGTGTCACAGATGGCAGCAGTTAGTAGAAACAGGTTTTTTCCTTAGTTAATATGGTTTACAGAGTATTCCTGGCTTATGAGAGTGATGTTGTCTCTCGGTTTCATTATTTTTTTTCATTTCAGATTTAAAAAAAGTAACAGGGCTTGTTTTCCCTATGCTTGTTCTGTCTATTTTCATAACACAAGTTGTTTTTTATTCCCCAAGAAAGGATATGAATAGCTTAATGATTTGTTTAAAATGTGAATGGAATTCTTCTAGACACAAATGGCGCTAACTATCTGTTCATCTTCTGGACTTGGCTGTTTAAAACTTGTCAAGGAAGAATAAATTTTTCCTTTCTCCCCTCCCAGGTTCTTTGGAGGAGAACGAGTGTCCGTGTTTGTGGTTGTTTCAGATACTTGCAAAATAGAATTCAAATACTGCAGTAATATAAAAAAAAAAAAAAAAAAAAAAAAAAACCTCCACTTTTTTGTTATATTTCTTTACTGGCGAGGGAGACACCATTTAACGAACGTGCCTCTTGGTTTGTTTTTGGTTTTTTGGAAAACAAAACAAAAACAGGGAGTGGTTACATAATCTAGTGCTGAAAAAAAAAATTATTCAAGGAACCAGAAATCCCTTATGATGTGGCAGCCCAATTTAATTATTATATAGAATTGTGTGCGATAGTTGAGCTTATTGCATTGTTAAGGAAGCTGTCTTTAACTCCGACTTACTGTAGTGTATGAAAGCTGGCGATTAAATTTAAATTTACAATGAATCCTTAGTCCTATCCCATTTAATTTGAATGCACTAAGTATACTGGAAAACCTGCATATGCACCAGTGTACCTGGGCAGGTGAAATACTGCATCTGTTGAATATTAAATTACTTTATATTGTGCTGTGCAACATTAACAGTATTTGAATGTTTTCCACTAGCACTTTCTTCAGCTATACACCGAACAGTATGGGAAGTTGCTTACAAGAAAATCACGGTATATGCTGGGTGCTCAAAGATACAAGCTTTTGACAATAGCGAATAACTTCTTGTAGGTTTCTGGGCATACAGTTTATAAAATTGGATGTAAGTACGCTGTTACTGCTCAGTTGAGTTACTCTACGCTCACATGCGATATACTGAATTGAAGCAGAAGTTAAGCAGTGGGAGTCTTTCCCCTGGTGCTTGGTCCTTGGTGTCAAACAACTCCACAGAGATCTCAGCAGCCTGTGATTTTCGCACTAGTGCAGCCGAATGGATCAGCTCAGCTGCCCTACATCCTATGTTAAGTCTTCAAAGGGGGTCCAGTCCGCCTGTGGGTTCTGCTGAGCTCTTGGCCATTAAGATGCTTTGCTTTAATGAGTGGCACAGTCAAATTGCACATTTGGAAATTTCCTCCCAGGCCTTGGAATTTATCTCCAAGCTTATTGGAGATCCTTCTTTCAAACATAAGTTTGGAAACTGGTTCTGTTATTTTGGAAGTTGTCCTCATAATACCTTTTATTCATTTCTTTCCTGAAATCAACAGATGTAGCCTTTTAGATTTTTTTTTTTCTTACAAGTATGTACACCACAATTATGGCTTTGGTTGCGAGTCCTTGAAGTCCCTCTGTTGTGGCAATATCTTTTTCAACAGTGTGCCATGTGTAGTCAGTTCTTTATTTACATAAGAACAAAAATATTTTCTGAATTACTTTTTCTCACATAACCTCTTTTTTTTTCAACTTCACTGCTCCTACACATGGACTAGAGCACTGAACTTGTAGAGTGAAACCTAAATCTCTTTCTTGAGTCAATACCATTAATTTAGAAGTCAGTGAAGTATCTGAGTGTATTGCATTTGTCAATATTGACTTTTCCCTGCTATTGTGTTTCTCATTCTCTTAGGTTAGTTTAGTTGTACCTGAAGCTTCTCTGGTCTAGACTTACCTGCATGTTTTTGTGTCATTTGCAGCTTTGTCACTTCTCTGCTACCTCCTTTTTCTGATGAAGAACAGATACGTAGCTACTGCAGAGTGCTGTTAGCTACCAGTTCCTACCCTTTCAGCTTTCCAAACAGCAAAAATGCATTGTTTACTTCTAATCTTTGGTTTCAACCCAAATTCTTTAATAATTTTTGTCCCTTGTAGCATAACTGTTTAGTTACACCAAACACCCTTCTGGAAATTCGTATAAAATGTTCCTCCCTTACTCTTCATCTGCTGCATTAAGAATTTTATCGGATTTATGAGGTACAATTTCCTTTTGCTAAAATCATGGTGAACAAATTCTACCTCTGATCTGTGTGTCTTCTGCTTGTGTTTTAAAGATTGTTTTGTCTAAATCACTCTCCTGTCTAAAAATACATATGCTAGTCTAAAAGGTCCCTGAATAATCCCCTAAGGCTCTTCAAAATGTAAGTGCAATATTTGCTACCACGCAGTCCTGAAATAGTCACTAGTCTGACAGTATTTTCCTACAGGTTCAATCAGCGTATTCTTAAATTCTTCTAATGGTTTTGACTGTGTATATCCTCTGTGGCATACTGACTTAATGCCTTTTTAATTTCTCTGTGATTTTTTCCTTCTCCCCTCCTTTTCTTGGGTACCTATTGTCCCTCGTGGCATCTCATCTTCTTTATCTAGAAAGAATAGGTTATGGGTAAGTATCTTTCTAGTATGTAGTTGGCAAAAAAGCGATGTGAGAAATTGTTTATCTTTTCAGCAACACCCTCAATTTCTTTAATTACATCTTCACCTCCTCTAATCCGAAAGACCTACTTATTCTCCTTTAACCGTCTTGGTGGTTATTGCATGGTTTATACCTACAGCTGTTTACTTCAGAGCCCATTTTAGGCTGCTTCTTTCGTTCTTACACAATGAATCTGATAATCTGCTTTGTTGGCTTCACAAACATTGTATTTCCATATTCTGCATAACTTTGCATTGAATTCCTATAGGTAGAATGGCTGTAGGGCACTCTAAAATTGTACAACAGGTCTATAAACTAAAAAAGTGCCATGTTTGTTTGAAGAGGATATATATTTCATTTTCAGGATACAAAATTCATTCCCCTTTTGCTTATAGTCTCTAATATTTGCTTTTTAATTTCTTATGTTAATAAGTTGATTTCTGCTGATTTAACAGGTTTTAGAAGCTGGAAGACTAAAAGAATATGGTGAACCTTACATTTTGCTGCAAGAAAAAGATGGCTTGTTTTACAAAATGGTGCAACAAGTGGGCAAGACTGAAGCAGCTTCTCTGTTTGAAACAGCAAAACGGGTAATTTTAGAAGTGATAATTAAGTTTGCCTCTGCAGTTTGTTTATCACAAGTTAGCATATTCAAGGTTATAGTAGGCATTCCACTATATTTAAGAATCTGTTGGCTTTGCAAGGCTAAGCCGTCATTTTTTGAGCGTTTTTTAGTGGGATACGCACAGGCTTCCAAACGATAAGTGTGTTTATATACAGAGTTGAAAGATTATTTGGATTTCTTGCATCCTTATGTATGTACACACACTAGTACGTGTAAACAGTATATGACATACGCACCTGTGCTGGGCATGTGTCTTACAAAAACATGCTTTAAAAACATGTTAAGGTTGCAGAATACAGCATTTAGTTCTCTTGTTTCTGTATTTTCTACAAGGCCCATCCAGAGTTAGTGTGAAGTTCAGTGCCAGTACATTATATTATGGTCACTGGGGGTGTGATCAGTGTTGTATTTTTTTTTTTGCTTTCTCTTACTTCATTCTTGTACCCTTGCTTTGTTCGGCACATAGGATGAATAGCGCTCAATTAAGAAACAGCTGTTGAATGTTTTGTTGCCTCCTTGTTCCTTACGAGGCTCTGCCTGATTTACTGCTTACTATTCAAATCCTACTCTTGAGTATAGAATTATTAATGTAATTGTGAGCATTCCTCTGGCAATCAAAGTGTTTAAGAAACATCAATGGATTAATTTTCATAATATGCCTCTGAGGTGAGGCTATATCATCTTCACTTTTCAGATTGAAAGCTGAAGCAGAGATAAGAAGATTAAAAAAAAAAAAAAGAAAAAATGACCTGTGATCGAGGAACTCATTTTGAATAGCTTTTGGCTTGTGTTTTTTTTTTTTGTGATAATTCAGTGCACGATATGTCCAGAGCAAGGTTATATTTTTCTTTCTGCCAACGAAGTTTCGGCATTGCCGCAGCAGAGACTTGCAGTGCTTGGTTTGGGAGCAACTTGATCCATATTCATGTAACTTTACTTAAGTGTGAAAGGAAGATACAGATATTAGGGATCTAGTGACCTAAGAGAGTTTCCACACAAGAGGCAAAGGTCTTAGTCTGTCCTCTAGGCTTTCTTCTCCTCAAGCTGGTTGGTGCACACGTAAGAGTGACACAAATTGCGAGCTCTTTCCTGGGGAGAAAAAGGAGAACACTAGGAAGGAAGCAACACGTAAAGGCAGGAAACAAAATGGCAAGTGCCTTGGCTATTTCTTAGTTAAAAATAGACAAGAAATAGACCCTTCTGGCAAGTTGGAAAAACGTGAAAAATTGTGCAGTCATGGAGGTTGCGTGCTCAGGTATTGAGGGTGGATGTTTTGAAGATCAGGAATGCGGTCTGTGTCTGTTCACACTCAGTCTTCTTTTTGTTTGTTTTTATACCTACTAAACAATCTTTTTTTTTTTTTTTTTTTTTTTTTTTTTAAGAGTTTTTCAAGTGAAGCTTTGCAGCTGAGAGCATACACTATAAATTCTTGTATGGCACTGATTGCAGAACTCGGGAAACAGCTTTGTCCTTAACTGGACGGCATGACTCCTGCTGTCCTTCTCCATTACTGCAGTGTTGTTTCTTTTATTTTATTATTAACAGGAATGGGTTAGATGTGTTTTTTGTGATGTGTATGACAATCTGGAGGTGAGGTAAATGCTGTTTAGAAAGGTGGCTTCTAATTCGTGAGGCCAGTATTTGTCTGCAAAGTGAAAGCCAGCTTCCTAGGACTTGATCCTTGCAGTGGCTAGAGGTGAGGCCGTTCAGCTGTCATGCAGAGAGGTTTAGCCATGTCATGCTGTCTCTCCTTCCTTCCCTGCAGCCCTCCCCAATTGCACAACTGCACTCAAAGATAATTCAAAATATATAAAAATAATTGCCTGATGTTACTTGCCCATATAGTCATCTGCAGTTACCACATCAATGTTATGTGATTTTGTACAGGAAGGGAAGAGATCCAGGAACCAGTCTCTGCTGAAATGTGGTTTGATGAAAAAGTTTGCTAACTCCCAGGCTAGAAGGCAGATACAAGCTTTAGCATCTGCCAAGAATGCAAAGCATGGTGCTCATCCACACTCAGCCCAAAAAAATGGGAATCGAGAGACTATATCTCCATTCAGCAGCTACCCAGAAGCACAGTTACAGCTCTTTCTGTTTAAAGGACTTGGACATAATTCCAGGATTTTGTTACTGCTGCCCCTTGTGCTTCATGCATACGTTCAGAGAAGTTGCTTAGTCAGAAGAGCTGATTCTGGGGGCTGCTCTTTTTCCACCAGTGAGTCTGCTGCATGTACTGCTGGTCTCATACATTCCTCCTGCGGTTACTAAGAACTGTTTTTATGAAGAACAGCCTTTTTCTGTTGCTGAAAAACAGCATGCTGCACATAAAAAGAAGTGGTAATATGGCAAATATACATACTTCTCAAAAGGCGTTACAGGAGGCTGCTAAGTAAAATGGCTTGGAACGTGGCCATGCCTTGACAATGACTGTGTGATTTATTGCACCTTGGACCTGAAGCTTGTGCAGAACAAACTTGTTACTAAGAGCTTTTCTTTCAGTAAGGTGAGACTTTAAATAAATTTTCTGAAACAGTATGGCTTCTGCATATGTCCTTTAGGTGCAAATAAGAGAGGCTACACGCCTCAAACCGAAAGACTAACTCGGGACACCTTTGAAAAAATTTCCTGGGAAAAAAAAATTATGGTTATCACAGCCAAGCATTGAAAGATTTAACTCTTCAGGATCACCACACTTGCTGAAAACTTAGCTCAGGCTTCTGAATTGATCCAGGCTTTCTCATTGCATGTTTCTTTTGCTCACTCAATATCCCTGATTTTTGTGCAAATATGAAAGAAAGCAGTGCAGGCAGGGCTCAGACTGGAGACTGCTGAGTATATTGTAAGTAGCCTACGAGCTGCAGTGGAATCGTGCTAGGCATCAGGAGACCGTATTTCTGTCTTGGTTCAGTTTACAAGAAGCTTATTAGGAGAAAATCCTGTGGGAAAGTGAGAAATTAAACAGTTAAAAAAACTGTTCAGTTATTCAGATTTAAAAAAAAAAAAAAAAAAAAAGAAAAAAAAAGAAAAAAAACCTTGGTATGTTCTCCGTGCTGCTGTCAGCACAGAGAGGCTTTTCCACAAGCTTTGGTGGCATCAGGATAGGGCCTTTTTTTTTTTTGTTTGTTTTGATCAATCAGTTTTTAAACACTTTGAGGGAAAAGTGAGAGTGATTTTATTTTAAAGCTCTGGCAGATGTGTAAATACTAAAACACTAGGTGTTATCTGACCGCAGTGATTGCTTACAAGAAGGTTGCAGCTCTGTTGGCAGTGGAAGAGGCTTTATACGAGACTCGAGCGTTGGTATCTTGAGGGATTGGGCTCAGGGGAAGAATTGCAATGAGACAGTAGAAAAGCAGCTGCCATTTCATTAGGCCTCTAGTAATGTGCCAAGGTTTTCTGTTAACTCTGAAAAAAAAAAATCACACTCAGAAGCTACACTAAAAGTATGCTGGAGTTTTGTATTTTAAACTGGGCAAAGGACGGGAACGCACCACTGAGGCTGCAGGCTCTGTGGTGTGAGTGCGTTGGGCACCCCAATAACTCTCCTCTGTTGCATCCCATCGGGGCTGGTTCCTGAGGAATGCCTCCACCAGGCCTCCCAGTCCTGCTGTTGGCTCAAATCACACCTTAATATTCTCCAGAAATTCTGGAGATACGTGTATCCCGCGTTAGTGTGTGTACACAAAGGGTGACAGTGGTACTTACTGGGGTGTTTCCGTGGAACAGCTATTTCTCTTTTATCCCCCATGTCTTCTACGTGCATTCATACATACGAAAAGGACATTATTATCAAACAAGCCAAACTTTGTTGACAACGCTCTCGAATACAAATTGGAGAAATATTTCATAAGCTGTAGTCAGAGCAGTATGACTGTGAGACCCAACTCATGACATGTGTCAGCTTCAGAAAGATAGTGTATTTTCTGTTTTTAAAGGCTCAAACAAAACTTTTCACATTCTTCTTTGAAAAAAAATGCATTTGAAGTCCTTTTTCACCCAAACACATTTTTAGATAAGAGCACACAAGTCTTGACATTATTTCATTTTGTTATGCGCATCTGTCAAGGAACAGAGATATGATACAGCTACTAAAAACTGATGATTGTGGAACAGTGAAACTTGACAGCATTTCATTTCCTTTATGTTCTGATTATACATTTATCAGGAAACCTGTATCTCTTCTAGTTCAGCTAGAAATTGGTAGAATTCAAGAACTCAAAGGCTTGGCAAAGAACTGTCCTATTATTTGGTATCATCTTACATTTTAGAGAAGTTGCTTGGTTGAGTCATTGTTAAAGCTTTTGCTTCTTCTTTCATTATTGTGGCTCACTATCCAGAGATCACGTTTCTATAGGCCCTATAACTGCTCTGCAGCACAAATTAAACGCTGGGATATTTCATACATACACCTCGAAGTTTCAATGGTTGTCAATCATAGTTTGTAAAATATAGGGATTACAACCCGATATTAACATCCGAATCCATTGTGCTCATTTTATGTGTGAAAATGAGAAACCCTTGTGCAGACGCAAGATTTCACAGCTTCTTTGTCAGCCTGTTTTTAATTTATCTCCATGTTTTGAGCTAGTAAAATGGTTTTACTTATCAGTTTAATGTAAAGCGATAAAATATATCTATTGATCTGAATCACCAGGATTTGAGTGGATCTACAGGTTGTGTGGGGTTTTTCTTAGACTTTGTTATAATAAGATCATACAGTAATTTTACTAATTTTTCAGTGACACACAGTTACCGAGTACTCCTAACCTGAAGTTCCTGTTTAGATTCCTTAGGGGCATGTATTTATCTGTTCTGTGTTTATCTCCAGAAAGCGTGTTTTAAACTCAAAGATGTTTCAAGTATAATGACATGCAGAATCTGCTGTTTTCCCTAGGTTTACTTCAGTAAGAATTATCCAGAAGTTGTTCAGAACGGCCAGCTTGCTGCAGACTCCTCGCTGGATCCTTCCTCAGGATTATGCATCACTGAAACTGCACTGTGACTCCTGATAACCACGATTGTTTTCCATGGAATGTAAAGCTGAGAACATCCAAACTCTCGATGTTTTCAAGGGTCAACGGGAGAGGAAAGGGAGGGGGCGATTCTTTGCACTGGACATCCTTTCTATTTAATACTGAGAAGAAAATCTTTGCTGTCCCTGTTTGTTCAATTTCAGTGCAATATGTTTTCCTTTCCAGATATAATTATGTTTGTATTGCCAAGGAAATTAGGAAGGCTCAGTTTTTATTTGGAAGTTTATTTAAACAGGTGCAGGACACCTAACAGGTCTAGGGTGCGTATTTGGAATTTGTTAAAGCAAAAGATTGGAACATATCCCTTTTCTCTTTCGGAGATATTTTGAGAGCAATCAAAAACAAATTTTGTTGAGCATCACTTGACCTTGACAGCTGTGCCTAAGCAGAAGATTTGGTAGCAGACATCTTAGTTGTTTAACGTGGCTGTCTTTCTACCTGTCATAAGTTGTCATGCAGGTTGATAGAAAAAAGAATTGAACAAGCCAAAAATACTTTTCCTTTTTGATAGCAAAAAGTACTATATACTTATTTTTTTGATAATTCAAGTAGTGCTGTTCAAGATGAATGTAAATACAAGTTTTATTTTGCTGAAATCCAAATGCTGAAAAAATCAATCTCCATCTTTTATACTCTAGAAGAAAATTACCACATTTGCACTGAAGAAATATTTAAATAATTTAACATACATTCCTCTTTTTATCCAGGTTATCAAAGAAAAAAAGTATTAAAATAACTTGAGGAAATCTTTGAATGACATGTCATTATACCTAAATACCATGTAGTACAAAGTTATCTCCAACACAACACATTGAAATGTATACGTTATTTGCATTTATTGTGCCTTAATATTTGTGCCTTCAAGCCAAAGCTGTAACTGCAGGGTACACAACAAATTCATTAAATACATGTTAAAAATATTTAGCCTTAGTATATTTAAAATTTTGCATCAGGGGATCTGTTGAACTCGAGCTGTTTGAAGTTACCATCCTACTGGAATGGGTAGGGAGGTACAACCTGTAGATTTGAGTGGCTGTTGCTAATAGCGAGGAGAATGCAGTGAGAGAGAGATTCTGTATTTGTACGTTATGTCCTGATTTAGCAAAGCACTTTAACATAAAGGCACTATTTCCTTACATTACAAAATCAAGTAAGTGCTATGCTGCTTCAGATTTTTTTCATGTTTCATGAGATAGCTACCCTTTGAGGTCCAGTACCAAATAAATCTATTCATCTTACTGTTTAAAGTGAGACACTAAAAAGCAACACATCTCTTCAGGACACAGAAAACACCGTGCTTTACAAAATGTATTGAAGATGCTTGCATTACCTTTGTAAGATAAATGTGATTTACCCAATGTTCACCCAGCAGTCCAGAAGTTAGGCAAACGCAAATGTTTCTCATTTCAAGCTGCTCTACCAGCAAATAACTGACTGAAATACAAAATTACTCTCTCCTTGTTGAGATCTAAAATGAGGCCAAAGCCTGTGCCTGAGGACTGGGGCTCAAGTAGGACTTTGTCCCGTGTAGAAGTTGGTGGCAAGGGGCAGAATCATCATTCTCCTGCTGCAGCAGCTTCCCTGCCGTGGGGCTCGCTGTCCTGCTGTCAGGTACCAGGAGAAGGGGGAGGTCTTCTTACTGCCTCCACTACCACCAGCTGGGGTGGAGGGGGAAAAAAGACAAACATTGGGTGTCTGGCTTGCTGCTAACATCCTCCTGTAATGTTAGCAGGATGTTACAAAATGAAATGCTGCTGTCCCTAGCTTTCTTTTGGCAGGTTCGGACACTTCTATGGGGTGCAGCTGACTGCAACAAATGTCTTTGAGATCAGTGGAATTGGACTTTGTGCAGTGATGCATAACACGAGTCTTGTGCTAGGTCTGGTGCTAAATAAAAGGCAGTCAGGGACAACTGCGTGTCCCCAAAGCCGAGCAGCACAGATTGACTCATGTAAGCAGCAAGCCCATAGCTAATTCTTAGAGCACACCAGCCACATCCCCTTTTCTCTACCACTTTGCCCTTGGTCTTTGCTGGGCTTGTACGGTCCCTTTGTGTTCATAGCACACATTTATCATCCAGTGTGTGCTGTTAAATTTTCTTTTCAATTCAAATTGTCTGAAATAAGGACAGGTCTATTCTGCAGCTCAGTAGAGTGGGGTTTGTCTTGCGGAGGTATGTGAAGATGTAGAGAAATGTTTGACTGTGTAAAGTCACATGGGATAATGCTGGGGGACTCTGTAGCATGAAGAAAGCTCAGCCTGGCGTGCTTGTCTGTAACTGCCTTTTGGAAGGGATCCACGGCATGAACCATGTCCAAACTGCTCGAGCATTGAGGAGAGATCCAGCTGGAGTGTGCCAAAACAAAGCTGGAGTGAGCCGACTCCAGGTAGCAGAGACAGGTAACAGGGGCTGGCGCTTGAGCTCGTGTGCTTACCTTCTTTATTGAGCGGTTTGGACATTTCCACGGGGTCTGGCTGTGTGCTACGATGCTGAATTCTTTTGATTTCTAAATAGCTCTTCCGCGAGAATAAGTATGACACTAAGACCTCTAAACACTCTTAAGAGAACAGCACATTCTCCTGGCCATATACCTTGGTTTTAATTTTTATCAAAATCAAGGAGATGTGCACGTGTAAACCAAGGGTATAATTACAGTTTTCGTTCATTTCAGCTCTGAAATGAATCTATGAGAAGTTGTATTTCAGAGCAGAACTCCAAAACGCTGGCTGCTGCACACTCGCTGGTATGAGACCCTGACAGATCTAGCTATCAGTCTATGAGCTAGAATTAATTTGATCCTGTAGCTTTCTGAATGCGCACAAAAAAAATGTAAGGAATCTCTGAAAATGCTGATTCTGCTTCTTCACGTGTTTTGACAGGATGTTACAAGCTGTAGGTATCAAAACCCAAATTTTTAAAAGCACTTGAAAACCATACCCTTCTGAATAGAGCAACCGATAGCGAGTCATCTGTGCCTGTTGTTGCCCTTTATGTCCATCTTCTTAGTTTAAAGTGACAAAAATGTTTTAATCAGATTTTTTTGTTTAGATTTTGTTTTTTGTTGTTGAGAGTTGTTTTTGTGTAGATGACTATTGTGAAGATTGACCCACCCAGTTAATTTTATCCGAACGAGAAAGTGCACCGTACCTGCATGGCCAAACTCAGGTCAGGTATGAAAAAGGCCTTCCTCTGCTGGAAGTCTTGATCTGTTATACGTACAGATTAGCTCTCCAGTGAGGTGTTTTATGTTTCATTTTAAAGAGAAGTTCAAATGGTTGTAAACTTCCACGTTGCAAAATTTCATGCTTTATTTGGGAATAGTAAAGCTGGTTATTTTTAGCTACATTCCTTCTTGGGGATCTTGGAAAAAGAACTCAGTCTTCTGAGTTATTAAAGCCTTTAAAATGTTTCTTCACCTTGAGGTGCCTTAAAGTATTCCAGAGTCTTAGTTCTAACGGGTATAATTTTATGCAGTAATGCTGCAAATCTCCAGTTGTGGAACTGCTGTTTGCTTGGTTTAAAAGTCTAGGAACAGCCTCTACTTCCCATCTAAAGAACAGGGTGGGGTTTTTTTCAGACATTAATTTTGGTCTCTCTTTGCTCCACCCCTCCTTAAAGACCACTGGGAGACTCAGTGCCAACATGGTTCTTAAGAATTGGTTATCTCAGGTTTTGCTTAGTTTAAGGGCAAAATTCTGCTTGGTGTGCCGAACCAGAGCTCGTTTGCCAGATGGGTGTAGTCTTCTGCTCATACCCCTCTTTGGAAGGCGGAGGACCTTCTTCTGACCAAGATCAGAAATGATGTTTATTTAAGTGATATTGACACAATTTCTTTTCATTTTCCCAATACGTGCTTGAACTAAGATTGCAGAAAGAATGAGAAGGGGACGAAGGATCCAAACGGTATAGATACTTTACTGAAAATGCTGCTTTTTGTATTAATCTGACCCTTCCAAACATCTCCCTTTGAAGTTTGCCCCTTTTTTTTTTGAGGGGGGGGAAAGAAAAATTATTTACTTACATCACCTGCCCTCTGTGAAGGTGATGAGCTTCTGACACTTCAGCAGAAGAATGTGGCTTTCTCTGTATGTTTTACATTGTGTAACATCGCACTGCTTTTTCATCATTTTAACTCTGTTTTTTGTTTTGTTTTGTTTTGCATTTGTGTAATAATTTGATTTTTTTTTTTTATTGCTGCGGAATGGTTTCTGTTGTTGACGTTCACGTGACAGCTCCTGTTGGACAATAAAAAGCATTTCTCAGAAGCGTGCCGCGTTCTGTCATCATTGCGGCTGTGTGGGTGAAGGCAGAAACGCGGGGCTGAGCAAAGTACAGGTTGTGCCCAAAAGCTCCAAGCACCTCTTTGTGTCATTGCCAACTCCGAGGATTGAAAATCCTCCATTATGAGATACGGCACAGAAGAATACATTTCAGCTCATTTTTCACCATTCTTCCGCTGGCTGAGATCTCACAGATCACATTTTCAAGCTCTTTGCCTCAATGGCAGCGAATAAAATGTAATTGCAATAGATTTTCAAAAATCATTATGTGACTTTAAGGAGGAACCCCTGCAGTGGCAAAAGTACAGATCAGAGACGATCTGTGCCTCAAACAGCTAACGAGCTCAATGGGCTGGATATTGTTAATAGACGTAGAAGTGAAGTGGGTTAGCAGCACAACTCCAAAATCTGGTGTCATCTCTCAATCCTTTACTTCTGAGTTTGTTAATTTAACAAGATGCTGTAAAACTACTCATTTCTGAAAACTGCTCCAAGTTTCTCCCTGGATCTACTAACTCTCAAGCACTTGTCTATATAATCATGATGCAGTTCTTGGTACAAGATCAATTATGTATTTGTCAGTAATCCCCCAGGGTAGCAAGTTCTAGGACTGATGCAATGTAAACTGCCACCCGTCCTTTTATAACATGGTGCTGGAGTATGTGTTAAAAAATTCTCGTGTTTCTACCAGAAGTCTACCTTGCAACCACAGCTCAGCTATCGTAACCTCAGGATGGTTTTGGCAGGAACACTCGCCATGGTTAAATGAATCGTGTGGTCAGCAGCACAACAGTTTGGGGGCCAAAGGGGCCCCAGTTCCTCACTGGGGCTGGCCGCTGGGGGTTATGTTTCTTCAGGGAAAAGGAAATCCCAGGTTCTGGTCCCGGTTCCAGGGAGTACACCTGCATTTCATTCAACAGCAGTTAATAGAAATTGCATCAACACCAGGAAGAGCTGGGGACTCTACTCCAGAGCTCCTGCTTCGGGGTATCTCAGGTCTCCCCGGGCAGCAGGATCAGTTTGCTTTTGCCACCCACCAGGCTGGGTGGTGGCAGCCGAGACTCCAGCTCCCGCAGCACACAGGCCTGTTGTTTGCAGAGTTGGTGCTTTAGGACTGAGGCTGCCCTACAAAAGGAAACACATTTCTGCTGCTGCTTCCCTGAGGACACTGCTGCCCTCAGCGCTGCGATTCCCAAGTGGACATCTGCTTTAGGACAGGATGCTCCATGTACCCAGAAAGTCCTGCTGCAGCTGCTCCTCGTGCAACATAGGGCTGAGCCTCCCTATAGACCAAGGTTTTCCTTATAATCAGTAAAGCTCCTAGCAAAAGAGCTCTGCAATGCGACCTGAAGCCTATGCCTTAACTATACCCAGAGAAAAGTTCCCAGTTTACACTGTCTAAATTACCTTATTGCAGCCAAGGACACGTGTATCACCTGGTCGCTCCAACATGTGAATTTGATACGTGTAGTACGGCTGTAGGATCGTGTCAGACACATGAGACTTACAAATAAACCGTGGATTTCTGTTTCGTTTGTGTGTGTGTGTATTCTTTGTTTTTGAGGTTTTTCGAATTGCTATGAGAAATTAAGGTGCGAGGCAGTGAAAAATAGTTCCTTTTGTTTAATTCCGGTAAATTTTGTACCTTCAATCACAAATAGGAAATAAAAGAGGGACTTATCCTGAGCCTGAAGCCTGAAGAAAACAAACCTTGCTAGTATTCTCACCAGCTGACATTCTTCACAGAGCTCTGCATTTTCCAGAAAAGAACCATAATTACCTTTTATAACATGAAATTGAATTGGGTGGGAAATACAGCCTAAGAATTATTAGTTAAAGTTTCACTGTCAACAAGAGCTTGCTCTTGAATATTACAAGCCCAGATTTTCTTTTTAACATAAATGCCAGGCATGAATAGGGCAAGTAGTGCTGTACAACTTTCTTTTGGAAACATTGCCAGGACAGCAAAAAAGAGGATTTCTCCCCTACCTCCCTGCCAGGCTGAGAGATTAGCTAGATTTTTTGTTCATTCTGTACTGGCAAGAAGACCACATTGTACCCAGAATATGGACCACTCTGTGCTTTGGTTGATTTAACATGTATGCACTTTTGCAGAGTAGTGATTTCCGCAAGTGGAGTTATGCAAGTAATTCACCGTGAGTCATTCATGCAGTGAATTAAGTAAGTGCCTCTTCCCACAACCAGGTCATCTCCTGACAATCATTGCTTTTTTTTTTTTTTTTTTTTTTTTTTTATTTTGAATTACTCAACAAATCCTTTTGCAATTACTTTTAAGAATTCTGCGAAGATCACAAATAAACGTAGCTATGTGGTTAATGCTTATATAGATTTCTGAGTAATATTCATAACAGATCAGAGAAACTGCGTGGTGTTGTCTCTGCATCAGTGGGTGTAAATGTCCATACTCGTGAATTTAAAACTTTTACATTAGTTTTTGGGCCTGCACGTGTGTGTTCATTTCTGTGGGTATCCATGTCAGTAGAGCTCGGTTTGCTTGAACGGCGTGTCACGTCATGCAGACACATCGGCGCAGAAGGGAAGCAAATCTGCATTTTTTAAATACTTTTATGGAAAAGGCTCTGCTTCCATTTCTTGCAGCAAATGACAGAGGCGATCATGGCCTCGAGAGAGCGTGGAGGTGCTCTGACCGGGGAGACAGCGATGAATTGCCTGCGGTCCATGGGGACGGGGAAAAGCGTTTTGGAAAGTGCAGGGCCTTGAAGGAGCCTCACTGCTCTGTGTTTGCCTGGGTCAGGCCTTCGTGTATCGGGGTGTTTGTAAGAAGTTGCGACAGACGCTGTGCAGAACCCGTTGCTGAAAGCAGAAAGTGAAAGGCCCAGCGCTGCCAGCTGAAGCCTGCTCCCCGCGGGTGCCATCCTGGGGAGTGCACGGACAGGGCTGGGCCCGCTGGGAGGCATCAGGGGGGCTCCTTTTGGCAGAGGCAGAGCCCTCCACATGGGAGACATTGCTCGGGACAGAGAGCTCCCCGAGGCATGAGGGGAGCAGCAGCCAGGCCTCCCTGCCAGGCCCCAGCATGGCAGACCAGGTCGCTCCTTCCTCCTCTCCGGAGGCCTCTCGCTGGGGCGAAGGCTGGGCTGTGGGGAAGGTGCAGCAGCCAGCGGTGCTCACAGGGACCTCCTAATGGCTGGGTTAATTGGCTAATGGGGATTCCTTTGCTGCAATGTAATGAAGGCGAGCGCAGCGATTACTTAACAGAGGGACGTGTAGATCTCTGGGAGATGGTTTGCTGGGCTGCCAGGAGTAATGGCAACAAACCAGTCCGAGCTGCTGATGCTGTTGTCACAGATTTACCAGAAAGGCTGCTTTTCCCTCCAGCATTTTTTTTTTTTTTTTCTCTTTTCTCAAGAGGCGATGATCCTTTCCCTGAAACTGGTATTGAGGCAAACTTCTATCCCGTATTAATATGCATAATGTGCTTTTTTTTTTTTTTTTTTTTTTTTTTTTTTGTGCCTTCTCCTTGCTGGTGAGAGTTGCCAGGCTCAAATGATACTTAAGCCCTGTTACTGTAACTGTGGCTACTGTTGTTGGTAGCTGTTCAGGGCTTTCATTTGCCCATCCTGAGGGGACTGTAATAAAGACTGGCCCCTGCTGTTAAATTGTTTGCATAATTCCTTTTTTTTTTTTTTTAACTGAGAAAGTTGATCTTACACTGGGAGAAATATCAGCCCCGCTAGAGTTTTAACACCTAATCGTATCATAACTGAAAGAGTCACGAGGCTTTCTTAAAAGCTGAATGTGTTTCTCTTCTCTAATCCATTGCCTTGAAGTTTAGGAAAGAGCTGAATTTCCCACTTTGATTTATCTGGACTGCGCTTAATCCCGAATTTTGGTGAGGAGTTGATTTATTGTCTAACATCAGGGAGGGTACATTAGTTCCCCGCCTGCCACCCAGCATGCCCGCTTGGGCAGAAAGAAACCTCCTCTGCTGTAGGTAGGATCAAAACCAAGGAGAATAAACTGAACTGAAGTGCATGTGTCCAAGCAGTTTTTCTGGAAAACTCGACTCAACTGCCACTTAACCCTGCCATTGCCTGAAAACCCTAGAAATAACTTGCTTACCTTAGGGCTTACACAGGTGCTAAGATCCACATTTCTTTGTACCTCCAGCGTTGACAAGGGTTGGCAGCCTGTTGCCTGACTCCTACCTAAGCCTTCCTGGCATGAAGAAACCAGGTATTTCTTTGTTTAGGGGCTTGCTGGGCCCCTGATAGCTGTGCTTGGAGTCTCCCCATGTGATGAGAGCTGCACGTGTGCACACCCATCAAGCAGATGGGGAAGGGGTGAAGGAGGGTCCCACCATTTCCATGCAGCCTGGGGCAGAAGAAGCACTCAGCCTGTGAAGAGCAGGCCTGGCCCTCTTCACTCTTCAAGGCTCTGGGCTTGCATTTACTGTCCCCTGGGAAAGTGCCATCAGGGTGAAGGGTGCCCAGGGGGCTGGGAAGAAAGACAGTCCCCACTTGGTTGTCCGTACTGAACACCTTTCCTAGAGTCATGGTGCCAAGGAGGGAAGAGAAAGTTGGAGGCTGTAACCATTCATCTGCGTGGATAAATACGTGACTGTGCCTGCAGTCAACACGCAATAGTCCTTGGACAACAAAAGTCTGGGGAGTGTGAGGAGAGAGCCCAGGGCTCCCACTCCCTTGTGACTGGCCTCAATTCGAGGTTTCGGAGGCATGCACACGCTCCCTCACTCCCTCCCCTCACCCCCCTCATGAGTCTTAAATTCCTTGCTGCAGAGTGGTGCAGTTTCAAAGCAGGGGTGGAGGATCCTCCGCCCAAGGTAGCCTCCAGCCTGGTTGTTAGGGCACTCTTATGGGATGTGGGAGACATGGGTTTGAACCCCTCAGGCTGAGGCGGGAGAGGAACCCAAGCCTCCCACTTCCTCAGCATATACTTTGAATACCAAGGCATTATATAATAAAAGCTATCACCACCTTTTCTTCTTCCTGCTTTGTTTTTAAAAGACTGATCTGTGTGGAGTCTTTTGAAAGAAAGGGCGTAGGTACCAATCTCCAGGAGAAGATTTCAGACAATGGATCCCAAGCAGACAGGATTGCCTCACTCCAGCCTCAAGGGGCTTTTAGTGCAAGAGAGAATTGCAGATACACCCTTGTCCTCCACTTTTCCTCGTGCTTGAATGTAAGCAGCTGAATGCTCCCTTCAGGAAGATCCCACTTTATCCTGCGGACTCCTTTAGGTCAAGCTATGAAGCACCCAACTTTCACCATGAGCCATGTTGGTAATCTGAGTACAGCTCACAAGATGCTGCTGGCCAGAAACCTAGAAATCAGGGATTTCCATACCTAAACCTCTCCTGAATCTAACCCTAAGTTCTTCAGTTAAATCAGGTTGTCAAATCCAGACAAAACTACTTGCCTCTTTGAAAAAGTGCTGGGGATGGAGGCTAGATCAAGCAGGATGCGCTTGTATAATTGCATAAGCAGGTAAAATAATTTTTGTTGCTTTGAAAACTTTAGACTGAAAGAGACTAAAAATAAACCTCCACAAGAAGTCTTATTCATTGCAGTCTGTGAAGACTCGTTTGAAACAGTCTGGGCAATCAATTCTGATGTAGCTCTTTGGCTGTAAAAGCCCAGACAGCCAGTCCCAGATGTCTCTTTGATGAAGAATCACACAAAGATTCAAGTTTCCATTGCTCTGATCAAGCAAAATGTCCCCTGCCCTGACTGAGGGGGAAGAGCTCTGTGCTTCCCAAAGCATAAATGCATTGCACATGGTGCCTATTAATCAATGGAATCAAGTCTGGATCAGCATCAACTCTTATAACTTGTACTCAGCGGTGAGATTATACAAATAAAGCTTATGCAAACGCAATTTTGCAACCTTGAAAAGTGTGAGTGTAACCTGTTCTTAAAACATTCCACCTATGGAAATCCATTATTCCCCCCCCTCATTTTCTAGGCAGAAACCTCACTCTAGAGGGGATGAGGCCAGCAGTAGGGTCTTCATGAAAGATTGGCATTTTTGGCTTATTACAAAAAATACTGTAAATCAAAGGAGAGCAGGCAACCAAAATAAAGAAAAGATGTCACTGTCCTTGCCATACTTTTGCCAAGAGAGGTCCCCAAAGGGAGACAAAGACCCCCTTCATTCATGTTCTCATTATCATAAATTGTCAGTGGAGTGATCATCAGCATCTGATGAGGTTCATTTTCAGCCATGCTGGTTCCCATCTCTTTTCTCTGTAAGCATTTTTTTCAGTGTTGATAGCTACTACATGAGGGACACCATCTCTTGTAGAAGGAAATGAAGTTTTCTCCACTTTTGGAGAGAGTCAAGAAAGCTGAGCTGAAAGCCATTAAATACATACTTTATTTTTTTCCCTAAAAGGCTATTGTACATTTGAGGAAGTCCAACCACAATAGAAATGTCTGCTTAGCCTGGACCTGGACAGACTGCCTAGATATGATGCTGCACGGACACTCAGGTAGTTTTTGCCAGGTGCTGTGATGAGATACTGCTCTGATACCATCAGGAGAGGATCAGCACCATGAAATAAAAGAAAGGAGGTATTATAAAGGATCATTTCAATACCTGACACTCTTATACTTGGCTAATTGTATTTGTTCATTAAGATAAGGATCAGCATTCAGCTTCTCCTACGTTTAGGTCAGCCTTCCAGTACATTTGCACTTGCAAGGGAGAACTGCTGTAATGGTGGAGAATGAAACTGCAACGCATTGCATCATGACTTCTGTGTTAATATCACTTAAACATGATAAAATGCAAATAGTATTGACTGTCAGCACACAATCATGCTTAATCCTCTAAGCCCACACACATACATGTGTTCAAACTAATCATCTCCTTAACAGTAAACACAGCGTGCATCCATGCACCTCTCTGCCTCCCTGAGAACATTCATCCTGCCCAAACTAAAAAGTGCATCAGCTCTACGAGCTCAGCCAAACAGGTAGGTTGCCACCGGCCAAAAAAGTCTGACTCCTATAGGTATCGGCATACTCTTTCACAACTGGCTTTTGTAGCTGGAATGGAGTACAAAAGGCAAGATATTAATTTGCAGTGGGATCAGTTAGTGACTGGCCATCTTCAGTGAATAAATGTTCCCTAGAGGTTAAACGAGCCCACATGCATTTTAAGAAATGCAGATTAAGCACATGGTGAAAGTTAAATGTATTTAATTGTAATTCTCTTGTGGGAAGTTCAGTTTGCAATGGCAGAATAACTGAACTACTTTCAGGTATCTAAATACCACATCAGTGTTCATATTTACAAGAGAAAATCATCTTCTGTTGGCACTGCTGCTTGAGAGTCTTGCCCCTGAGCTGTGTGATTTTAGGGTCCATCTCCATCTGCCATTCCCTCAGAGGTGGGATACTTCTTCTACTTTCATTTAATTTCTATTTTTATTACTCTTTGAATGTAAACAAAGAAGCCTTAGTTTGGGACTGCTGAGGTATCCTCTTTGGAAATCTCTCACTGGCCTTGTGAAACGCGGGGTTGCAACAACTATTTCCTATTTCTCAGCGCTATCGGCAAAGTGCCGCCTTGGGTTTTGAAGATCCAGAAAAATGTAGCAGCCAGTCAGCAGTTGTCTGGAGAAACCAAGCTGTTGTGTAGGACACGATCCTTGGAGTGGCACCCGCTGGTGAGGAAACCCTGACGTCTGGTCGAGCAAGGTCAGTGTCTTTCAAAGTTGCTTTTCTCCTTTGGTTACACAGGCTCTTCTTTCAGGAGGGCTGCTTCATGAAGCTCATAAAACTTGGCTTCACGATGCCTACTGGCCAAGTCTCACCACAGACACTCAAAGACTTTTGGCAGCCAAGGTCTGCTCTGCAGACCAGGGACATGTCCCAGTGTCTGTCACTAGCAAAGGTCACAACACTGTTCAGTGCTGAATGCAGGGGTGCCCTTTGGCACTTCTTTGCCCATTCACAGCTTGCAAATCTATTCCTATTCCCACCTGTAATCACTTCATATTCCCACAGCAGCTGTGAAATGAAAACTTTCAGGTATTATCCAGCATTTATGACGCAGCTGGGAAGAGGAGCGTGTGTCGACAGCATGTGTTAGAAAGCAAAGGACCTTACACCCAGAGTGCAAAGGAACATGAACCCATGAGAAGCATTTCGTCTGACTGAACAAGTCAGCCTACCACAAGGGTTTGAACCAAGGACCTGAAAAGACACTGCCTCCTAATAGCAGCTGAATGTGGACTCCTCCCAGCTGGACGGCGTGCTCACTTTGGGGATTATGCTTGTTAGATCCTTGCACTGATACCTTCACTCGGGCAAAGCCTTGGCTTCATTCATCCCAGCAAAGTCAAACTTGGGTGAATCAGCCTCCCTCAGACCATCCAGCCTGATTCAAGCGCTAGGAATCCAGCCTTTAGTTATTGCAGAATAACTAAAGCAAGCTCTGGCAGAGGAGCCTCCCTTCACAGCAGCCCCACGAGCATTTTGGTCCACAGATGGTGGGGATGAAACCAATGCCCTCCTGCAGCCCCACTGAAGCTGATGGACGGGAAACTAGGGATGAGCCTGTGCACCCCGGGGTGAGCCTGCACCCCCAGGCAAAGGGCATGGAGGCTTCCTTCCTACAGCCATGCCATCATGTCCCAGGCACCCCATTTTGCTACCTGCCTTTTGTTTTAATTCTCTGGACTCATCTCCAGCAAAGACTCACTCACAGACAAAGAGTGCTAACAGGCTATTTGCCTAAATTCTCATGGATGAGAAAATTAACAACCTCCCCCCCCGCCCCTTTTTTTTTTGTTGTTGCCATGGTCACAGGAAAGGAATTAAAGCATCAAAGCCTTCCATTTCCTGATGATGGATTAAGGAAATTATTAATTTGTCTTATAAAAAGGCAGGTTGTGTCTCTGCAATTAATGTTAGAGGGCCCTTCATGAGGGGAATTTCAGCCTCCTGGGCGGAGAAGGCTGACGCATCTGCTTGTTCACCAGCTTAGACATATGGGGCTGCTATGGGGGCCTGTGCTCTACCTCCTGCCTTCATTACTCACTGCAGATAGGATTTGGCTGCCTAGGCAGTGGTTTCTTTGGGGCACAGGATTAAAAATTGCAGCTCCCCTATAAATTAAGCCTTCTTTATCCATTTTTTTTTTAATGCTCCATCCGTGATCTCTCAGGATTTTTCCAGTGCAGGATGAGGAAGAGAAAACTTGGGGAACAAAATTACAGGTGACTGTCTGCGACATGTTCCTGGTCACTCCTTACCCTGCTTTTCTGGCTCCCGGGCACCTGCCTACTGGGGAGGCTCATTTATGTGTGAGTTCTTCACAGAGGTTGGCTTTGCCGTGGCCACCACACCTGCCCCAGAATCGGGCATAAAGACGCCGTCCCATAAAGACTTGGTGCTGGGTCTGGGCCTCTTTTCCCAGCTCTGTCTCTCCAAGTTTCTCTGAGAGCTGTCCCGGCTGGATACCCTGCAGGGGGCAGCTGAAATCCCTGTGTTTCCCCTGTCTTTGGGGCTGCTCCAGCTTGCAGAACACAACTGGGAGAGAAATAGATGAACCTACCTGCTTCTGTTAATAGCTAATTTGTTCATTTGCTTCACCTTTTCTTCACTGTTTCCATTTATTTTTCTAAATGACTGCAGAAAATATAGTTCTCAGTTCCAACACTTGCCTTCACAATTAGGAGGGGAAAAAGAGGCATCACCAGAACAGGCAGATTTTGATCTCGAGACTCAGCATGAACGAACCCCATCATCTCAGACGTTGTTGCAGCAGAGGGGTGCTGCTCTGACCTTCCTCGGCCAGGAGCCCGTCGGCTGATGACAGAACCTAGCAAGCCGCACAAACTCTTTGTTCAATGTGTCCTTTCATATTTCTTCCTGCTGCATTCAGGTAATTTGGCCCTTTTCTTTGCTGGAGCCCTCTTTCTTTTCCCCGAAAGGGGATGTTGTGATGCTTCCCGTAGAAAGCCATGGAGTTAAATTGCTGTGAGATGGCACCTGGTGAGTTTGTGCGGGCAGGGGCAGAGCGCGGGGCTCGTGATGCAGAGCTGCGCCTCATGCTGACCTCCCAGCTCGTCTCTTTGATACGGTGTCAGGCACTGTGCTTTGCCTACCTTGCCGTAGGAAATGCAGGAACTCATTTGTCACTTTTCTCTACGCCAAAACAACACAAGGAAGGAAAGGATTTTTTTCTCCAAGCGGTAAGCTCCCCTTCCCCTTTGATCTGCTTTACGCCAGCCCCTTTCCTTTCTGAAAGAAAAACTGCCAGGACTTCTTCTTGGAAAACCTGAATGCAGTTTAGAAACTCAACAGGAGTTTGCATACCTGCCATATTTCTATGAATAACACAGGGCTGCTCTCCCGCTGACCACATCCAGACCTCACTCAGCTCTGATATCTCCCTTGAAGATACTACCACAGCCAGGAAGGCTCCTTTAGTTGATTGAAAGATATGAAACCCTTGTTCCCGGGCTTGATGGGTCTGTAATTAAGAGCTTTAAAATCAATGTTGTAACTCCGTGAAGGATGTTTCTGTAGCATTAAACATGCTAAATGATTTACTGCTCTCAGATGCTGAGCTATAGTGCTTAAATTCTCAGTTGCTGGAGTCAAAACCCATATTTACCTTTATATTTGTGTGGTGGTGATGGGTCCCGGTCATATTGGTGTTACAATAACACTTTTATGTGCAAATACACAGATGTACAACCACACCGGAAACCCACACAGTCTAAAAAGGTAAAATGTCTCACCATGTGCACCCCAGGTGTGCCTATACATTAATTAGGCCCACCTGTGGGTGTTCCATCATTTCCCACTGGGATTTATTTTTCCTTTGGCCAACAACAGGTGCACAATGTACGAGGTTTAAAACATGACCCAAAAGAGTTTACCTCCTCTACAGTTAGCCTTTCAGGACTCAGAAACACTGGTGCCATGCCTTTTACCCCTTGTAGTGCTCAGGAACTGAGTTGGTAGCCCAGGCAGTGGCTCATACTGCAACAAGTCCACAGCCCTTGATACCCAGCTCTCCAAATGTCTTCTCCATGGCAGCCTTGCTATGAGCACCATGTGCTTTATAGGGGATTGGGAGGGTGCTTTGCACCACATAAATTTTTCTTACTTGCTTTTTTTTTGCTTTCTTTCATGGACTCCTATGTGAAAATTTCCAGGTCATGCCAGACTTCTTCACACAGCGGGGGAAGTTAGGACTGGAGAGTTCAGTCACGGAGAGAAGCCACTTGTCATAGATACAGGCATGCATCTATGCCCATATAGATCTGGTGACCTGTTTCCCATGGGATACACATCATCTTCTGGAAGCCTGTGGAAAAGCAGAAGGAGAGTCAGTGTGGCTTAACTTAGACAATAGCTTTTTATGCTGTGGAAAACTCATTAAGAGATGGGTTTCTTCCCTGAGTGGTATGGAATGAAGGACTCAGGATAGAAATCCTGACAGGACAGGGTCATTTCCAGGTTGCCGAAGGAAGAAATCTGTCCTGAAAGCTGAAGTTGTGCACACTCTGCTTGGAAGGGTGAAAGTTGATTCCATCTAGAGACTTATTTGGGGTAAATGCCTCAGGAGATCTCCAATGCCCTTTTCTTCTGCAGCAGATCAAACCTATCCATACAGGTTATTGGCTGCTGCCATCACTGCAAATTCCTCTCCTCCTCTGCAAGATGCTCAGCTCAACTCATATGCTATAACAAGACCCTACACACCAAAAAAGTAACTCATTTGCCACATTTTTTGTCTCAGTCAATGCATCGACCAGGAAAGCATCTGAGGCCTGTGCTGCCAACCTCATCCTTCTATATAAGCAAAAACCTTCTCATTAATCAATCAGACAAGGGCCTCCCTGCATGTCTCTGGATTAAATACTGAAAGGAGTGTAGCCAGAGTCACTGCCACAGAGTAGAGACATCACTGCCTCCACCATTGGTTGCGTGGGAGCTGTTGATGGAAATGAGGCAGAGCATTTGCATTCATTTTGTAATAGAAAGTATTTTCTCTTGCAGAATATATTTAAATGGCTGCCAATTTAAAAGATAAAGCCACTGCAGTTGTCACACGTAGGAGTGTCACATGGGGCAGGTTGATAGGACACAAGGCAGCAGGAGGCTTGAGCAACAGCTGGGGAACAAGTGGGTCACCCTGCTGCATCCAAAGTAACACCAGGTACCTGGAGTAGATAAACCGAGATTGGGTCAGATACCTTAGGGACACAAGTTGCTCTGGACATCTGGTGCAAAGCGATATTTTACTTGGCAAAAAGGGTGAATGGACGAATAAAAGGAAGGAAGGAAGGAAGGAAGGAAGGAAGGAAGGAAGGAAGGAAGGAAGGAAGGAAGGAAGGAAGGAAGGAAGGAAGGAGGGAGGGAGGGAGGGAGGGAGGGAGGGAGGGAGGGAAGGAAGGAAGGAAGGAAGGAAGGAGGGAAGGAAGGAAGGAAGGAAGGAAGGAAGGAAGGAAGGAAGGAAGGAAGGAAGGAAGGAAGGAAGGAAGGAAGGAAGGAAGGAAGGAAGGAAGGAAGGAGGGAAGGAAGAAAGGAAGGAAGGAAGGAAGGGAGGAAGGAAGGAAGGAAGGAAAGGGGGAAAGTTTAGCTACACAAGATTTCAGTGCAAATTCTAGAAATTATTTGGCTACAAAAAGAGAAAAGCAGGTTACATGGGAAAACCTAGCTGGTATATATAGAAAAAAAAATAGCTTTATTTATTTATTTGTTTGTTTGTTTGTTTATTACGTTTTGGAGATGACCAATGGGAAAAAAAATACCAAAACCACAAAACACTGAAAAAGAGCTTGATGAAATTGGATTACATGTATCGGAGGGAAAAAAAATGCAATTTCCTGCTCAATTTACTGCCAATTTGCAGCTGGCAAAATAATGGCAAAAACTAGAGCAATTCTGCAGGAACACACATTGTTCCTACAGGATGGAGGATCGATATGGAAGAGCACATGGGGTGCCACCATGCAGGCAGGTTCTGCTTTTGGAAACAGGAGGATGATCCCATTTCCCCTCTGGCACTGTGGCAGCATGAAGGAAATCACCAGAAAGCTGCCCATTTTGTGATGGCTTGAGCAGAGCCATGAAACCAGGCGTAAAGGTAGAACCACTGCTGACGAGGTGAGGACAGCGACTGAGGCAAGCCCCAGATTTTGTCTTGCTGGTGACACCGCTGTGTCTGTGGAAATGCAGCAGGATCGGTGGGAGAAGTTCAGCCTAGACAGAAGGCGAGCAAAGGAAAATAATCACAGCGGATGCAGAAACACATCACTGTGTACGAGGGGAGCCTTCCCTCACCTGCACGTGCATTTAGGGTGGGTGTTTGAGAGGGCACAACAAAAAGGGGTGCATCCCAAGGCCCTGCTGCTTCAGGAAAGGTAAAGAAAAATCACTCCTGAAGGGTGGGAGCCGAAATAAAAATATGCATGCTGCGGACACAGCTAGTGCTGCAGACTGTGAGACTGGGATAGCCAGTTTAGAAATATTCATCTTGCGCAAGATGGATAGAAATATAATCTGGTTAACACCCTGGGTAGTGGGGAGAGACTGAAGATGCAGCTGGATATGAGATCTTCACACAGCAGCTGTCATCCTGCTTTGGCAGTATTAAAAAATCCCTCGGTGGCATTGTGCTAATGCAGACACCAGGGTGGCTGAAGATTTAAAACTCCAGAAAGATGCAAAAAGCTGGGATAGGTTCAGGGTGTTTGTGTATTATCACAGGGGGATATCCAGCACTGTGAGAACAGAAGAAAATGGGGGGAAATTTAGCTAGACTGAAATGGCCCTGCCTCTGCCCAGCACCCGAATGTGTGCCACAGTTAAAACCAGATGTGTCCCTACTCTGGGCTGCCTCTTGGAGGAGCTTTGCCACCCCGGGCACCTTCACTGGGGCGAGGGCTCAGGCATGCGCCTCTCCACGGATCTCAGCTAGATGCCTGGAGTTAGGTGGTGTGAATAGGGATCCAGCTATGCGAAATATTCGAGGAGAGGATCGCTGAATCCTGGGGAATGTGAGTCACTGTCTCATATTTGGCACTCTCGGTCCCACCGCAAGAGCATGCTTCAGCACATAGCACAGAGGCTTTCATGTCTCGGGTTATGGCAGATGGTTGCAAAAGGCTGTCACGGATATTATCTCAATAGCAATTTCTGGCCACACCAAAGTGGTTGGTTTTCAGAATGGTTATGGTAATAATTTACCAGGTTACTAATTAGTCTATTAATTTTGAAATGGTTTAGAACAAGGTTGAAAAAATGATGATTCATATGTATTGTTTATCAAGGAAGATTTCAGAGAGGACAACTACTTATTACAAGTATATCACATTATGAAATCAATGGAAGAAGAAAAAATGAGAAACCACAGAAAATAATAATATAAAAAAAAACACTGAGGAACACCATTAACCTGCTGGGATAAGAGGAAACAGACCACATTATATGTACAGGAAATTAATATGAATGATATGAAAATAAAATATATCCATAGCATTTGTTAAGTGTTGTAAGGAGAAATAAACTTGCACCTCTCATCTTCTGTGCTTACCATCAATTACGTTTCTTTTGTTTCCTGGTGTATGATTATGCACAACTGCCTTAAAAGAAAGGGTCATGTCCCTTGTTCATTAGTCTCTAATCCTGGTCTTGTGCTCTGCTGTAATGCCAGTTCTCTGCCTGACTTCTAAACGATTACAATCCCCCTCTCAGGGTCACATTTGTGGACAACCTCCAGGAATTAGGGCCATGGGAAGACTGGTTTTAAACCCAATGAAGGGTAGAGGTGTTGATGCTGGGTAGATGAATATGGGGCTCTATCAACAGCTCCTCTTGTACACTTGTGACAAGGGCTGCTTTCTGTGATCACTGGAAAAAAATTATTATTCAGTATAAATACTATTTTTAATATAATCCTAAATACACAAAATATAAAAATATATAGTATTCGATACTATTTCTGATGAAACAGCTTCTCTAATGCAGAAGGAAGCCATGAGAACAAATGGTATCAGCCCTGGTAAATGCAGCTTTTTTAGAAGTTCAGAAAAAAAACCTTCAGAACAAGGGGTTGGTTCACTCCTGGTTTCCAAGGGGCTACAGTCCAGGCAGCAAGATGATTTTGTAGATACAGTAAATGGGAAAGCACCTGCTTTTGTTGTGGGTTGGCCAGGCACTGGCCACCATTATGGACGCCTCGAGAGGAAGTGAGCAGCACTCCCATCCAGGGGCCTCCTCAAGGTGCCCAGAAAGCCGCCTTTAACAGCTGCCGACTTCCAAAAACGCAAGGCTGTCTGCTGGAAAGGGATGCTGTGGCAAAGACATCAGAGGGCTCTGGCTTAAATAAGGTAAATGCTACTGATGGGACCTCTGGTGTGCGCTGCCCCTGTTGCTGGAAGTGGCTGTTTTGTGCTGCAAGGGGTAGCACTGTCCCAGGCGAAGGAGCCTGACTCCCAGCCCCTGTTTCCCAGCCCAGTAAGTGCAGTCTTAATTTACATTCCTCCTGAGTTAGTAAGCTCCAGCTCAGCCTTGAATCCTTCTTGAAAATCCTGGACTGATTCATTTTCCCCCTGAAGAAGCTCCTCATAAACTCTGGCTCACCCCACATACATGCATTTCATTTTAATTAAAAAATACCTTGCTGGCATGACAAGCTATACAAGTTTTGCTAAAATATTAAATAATAAAAAAAAAGACCTCAGAACCCTCAGGACTCTGTCATAGAGAGATACAATGCATCAAACATCTGTCCAGAGCAGAGCTGGGGATAGTCACAGCATTTGGAGTTTTAACTTCTTCCCATTCATCATTGTGACTCGTTTCTGACGTGGAGGCAGGTTTCTTTCCAGCACGATCGCAGGCCATCTTTTTCTTCTCTCCCATAGCTGTGCACACGTTTTCCTCAACATTTTTTCTTTGCTGGGGGGTCTTTTTTTTTTTTTTTTTTTTTTTTTTTTTATAATCTCTTCCTCATATTTCCACCTGCTTTGGAAATGCATAGAAATAGGATGCATTTCTCTATTTCGGTTCTTCCCCCATCACATTAGTTGCTTGGTGAGCTCTTTTCAGTTCTGCACTGTGCTTTGCCTCTTTCAATTTCCACTCCTAGTTTACAGTCATTGATTCTTTATATGATGAGGATCTACTGTAGGCTGGCACATTTCACCCTGTGAAGCTATCCATTAGTCTCAAAGAGCTATTTAAGACTCTTCAGCAAGTCCATCTTTGGTGCTTTAGGATAGCTGTGGCCGTGACCCACATATAGTTTTGACTTTTGCTTAGGCTTGGGGATGGAGACGCATTTTTGCTCCACATACACTGGAGCCCCAGGCTCCTTGTCCCAAAGCAGGGGGAGGAGATAAAACTGACAGAAACTCGTGCAAAGCGTTGAGAGCTGTGTAAGCAAGCCCATAGGAAATGTAGAGCAATGAGGTGGAGCGTGTGTACCACCTCTGGTATGTGGTCGGGCAACTCCAGCTGCTGGGGTTCTTAGCCAGCATCTTTTTTGGGTGTTGGGAGAGGGCGAGAACAACGCTCAGGGAAAGGCATACCGTAATGCACACCAGCACAGGGACACTGCCAACTGGGTGAGCCACGGGATGGAAAACCGTAGAGGTCTGCTAAGATGCTGCTCCACCTGGGCAATTAGCCCTGATGTTATAACCCGAGGAAGCTACCAGGGCATCTCGGTGGAGAACAGTGTTGTGCTGTGCAAGCATATCAGCTCAGACCGCCCTGCCTCCTCAGTGGAGGCGATTTACTGTCCAAAGAAGCCTTCAAGATGTGTGGGACCAGGGAGGCAGCGGGCTGCTGCTGAAGGCAGTGTATGCAGTGCCACAGGGCAGCCCGTGAGTGTTGCGGGGTGCTGGGTATTAGTGCTGTCACGTGTTGGATTATCAGCTGTGGTGGCTCCCCCCTGCTGATCCCAGGGCTTGGCTTGGCTCGCCTCAAATTGCAGCCGCTGGTGAGATTCAGGGCTGAAACCAGGAGCAGCACAGCGAGGTCAGTGTGACACCATCCTTGAGTGGCTCTGTTGTCCCTCTGGGCCCATCCCAAGCGCTGTGCCTTGCTGACAGCCATACCATGCTCAGCTCCACCACCGCCTCCCCTGGTGCTCACTTAAGGATGTTCCCAATGTATTTCAGCTCAAAACTCAGACATAGGATGACAGAACCACAGAATGGTCTGGGTTGGAAGGGACCTTAAAGATCACCCAGTCCCACCCCCCTGCCATGGGCAGGGACACCTCCCACCAGAGCAGGTTGCCCAAAGCCCCATTCAACCTGGCCTTGAGCACCTCCAGGGATGGGGCATCCACAGCTTCCTTGGGCAACCTGTTCAGTGCCTCAGCACCCTCAGAGTAGAGAATTTCCTCCTTATATCTAACCTAAACCTACCCTCTTTTAGTTTAAAGCCATTACTCTTTGTCCTGTCGCTACACTCCCTGATGAAGGGACATTCTCAGATATGACCACAGGGAATTTATTCTGGTACTAGGGTGTATGTTGGCATATGTTCTTATCATCCAAACTAATATTTTAATTCCTTTTGGAAGCTCCCTTGCAGTGACAGTCTTCTGGAGCACATTTCTTTGCTGTATAAATTCATTTGCTTTTCATGCATGTACTCAAGTTCAAGAGCAAGTCAGCCACGAGGCAGAGGCATTCCACCTCTGAGCCATTTTGCTGAGGCTTACAGAAGTGTGGTCTACTAGATTTAATATTTATTGTTATTTGTACAGCATTTAATACTTATTTATTGCCTGTATAGCAATAAACATGTTTGAGGCATGCATTAGCTCAGCAAAACAAAGTCCAGCTAGACAGCATTAAGAGACTGCATAGACAAAGAGGAGGAGGAAAGACAGCAAAGCAGTGTTGCCAATGTCACCACATTTCACGTCTTTGTAGTGAAAGAAAAGAAAAAGCAACTGCAGATAGCCTTGTGTTCTGTCTGAAATTGTGGCCTGCTATGCATATGTTGCAGAAGGAAGAAGAAACTGCATTGTGGAGAACCCCAGTGCTAATTGTTATTAAGGGAAGTTTGCTTCTCAACTCTCATTATGGAGTTAGAAAAATGGTGTGGGCAGTACGTGGCTCTGGCCAGTGGCATGGCCATGACCCTCTTGCCTTCCCTCTTCTGTCACAAAGCCTCAGTTCAGCATCCCCTGGTCCCTTGGCCCTCCCCAGTGCCCTTGAAGACTTGTCTGGAGCATTTTGTGTGCCTCAAGAGGAGGTGGGTCAGGTCCTTACAGCAGAGCAGGGAGCTACCAACAAGCCGCCAGAGGCACGAGCCCGTGTTCAGCCTCCATACCAGCCTGCCCAGCTCCGGTATGGTATTTCTGTTCAAGGCCCCTGGCTCCTCCTCAAAGGCTTCTGCGACTGCATGAGGTGGACATAATGCTACATACACTTCTAGGCAGTTTCCCCATATGAAAAGTGTCCTTGTGTTTGGGTAAATTGGGAACGCAACTCATTTTTTATTCTGGCCAATGTAGCACGACTCTCGATGCTCATGCCATCCATATTAACACTAGCCCATTTTTTAATCCTCTCTTTCTAGCCTCAGTGGTATCTGTGGCTAAAGGACCCACACTTTAATTATACTTTATGTAATAAAGTACTTCCTTTAGCAGCTCCTTAATTTATACAGCAGAAATTGTCTACAAGGTATCATTTCATTTACCTCACCCCTATTTCCTATTATTCATTTCTTCTCAAAACTAGTGCTCCAGTTTTTTGGTCTCTTTGCAGCAACCTTCCATCTCCTCCCTTCCTATCAGCTTTCAAGCCAAGGGTCAACCCTGTGCACAACAAGCATTTCATGGTGTGCTTCAGCGTTATTTCCTAAACAGTCTTGAAATCAGCTCACATTTTGTTGGTGCCATTTCTTTGCACGGCTGGAAGCCAAGCACGGATTTTCAACATGACGGTGATGGCCACATCCCACAGCTGCTAATTCTGCACAGAATATAAATCTTGATGAGCACCAGGAACTTTTCTGTTCAATTTTGTGTGCAGCAATGTCAAGCACTATTCCCAGCACTATAACCATGAGCTGTTTCTGAGTTTCTCTGGTATTCTTAGTATTTTTCCATGCTGTTCCTCACCCATCTGCCATGGACCTTTCCCTCCACCTCCCTCAGTGTTTTCCCATGCAGAAACTCTCTCTCTTTTTTTTTTTTTTTCTTTTTTCTTTTTTTTTTTTTTTCTTTTGAGACTCTTCTTATCCTGTACACAAGCTGCAATGCTGTACATGCTACCAAGACCCAAAGTCTTTGCTGTTCTTGGAAAAACTGCCAGCAAAGCCAGGGGGCTCTCAAGAAGCAGGTGATGAAGCAAGCTAATCCTCATCAAACACGTGGGTGGTTACTGAATGGGGGCTTCTCCTCTCTTTCCAGACTTTAGGGCTTAGGTAAGGATGGAAACTTTCACAGCTTCTGCTTTGTTTTGCGATTAGACAAAATGTTTTGAAAAGACAATGGGAAACACACGCTCATCACTTTTTTCTTGGGGCAGTGCAAGGAATTTGCCATCGTTCCCAGCTTTACGCTCCTGTTCTGAGACCTTCTCAGAGTTCACAGTCGTGTTGGTGAAATGGAAGCTAACAGGAGGAACAGACACATTTTTTAGGCCCAGGAGAGCTTTGGTGCTGTACTTGTGGTAAACCCTTTCACCGTGCTGTATGAGCTTGGCATAAATACAGTATGGCAGGCCTGGGAACTCAGCTGCCTATGTAAACACCAGCAAAATTACAGTCTAACTCTGTTTTACTTCTATGGTGTGACTTTCATCCTTTTACCTTTAAATGCTGGTATTTCCAATTAAATCAAATTTTCAGACTTAAAATAGCCATAAAAATATTAATTCCACGGATATTTAAGCTGCGAGGTTCCCATCCAGATGTGAGATTCGAAAATGAAATTCTGTGCAACTGTCTTAGTGCTGATTTTTTTGGAGGGTTTTCTTAGCATTTGAGAAGTTTGATGCTTGTGACCGTGTGTGTGTGTGTATATACACATGCATCTGTGGCCTCTGCTAATTTAAAACTGCAGCACAGAGGATGCCTCACCTCTTTATATATCAAAGGTCACAGAGAGTTTCGTGGGTAAAAAAAAAATAAGACCCTTGCCTCTTTATCTTTCTCTTAGAAATTCGTTTTATCCATATGCACAGTTTTCAACAGCTTCTCTCCTACCTGTAAATGAGTAAATGCATAAACAAGTAGGTGCTGGGGTTTATCATGCTGTGGGGGGTGCTGAACTTGGATTTGTGCGGCTGAGGCTCCACGCACCGAGCTGAACATAATTGCCTCTAGTTCCTATGCACAGCATCTAATTTGTGGATTTAAAAGTCCATAAGTGCTCATTGCCATGATGGATCGTAACAGCTTTCAAGGCAGTTTTCAGCACCGATGTGGTAAAATATTTTAGTTTAAAATGACTCTGAATGCACGCATTTCTCTCCAGCTGCGGCAGACCATCAGAAGTGACCGCTGTAATGTCGGGGGTGCATTACAGACTCCCTCCTGTTCCCAAATCAGTGTTCCTGGGGGACAAATAAAGGAAACCGTACACACAAGTGCAAGGCGCATGCACACACACTTTCTTCCTACTGCATGACAGTCCTAAACCGAAATAAGACCGGAACAAGGCAGCTTGGTACCTCCTCTAGACTAATTGGTGACAGTGTGGGACTTCTGCCTCCGTGACCCCCAGCAGCCCCACATCGTGCTGCCTGGGACTGGGGGCTCTCATGAGCCTGCTCCTGCTCACTGCACTGTACCTGGGTATTGCAGATAGTGGAAACTTCCATCAGGGGTCTCTGGCTAGCAGATGATCCGTTCACATCGTGCATGCGATACGTGGTAGCTGGGAGAAGCCTGAGGAAGGTGTCTGAGCTGTTTTCTGCAGTCTATTTTTGCAAGGGGTGCGCTGGGGGGCTGGCCCCACCGCCCAGCTGAGCCCCTGCCACTGCACATGAAGCATAAAGGCACCGCCGGGAGACACAAAGCAGAAATCAGCAGAAACTTGGGGGGACAGCCTGGCGACACGCTTCCTCCTGCCAAAAAAGCTGGTCTGTTCACGGCTGGGGAGAGCTGGCTGCAGCCCTGGCCCTGGCTGCCTGGGCATCCCCTGGTGCACCCCATGCCGTATGGATCCAGGCAAAGCAAGGACCCCCTTTCCCATTCACGGCACCAATTTCAGCTTTTAAGAAACATCCAGGCTGCGTGCAGTCATATTTAGTGTGTGGAGTGTGGTTAGTGTGTGTTTGTGTCCTTGTGACACTGCTGACAGAAAGTAGGCACGTGCATGTCTGTGGTGTGTGTTTCCCACGGCTCAGCATTGCTCTCGCATCGATACATATTGTATAGTGTCTATACCCTTATCCTGTTCATTTATATTTACACTTTTGTGTGCATATATACTTACACATCTGTATTTTTCTATAGAGAATAGACTAATATTTTTATTCTGCAACATGGGGTGTATTGTTAGTACACACAGGTCAGAGGACTACTTTGGTAATCTTACTTTTATTCCAATTAAATTAGAAAAATGTAAATTACCAAGAGCCCTGGGAGCCCAAGCCTCATTTTCAGAAGTGATTTAGGAACTCACCCTGAATGAGATTTAGGTTTGGTGCAGCCTTTTTTCCAAACTGGACCCAGTTATATGTATTATTTGTGTATTTAAGAATTGGAAAGTGTTTATCTGTGATCTCTTCCTGTCTGAATGTAAAGGCCTGAATTTTTGGTACAGGCAGCTAGCAGCTCTGCTTGGCACCCTGGCAGCCAGTCCCACTGCTAGGAAAAGAAGACACACTTGGCAACCCTGGTACAAAGCTACTTGAAATTCAATTGAAACCTGCCAAAGCGTTGGGTGTAGGTAACCTTGTGGAAGAGCTTACAGTCAGAGAATATGGAACAAAGCTGTTTAAGGGCTGAGTGTTGTGAGACAGGCTTTCAGTGCGTGCAGGCTTTCGGTACGGTGCAGTTTCCACAAAATACTTTATGTGTGGTATAATTTTTTTCAATCATGCTTTGGGTCATAAGACATCGGTTATGCATCCTCTCCCAAACAAGTGCCAGCAAAACCTTTATTCTCTGCCCCAACACGGGCTATTCTGTGTATGATACCTTTTATTAAAGAAATATTTTGGAACAATTGCAGAGAGTTTTTAATAACGTTATTGGCACTCCAGCCTTCTGCCTCTAAAGCCAGATGACTCGGGGCTCTGTAAACAGCAGCAACACTTTCTTCATGTCAGTAGCCTTATTGACTTCAACTCTGTACAAGACCTGTAGCAAAACTGAGAGTGCAACTCAACCACATGAATCAGTTTTTTTCCCCCACTTTAAAACGTTTCACCACACATCATACTGTCATAATTTCAGGTTATAAGAAAGCTCAGGAATTTCCAGGATGACAAGGAAGCATCCCGCAGGAAGGCTGAAATTCCCCCTTGCTCGGCGTAAGCCTCCCCACCCCACATGTACTGTGTGGATAATCTTCAGGCTGGTCCCAGGCAAGCCTTGCTTTGAGCCTTGGCTATTGCAGACCTGGAGAAGTTGGAAGGCCTGGTGCGAGGTTTTAGCCTTGGGCAGGTTTCGGTAGCTTTCTGTATGGGATTTCTGATGTAAGGTCCACTGCAGCCAGAGCTGGATGTTGGCTGGAGGCAGGAGATGTGGTGCTGTGGTGGTCGTGGTGCTGGTGGTGGTGATTGCCACTCGAGCTAGGTGGGTTGGCCTTTAACCACCTGCAGAATCAGGGACGTGGTAGGCAAGGAGGGAAATTTTATTTGGCAGATCAAATAATAATAATAATAATAATAAAGTAGACACTGTAAGCTGTTTTGTGCTTGTGAATAGGAACAGCAAAGCCAACAGAGAAAGGCAAAAGATGGGACAGAAAACACAGGTGACTATGTCTGGAAGGCATAAAAATGTAATTCAGCATGCAGTTTTGCAATTTATCATGTACCTATCACCCTGCATGCATTGTGGATGAGTGTGTGCAAGCAGACAGGAGGATGCTAAAGGCATGTGGATACACGTGGGTGTGTGTGTATGCAGCAGGGCCACAGGCAACTGGCTGATGCACTGCGAGTACCACCACCTCCACGGTCACTGTTGAGCCTTCAAGCAGGTGCGATGCAAAAAGCCCCCAGCCCCAGTTCCCACATCCTTTTGTCTTGATACCTCCTAAGGCAGGGTGAAGGACTGGGGATGAGGGAGACCTTCAGGCTCCTTGCTGTGGCTGTTGGCAGTGCTGTGTGTTAGCAGGAGATGTTAGCAGGGTGTGTGGCTTCGCCCCTTCACTCACTGCACTACGAGGAAGAAAGCACTGTGCATCCCTACATCCTGCACCCCAGATCCCATATATTGTGTCCTGCATCCTGGGTCCTGCATCCCACATCTGGAATCCTGTATTCTGCATCCCATGTCCTGCAAACCATATCCCATACACCATGTCCTGCACCCTGCATCCTCCAACCTATATCCAGCATCCTGTACCCCATATCTAGCATCCTGCATCCTCCATCCTGTATATTGCAACCCATATCCCGAGTCCTGCATCCTGCACCCTGCATCCCACACCCTGCATCCCGCATCCTTCACCCCACACTCTGAATCCCACATGGGACCTGGCTGAGGGAGGATCAGTAGCCCTGCCCAGCACCGGGAAAATTAGAGAGGTCTCTGTCTGCTTTAAAAACTGCATGCAGCTCAGTCCCAACAAAAGGTGCTGTCGTCAGTGTCAAGGGAAAGACTTGGTGGCGGAGCTGGTGGTAGCCAAGCGCCGGGCTCTGGGAAAAGCATCCTATCACTGACTCCATCCCCACCTGCGCGATCCTGGGGATGAGGCAGCATCCCTGGGGCGCAGCCTTTGGAAAATTTGCCGAAGTCCCTCCTGAGTGTGCCAGTCCCCTGGCGGGGAGATGGGAAGCAGGGCTGCCCGAGCTGGGAGGAGGAGGAAAGGTGTGCCGATGGCAGAGCTGTAAGGCAGAGAGGGTGCTTGCGGCTGAACAGCTTTAGCTGGAGCATCCCTAAATTCTCATTTAGGAAAACAAAAATAATGGTGTGGATCCACGGCTTGAGAGCCTTGCTAAAAGTGTCAATAATTTCCATATGCAAAGAATTTATCTGAGCCCGGGCTTTCAGTGTAAAGTGATTTGACTACGGTAAGGAGGACCACTTTACTGCTGTTCACAAATTCACATGCATTTATTCTGCTGAAAATTTGATATAGGGCATTTTTTGTATTCCCATTTATCGCTTGCCAAGAAATAATTAAGAATAGGAGCTAGAAGATTAATTTTAAATAAAAAATCTTCTCAAATGAAAATGTCAGGTCATAAAAATTCCTTTTAAATCATAACAGCATATAAATCTTTGAAATTAACCATGTAATTACAATGTCTATCAACTTTTACCTTGAGCTTTGAGCCTCTCTTTTTAATCTCCCATTCTTTTTTAATGAATAGCTATTTTGAAATTAAAAAGTACTGTTCATTACACATGCCCCACTATAATAGGGTTTTTATCATATTTGCTCTATTTAAAAATACTTGCTACTTTGTAATTATTCACACGCCGATCCCTTCCTATATTGAGTAGAAAATAAAAAATGAAATAGAAGTCAAAGGTGCTTTAGAGCTGAATGATTTACACAATTCATTAAGGACGGTGATTTTTCAGTTAGCATCAGATTAAATGGTTACTTACTCTCAAATAGCCCTTGGGGAGTTGAATTGCTGGGTAGCAAACAGATTAAAGTTTGCATTGAAAGAAAAATTGAATTCAGAGGTAATCAATAGCATAATAGGGGCAGTGAGTGGTGCCTGCTGCCTGAAATGAAATTACCATATTTTTAATCTTAATTTTCCACTCTGTTTATCTGACAGTGTGGATGTGCAATCCAAACAGATAATGAGAGAGTGGGATATTGACACTGCTGTCCTCTGGAGTGCTTGTTTTCAGTGATTAAATGCTGTGATCTGTGATTACTTTGTGCAGGGATGTCAGAGCTGCTGGCCAGAACTATGGGAGGGACACTAGCTCAGCAGCTGTAGCTCTCTGGTCTCTCAGGTCCTAATGTCTGAAATTCATTTTCTGCCGGCTATACGGGGGGAAAAATTGCCTATTTATGTATATACTTCTGCTGCACAAATTACAATAATTAATCCCATTACCATTGTTGTCCTGATTCAAAAACATTTAATTAGATCAATATGTAGCGCACCCTCTCTGTAAGCCCTATATTAACGAGCCACTGAACTTGCAGGCGATCGTAAGACATGAGTTATTGTACAAAGCGTGACCAGCAAAGTTTGGAGGTACAGTGAATTATCTGCGCAGCAGAAGAAGATGGATAATGGAAAGCGCGATTGTATCAGACAGCCAGCAAAGCCAGTTGGTGCAGATATATGGAAATCTGAAATGTAAATAATGCCCATTGTAAGTACAACATCCGCAGTCTTTTAAAATGCAAATGTAATGATAGAGACGTTTTTGTAAAAAAAAAAAAAAAAAAAAAAAAAGGATTTGGGAACAAAACATGATCTTAAAAATCGTAATACATTTACATAGCTAACATGACTGGAACGCAGAAAAATATGGTGATGCAACCTCCTCTTGACAAACACCCTGGAAGATTACTTAATTTTGGGGAATATGAAATCTCAAAATATTCTTGGTGTTTGTTGCTCAACCTAAACACGGCAGGAGCCATTTGCATTTTGATTAGAACCAGCAAGATGGCATGTTTGGTATCAGGGCCTGATCCTGCCTGATAATGGGATTACTGGCATGTAGCAAGGTTATTTGTGTGCCTCAGTCCTGCAGGGACGAGGCACCAGGAACAGAGTTTAAGAAGGGTTAAGTACGTGCACATGTGTATGTGTGTTGGATGGGAGGATTACTTGAAACTGAACATGCCGGGCCCTTGCGGTGTGTTTATCGGTGACAACTATCGAGTTCCCTGGAGAATTAGCATCTCTATACCATATGATTTCCACATCTGATCACAATCTGAATCAGACTTCTTGCTCTTCTAGCATCACCAAAGGAAGATGCTCCTTGTGCACCTTCCCAAAGCTCTACATTGACAATTACTTTGATCTCATGAGAAAGGTTAGTATTTTATCCAGTTATTAGTTATTTATTTTTAGCTATTTTTGGCCTTTTTTTTTTTCCCAAATCTTTTACTACAGTACAACATAGAAGGAAAGGCTTGATTTCCACAAATGTGTTGGGTTTTTACAGTTGCTTTTGGTGCCATATAAAGAGCCGAAGGACTTCTGACTGCAGTCCAAGCCCTAAGCACAAGACTCTCACTCTGTGTGCATCTGCACCTTCATGGGGTCACACTTCTTGATCCCTAGCTCTACTGAAGGAGCATCTCACAGAGGGGAGTTCAAAAATGTCTGGAGGTCAGATTTTTCTTTCCTTGCATATATACATGTAGAGGCATGCATGCATGCACTATGTGAATGGCAGATTGGTTTACGCAGATGAAACCTGCAGTCCACAAGTGTGCTCAAACTTTGCCCCTCCATGGCTATCCCTACCCTAAGCTGCGGTAGGGATATCATGCATGAGCTTCTGTGCAGCTGTTGCCTGATCAGGTCTCACCAAACACAGCTCTTTGCCCTTCTTCTTAAAACTAATTCAAACAGATCTAATAACGTGATGATTCAGTCTTACTTTGATGTTCCCATCTCTTTTGGATTGGGTTTGGATGCTCAGGTGGAAACAAAAAAATAGTGCTTCTTTAACTAGAGAAAACAAATCTCAGGAGCTCTGTAAGATCAAATCCCCAAAGATTCAGAGAGTCCGGTGTTACCTATAGGGAGCAAAAATAGCAAAACAACTGCTACTCCAAGAATTAATAAAAGAAAGTGGAAATTGCCACAGAAATATTGCCCCCCATCAAAAGCTTAAAAATGACAAACATAAGGAATATCTGTAAATATAATACACATTTAAGATATCAAACTCTAACTGATGTCACAGGACTTCTCCGTTGCCTGACTTAAAAGACCTATAACTGCAGGAGTATTTTTTGGGAACTTGTTCGTACTCCTACAAACTGAGAGCAAAAAAAGACTGAAGAGATAAATGAAAAAGGCTGTTAAGTCAAAGAAGATATTGAGACCTCCTATGCCCAGTATGGGGGTTAAAGTTTACACCATGTAATGCCCAAAGGCACAAATCCTGAATAGCCCCTTTTAGTTTCTACATATGGCAAGAATTTAGAATTTGATACAAAGATGCATAATAAAGCAAATCGCAGTTCAGTGCACGCTAACAGAGATCTGCAAGCATTTGTTAACTCCTATGAATACTTTTCTTTTAAGTAATTTGTGATTGGTCATGTGTCCTGCATGGTGCTCTTCTCATTCCCTTAATGCTAACACAGATGAAGGCTCTGATTTAGCACCACTTAAATCAATTGAAGTTTTGTCACTGACTTCAGTGGGGGCAAGATTTTCCCAGTCTTAATTCCATGTTAGTGACTGGCCCAGTGAGAGGATGGGTGAGCCTAGGACATTACCATGAAAGCTGTTGATTTTTTAAGGGCACTATTTTATTTTTTTTTTCTAATTTGAAACCTTGCTGTTGGCTCAAATGAGGTAATTATACAAGTATTTCTAGCATGAATAGTCATGCATGCTAAATTATAATGCCTTTTCCAATGAATACCTAAATATATGACCTTGAAATTTGCTTTTTTTTTTTCCTAATACTTATGTCAGTAAAATTAAAATACACTGCAATGCTTGTAAAGTGAGTACAAAAGGTGTGAGTGTGGCAGAAACAAATCCAGTCAAATGTCTGATCAAGCGTTCATGACAGTATTCATCTACCTTTAGTGAGAAGACAGTATCCAAAATATTCACATAATTATAATCCATGTTTTCAGCAGACTTTTAAGATGACATTATTCTCATATTAATCTTTGAACAGTGCATTGAGGTGATACTTTGTCACCTCCATATGGTCAATGACAAGAGTTCCCCTCAGAATTGCCAATATCTCACAGAGTCACTTGCTTTACCATATTTCTTTGAAACTGTTTTCTCCTGAAATTACTGTATCTCCTGTGTCTGTCACATCCATTAATATAAAACACAATGAATTAATATTAGCAATATTTTTAAAAATTGCTAAAAAGTCTTGACACGAGAAACTCCCTTGATTCATGACGCGGGGTTCAGGTTTGCTCTCCCTACTTTGCAAACTAATTCTGATGAAGATAAGATAGAAAGACAGGCATTTCCCAGTGTTATCCAGCATTTACAAGCCAGCTGAAGTCCAGGAGCTTCTCTGGGGCTAGGGAAATAAGAAACTATCCAGAAAAGACATCAGTAGGAGCAGCGATATGACTGAAGTTGTATTTCATCTATTCAGTTGTATTTCATCTATTCATCTATTTTCATCTATCATTCTATTTCATCATATTCTGAAAATAGTAAACTCAGACGTGAGCAGTACTTAACCTTCCAGCTTTCCTTAAAACAGGGACATCTATATTTGTTGTTGCTCTTTGCAAAGTGTTATCTCTGTGTGCATCAAACTCCTTTTCAGAACTCTAAAGTGCTGACCTCTAAGACTCTGCAATATTGCTAATAAACACCCATTGAAATGGAAAGTGGTCAAAAAAACTGTTTGAACTTCTTTCCTGTCTTCTGACTATAGAGGTATAGTCCAAGCGAACGCTGGGGTTTATCAGAGCACAAAAGCTTTCTTCTGCCCATGTACCTGCAGTCACCACTTTAAGTATATTGAGCTTCAGAGCACACAAAGGAAAGGGAGAAAATCCAAACCAATCTCTTCCCTTTCACTCCTTAAATCCTGACATGCTCCATCACCTCTTCAAAATAGTGAGCTGCCCTTCCCCAAAATGGAGAAAAGAAACAAAATCAAATGGAAAACAATGAAGAAGGGATAATCTGATCTTTAAGTAAGGAGACATGTTGCTTGGGGCTTAAGTGGGGTAAAGTTTCACAATGATGTCACCTTCTTCTGAGAACGTGACCCCCGTAAGAGGTGAAGGGTAAAATATAAATACTGCTAATCCATTGTGTTTGTATATCTCTTAAATATGTGCCAAGTTTGGCATGGCTGACTTCACCAACTGTCTGGCAAACTAGTAAGTCTTCACTATAGGATTTGAATGGGCAGCATTCATGGAAATCAAATACCTGCTCTCTCTCTTTTTTCTTTTTTTTTTCTTTTTTCTTTTTCTTTTTCTTTTTTTTTTTTTTCTGATGGAAGTACAGCTTATTGATGTCTTTTTAATAAAAATTAGACCTTTTTAGTCTAATTTCTGAAAAAATAAAGTGTGATTTCCACATGCAAAAACAGAGGATCTTTTCATCTAGAAAGCAAGATCCTCCACATGTAGCAGCTTCCAGAGTTGTAAGTTGAAAGTTACGTGTATGAAGTTGTTCAGTTGTTTGTTTTAAATATCTGCTCCAATCTAAATGGCAACGAGTTCAGGAAAGTCCCACTGACCCTTCTAAAGAGGGTCTCAGAGTGGGTGACACAACATCCGTTCTCACCTGGCTGTCTATGTCTCAAGAAGGTGGAAGATAACATAACCCTAAGACAAAGGTTTATATTTTTAGGAAACTTACATAAAATATGTTGAGAATAGAAAATCTTTTAAGATTTTTAAGGATATCAGTGGGTGACATTTGTTTGTTATTGGAATATCCTTGGAGACAGCCTTGTGTTAGCATAGCAGGAGCAGAAAAGGAAACCAATTGAGAAACCACTGTCCAAACTCCTTCTATTGTCCGTGTGACGTCTGTTTGCTTTTAAGACAAGCAACATATAAAGCAGATTACATTTTAATATTATTTTTCTTTAAAAGCACAAGTGCTTCTAGGCATAACAACTGGTAAGGGAACCAGAAGCTTCTCTCCCATCTCACTGAAAAGGAATGAATTCAGTCCCTGGTCCCACTTGGGCCAGGGAATTAGTTTAATCCAGCATTCTTGTGCAGAGAACTTTACTGAGGGAGACACAGACAGAAAGAGAATAAGAGGAAAAAGAGGAGCATTTATTTATTTTTAAGAGGAAAAACAACCTTTGGCAAAAATGTTGTGTGTCAGGAATCCCATTTTTTCCATGAAAGAACATATACTGCAAAATTATTTTCTGTGAACGTAAGAATTTATTTTTTTATTTTCTTTTTTTGTCATACTCTCACCTAGCCAGGTCTGTATATATTTTTCTGTATCTCTCCCACTAGTTCTTTCTTTTCTACTGCATGAAAAAAATATGGTTTTCGTTGGAAGCAGCTTTCACAACCTCTTGGCATCCAACCTTTCATCTCTGCTTTAAGTAGGTCCACACTAGTTTTGACTGGGCAAAATGCTCCTCTTTTCCATGTTAAATATTCACATAAGTACTCTGGGGCTTTTTCAGTGCCTGGGAAGAGTTTCCTGTGATATCCTCAAGGTTATTTAACACCAATTCTTTTTAATTCCCAAGTTCTGCCTTTTCCTTACAGCAGAGACATGGCCAGTTTCTGTAGTGTGTACAGTACCCAGCATAATGACGAGCACACCTCTAGAATTATTTCTGATGTCTTAAAGCACTGAAGGCATCCACATGTGCTATGAGGTACAGCACAGGACTGACAGGACCAGCTGTGGGTAGGCCACGTAAGACACCCCAAAACAGCTTGCACCTCTTGTTAGGCTGTGAATCCCACCAGAGCTAAGTCTCCACGAGCTGGGGTGAGTTGGTGCACAGGTGCTCCTCCACACAGACCAGAAAGTCTGCCAGCCAACAACAAAAGTACTCGAGGAACATGAAAGTTTCAGCCTAACTTTTGTTCTGTTGCTAATTAGACCTCTGGCTGCGTCTAGACGATGGGACCTGGGAGAGCTGCCAAGCGCCTGTGCGTGGTGGGTACCCACCCTGCTGCATCCTGACTCCGACCTGGGGCGCAATGCCCAGCCCCACCAGCAGCCCCAGCACAGGCCAGATCTGGGGAGCTGTGGCCACCACACAGAGGGCCCAGCAATGCGAAGCCAAAAGTTAGTGAGGGCATGGCCTTTGTTGCCTAAAGAGAAGGTGATATTTCTAGAATAGCTTTATAGTCCCCTCAAATGCTAGGTTGAAAATGTTGGAAACCAGTCTTCTAGACATGCTAATGACATGCTAATAAAATGATGCAGTGAAGTCCCACTAGCTTTGGGAAATTAAGTTAACAACTGAGCTCAGCCTCATGGAAAAGTTAAGTGATATTTAGTGACTCTGCACAGACACCAATTATCTGCATTAGGAGAAGTTAAAGCCAGACATTGTTACCCTGTGTGCTGAACCAAAGATATGGATCAAGACATTAAAATATAGGGCTTCTTGTTAGGCAAAATGAAGACATTGGGTCACTACTTAAAAGTGGAAGACAATTTGCATTTGAGGACTCAAGCTACAAATATAGCTTGCTACAAAAATAGTGTTTTCAGTCTTATTTGGGTTCATATACACTTAAGGATTTCTCCTCAGATGGCCTCAGCATATGAGGTGCAATCTAAATAGCTTCATGATGTGGATCTCTCTGAACATGGACTAATACAAGACAACTGTGAAGAGAAAAAAAAAAACCTTGCCCAGGAAGCAGTGCAAAATGCAAGAATTGGAAGCAGGACTCAGTGGTAGTCTAAGGACCAGGACAGAGCAAGTGGCAAAAATCAAGGAACCTGTGTTGCTTCAGTAAACCAATTCTTGTTCACTTCACATCACAGTGTCTTGCAAGGATTGTGTACACTTCTCAATTTAAAAGTGTGTGGGTTCGTGATTTCAGAGTCACTCCTGTTTCCCCCTGAAGTGTGTGTGCCAGATAGAGCTGGCATTTACCCAGACATTGATGAGAGACAGAAATAAGCCATTTGAGATGAGATTCAGCACACCCAAAAAGAGGCATCTGAAAAGATTTTTCCAAGTGCACAGTTTTCTCCCTCAGATGAGATGATACTCCACAGAAGTCAGCCCATGTGAAGCCATCTGAAGGTCAGGAAAGAGAAAGTTAGTCCAGATGTTCCCTGCCAAGCAGAATGAAGCTGCTCATAAGCCTCTGCTGCTTCTGCTTATGGTCAGGTCTATGCATTGAACAGAAGTGATGTACCCCATGTTCGTGGTGTGGGGACTCTGATTCCTGAGGACATCCAAATAAAGCTGACACCATCACCTTAGTGGCAGGTCCAGAGCCTGCATTTATTTTGAGAACCAGAGACTGCTGAGTGGTCAGAAAGCCACTGAGTGACAAAAGGATGTCTAGTCATCATGTTGTGGCTGTGGGTCATTGGTGATAGCATCAGTCTGGGGCCTTGCAGAGCAGCCTCCAGAGACCGAGTCTGTGACAACATCTGACAATGCTCCAAATGTAACTCATATGCCCCAGTATTTGAATAGGTAAGAAAGTGTCTGCCTCTAAGGATCTCCACATAATTTCCAGCACTGAAGAGCAGCTATAGTTCAGGGATAGACCTCTAGTAGAGATCAAAGCAGGAAGAAAATTCCCTTGCTGTTCATACTGCTGTTCTACCTAATAAAGTATTACTGGCAAAATTGACTCTTTTTTTTTTTTTTTTTCCTTCTCCTGGAGTAAAAACTTGCTATGAATCTAAGAAAAACAATTTGGAACTGAGACACCTGCCAGAATATTATTTTCATTTGATACTGTATTTCATTTGAGCATAACATTAAAAGGGCACATGTGCCTATGTGCATAAGAAAATTGGTAGATTTAACTGTGGAAAGTGGAGTCAGTGGTCATGAAAACTTTTACCATGTGGCAAGTATACAATCTCCCCGTAACACCAGACCATAATACGTAATATATAGCAGGGAACTGAGCAGAAAGGAGAAAATCAGTCTTTTACAAGTAGTCCCTTGTGTCATACCTTTTTTGCAGAAAGGCTCTGCGTACTGTCTGCCTCGCCAGCTTTTAGCTGCCACACTACAAATGAGAGGGAGGAGGACTGCACAGGCAGAGGGCTTTCTGGACAGGGGTTATAATTTCTCTCACTGTTAATGGTGAGTCCTGTGAAAAAAGAAAATAACTCACACAGAGTGGGGCACGTTACCGACTGTGTATAGAGGCTAACAGTGAGACAGAGCCCTGATGATGCTGGCAGATGAGGAGTGACAGTAATTGACCCAGACGGCTGCGGCCTTGCAGGTAGGGCTTACATTTGGATCAATATGTAACAGCGACTCACGTGCATTTTGTTGGATCGGGATCTTTAAAATTTTACTGGCTACGATTATACAGCTATATGGGATAATTCCTCCTGGGTGCTAGCAGTGGTAGTAAATATTTATATTTATATTATGATGGTGTCCAAAGGAACCAGTAGGGGAGCATTATGCACAGAACTGTATAAAAAAGGAAAGATATAATCCCTTCCCTGCAGAGTTAACCATCTAGAGGACAAAAATAAACAAAGGGTAGAAGAATGGAAATAAAACGTCTATGCAAATGAGTATAGCAGTGAATTGGGCATTTTGTGGGTTGTAAGATGTATTTTTTTCTTCTTTAAGGAAGAGATAAAGATACACAATGGTTGCTAGCAAGTCAGTGGGAAATTCTAGGGAATTGGAATTCATTTTTATTTCAGAAGACTGGGTTTATTAAAACTTTTTATTATATTTTTGTTTATTTGTTGTAATACAAGAATTTTTAATAAAAGGTGAAAAATGTAAACTATCAGTTTCTGCTTCTTAGGATGTATAAACGTTGGATCCGGAATTTATTATCTGCAACGCCACAAGAAATCAGACATAATTTGCAAGTCATGTGCATATTCATTCAAGTCACATAAAAGATCCAGCTGTTGGTCAGTGCCACACTTGCTTTTAGCACCAGGCTCACATGGATAGCACGTCGGCTGCATCCCCTGCCAGGAGCATCCGCATCCATCCCTCTTTGAGGGGCAGATCTCACACCAGGGCATGGGCACACTGGCTGAGCAGCCCTTGCTCCCTTAACAAAAAATAAAATAATTATAACAACAACAACAACAAAAAAGCATGGTTAAACTACACCTCTCCCCTTTCCAAGCACTGGTGGAGGAGGCAGGAGGGTGTTCAGCCTTAGTGCGTGGCCAAGGACCCCTGCCCAAAGGCCATCCCTGCTGTCCTAGAAGCAGCCCCTTCAGGAAAGAAGGGCATTCCCATCTTCATGGCTAGCTCCCGAGTTCAGCTCCCTGGCCTGCCTGCTGTTTACTGGTTACAGTGGAGATCTCGGGGTGGATATCGGCAAAGAAGGAATTAATTAAGCAATTTCAGTAATCCTGGCAACACTGCTCTGGCTTGCTAGCAGAAGCTGAGGCGTTTTCACACTTTCCTCTTTATTCTGGGCATTTTCCAGGTAGCAGTGAAGGTGAAGGAGACAACAGCCATTTCCCTATATCTTACCTTGACTGTGAAAGGAAACAGCTTTTTCTTGTGTTTTCATGACGTAATCACTTCTCTGTTTTTTTGTTTTTTGTTGTTTTTTTTTTTTGTTTTTTTGTTTTTTTTTTCTTCATTTCTTGGCAACCTGTAGTCCTGGGGCTGATCTAGAGAGGCCTTGCTTTATATTTATCTGTGTTTTATAATGTCTATTCTTCAACCGTCTCTCAGAAAAAAATGATGCCCTAAAACAAAGCAAGGCTTTAAGTGACGCAGTAACAATTTCATTGTTTAACTTAAATAATGAAGGCTTTGGGGCTCTGGTTTTTATTTTTACATGTTGGAAGTGAAATGTGGCAGAGATGTTTGAGTTACGAACAATGCCACTTGTTCTTCTGCTTAGGAGTCAATGCAGCGACGTTCTTGCCTAGAGTGCTCCCAGCAGTGGGTCAGACAGATTAGCTAGATTTTGGACATAAATAGGTAAAAAGAAAGGTGGCAAAGATCCCAAATGCACTTGAGTGTGCTGCTTTTTGGAAAACTTGATTCTTGTTTATTGTAATTTGTCGTTTTTCCTACATCACAGGAGTAAGAGTTGATTAAAGAAACAAAGAACAAGCATAAGCATAATATAAAGTTGGTGAATTGAATTTCCATAACCTAAATTCTCAGCCTAAGAGACATAAATAAAGAAAATAAAAATTCCCTCCAGGAACTCAGACAAAAGTTCTTTGAGTTTTTGTCTTTTCAACGTTATGAACAAAATCCTCATTGCCCAAAAGCAAAAGAAAACATAAGAGTTTATGGCTGTAGGAAGGAGAAGAAGGTTTAAGTTTCAGACATATTCAAAATCATTCTAAAATTAGAAGGACAGACATTATTATCTGTTATGATCCTAAATGCCTTTGTCTGATGTTTCTTTTCTTTCAGGAGGCTGCAGAGAACTGCTCGCTTGGAGAAGGCTGTTAGGTAACTACCAGTGGCTCTTGCTAAATGACTGAGAGGGACAGACTCTTTTTAACCTTGCTCTGGTCGAGTCGGGTTAGAAATGAGGCTCATCATCATTTCTACACTGGGTATTTTCTGTTTCTGTGTTTTTCCTTCTGTTTCTTCTTGTGGGATAAACCCTCGTCTCCCTCCCCTATAATAGGTTTTTATTATATCTTGGTTTAGTACTGTATTTTTTTTCCTCAGTTTCTTGTTTAGTTTGAGCTCATGCATGTAAACAACAACACCTCTTCACAGCTGAAAGTATTACACATAACCAAAGAGCATTTTGTTTTCTGGCTCAGAAATGAAATACTACAGGTGTGTCTGCAAGTGTCAAATGAAAAAGAAAAACAAAACAAACAAAAACAAAAACATGGAAATTGCAAAAACAATAACAGCATTAGAAAGGTTTGTTTATTCATATGATAATGGGCAGCTTTAATGTGAACTTTTTACATCGTCAAGCCAGTGAGATCAATTTAATCCGGGTGGGTTATTCTTCTCTTGGTGTAAAAGACCATTGATTCTTTCTATTGGCTCAGCGAGGAAGCTCTTCAGCATAGTGGCATGCTGAGGAAGCTGGTTGAAAGCCACTGAAATCAGCAGGAGTCTTTTAATTGACTCTGAATCAGGCCCCAACACTGTACATAGCTACTCTCCTTTCGCAAAACTTTCTGTTTCTTGAAGACAATTGGATTACCTAAGTAAAACTCAGCTTCCCATTTAAATATTCTGGGTGAATTGATTCTTTATGGAGAAAATATTTCATTTGCGCGACATCTTCTGCATGTTTAAATTCTGTAAGTGTTGCCATTTATAATCACTTCATCATCCTTTGTTCAGGTGACTAATTATAATAAAATATATTTTATGCATAAAACAGTATGAGACTCGGTTTTATACATTTCATTTAATTACTTTTTACTGTGACAAATCACATTGTTAGAAATGTACTAACAGATGGGGTGGATTTTAAAGTTGGTATAAATTATGACTCCTTAATTTTTGCAAGTGTTGAAGAATTTAATTGTCTCCATTCAAATTTTTGGCTTAACTCCTGTGGTTTGACTTGTTAGGATTCCAGACATGCAACACAAGGAGCAGGGAATTTCTGGACTGTGCAGTGTCTTTTTGGAAGAGAAGAAAAAAAAAAAAAGAGAGAGAGAGAAAGAAAGGAAAGAAAAAGAAAAGAAAAAACAACTAAGGAGAAAAGGAAGTTAAGACAAAAGGAAGGTCTGAACAGCAGTGTTCAGAATGGCCTGCCCCAGAGTGAGGTTTAGAGTGTTGAAGTGCTCTCGTTGAACAGCCCTGCTTGTTAGGGGCAGCAGAAGCAGGACCCTCTTGTTTTGCCCACATACCAGGTACAATGAAATAAAGGATTTTAGTGTGACCCTAGTCAAGGAGTGGGGGAAACTCATATAAGAGTATAAAATCAGAACTTGGGTACCTCTGACTAGCTGTGAAAAGTAGTTAGCAATAGAACACATCTTCAGAGTGCCTTTTTCATTTTCCCTTCCCTTCCCTTCCCTTCCCTTCCCTTCCCTTCCCTTCCCTTCCCTTCCCTTCCCTTCCCTTCCCTTCCCTTCCCTTCCCTTCCCTTCCCTTCCCTTCCCTTCCCTTCCCTTCCCTTCCCTTCCCTTCCCTTCCCTTCCCTTCCCTTCCCTTCCCTTCCCTTCCCTTCTTGCATTGCCTTGCCTTGCCTTGCCTCTTCCATTCCCTTCCCCCTTTCACCTTCCCTTTGTTTCTTTCATTTTTCATTGTAATTCAGCTTCAGTTAAGAGAGAAAGGGGACCTGCCCCATCCTCTCTTTGAAAAAAAAAAAATAAATAAAAAAATAAAGGAAAAAGAAGAAGCGACAGAAGAAGACAAAGAAGGAAATCAGTATATATTACCCTCTAGAGACTCTTCAGACAATTTGATCTGTTTCCTTGACCAAAGTACACACACCCATGGAGAAAGTATAAGTTCCAGCTGCAACAACTGCTTCTTACTCATTTTGTGCCTTCTGTCTGTCAGACTTCCAGAATCCCTCAGATATTTTAAATTTGGGTGTTCCTGAACGTAGTCTTTGAGCTTTTGCCTTTACCAGCCTTCTTCTCCAGTCTCCTTCAGTTTGCCCAGTGGCAGTGTCACTCCCGACAGTTCGCCCTCCCTCCCTTGCTCTTACAGAGCAGATCTTCCTCCCACAGATGGGCCACTGTGGGCAATGCCATGTTTCTTTCCCACCCCTCCTAACTTGTCACCATTCTTCTCAAATGCTCCCCACCATCCTTTGATCTATGTTATTCCTCATTTGATATATGTTACTCCAAAGACTGTTCCTGGTTTGCCCGGAAGAGCCCCATTTACGACCAATTCCTGATTCCCTTTCTCCATGTTTCATTTTACACCAGAGATTTTTGAAGCCTTACACCACAGATGTTTTGCAGACTCCTGTTTACAGCCTGTGCTGTGTTTATGACCAGCAGTAAGTTGCCTAAGCACAGGTGTGGAGTGTCCCACCAGGCCTTGAGCCGTACTGTAAGGATGTGGGTCATGTCAGCAAGCTCGATGCAGCTGTCCTGGATAAGGTTGGACATCTAAAATGGCACAAGATGTTTGTGTCTGGGCACCCGGCTAGCACCCTGTGTCACTGAACATTAGCTGCCTTTAGTGACTGAAATATTGCACTACACAGCCACCAGAGGCTTGCAGGTCTTTGCAGAAATCATGATGGTCTTCAGACTACCCAAGCTTAAACTGCCTAAATCGTTCACTTCATTGGGCAAACTCAGGGCTCCCCAAATGTCTCTTCATGCCCTCACCTGAAGAAACACTTCTGCTCACGTTCTCCGAATATGACACAAGCAGATGGAGGATTTATGCCTGTGCTCAAAATTAAGTAGTGATAACATTCACATTGACAATTTGTTTTTAGTGTTACTAATTTCTGCCCAAGAGGCTTCATTTGTAAACAGAGTACACACAATACAGGTATGTGGAATAAATTCCACTACATGTGCTACTCTATTTCTGAAGATAAAAACTACATTAAATTAATGAGGAATGTCATCAAGCCCTAGCAAGTGATTATGCTCATAGATCTGTGGCTACAATGCTACGGTGTTGACTAGCAGGCTGTTTTTCCCATGCCTGCCTGTCTTGAACTGTTACTAGAGAATTTAGAAAACTTGAATGTAGAGTTTGGTTTTGAAAGTTCAGCTAATTCAGTGATTAGGAAGCACTAGTAGTTTCTGTACCCATTATCTCATGATTTAAATGCTCTCTGGTTTACATTAGCTAATGATTTAAGTGCCATAGATATCTTTGTTTGACATCCAATATGAAATAATCAACTAGCTTAGTGTAACACTGGTCCCATCAATCAAACTCTTTATTCCTCCCACAGCATTGTTAATGAAAAGTTGGGAAGAAAGCCCACAGACCCTAGTATAGCATTAGAATTAAGGGGGTGAGAGATGACATTTCATTATTCATTTTTTTGTCTTTGACTCCCGTTTGATTTCAACATAGTGTCCAGAAGGAACACTTGCTCAGAAAATGTTTTATAAGTCCTATGATATCTTTCCTAACTATTATTTGCCTTTAAGCTGATTTGTTGGTCATACAGCAACATTCAATGGACAAGAAAGGCACCATCTCTTTTAAAAATATACCTAATGATGAAGCTTGTCATAGCTCCTTTGAGGGAAGATCCTGGTAGGTCTTGCTGTCCATTTATTCTTTGTGGTGGATGCCTTAGCCAGGGCACCAGGATGGGTGTCATCTTGAAAAGACCAGCTTGTTTCATTAATAAACTCTGTTGTTACAGTGGAGCTAAATATGGTCATCATTCCTTATGGGATTGTCTGACTGATTTGTAGGTGAGGGTGAAAAGCGTGTAGGTATGAAGCTAAAATGTTGAATACAGGACCACAGAGTTTTCTGTGGCCTCATTTAAAAATAACACACCAGTAAAACAAAAACAAAACCTGTATAGTTGTGTAATCACGTAACCGTGGTCTGAAACAGGAGAAAAGGGCAGGATGGTAGGGACCTTGATCATCTGTACAGTCACCTTCCTCCCAACTGGCTGAAGCCTCCAGAGAATCACAAGATCTTCTGGTGACCTGGGAGCTAGTCAGGCTCTGAGCCAAGAGGCCTCTGGAGGCAGACAGGCTGAGGAGCTAGGGTGGAGGAAGGCCCACAGCAGTCTGAGGAGCAGTCAGTCAACAAGGGGCTGGTGTTTATTTTGTCAAGTTATGTTTGGTGAAGTTAATAATAAAGGCAAACCCCAGGAGAGGCACGGAGTTGGAAAGCAATCCTGTTTGCAAGTCTCTTGTTCAAAGCAGAGCAGGGACTCCAGCTGCTTGGAGAGACACCTTTCTTTGAAGTAATTTTGAGGTGAAAATTTCAGCCCTTTGTGGAACCAGTTAAAGCTTTGCTAATTCCCCTTTAATTTGGGAGTACTCAGAAAGCTCTCAGCATTTTTGCAGGTAACTGGCAAGGTCTTTGCAATTCTTTCATGAGCTCTTTTGTTTTGCTGAGAGATCAGGATTGAATTATTGTTCATATGGGTAAAAGAAGGACATTAATTAATTCTAGGAAAAAAGGATATTTAACCTATTCTTAAAATTATCACCTAAAGTACATAAGCCCTCAGCTGGGACTGGATTCTTTTAGGACTGTTTCAGATTATCGTGAAGTCTTTTTCAATCATCCACAAGCTTCATTTGATGCTGCACAAAAAGCCAAATTCTCCACTATACTGCATTGTCTCAATACTGTACTACAGCACAGGCAACTTCATCTAGCCAGCTGTAGTGGAAAGGCTTGATATTACTGTTTTTCTCCTCTCAGAAGATTTATGTGGTATTAAATAAGCAAAAAAAATGTGTCCTTTTGCTTGTGAAGAAGAGGGATACTATAATAGGTTCAGACTTTTTTGTGAAGGAGTCGAAATGTGGCACCAAATTCTGAAAAGGGTTTAATTAACAGCTTGGTTTTGCCAGACTTTTCCAGTGAAGAACTAACTTAGCTTATGGACTATAACTCCAAAAAAGAACTATTGATATGTTAATTGTATATGATTATGAATGGTTATTTATGGCATTGGATCTCTCTGCTAAACCAATTATGCTCTATTTGTGAGATTTGCATTATACTGCATCCATGGCATTTAATTAAACTTCTATTTCTCTTCTTTCTTTTTGTTTCTTTCTTTTTGTTTTGCCTTTCCAGCCTTAAATACATGATAAACTACACTAGTCACTCAGTGGTTAAAGCTGAAATCAGCTATTCATTCGATTGCCCTCATGTGCATCCCACTCAGTTTGCGCTGCCCAAGAAATCTTAACTGTGTCCCCCTAAATGTTAACTTTCCAGTTTACCAACTCCAGCTCAATGAATTTTTATAATCATTCCTTACTTATTTCTACAACTAGGCTGATCGGTCATTCTAATTCTACTGATGAAAACCGTCTTGTAACTGCGTGTTTAAATATATTTGTATAAACATAAAGGGGATGTTTAAAAACAGTGTAATGGCACTGCTTGCTATGATCTGAGTGTTTCGTTTGGTCTCCTCCTGCCAGTTAATAAACAGCATAGAAAGTCAACTGCATAACCAATGCTCTAATTCAGAACATATCAAAAGGTTTGCGTGGGCGAGGTAAATTGGGCTGATAGTGAGTCAGGAGCTGGCTGGATCCCTCATTTGTTCATTCAGAGAATTTTTAATGTAGAACTAATTTTCAAGTAGTTGAATTTTTGTAAAGAAAATGAAATCCTTAAGGGAACAATTTAGCTGGAATCCTCTGAAACACAGTTCAACATGGATTGCCTTTTCACAGCTGTTTCATGTGGAAAAGGATCTTACGTTTTCATTCCCTTGACACCTGCTTTCCCTTTCTTTTCTGTAAGTGTATTACAGTGCACCTATTGAAAGAGCTGACAGGGGTTAGTGGAGAAGGGGGTTAAATAATGATACAGGATATATTTCTTTGTTACTTGAAACTCTCTTTGCCTCCTACTCACAGTGTCAGTGCCAAAATTTTGGTCTGGGGCTTATTGTGGTTGAAGTGTCCAGAACTGGGAGTAAAGAGATGCATATCCATCCTCCTTGCAGCCCCTTGTGTGCACTGGTTGCTGTATTACTGGGACAGAACGCTGAGAAATTAAGAGTAAAGGAGCTGGTCTTATGGTCCACATATAAACACATATCCACACACACACACGCACATATATATATAACTCCACTGTCCCTGTTCAGGCAATGGCAAACAGCACAGAGCTAGTTCTTCAGTTTCAGAAAATAATAATATCCTCTTCCTGGCCACAATGCTATTCATCACAGCCTTTTGCCAAATAACAGGCCTAAGTGGCCTGAAGGTCTTTCTGTGGACACTATTCCAGATTCAGTTTCCCAAAGAACATTTTGAAACACGCCAGCCCTAAAATATTTTACGTCTTACTCAGAAAAAAAACTCTCACTAACAAAATTCCTCTCCCGGACCTCTGTTCTCTAAGAACCTGAGTCCCTTCTGTCTCAGCTGAAGTCTCGACAGAAAGGAGTCTTAGTATGTTGCACCCTAAGTGCCCAAATTAAAAGGTTAAAAACACAAAGCAAGAACAATTTAAAGCTGTTTTCTGTGTGTGATCACTGGGATGGGAGAACATACTTGGAATAATTGTATCAGAAGGGAATCTATTTAATTATGTTTCCTCTACTGTTACGCATTAGCAAATAAAGTAGGACAACAGCGAGGCATTTATTAGCCTGTTTGCTGGGGCAAGTACAAAAAAAGTGTTTATCGTGACATTCGTAAGGGAGCCATTGCTAAAATCTAGTTTGAGGTAGCTGGGGAAAAAAAGGAAAAGAAAAAAAAAAAAAAAAACAAACATGAAGATCTTATTTCAACTGGGACAATTTGCAAGTACCAAAATCTTCTGTTGTTTGAAAGGTTTATTTTACGACACAGAAGCTATAGATACCGCACCCCAAATGTTCCTTTTTTATGATTATCTAAAGCACAGACAAATCATGAACAGACAATTGTACACTTTCTTGTGTTGCTTTATGGGCTTTAAGTGCCTACAAAAAAGGATTCCTTATGCTTTAATTTCTCTTTATTTTTTTGACTGTAAAGACCCATGGGGTAAATGCCAGTCCCACAATCCTGCAGTTATATGGTTACTGTCAGCCTGCTCAAATGATGCTTCCTGTTCATTAGGCGTCCTTTCATCTGACAACAATGTACTGGCTTTGCTGCAATTCTTAGTCAACGCCCATCTCTTCAATAGCCTGTGAATAGTATTAAATAGTGTTTATGCTAGCTATTGTTGCCTTTTGTGTGGTTTGTCTAATTCACAGAGAAAAGTCTGCTTTTGTGGTCTAAGGCTGGCTACGTCATGGCACGCCATGTGCCTTCTGATGGGATCCATTCCTGCTGAGTGATAACATTACAGGCCTGAACTCCTTTGCAATACAATCCAGCATTCTTAACACAGTCAATACACTCACAGGCAATCTAGTTTACTCTTTATATTAAGAGGTTTAGGGAGACAAAGCTCATCTAAATACCTGCTCATGAAACAAATAAGAGGAATTCAACTGATTTGAGCGTTGCTCCCCAGCTCCCACACAACTACACAATGAGCACAAAAAAAATCATAAATTAAAAAATGCTGAAGCTGCACAAGCAATGCCCAAATATCCCAGGTAGAGCCATTCGGCGTACAAACACGGCACATTTCAGCAAAGAAGGTGGTATTATTGTTCCTGGTTATTGTTCAAGATGAGGCTTAATACTGGAGTCAAAGCAGCTGCTTTTCTTTGCTTAAACTACTCACAAAGGAGAAAGGATATTGTACGGATGATTACATTATCCCGTAGCTCAGGAGCCTTTGCAGGGCAGGTATGTTGCTGTGCCTTGAAAGGGCTTTTGATGTAAGCAGATCATTAGAGGCTCAATGTGTAACTGATCCTTAGCTGTCTCTGGCTTTTGGTGTATGTGGGTTATTCTTGTCTAACCGTATGCTCCCTGTTGTAGGTATCTAAAATCTTATTGTTCTCCTCCCTCCTTCCCTCCCCCCAGCCTCCTCGCTGCACAGCTAAAGTTGGTTTCCAGCTTTGCCTTGGGAAGCATACAAACACATACAAATACAACTGGAAAGTGAGGCTTACAATGCTAACCAGTGCCATTTGTTTGTCCCGGGAGTTGTTATCCTCTGCGCGTCACACTTTGAACAAGATCAAGAGTAGCTTTTGAAAAATATGGCACTGAGAAGAATGCACACAAATAATAATTATTACTCTGTAGCTGCTCAAGCTATAATACCCTCCATGGCCAGAAGCAAGCAGGGAGGTAGGGGACAGGGTGGGGCTGGGAGTAGGTGGAGGCTGAACTTTGTTCTCTGTGCATCATAGGAGAGCATTGCAGATTGCTCTCCTGATCAGCATAACAAGGGAGGTCCATCATACCTGCTCTTCTCTCAGGTATTATGGGCCAGATCCACAAAGGCATTTAGCACTGTAAAGCTCCTGGCAAGCAAGAGGCACTGGGGTGAACACCCACAGACAGCTTGAACACAGACTTCTTACACCTGAGCTCGCCACCCTTTCAAGTCAGTTGGAAGAGACTACTTATTTCATCCTTATGATCACCTCTGACATTGGTCTGTCGAAACGCACCTTAGAGTGCTCATTTCTTTCCACTACTAGTAGACAGTGGGATAAGCAGCCCAGATGTGGACACTGCAGTATAAAGCTTGGAAAGATTAATCCCACCCATGCATATTTCAGTGCCTGTGTGGATCTGGAGCTCCAGGTTCAGCTGTCCTCCTAGACCTTGTAGTTAAAAGCTGGTTCTTCCAGATAGACAGTGTAGGAAAAGCATGAAGTCCTTAATAATTCTCTTTTTCTCTCTCTCTCTCTCCTATTTTTTTTTTTTTTTTTTTTTTTTTTTTTTTTTAAGTTTCTGAGTGCCTCCAAGCTATACAGAAGGCAGTCATTCTTTCCATCTTAGAGTGAAAAATGGATAAAAAAATATGTCTGTCATAACAACATAAAAGCATTTCCTGAATTACAGCTCTGACTTCTGAATGAGGGTGTTCAACTGAAATGAGTCAGTGCAAGTGGAAAAGCTCATTGCCAAAAAACAAGGAGGAACCTGGCAGTCTAGAGCAGTTGCTAGATAAGAACTTTTTCCCTTCTATTCAGAGCACCTTGCTATGGAAAGAAGTTGAGCAAACACTCATGTGGAGTCAGTCAATGAAAGAGAGCCTATGCCCCGCACACATGTGTTACCCTATTTTGCTCCCGAGAATGAATGAGGTGGGCTTTGACTAATGCTTTCAGCAGAAGGCATGGAAATGAACTAGGGTTGTCAGAAAAGCTCATTGATTTTGCAGGACCCATCCAAGCTGTACATTATAGTTTGGAGGAAGAGCGCTCTCTTTTTAAAAGGTAATTTTTCAATGTACTGCCCATGTTTATGCTTTTGTGCAAGTGATAATGGTTTCATAAACGTTTTATGTGATCAGCACTTAGCAATACTTGGGAAGTTGGCAACTCTGACTAGATTTTACACATACCAACTTTTTTTTTGCCATTAATACTTTTTTTTCCCCCCTTTCTGTTTATGTTCCTAGATTGATTTCCAATAGTTAAAATTTAAACAATAAAGGCAACCTTAGTTTTCAAGTCTGCAAATAGGACAGACAATATATGCAACCTCCTCATTGATTGACTCTTCTGTTTTTATAGATTCACCCTCTTGAAAGAATCATTAAACACCAGGGAAAATGATTTGTTGCCATTGATTACATGACATACTGCTCTGACATACACAGTTTTTATATCTAAGTTATTAATTATGTTGTTAATGTAATTTGCAGACCGCAAGATAAATCATTCAGCTTCTGACTGGATATTACTAGATACATTGCATATATAAATACATCTTTGGGTGGGAAGGGAACTGCTACCAAGAATAATAGATTAGACGGCTACTACTTTGGCTTATAAATCATTATGAGCTAAGGAAAACTTCCTCTGCCCATTTATTTTATTATCTTGGAAATGCTGAATTTCTCAACATCTCTGTTGTTTATGCGCTACAGTGATACACATAATCACTTCATTTCAATACAGAGGAAAGTCTTGCAACTGTTCTATTCATGCTCAATTCTCATTCTCTCAAGAATTTCACAGTTTAAGGTTAATAAGCTACAGGACACAGAAAGCCAAGCTTAATTTGGGTCTTCCCAAAGGCTTCACTGTTGTTTTTTTCCCCTGTTCTGGTGGTGGGTACTTTGTGCTAGCTTAATTCTCTGTAACTTTCTTTTCCCAGCAATGATTGCCAAGAAATTAATTATGACAGCCAGTGTCGTGAATGTGTGCTGCTGTCGTCTGCTGCCACTAGCGACAGGCTCACGCGCTTCTAAGTGGAGGTCTCTGCATTTGTACCAACAAATCGCTTCTCAAAGTTCCTCCTGTTTTGTCCTCCATTTCAACAGGTCTGGCTCCTTCCTTAGTTGCAGAAGGGTTTAGCAGCAACTATTCAGCAGTTACCCTGGGAGCACACTGCAGATTATGCATGCTTGCCTGACATTTGACAGATGCCCTTAAAAGGCCCAGTTTCCTTTTCACAGAGGCCAGGGGGTCGAGGAGGGTGGAGGGCTAGACACATTTTTGAAGTGAGTGACACATGTTTAAATGTCAAGGTGGTCTTACTGAATCGCTAAGCACAAGCCTTATACACTGAAACCAAGACTAGGTGTGAAATGTCCTCTTTAGCTACCGCTCAGAATTCACATCTTTTAATATTATTGAACCCAAAGATGACATAGTCCTTCATTTCCAGGGGAGCTGAATGCCGAAGATTAAATTTTGTTGCAAGTATATGCTAAAGCTCTCTTGAAAGTCTTTCCACATGTGAATAGTGAATAAAACATGTTTTTCAATAGGTACTGCCTAACATGTGAAACTCTAAGAGGTAAACTTTCCCTGCTCCCCGCTTGGCTTCATCCATGTGGTGGTTGACATTTGGTGTTGGCACGGTAATGATGAGCAGAGCTACAGCAGCAGCTGGGATACGGGCTGGTTGTACAGAGGATGATTACTCATTTGACCTCTTACAAGAACTAAAAATTCTGCAGCCTAAGGTGAATCCAAACCCCTTCATTGTTTCCCTAAGTAGCTTTCTCGCTTTAGGAAGTGCTCAGCGTGTCAATAACAGGGCTTGACTTGACGTAGAGAACGTCAGCATCGTGGTTGAAATTTTTTAGTGTCAGCGTCGCAGTCATGGCATTCCCGAATCGAAACAATGAGGTGACCACAAAGCAGGGAGGTGCTCCCGGTTTCGGAGCTGGGCGTACATCCTGGAGGAGTCCTGGCTGCGGGCTGGGGAAGGAGCAGTGCACACGCTCACCTCTTCCCCTTCCTTTGTCCTCAGGGCCAGCCGAAAGGAAACTCAGGTGCTCAAACCCTATGCAGGTCTACATTTGCATATGCCTCCAAATCCCCATGGTGGATGACTGGGGAACGGAAGTCAGGAGCACACTCACACGTGTTTCAGCAGGTAAAATGCAGAGACTTTGAAAGTTAGTAGTTTGTTTCAGAAAATGCCTGACACAACCATAACCATTACCGGGTATCCAGATCCCTTTTTAAAACCAATAGAAGAGTTCCTGTCATCAGTGGGATTGCAGGTTTGAACCATTTCAGCAGACATTATGTCTGATTTTAATTAATTCATAATTTTCACATATTATGCATTAATTTCACACTCCCACGGAACCAGCAGCACCAGTCAGAGTAAGGAATGTTGCAGGCAGCCCTGGTTCAAGGTTCAGCATGCAGCAGTCCATATCAATCTCAGACCTGATTTGTTTTCAGAAGATATCACCAATTATGTCATGGTAGCTGGAGGTAGATGGATATCTCTTTGGAAGGAAAAAAAAAAATGACCACCATCATTTTGACTTGTCACCTAAATTGAATTTGAACTCAGCTCTCTAGAGAAACACGTCCACTACATTAAACAACTGGGGGAATTAATGCTCTCATTGATCCTGCTCGTCATTACAGATGTGTGTGCTTTCATCTGCATCTGACTTTTCCATCTAAGGAGGTCAACCCATGGACCTGAAGGGGCAGTGTGCGCCGGTCTCTCCAGCTGTGCAAAACAAGGACAGCCCTGCTGCAGGTCTCTCAGTGCCTCTGGGTTCATGCTGATGTGAATAAGTGAGAGCAGAGGTTGGGTCACAAATGAGATGCAGAAGCAATTTCCCCTTATTACCTTTAGTACCTCCTTTTAAACATAAGTAGAAATATGAGAACGAAAGCAACATTTTCAGTTAATGTTGATGAACAAGTTTTTAAAAATGTGTTATCAAATATATATCAGAAAAAAATAAGGTTTACTGTACATTTGTATGGCAGTTTCTAAGAAGGGTCTCTATAATATGAAAGTAGTTACTGCCTATCAGATGATAACTGCACACTTTGCAGGGCCCATGCCTGTAGCATAGCGCAAGCTACAGTCATATATCCATTGGCTGCATACAGAGTTGTCTGCTTGTCCACTCTTAAATAAAGGCCTTTATTTATATTTCTTGTGTCTCCTCCCAGAAGAGATTTTTTTTTTTTCCTGGTAAATTTGGTTAAAGATCATTGGAAGGTAGAGAACAAAACACACAAAACTTCAGAGAGATTGGATATTTATTTTGGATGTTTTGAAATCTTAGGAGTTTTCATTTGTTTGTTTGTTGTTTTGTTTTGTTTTTAAAAAAAGGTCTTTATGATTATCTGTCCTATCATATAAATAGATACATAAAAGATTTAGTTGCTAAAGCCTACTTTTTCTTCTTGCCCTTATACAGAATAGCTGCTATTTTTTTCTTAAGAGGATTAAAGTAGACATTGGTTAAAATGTATGAAAAATTTGTTCCAGAAAACTGAGAGCAATCTTTTTACTATATCAGTTTATACATACAAATTGACTTTTTGACTGATAAAGAGGGCAGGAGGTAGATGAGCAAGGAGGAGGGAACAGCATTCTAGGAGCGATGACAAAAGGTGCTGGAAGGATCCCAGATTATCAGCATAATGTAGGAAGGGGGTGGAGGACAGCATGCTAATGTCCTTTCCTGTCTGAAGTTGGTATGAGGGCCCTGGTGGATGTGGGGAACGACTCTAAAAAAAACATAATACTGGTAAGCTGTAAAAGGGGGATGTAGGTCATCAGAAAAGCCCAGGAAACTAAGGAAGAGAGGTGATATCGTTTAATTCCATGTTAAGACTGCTTAAATTGTCTCTTTCTTTTTTTTTTTTTTTTTCCCTTCCTTATTAGATGATTTCAGAGCTTCACTCTAAGGCTTGAAAACCTACTTCTTGTGTTCAGGGGAAAATCTATTCACAAGCTATTTTCTAATCCACCTTGAATTATAGCTAAGAAATTAAATCAACCTCCAAACCTCCTATAGCCTTCTCTTCTTCCCTCGCTGTGCACTTCTCTCTGAGGAAGTGGCTAGGCAAACATAGTGTTGTCTGTTAATAAAATGCACATAGATAAAAGACACGAAATTAACATATCACTAGATTATAAAATCACAAATTCTATTCAGTTTTCTGTTCTGGTAGCCTCCCTGTCAGTTATTAATTTGACCTTTGCAAATACTCCTTGCAGTGTGTCATGTGATTATAAAGCAGCAATGCCTTCAAAACTGCACACAAATCTCCAAAAACTAAAATAGCCCCATAGTGTACAGTCAAACATTCAAATGCTGGTAAAGCAATTTAAAGTCTATTGGTCTCCCTAGGCTTAAACATTGCAGGTTTGCCTAGTGTTGCATAGCAAGCTTGGGGCCTGGTTCACCTAGACAGAAGATCCCTGGCTCTTGAGCCACCCTCTGTCTTCTCACCACAGCTCGCCATGTCCTCTACAACCTCAGCACACTTTGAGGTAATGTTTAAACTTTTAAGGTCTTTAAAATCGCAAGTAGAAGAAGGGGGAGGGAATATTTTGATGAACTGTATCTCTCACAGCTCCTAGACTTTCCTATCCAAGAAACAGACCATATTTTAGCTAAACGAGTAAGTGGCAGAAGTAAGATTTGGCCTTTATCAACCAGTCATGCTGAAAGAGGGAAAAACCTCCAGCTGCTAGTAGTTTATGCTGGCTACAGTCTGACAGGCCACAGAGGAGCCCAGGAAATGAGGGTCTGTATATACTCATCATGGCTTTTATAGGTAGGTCCAGTCCAGGGGGTACAGGCAAAACTAATGGTTATTTGGCATGTCTGTGCTGAGACTCAGTGTACTGAGTGGGTGACTCCTGGGTATGTCAAAACAGAGACAGCATTGTATTTTCTATCTCGTGTAGTCTGATGTGACCTAGTGTATGACCACCACCACTGAGCTATAGCAGCTGAACAATTTGCTGTCTTTCAAGTGAGCCACCACACAAGACATGGGACATACCCTGAGCCTGCAGCAGGCACAAGGTAGGAGATCCCTGGGTAGACCTCCGTGAAAGCACAGCTCTTGGCAAGAGGCTTGTTGAGACAGCTTTGCTTTGCACCTTGCAAATCACTCCCTGCATATGCATCATCCTCTTTTTGCATTTTGCCTACATCCAAGAGCCCGTGGTATTTGGGCACCTAAAGCTGCAGATAGGCATCTATAGGCACTTCTGTACCTTTCCAGATCTGCCCAAGAAGCCTCCTGCCACGATGCTGTTACCAGCTTACTGAACTGTGTGCCTCTTTGCCAGCATGTGGGGCCATTTGTGTTCTTTGAAAAAAATGCTGTGTTACAGTTAACAGTCAGCCACAGCACCAGCTCTGGGAGGAACTGTTGACATTGCTAATGTTTACGGATTAGAAAATGTTAGTTCCGTGCAAATTATATTTAATTACTCTTGTAGAATAATAATTATTTTTCATTAATAGAGCCCTAAATCTCTAAAAGCCCTAAATAGTGTATATCTCATTATGTTACTCAGTACAAAACCAGTGAAAACCTTTAATTCATTAATGATTAGTTGGAAAAGCAATGTGACAGATTATTATACATGCCACCAAGTACTATTAGTACACTGATATACACAGCTTAATTTAGAACTTTTTTATTAGAGTTTTAGTTCTTCAACCATGGAAATTGAGTAGAAAATGACTATGGAGATAAATTTTCATTTGACATTTTTCTTCAACCATGTTTTGTACCATGTACTCATTCATTTTTAGTTTGAACAATGTGAAAAAAAAAAAATATATATATATATATACATGCCTTTTACTTGGAGGACTGCTGTGTTTTGTTTGTTTGATTGTTTGTTTTTTAAATCCAGGTGTTGTTTAGTTAGTTCATAAGGCAGAATGTCAAATTAGCAGCGACATACCTTTTGAAAATGGTGAAACTCAAAGCATTTGTGCATGCTGAATCCCTGCTGGACCAGCAGTTTGGAGACAACTGGGTATACCTGGCATGTAGTATGTCCTAATACAGCAATCTGGGGTAGGCCAGACAAGTAGCACACTAAAAATGACTTAATCCCGCCAATAATTCTACCCTGCAGATGTACGCCTCAGGCACAGGTAGGTACTAGCTAGGGTAGGAAAACTGGGACTACGTGCTGGGTGGTGAGGCTCTGCTCTGCTACACCCACACAGATGACCAGACCGTTCAGGTCATTGAGTCTAATTGAATTGGCATTATCACTACATTTCAGATGACCGAAGAAAAAGATGCACATATTTCTGTCTGAACAGTCCCTTGCAGCAAATCAAGCCAAGATTAAACACTGTTGCATTGTCACTTTATTTTGGTGAACTCCACACAAAATACAGAGTCCAGACATATGAGAAAATGTCTTTAAATGAAGGCTCTGGAAATGCCTATTGGCAAGGCAGGAAAGCCTGCAGTAACTTTTGCTTGGTGGGGAGGACTCTTTTCCTACTCTTAAAATGGAAGGAGAAATGCATAGATCAACTTGGCTGCTTAAATAGAACATAATGGGGAAAGCACATTAGGGTAACCCTTGGAAAATACTTGTCAGCCACCAGGCATTTTCTTCCTTTCCCATCCCTGCATGTTATTGGGTGTTTTTTGATGGTTGCAGCATTCTACTCAGTTGTACCTAAACTCAACAGGGAGTTTCAAATTTCCATAAAAACTTTGTCAAAATACAGGCTTTCCATTCCACAATACAGTCCAACCTTTTGAAATGTGCTTTGATCACAGTGCAATATTAAGTCACAGAGCTATTATTATGCCCATGCCAATTCTTTAAAAAAAAAAGGTCATTATTTTGAAATATGGAAATGAAACTTTCCTACCATTCCACTCAAAATTTTAATGATAAAATGTACAGAATACACTGAAAAAAATGAAAACAGAATTTTGTGGCTTAAACAAGTCAAAGTTTCAACACTTTCACATAGAAAATATTGTTGATGTTGTGTGCCTACAAATATTTTGAAAATTCCTTGAGTCTACTGTCCGGTAGAATGGTCTCCCATCAGAAATATTTTGTATTCATGAAGTTATTCAGAGCAAGCAGTTTCACACGCTCTAATGAGCTGTATGTGAAAACAGAAGACATGCACTTAACCAACAAACAATGTCTTTTTCTCCACCCCATACCGAATAGATTACAAAATAAATTGTATTATTTGCTTTATTTATGTCTTTTGGGGACAGTAATATATGGAAAACAATATTAGTGCTTTACATTGACATGTGTCTGTAGAAGAAGGACTCAGAAGTTAGTCTTACCACAGGGTATAAATATGACCTTCTTAAAAAGAGAGTCCCAGACTGTGGCTGAGAACACCAGGCGTGGGGATGTCCCTGTAGGCCAGCAAGTCTTTGAGAATCTTTTATAATGCTCATTGTAAATCCTGAGGATGTACAGAAAACTTCAGTTTCTGTGATGCTTTATAAACCACAGGAATATAGTTAACACATTAATAAAGGGGAGAAAAAAAAGCCAAACAAACCCTAGGAACAATCCAGTTCCTGTCATCTCTCTTGATTTTTCACTTACTAGACTTCTTTATGGATTAAAAAACTTTTTTTCTTCTTCTTCTTGTAAAGAGTGTTCATTGAAGCTTGGCCAATAGATGGTATCACTCTTTCCAAAGTCTATGCTATGGGAGGCCTATGGAAGCATATCTGCTCAAGGCATTCATGCAAATTATTACTTACTGCCCTATATGCTCATAAATTAATAGCTTCTCTGTGGATGAAAAACAGAAATTAGACAACCATTAAGGTTGAACAATGTATAAAGAATATTAAATATTAATATATGAAATGAAAAAATATTGCAAGAGATATGAATAGATATGCCAGGAGCATAACAAGCCAAACCTAGGAATGTAAATAATAAAAACATGTTTTCAGCTAGATATTCTGGATGGTTTAGTATTCAAATTAAAGTTTGTTTTCCCATTCAAGAAAAACAAAACAAAAAGTATTTACCGTTGTTGCCTGATTTGCATGAGAGTTCATTTTCCTCCTGTGAACAGAAACGGATCTTTAAGCTGAGGCCAACCAGGATGGAAAGGCCACTTTCTTGTCAGTGAGATTTTAAAGGAGCATTTCAGTGAGGTGTGGATAGCAGCTCTGCAAGTTCAAGAACAAGAATACCCCTCTAGAAATTTAAGTGCTATTTGAATGAATAATTGCGAAGCTAGCTTGCGCATTTTAATGACTTGTATCGGCAGGAACTATAAAATTGAAATGGAAATTGCATGAAGAGTTTACTTAATAGTAGGATAAGGTTGCCTGTTGCTAAAGTACTGCAGCTCACTGCATGTGTCACTTGTCTCTGGCAATGATGACTCTTGTTAGAGCCCCGTTGGAGCTACAGGATCTGTCATTTCACATGGTGCAGCAGCTGTAAACAATCAAGTCAAAAAGACCTGATTTCTTTGTGGATCCAAGTTCATTTCTGAAATTCATTACTCTCTGGCTAGCTCCAGCTTATTTCTGCTAATTTTGAATTAAATTCCACTGTTCTATGTCCATGTGAGAATTATTGCAAAGGTGGTCTATATGGGTTTTGACCTTGAACGTAGTTTGATTCAGACACGTCCTTGGTTCAGCCTCCTATTAGGTCTTGAGGAGTGACAAGCAAACCCATTATAAATACAGACTTAGTGAAACATTTGATGCTCCATGTCCTTCCACCCATAGATTCAATTGTATGCAATCTCATAAAGCTATTATGATCTTCGTATCCAAGAGTTCAGGTTGGACTGTATCACAGGATACTTTCCAAAAATGCTAGCTCCACTCCAACCTAAAACCCTAGTGTGAATCCTACCAAGCTCCATCAGCACCACACTTTTAAATTGAGTACATAAAATTACATGGACTTCAGTTCAGTTAAGGTCCTGAATCTGGGCACTTCCCATTCTGTGGGCTGTTTTGTGGGATTCACAGGAATGAGAGAACAGTAAGAAATAATCTGGTATATTTGGAGCAGGTAGAAATTATTTCTCAGGATAGTCCCAAAACAGTAGAGGGAACATAGAAATCTGAGGATTTCAGACCCAGATACTTGATATATGAAACACACATGCATGCATGCATGCATGCATGTTCAAGTGGGACTTGAACACAGCACACCCTGTTCCAGAAAATTATTAACTACTAAAGCTTTTGACTAATAACTAACATGGAAAAATCCTAACATGCATCTTAAGAAGGAAAGCTCTTAGCTCTGCCTGCAGTTTGAAAAACTCTGAAACCTGACTATGTTTCAATGCTGGCAGAAAAAAAAAATTCAAAATGACTGCTGTATTTCTATAATATATAATAAACGCACAACACAAGATAGCAGTCCTTCTAAAGACACATGGGAGTAAAGTCGAGCTGTCATAGTGCTTGGGGCTGTGTCCAACGTTGAGAAAATCCAAAATAACATTGCGCAACTGTACTATCAGACATAAGGTCAATCAGGTTCATCTCCCTTCATTTTAAAGGAGGTAGCATCTGTTACCCACCTCATGTTTTAGTAAATAGTCTGTTTTTTATGTGACAAGTGCAAACACAGATACAAATTAATGGGAAAAGAAAAGCCCCAATTGTCCATTTGTGTCACATTGCAAACTGCTGGGTAAAAAACAGCCCAGCATCATTTAATCATCCTGTTTTCCCTTTCCTTTTTCACTCATTACATTCATTACTGGTCACAAAAGACTGCTCACAAAACAGCTAGTGATTTTAATTTAATGCATCCTTTCTAAAACCTGCAGGGAAATTAAAGGAGGGAGCAACCTGGAGAGGGCTGGGGAGCAGGAGGGGGAAGTGGGGCTTGGCACATCTGAAGCTTTAAATGATAATAGTCAAACATTTCCCAAATAGATCTGAGCTGACCCTAAACACACTGGGAGGGCTTAACTCATTAGTTTGCAAATTGAGTCAAATTGACACAAGGAGTTTCCTTCCAGTGCCTTTAAATCTCTGATGGAGGCTGCTGAGTGACCTCTCAATCTGACAGGCCAGCAGTTGCCAAACCATCTCAATATCACAAAATCCAATAAAACAAAACAGCAAGGCAGATCACCAGGGGCTGGTGCATTTTATTCCCCACGTCATGCAAAAGGTTGTTGCCGCCACCTCCACGTAAATTTACAGGCATCATTGGTTTACAAAGGGATAACTGCACAAGAGAGTCATAACCAACAAATCTAATCAGGACAAGGTGTAATATTTGGGAATACTAATCTAGTACTGCAGAAACCCAGTGGAGCACAGCCCACCAGGGGGGCATCGCTCTAACAAATGGCACCCTTCCAAATTGCTTCATGCTAGCCACTACGGGGGCTTTGCTTGTAGTTTTGCTCTTTAAAGGTTTGTTTCCTGAACCAAAACCAACAGAAAGTCTCTGCTGACAGCCAAGAGGCTGGTGCCTCTAGGGTAAGAACAGAGAAATGTGCACCGTGGGGGAGGCTGACATGGCCTGTATTGGCATGAACACGGCTTGGGATAGGACACAGCACACTGCAGCCAAAGGAATGGGACTTTGCTCCCCAGCAAGGTGTTCACACCCATGTGTCTGCCCAGGAGCGAGGCACCTATGCTAGTATAACCTGTTGCTCTGCTCATATGGAGGTCCCTGCCTCCCTGGGCCTTAACCCCTCCAACTAGGTCTCCAGCCCACAGCACCTTGCTCCAGCCCCCATTCCCCAAGTGGGAGGGTCAAGGCTCTTCTCTTGGTGGCTGTTTTGGGCAGCAGGTTGTGAAGAATGCATCACAATAGCAGTGCAGGAGATCTACTTAGTTTGCAAAAATAAAATCACAAAAAAAAAAAAAATCACATAAAATCATAAAATCGATAAAATGACTTGGGTGGGGAGAAGAAAGTACAAATGTTTGAAAGGGCTGCTTAAATATTAGCTTATTGAGGCATTTTTTTTCCAAAGCATACAGAGTAAAAGTCCTCCAACACACTACTGTATGCAAACAGTGCAGAATGGAAGCAGGCTAGTTGTAGCTAGACAACATTTTCCTTCCTTAGGATGCAGTCCAAAGTCTATTGGACTTGACTTCCAAGTCAGTTGGCTTGGAAATAGGTCTTAGTGCTTTTTCTCATTCAAAGTGCAGTTCTGGTATTTTATTCAAGGCTCTCCAAAATATTTTGTCTGTATTCTCACACCTTCTACTCCCTTCTGCCAGGAACGTGTCTTCTGGGATGCCCCAGTCAAGTAACTCATCAGTTACCAGTTACAGAGTGATGCTCACTTGTAACCATAATGGGGGAACGAAGGCAAACAGCCTTGGCAGACCAATTAAGCCATGCAGCTTTTTTGACAGACCATGTCCTAAAGTGCAGCCTTTTGAACAAAGAAAAGGAAAAATACATACTTCAGAAATATTTCTCTGTGTCCTAGCACTAAGATTTTGGATACAGGAACTAACTACTGCCAGCTTGCTAAAGTGTGAATGTGCCTCAAAGCTGGCTCGCTTTAATTGCTCTTTTCCCCGCAGTAAATTCTCCTTCTCTAGGTTGGCAGTTTACCCCTCATTTATTTGTTGAAGAGGAAACTCTCTCACATGTATCCCACGGTAAGAATTTGTGCGCTGTCAGCTATGGTGGAGTGGCTGTCTCAAGCTAAGTACATGTCTTCTCCCTCACCATGACTCAGTTGTGTGGCCATCCCATAAACATAGCAAACTTAAAAAATAGGGGCAGCTGGATAGGTCTAATAAAGGACATCACATCAGCACTTCTGTGCCTCAGTGCCTGCTCAGTGTGGCGAGCAGGGCTCGTGAATCTGACAGCTCAGCTCAGTGCCACAGCTGCATCCACCAGCGGGCACCCATTTTCTGGTGGTAGCTTGGTATCGCCTGGTGGGTGACCACAAACCATTCCTCTGGTGCCATCAGCTCTGTCCCCTTTAGCTGACTCAACAATTTACCTACCAGAGCTATTCTGCAGTGCAACCCAGTTTTGTTATCCTGGCTCGAGATCCTGTTTCCTTGAATTTTTATTTTTTGATAAGTATCTGGTCAAAATTTTCCTTTTTTAGTGAAAAAAAAAAAAAAAGCAAGCGAAATCCGTAGGAAATAACGTGTTTTACACTTCAGTTTTCTCTGCGTCATCTCTTATTTGCTCTTCTTTGCCTTTTGCTAATGGGCGCTATACTTCTCTTTATTCTCCTTTTATTTCTATTGTGTTGAAGGATCTCTTTAGTCGCCTCTTATGTCCCTTGCTAATTGAAATGCATTTTGTGTCTTAGCTTCTCTGATTTTATCTGTCATATAACCCTTGGTTTGGTGGGAGAATTTTAACGAGGGGGTTTCCAAGAGGCTTTGCAGCTTCTGCTGCCAATGCAGCAAACCATTGTGTTGTAAACACATCCCGAGCTGCCTGACGATTGTGGGTTATTGTGTTCCTCATACTAATGACCCTCTATAGGGAGAGAGTGTGCAGAAACGTTGTGAAAACCTTGTCTTCCCTTTCTGCGTTTTGTTCTTTTCTTTTGTTTCATCCTCGCACCCTCAGCGCCCGGCTTTTCGGCGCTCCCCGGCATCGCACGTGTTGCAGAGCCCTTTTTGTCTGCCTGCTGTTTCATGGTGAATGCAGCACCAGCTTTCTTAACCTCCCTGCCTGCTGAAACACCTGAGGCCTCCTCTCACACTTGTTGCTCTTTTCTGCTTGGTTCCCACTGCACCGATACCCGTCTTGTGAGACAGCACCTGGTATAAACACACGCTTTCAGGTGTGGTCTCCTGCTTTTCCAGCTGCTGCCAGGCAAGAGCTTATTTCCAAGTTCAAATCTGCTCATCTCGAGCCCTGGCTCGTGTTCAGCAGCGCTGCAGCTTTGTTGGGACCCTCAACCCGGTCATCCAACAGAAACCCTCCTGCCTATGCACAGTCCCAGTCACCATTTGCTTCAGCGAGGTGCCCTCTGCGCGCACTTGCTTCCATTTGCCTTTTACGACTCCAGGCGTTTTAGGACAAGAACTATTCACCAGGTCTTCCTGCAATAGCATCCCTCGCATTAGGGCTGCCGCTGTATGATGTATAATAATAATTGTTAATCTGCTGAGTGCCTGCATTAGAAGTGCTGCTTTGCTTCCACGGCTGGGAGAAGCTCTCTCAGTGTTTGAAAACCCACTTCTCCACACGGATGAAATGAAACCTGTGGGAAGAAGCTTTTGTATGAGCTTTTAAAATTTTAGACCTCCAAGAGGAACAAAGGGCCTGGCCCTGAACTCTCTCTGTGTGAGATAACCCCCCACTAATTTGACAAAAGATTAACCCGTATCAAGGACGCCGAACAAAACCCCATCCAGCTTTTAATGGCTGCATCGGCCCCCAGCAGCATCGCACAGCTCCTGGGCTGCCTGAGCCATGGTCCTGTGCCATTCCCAGGAAGGATCTGGCCTCTCCTCCCTCCCCACCATCCCACCTTTGGTTCCCCAGCCCACTGGGGCAGAGGGACACTGGGGTGAGTGTGTGTCTGGAGGCCTGGTCTGACATGGGATGGATGCGAGAAGAGCAGTGGCCGGGAATATTTGTGGCTCCTTGCCCAGACGGTGAGGCTCGGGAGCGCATGGCTTTGCTTTCTGCCTCACTGGAGAGACGCGAACGTTGTCAAGAGTTTGAGTTGTGGGGTTTGGTTCACAGCTGTTGCTATCTCTACCAAACAAAACGTCCCGCTGAGGTAAAACGCCCTGCCAAGTAATGGCAGGAATACCTCGTTTTTAATTGTTTTACACACAGGAGAGTGGAAAGTGGGAATGTAACGTGCAAGAACAGCTTCTGCCTTTCATTGTTCGTGACAGGTATTTTAGAATAAACAAAACTTATGGAAAAAAAAAAAGTACACATTTAACATCTGTTATCTCTTTTCTAATCCTTTAAATCCATTAATTTACTCCAAAGTTGTTTAAATTGTTATCAACCTCTTTTGAGGGCTCTACATCTTAATCACAACTATATGACAAATATTTGATGATATAGTATGTATCTGGCAAATACTTAGGACTCAAGTGATAATACCAAAATAGAGGTTTCATATGATTACAGAGACTAAGGGATTAAAAATTAGATTTAAATGGGTCCAAGGGGCAAATTCAAAGACTTCAAACATCTTCTTAAAAACAAGATGCCATGGTTTGAAAAAAAGATTTCTAAAATGAATTTGCTGATGATCTCTCCTCCAGAAAAATTCTATCACTTCATCAAGCTTATTTATTTATTTTAACTGCCTTTGAAGCTCTTTTATTTTAAGAAAAAAAAAAGAGTTCAACTGCATACATTGCACAAGGGGAAAAATAACACCCATGTAAAACGTCAGTGGGAACTTTCTCTTTTTCTGTTTCATGAGGAGCAGATATTTCCCCAGAGCTGCTTTTGAGTTTTGTGGTAAACTGAACCTCTAGATAAGTCCTTCTGAGAGGGAATTAAATGCTGACAAGTGACACACAGTCATGGGGTGGGGAGTTGATCTCAGACTGAGGCAGTGGACTTGAGGAGCGTGAGGTAGTGCATCCACACAGTGGCTGGCTGGCTCAGTGGTTCATCCCAATGGACATCTGGGGCTCCGTGTGGTCGCCCACACATATATAGGTAGTGCCATGACAACTGTGTGGCAAGTTCAACATGTCCCCATAGGTACGTGGGACCAACAGGAGTCCTGTGACCCAGTGTAGCATCAGGGGGCCAGCTGGTAACACCTTCAAGTTACATACGTGGCCTCCCTTCGGCAGGGCTCGTCAGGATAAAGCACTATGATGGTGTGACCACCTCACTCCAGAGCCTCTCCTCCAGAGCCTCTCCTCCTGGAGCTGGCTTTAGCAGCACTGCACCGTGCTGAGGGCTGCACTGTGGATGCACAGACTGGGAAACTGTTCCTGGCTAGCATATCTCCTCCTCTTCTTCCTTTTCTCCAGGTTGAAATAAGGTTGGGTCTGAATGTGTGGGATGCTTATTATCTCCAAGAGCTATTGAGCACATCTAGGATCAGGTTCTGCAACAGTTTTAAGCTCCTATTCATTTTTTATTATTATTTTTTTTTAATCCCAAATTAGATTTTGTCTAGTTTTGTGCCTGGAGCTAGCTTGCTGAAGGTTCAGATGAGCGTTGGTGCCAGAAGTGGGGAGGGAAAAGGAATGCACAGCCCAGGGTGGGGAGAAAGGGTGGATCACATTTTCCTGAGCCACCCTGGAACAGCACCCCCCGAGGATGAGGGGTGCAAAACATCCTCCAGAAATTCTTTAGCATTACAGATAAAGGAGACCAAAAGCATGAATTTTTCCTCCCACGATTTGTTTTATTTTTGGTCCTAAAAACAAGCCCATGTCCAAACATAGCAAGCTGTAGTGCAAGTTCCACTGTTCCTTTCCTACAATGGATCCCATCTGAGGAGAAAGTGTCATGAAAACCTGGTGAGGTGTATGGGCAGAGAGCACCACCTCCTTATTCTTTCAGGATGAAGGTTAGCAGCTGAACAGCAGCAAAAGCCATGCCAGGGCACTTTGGAAAGGAGGTACTGGGAGGCCAGTGTGGGAGGGGAGGATTAACGTTGGAGCATGCAGTTGATGTGCTGGACCTTAGCACTGATGCCTGCTCTTCCTCCTTGCTGCACATTTTGCTGTGCTTTAGCTTAAGTCTCGTGGATCCATGGGAAATCCTGTAGAGAGGCAGGGGAATCTCAGGAGAGGGATTAGCACCACAGCTGGTTGAGTACATTTCCACATGGATTTCTGCTTGGACTTGGACTAGAGGGGGGTATGGCCTGCCCACCTGAGCCAGCACTTCCTACCATGTGCTTTTCCTCTCCCAAACCCTGGTGACGCAGTTGTCATTTGACAGGATTTATGTACTGGGTGGCTACTACTCACTAGGGCTGTTGATGGGGCTTTTCTATGCCTTCTTGCTCTGCTCTCCCTGCACAACACCTGGAAACAGAGAGTCGTCACGTAACACCAAGAACACAAGAAATACCACTGCCTGTAGATGAAATACCACTTAGTACAACAGTCATCTGAAAGACGATATTTAAATTACATTTATCAGCAAAAGGGGAAAACCAGTTTTTGTTGGGTGTGTGCTCTGAATGGGAAAGTCAGGGGTTTAAGGATTCAAGAAGCACTTTTGTTAATGTTTTGGCTGATGCGTGGAATACTACAAAAAAGAAAACTCTCATAAGCAAGACAGACTTTGGCTTTCACTCCTGTTCACACATCTTCCATCATCTCCAAATAAACTCAGCTCAGGTGTCTTGGGCTACTCTAAACTTCAGAGGCAAAGTTTAAGAAACAAGATGAATTCAAAAGAGTTTGTGTTGTCAGCTACAAGAGTAAAAAAATGTTATCGGCTGTTTAAGCACTGCTGACTAATGTATATTCAAAAGCAAATCAACACAGTCTCACCCACTCTTCAAGCATCAAGGAAACCAGATGAGACCAGTGTCTCAGAGATATGGTGTCAAAAGATTTTTTTTAGACGGTGGATGGAAGGGGGGAATTGCATTAAAATGTAATGTTTGTCAATGGCAGCGATAAAAAAAGAAAACTTCCCCAGCCATTGCTGGCTGCCGCATGCAGCAATCTGAATACATTGGTAATGTGAGGGACTGATTAGTCCTGTAAGGCTGCCTACAGGTTAGCAGGCCTCATTTCAAATCTCTGACAGCAATATGTGTCGTTTCATGCTTCATCCTCATTCCCCATGTTCAACACAAACCGGGGTCACTCTATATATGGAAATCACTGTCTTCAGGGCAAAAAAATTAAAAAAGGTGAGATTGCCGCTTTAACCTCACTGGCCTCAGAAAATATGTTTTAGTCTGATACATTATACTAGTAGGAATTATTTATCAAGAAGATACAAGCTTGATATTTCAGAAATAATGAGATGTTCTGGTTTTGCAGCTGAAATTTTATGGTCCAGAGAGCATCAGCTATGAATCCAGAGAATGAAGTAAACTTGCAATGAATGATACACAGTATGCAGCTGAAGTAAAATGGCTGTGCAAAGGGTAATATGAAAGTTATAACACAGTGCAAAGCTCACTATGTCTGAAGTGCCTTTGTTGCAAAACAGAGATGGGTGTTTCGAAGACGGTGCAGGCATGAGGTGCTCGCAGCATTTGCTGAGGGGAGTTTGGCCTGGGGAAGGAGTTGCCTGATGAGAAGCTTTACTTGTTACCCCTCAAATCCTGCAGCTTATGAAAACTACTGATGAATTCATGTCAAGATAATTTGGTAGCAGAAACGCAAAGTTCAAATACTTGGTGTGGAGAGATCAGTAAGGCTGCTGCAAAGGCTTGGGGTTCTCTCACAAGACAGGACAGATTTTTTCTCCTATCTTCATTTAGCTGGAAAAAAGGATGTGTATAAATCTGTAAATGTGGTTTTGCACTACTGTTTCCTAGCAAATATCAGTGATTTGAGTGAGATGGTGGGGGAGCTATGTCTGAGTTCAATATACTTCTGTCTGATTTTGTTTAGTTTGCTTTCTCATCTAAGAGAATAATCTGAGCGAGGAAGTTCCAGTTGGTCCTTGATTAGTCTTGGGTTAGGGTTCAGCAGAAGTATTTAAATGTCAGACACAGAACTGTTTGCTGCATGAATAATGCCGTCCAAAGTAATTAATTCATTTGACATGGCTTGTGGGAATTATAAACTTCATGTGACCTGAAATGGACATGAGAGCAACCACGAGGAACCAGAGCCAGCTCCTACTGCTGCTGACATCCCTACAAGGCCTATGCACAGGTGGTTTGTGGCTGTCACAGGTATCAGGGCTCAGAGCAGGTAATCACCCACTGGCTATGGATTCCTGCCCCCATACCACCCAGCCCGTTCGCACACCTTCTGCCCTTTCAACTGGAAGAGGCAGGGTTCAGTTTATAATCTCCTTTTTAGCAAACAAACAAAACAAACAAACATCAACAGGAAAAAAAAAAAAAAGCCATTAAGGTTTGCAGGATGAAACCTACCACCAGTGCTGGGGAGCTATATCTGAACAATTAGAAGGGGTATTATGCCCCAAAATAGGATCATTGCAAGCTGCAGCCCCATGACCTTAGAAAGAAACAGAGTGAATAGCTCCTCTCTTCTGTTCCCCGTTACAGGCAGCTCAAGATCATTTCCAAACAGCTCTTGGGTGCAGGAAAATGTTGTTCCTTCCCCTGGAGATGGGGAGCAGGTCTGTCTCTGAACACCTACCTGGAACTCCCTCAGCACACAGCATTTTGGGGCTCTTGAATCTGCCCTGCGTGTGTCGGTGGACACCCTGGAGCATCGCTACTCATACAGCACATCCCCCTCCAAATGGCACTATGTCTCACAGAGTGTCTTCTCAGAGTAAGGTTCACCTTACACCAAAGGGGAAAGGATGGTGAGGAGAGGATGGTGATGGTGAGGAGGATGAGCCTCAGTGCTGCCTATACCCCAGACTTCATCTAGATTGCTATCAGCAGTCACCAATAAGAGACAGATTAGTGAGAGGGAACCAGCTAAGAAAGGAACAATAAAGCCAATATTTTATGTTGTTTGTGCTGCAAAATGTGTTCAGTCTGTCATTTTTAACTGGTTTAACCCCGCAGGAAGGCTCCCATTTGCTGACACAGGACAGGCCTGTGACACAGTGCTGACAGGGAGCTGGCACTCAGATACATAAAAGCAATGGTGTCATTTTGGGCACCATGAAGTGGCCTAGCTGGCCTCCAGCTGTGTCTCCAGAAGGGTGTGGGTCTCCTTTTAGTCCTGTGCTATCTCCTCCAGCCCATGCAGAAATGTGGGATACTCGGGGCATTTCTCAGGCACTGAATTCTTCGCTGGGGAAAGCATATGTTAGCCTGTGGTTAGCCCTCTTATATTTTCAGGCCTTTTTATTCAATGCAATTTTTTAGTTGCTCTTAATTCTGTGCAAAGATCGTAAGACTGCACACAATAGACCCAGGATAATGTAAATGTGACACAGTATTTTAAGTTGCTTATCTGTGGTCCACATCCTGCACAGACCTGCTCTAGTGATACAGCTGTCCGTGTTCAGACCAGCTAGGAGTGGCAGACCATCCCCACATGCATTCCTGGTCTCTGGGGTGACAGATCTGGAAACATTAACTTCTGCGCTCCTGTCTTTGGACCCACTCAAAATCTATAGTGTCTCCAAGCCAGGTTCCTCTTCACAGAACCCCAAAAATCAGACTGGGCAGGTCTGGATGTGTAGGGGCAGTTTTCTGAGAGGGCTGAGTGTGTTGAGACTGAGATCTTTCCAAAAATGAACACTTTTTAAAAGTCTTATTGCAATACTCGTGTCGCCAGAGGGACACTACTCCTTAGAGCTGTTCTGGAGTTTATTCTCATGTGCATTGAGTTTGGGCTGGGGGATACTAGTGCATAGTGAGAGAGAATAGAGCTTGGTCTAGTGACAAATTATTCTAAAGCACAATTCAAAGTTGCTTCATTCTTTTGTGACCTAATTCAGCATAACATATAGATCAAGACATACGTCTCCACATTTCCACCTCCAATGAAGTAACAGCAAAAGGCAGTGTAAACCTTAGGTGACTGCTGAAACTGTAAGTAAATCTAAAAGGTGGATTCATTACTACAATTTATGAAGAACCTGCATCTCTTCTCATTCAGTGGCTACAACAAGATCTGTTTTATCCTGTATAAATAGATGTGTTTAATAGCTGGCCAATATAATTCAGCACAGGGTAGTTTATTGTGGAGGACAATTAGCTGTACACTTATAATTCAGGGCAAAGTGCAGTATCAACGATCAGCTGTTCCAGCTCTGGAAGGAGGTTTTGTTACTGCTCTGACTTGCACAGGAATTACTTCTTTGAAGAATGGGTGCTCTTCTGAAAGAAGGGTTTAAAGTCTGTGGGTGACTTGGGCATGAGAGACCTAATAAAAAGTAGACTAACTTGATCATAATAAAGCATCTATTGTCCTGGACCTACTGCTGGATTTTTTTATTTCTAAATGTGTGACCTCAACCCAGAGGTGGAACCATTTCCTGAACAAACTGGTGTAAATTGGGCACTTCATCCCTGCATCACCTGTGATTGTATATACAGTTGGATTGCTGGGGATGGAATGAAGGAGTGAGAGTAAGGACTTGAAATAAATCTCTCTGATTCAGATTCATCTCAACTCATTTTACTCACCTGACAGATCACCTAAGTCAGGAAGCCAAATTCCATGCTTTTTGTTGTTGTTGTTGTTGTTGTTGTGTTTTGTTTTGTTTTGTTTGTTTTCAACAGCTGAAGGGGAGTAGGAGAGATTTCCAGAGAGAAGATTCAAACCTGCTTAGGATCCTAGCCTAGGTATCTCAACTTGGTGCATGACCTCAAGTGATGTGAACCTGGGTCTCCTCTATTCCCAGCCTGACTTGCCATTGTAGTTTAACCCAGCAAGCAACTAAACAGCACAAAGCTGCTCACTCACTCCCCAACCCAGCAAGATGGGGGAGAGAATCAGAAAAAGGGTAAAGCTTGTGGGTTGAGATAAAGACAGTTTAATAGGACAGAAAATGAAGTGAATAATGCACAATGCAATTGCTCAACACCCTCTAACCAATGCCCAGCCCAACCCTAAGCAGCAGCAGCTGCGTTACTGCCAGTCAACTTCCCCAGTTTATTTTTCAGCATGACACCACAAGGCACGGGACATCCCTCTGGCCAGCCTGGGCCATCTGTCCTGGCATTGTCCCCTCCTATCTCCTTGTGCACCCCATTATCACTCAATTCTTCCCAGGGTGCCATGTCACCATAAGATTTTCTTTCCGAGGCCCAGGATAGTGTTCCAGGAGGTAGCATGGAGCACAGGATATGTTTCCAGCCATTTGGTGTTTGCTTCCACCACTGTAAGCACATGGCATAGTGTAGAGGTAGAGCACTGGCCACTTTTCTCATTCAGCACTATCTAAAGCCAGCTGGATGGCCTTCACTTCTTCAAATGGGCTTAATTCACCCTCTCCTTCTACAGTTTCTGCAACTTGTTGTGTAGGACTCCATACAGCAGCCTTCCACCTCCGATGCTTTCCCACAATATGACAGGGCCATCAGTGAACAGGGCATATTGCTTCTCAATTTCTGGTCATTTATTATATAGTGGTGTCGGGCCTCTTCAGCATGTGTCACCTCCTCCTCTGGTGATACTCCAAAATATTTGCCTTCTGGCCACTCTATAATCACTTCCAAGATTCCTGGGTGACTGGGGTTTCCAATCTGAGCCTGTTGTGTGATCACTCCACATAGCATCAGTTGTATGATGTATAGAGGGGACTCTCTCTTTGAATATCCAGCCCAGCACTGTCAGTTGGGGTGCCAGGAAGAGCTGTGCTTCAGTACTAACCACTCCTGAAGGAGGTTGAACACCTTCATATGCTGCCAATATATCTTTTCCACTTGGAGTGTAGTGAGCCTTGGATCCTCTGTATCCCCGACTCAAAAGCCTAGGGGTCAACCTGAAGTTTCACTGGGCTTGTTCTGCCAGAGGCTCCAGGTGGGTCCATTACCCCCTACTATGGTGCAGAGCACCTTTATTTTACATTTTGTCCTGCTTGATCTGGCCCAAGGGCTACTGTATGAATTATCTCATGTTTAATTTGTTCAAAGGCACATTTGAAATTGTTTTTCTTATGGGCCATGTGATAGAGGGCTTACAGTCAGACTGTAATTTGGAATGTGCGTTCTCCAAAAACCCACAATGCCTAAGAAAGTTTGTTTCCTTTTTGTTAGCTGGTGGAGATATAGCTGTTATTTTGTTAATCATATCCATTGGGATCTGACAACATCCATCTTGCCATTTTATTCCTTAAAGCTGGATCTCCTGTTCAAGTCTCCTGACCTTTGTTTTATGGCAAAACCAGTGTTCAGAAGGATTTGGATTATTTTCTTTCCTTTCTCAAAAACTTCTTCTGTTTCCTCACACAACGATGTGTTTTCAGGAGTGTCCCCCTGTTCCAGTGCAGTCTGAATCAGCCTATGGCAAATGGTAGGGCTGTGTTTCCACCCCTGGAGCAGATTCCAGGTGTACGGGACGCTTCTCCAGGTGAAAGCAAACTGTGGCCTGCATGCTGCTGCCAAAGAGATGGAGAAAAATGCATTAGCAGTATCAGTTGTGGCATACCACTTGTCTGCTGTTGGCTCCAGTTCATACTGAAGTTCTAGCACCTCTGGCACTGCAGCACTCAGTGGTGGCGTGACTTCATTCAGGCCACAATAGTCCCCTGTTACTCTCCACTCTCCATTAGACTTTCGCATTGGCTTTGTGGGATTATTAAAGGGTTAGCAAGTCTTCCAGTTGACGAATCAGCTTATGGATGGGAATCAGGGAGTCTCAGTGGGTGCAATATTGCTACTGGAGCACTGCCCTGGTAGCAATTGGCACCTGCTATTCTTCAACCCTCAGCAACCCCACAACAGAAGGCCCCTCTGAGAGACCTGGTAAGGTAGACAGCTGTTTAATTTTCTCTGTCTCCAAGGCAGCTATGCCAAAAGCCCATGAGTATTCTTTTGGGTCCTTGAAGTACTCCCTACTCCTTGAAGCTAGCCTATGTCAAGGATGTACAGAGCCTGAGGACCAGTCACGATGGGGTCCTTTTGCCACTTGTTCCCAGTTAAGCTCACTTTGGCTTCCAATACAGTTAGCTGTTGGGATCCCACTGTCACTCCAGATATACAGACGGGTTCTGGTACTTTGTAGCTTGATGGTATCAGGGTGCCTGTGTCCCAGTGTCCACTAGAGGCTTGTATTCCTGTGGGTCTGATGTGCCAGGTCATCGAATCCACACAGTCCAATAAACCCTGTTGTCCCTTTCCTCCAACTAGCTGGAGGCAGGGCCCCTCTTGTCCTGCTCATATTATTTGTTACTCACTTCTTGTAAATGCAACTCAGATGTCCCTTTATTAAGATTATTACTAAGATCAACCCTTCTGCTCTGTCTGGGGAATGGCCCACTGGAAAATGGAGCAGCCATTTCTATGGAAGAGCTCCCTTTTGTGGTTGTTTCTCCTTGCAACTCATGTACCTGTGCCTCTAGTGTCAAGGCAGATTTTCCATCCTATTTCCTCATGTCCTCTTCATGGTAAGGCAGGTAGAACCACAGGGTGGCTCGTGGTGTGTACCCACTATATCCTCTCTCTTGACACTTACTCCTACTAGCTGAGATACTGGTCTGGATGGGTGGGGAGCAGGACATGTCCTCTCTGAATTGCTGGAACTCCTGGTACATATTCTTCACAACTGAAATTCCCTCAGGTACTGGATACTCCTCTCCATGGTGGTCCACTTGCCTGGTTGACATAAAAGATCTTCCTTGAAGGGATATTTTTCTTTCAGGATTGACAGGAGATGCCTCCAAAGGGTGAAGATTTGCATTCCTTTTCCCATCACTTTGTCAATGCCCCTTCACAAGTGAGGGATCCAAGCTGCCTGGCTTCCCTGCAATCTAATTCCAGGATACTGGCCCCACTATCCCAGCACCAGAACAGCCAGGTGACAATGTGCACACCTGGATGACAGATGAAATCTTTTTGCTTATCTTGTAACTCACCCAAGGTTAGGGATCATGTAAGAATATCCTTGTTTATGAGTTCTGCCTGCTCCTTCTCCTGTACCTATGATGGCCCTGCTTTGGAGTAGTCTGCCTCATCCACATCTTATTCTTCTCTTTCTTAGAAGGAGTTTATTTCCTTACTAAATGAGGTGACTTTGCATCCATTTTTTCTTCTTGCGTACAGGGGTGACTGATACCAGCACAGGTTGGTTGTCTGGCCCAGCTGCAGGGCCTGCCCCACAAGGCTCCAGGGGGGTTGGTGTAGCTGCAGTGCCTGTTGCAGGGGCTGCAGTGGCTGTGGTGCCTGTTGTGTTGTTGTCAGATCCAGAGACCTTCTCTTCTCCTTCAGGGTGCTGAATAGTGTTGATCAGGGCTCAGTAGGCATGGGACAGGCCCCAGCACATTGAAGTGATTTGTGTCTCTCTGGAATTGCCAGGGTTACAGCATACTTTTTTTTTTTTTTTTTTTTTTCCTCCAAATATTATAGTAGTTTTTCATTATTCTGTGCTTGTTCAGGGGTGAAGTTCAAAAACAATGGAGGTTCCCACTGTCCTATGTACCTGCCCATAGTATTGCACACACCCTGCCACTCAGAACTGTTCTGCCTCGGGGCAGATCTCTGGGTGACATTCTTAAGTAGTTGTTTAACCTTAAACAAAACCTGAAACACATTCAGAAGACAGCAATAGGAACACACTGGTTTGAACATCCCAAAGATATTCAAAATTCTCAAGAGCTATTGTGACTAGCCTGGAGGGAAGGGAATGGTGAACAAACATAGAAAGGTGAAGGAGCAGATGTCCTGGTTCTGTCCCCTCCCAGCTCCTTGTGCACCCCCAGCTTGCTCACTGGCAGGGGAGCACGAGAAGCTAAAAAATCCTTGGTTTAGGATTGCTTCACTGCAACATCTAAAACATCACTGTGTTATCAGCATTATTCTCATCCGAAATCCAAAACACAGCACCATACCAACTATGGGAGAAAATTAACTCTACCCCAGCCAAAACCAGGACACCTGCCATCCCTGACCATGGTATGAGAAGGACTGGACCTGTTTGCTTTACGTGAGTACTCTGCTTATTCTACAAACCTCTCCAGCACTGAGCAATGCAGGGTGAAACCACCTGTAAGTGGAGCAACCAACAGAGTAAAAAAATAAATTGCTTAGTATTGTGGTCATGTTCTTGTACAGCTACAGTCAATGGCAATGTTCTTACTGCTGGATAGTATGGTGTGATTTTGCACTAACAGTTGACACAACCAAGGACAACCAACCAAAGATGAATTTGACACTGAAAGAAAAAGAAAAACAAAAAACAATGCGCAAAATCATGACAAGAAAAACAGAAAAGAGATGAAGAGTTCATCTGAAGGTGATTGAATACTGTTTAAGAGCTGTTTGTTGTTCTTTGGATCAGACTTGTGCATTAGTTAATATGACTGATTTTCCTTCTTTACATTTTCCTCTTATTTTGAGTCCTGATTATGTGCAACATTTCTGCAGAAAAAAATGCATTTGTGAAATGCTGATTTTCTGCAATTAGCTTCTGATTTTTCAAATTTGTCCTTCACTCCAAGGCTTTTGAGCCTCCATCAAGCAGCATTTTTGAGAGACTATGGGAAAAAAAAATCCTTACAAAACAAAAACAGTATTTTCAGAATTCCACTCTACTGCTTTCAGACTATTTCCATCAACCCTCTTATTCATTTTGATTTATTTCCATCCATAAGCAGACTAACGCTTTTCTATGCTTTTATTGTTCTTCAAGAATAGGCCTTCTATTGGAGAAAAATAATGTCTCTACGACCACCACTTTGCTCAATGCAGATCTTCATTAATCTGCAGCCACAGTACAGGCTTTTAGCAGCAAGCACTTTTGATGGGAATTGAATTTGATACTGCATTATGGTTGTAGGGCTTCTCACAATAGACTGTGTTCTTTTCTGTGTCTGTGCACAATCAGAGAGACCCAATTAAATAATTTGGTGCAATAATGGAGAACAAAAGAGTATGAGGGCTTAAAGTGAGGGCTTCAGCATTTGTATTCTCCCTTTTCTGTATCATGTTAATTAATTTGCCTGAAAACCAAAAGAAAGAACATAATGTGAAAAGCATAGCTCATCTACAACATGGAGGCACTTTAAATGCAGATACCATACCAAATCAACATGTAACAAAGGAACATTCTTTGCATTTCCATAAGAAAAAAAAATAAAAATAAAGTTGCCAGCTAATGTTGAGTGGTCCCGGTTGTGGCCACTGGGAATAACGGTGGCTATTGGGGAAAGAAAGTATTACAGGCAGGATAATACTTTGTGTGCCTGTGGTAACATCTACAAATAAATATGCAGTTTAGAAGTCTAATTGGTGTGTAGAAAATGACTGGACTCAACAGCAACAGAGATCTCAATCATTCTGGGCCTTTAATGTGTGTTTTATCTTCTGGGCTAGAATGTAGTCTATTTTTCTAGTAAAACAGCTCAAAGCAGACCCTTCCAGAGAAATCCAGTTCCTGCTTTTCAATTTGATGTGGAAATCCCAGCCTTATTTCAATGGGCATTGGGATAGTCACTGCTCTACCATCGTTCCAGTCTACAGCTGAGTTTGTTCTGAAAAAAAAAGAAAAAAAAAAAGAAAAAAAAAAAAAAAAACATTTACCCCCTACAGAAACAAATACTCTGGTCCAGTAGTCCATATGGTCCTTATTCTCTCATTGAAGCCTGGAAGCTGGGGTCAGTGAGTTGTGGTTGTTTGCAGCTTGGATGGCAGAAGCTACGCTGCGTTCAGCAGTGATATCTCATCTGTAATCTCCCTGTAAAGGTGAGCTTTTTAAGTGGAGCTGCTGAGATCCATAAAACTGCCAGTTACACATTTTTTTTCCTGTGATAAATCATTTAAGCTACTAATTGTTTGCACTCCTAAAAGATGCAAACCTGAGGATTATTCTATTTTCTCTTGTTCATTAGCAAGTGGAAGAAGAATGTTTGTAGGGATGTGATCTGAGTGGTTTCATTATGATTATCTGTTAAATACTATTTTAAGGCTATTAGGGAGAGCAATTTACCTAAAGGATCTGAATCTTATTTCACAGTTATATTAATAAAAAGCATCCTCGTCTGGGTGGAAATATGATTGTAAATTGTGACTTCAATCCAGTTCAGAAATTACACAATGATGTCTTTTTAAAACAGGAAGAGATAATGTCTGAGCTAGCTCCATCTAACTTCTTTCTAGTTGGAAAAGCCGGAAAGCTTTCTCGCACAGCCCTGTTGTGTCCCCCTGCCACCACAAAAAAAAATGTTTAAATTTGGTCTTGAGCTATACAGCAGCTTCATAACCACAGCTGTCAGGGGATCACACATCATACATCCTTTCAAAAGTACAGAAAATGATCGCCACATCACCTCTCATCAAGGTGTATTGCATACCTTTGTTGCCACGGTGCCGCACTCTCCGGTAGAGATGTCTTTTTATATCAGCATTCCTCCTGAATATGACTTGTGTTGACAAGTTACTAGAATGAAACCTGGGTGGGAGGATCTGGAGGTATCACAAATGGATAAGATATTTGTGGCTTTTAATCGTTGCAGTTATCTGTGCATTTCCAAACAACTTTTTTTTTACTTTTTTTTTTTTTTTTTAGAAGAAGCCAGGGGTCTTATCTTCCTCCCTTCTCCTTATAATTATTTAATTTATCACAGCAGCAGTGTGTTGCGTTGTTAGTTGTCATTTGTTCTTGGGATCCACTTTCCTGCCATGTTCTGGGACATCACTACCAGCAATGCTGGAAAAACTGCAGCAGGGCGGCTGCAGCCCCACTTATCAGCCTGTTCGGTAATATGTGTGAGCTATCACAATAAGTGCTGCTCATTTTGGTAGGTCTTCAGCCCATAATTAAAATATATGAGGCTTAAATTTGTTGTGTTTCTACTTCCAGTGTGGGGACATGAAATCACAAATGTTCTCCTTGGATCTTAGCAAGTTACTTCTGATCCCCCCACCAAAAAAAAAAAAAAGACATTTCTTCATATTCTCAGTTAATTCAGTCTAAAAGTGTCACACTTATTCAGCAGCAGTTAAAATAGGCTGTGATGAGAGCATGACAATTTCCAGCTAAACTAGAGGATAATTAGAAATGCCCCGTAGCAGGCAAGTCAGTGCTTCAATTTATTTGCTGTTTATTACCAAGTCCCTGCCCCTTGGGTGTAATGACTGTAAAGCAGCACCTGCAGCTTCCCAGTGTTTGATTTAGTGCTGTAAATGGTGCTCAGAGAGTAGATTAAGCTGGAATGTGATCAAACCTTATTTGCAATCCGATTATACAAACTGCTCCTTGCACTGACCAGATTGAAGTAATTTCCCTATAGAAACGTTACACTCACTTTGGTGTAAAAATGATTAACATTTGCAGACTGCAGGTCAGCCTTTCACTTCCAGTGTAATTCTTTATCAGGCAGTATGCCCATCTTTTTCTTGTGTTTGCCACGTTTGTGTACTGTGCGGTATTTAACCAATGGATATAATCAAAACCCTTTTTTTCAGGTCTTGTTGATGAATGATTGTAATAAATAAGCACTCCAGCATAAGCAGATTAAACCATTTTTTTTTTCTGTTTGATTGTTCAGCGGTATTGACATGCTTAATGATCTAACAGAGAACGGCTGCAGAATGAAGGAATTTCCATATTTTACTGAAAACGGCTATTGAGGTATTTATAAACAAACAGCCAGGATACACGTGCTGCCTTAACTTTGGTGTCGGGTAGAATTTCTGGGCACCCACATCAATCCGACAACTAACCTACATTTCTTTCAAAAAGTGCCTAAATACGCTCTGCCACTACTAATCCTTTCACTCTTAAATAATCAGCAACATAAGGCTTCTTGGTTCCCAGTAGTCCTTTTTTTTTTTTTTTTTTTTTTCCTTCTTCACTGTATCAGGACTTCTGGATGTGAAAACTGTTTCTCAGACAATTAGCCTCTGGTAATGAAATGCAACCAAATATATTCTGAACACTGAAAGCAAACACTTGGCTCTCCACATATTTCTGTGACAATCAAAGAAATATTTTAGCCTGAAATGCATTATCAAGCCTGACTCAACTACCAGCAATAACATGTTTTGTTGTATAACATTTTAAAGCTGATTTTCTACAGACATTTTTCGCTGTAACCCTTTAGAGACCACGGATTCACAGATCACCCCATGCACACACTTTGTATCCTCGACTGGTAGCAGGGAGAGTGTGTGACCAAAATGGCTTTTGGAAAATGATTCCTGAACTGGTTTGAAATATGCACCAGCTCCAAGCATGTAGGCAGCATCCAGGAATCCCCAAATACGCCATGCAGCCCTTTGCTGCCTGGTACCCACATGCCCATCTGGTAGCAGCCAGCAGCTCCTCCCCGCTCCCCTGCAGAAGTCCCGGTGAGGCAGCACCACGTTTGTCCCAGCACAGCTTGCAGGCTCCAGCCTGAAAGAGGCCACGTGCAGATTTCTCTGACAGATGTATCTTTTGGCTGTTTTTGTGATACCTGAAAGATGAGAATTAAGTCATGCCAGAAATATCCATTTAACTCGAGCATTTTTAAGCTTCCTTTACAGCAAGTGTGGAGGAAATTAACATCTGCGAGACAGCATGCTGAATTATGGGTTTATTTGTATTCCTTTAATTTTATTTCCCTGTTGGCAGGAGAGAAAATTGGGTCTTGATGTCTCTCTTAGGCAAAGTCAGTTTTATCCCAGCCCCACCAAAAAAAAGTCCAGTCCTTCCACTTGCTGCAGAGCATCTAATCAGCCAGCCACCCTGCAAACAGGAGGCTTGGGCTTTACTTTCCAACTTGTTTGCTGAATATCACAGAAATACAGATAGAGACAAATATAATAGAGCACAAAAGCAGCTTTCCTTGAAAGCAATTGAAGGATCCCACAAAAACTTTTCCTTGGTGTTATAGCAATAATTCACTTTCCTTTGGGCAGAGCTGCAGACCTGCAGTGGGGGGAGCATACCATGCAGGAGTGCAGGGATGCTGCACTGAGCACTTGTTTCCTCAGGACAGCTCCTTTCAGAAAGTTGAGAAGCATGCTGATGGCCCTGACATGCAATCATGTTGCTTAGTGTTTCACAAATGAAGCAACTTTCCTCCTATCCCTGTGCAATGTCAAAAAGAAATTACAAGTGGTTCTTTAAGTCATAGCAGGAGGGAAAGTGAGGCTGCAAGTACAGCCTTGACACTGTGACACCCAGACTGCTGGAGCCTCATGGAGTGGGTGCGCAGCAGCAATGCACAGCTTGTCTGGAGGAAAGAAATGCATCTGAAAAGCAAGGCTGAGATGTGCACTCATTTATTATTATTATTTTTTTTTTTTAATATGATACATGAGCAGTTGTGAGTTAATATCAATGGGGAGTTTAGGCTGGCCTTGAAAGCAGTCATGCTGGGAGCTGCCTGATATCAGTAGGAACTTGTATGTCTGTGTGGGGAGAGGAGGTAGAAGTACAAGTGTCTGGGCCTGCAGCTGTCCCTTGGGGAACACGGGACTTCAGTTTTGGTGGGAATAGGTCTCAAAGAGGATCTCAATAATTGTCACTTATCTTGGCAAGCTATTCTTTGTTTTAGTGGGAAAAGGGGAGTGTAGGCTATCCTTGAGAATGCCCATTTTTATGTTTGTCACTTATTACGAAAAAAACCTTGTGCTCAAAGCAGCACAGAAATCCAGGCTGCCGTGCTAAATTGCTGTGTATTGTACCAGCTATCTCCCCACATCCTACTCCATGGACATTCCCCCCATCTTTTATCTTTATTTATTTAGGCTCGCGGAAGGGGTTTTGCAGTGCTAGCAGCAATCCCTGGGGCCTGGCTGCAGCCAAGGAAAAGCGTGTCTTTAATTTGTACCTACACTTCCGAGGGGTGTCTGGAAAGCCTGCGTGCCAGCGGGGTGGAGCGGCTCTGCCCAGGGGACTGCCTCTTCCATCACAGCGCTCCCACAGCCAGCAAGGGGGACAGCCTGTGAATGGTTTCAAGCAAGGTGATGGCTTCTTGTTTCCTCGGCTGCGGAGAGTGCAGAAGTGTGTTTTGAGCTGCATGTTTAACAGAGAGGTTATTTGTATGCTGGCGGTCATTAGTCCACAGTCGTTATCTTGCCACAGCTACTGTTGTTTCCAAACTAATGGGAGGCTGCCCTGTGTTTGCAGCGGAGCATAGGGTGAGGTAAATTTAAATGCCTAGGATAAGTGATGACAAATGTCCCGGGGAAGGTTTGCAGGTATGGCTGGAGGCTGAGGAGATGCAGGATAGGTGTTGGAAGGTGCTGGTTTCTGTCATCCAAATATCAGTCCCCTCTGAAGCTGTGCCAACCAGGCACCCCAGACCCAATTTGGCAGATATGATGTGAAAACAGGAAGTGGGCACTGCCAAGCCAAGATTTGAACCCAGAGGGCCAGAGTTTTAGAAATTTAATTAAAATGCACATCACATGTATTGGAAATGAACTACGTGCATCTTGCATGCATTGAGGTCAGTCATTTTGACTTAAAAGGCCACTGCTTGTATTTTAACAGTTGTCCTTCCTTCTTGTGGCCAGCATTTTGGACACCTAAAACTAATTGTTGGCCTTATTAGACAACATCATCAGTACATAGGATGACTGGGATGTCCTGAGGGGGGGGGGGAAAAAAAAAAAGAAAAAAAAAAGAATGGCTTGGCTTGGCTAAAGCTTTTTTTTTTTCTTCTGTTTCAACAGAAACCTGATGAAAAAATGAAAAAATGCAATAAGAAATGCAAAAGCAGGAACTGGGGGATTTCTCACAAGAATTTCTGCTCACAGCTTGGAGATTTCCATTTGGAAGTAAGTGAGTAGTAGAAGGACTTGGGTATGTTAGCTGGTCAACTGGCTGGTTTCAGCCCACAGAAAAGATCTCGAAGGCAACTGTCAAGGCATTGCCATTAAATGCAGTGAAAGACTAAAGACAGAACTGTCAGAGAGTGAGGAGGGAGGTGCCAAATCGGGACAGAAGTGACCATGATGCTGTAGCTGTTTCCATCGCTGCCCTGCCATGCAGGCAGTGGTGCAGCTGGACCCCTGGGCTGTGGGCGGGGGGCTGAGAGAGGGGAGGAAGGCATGCAGAGAGCTCCCCAATGGCTGGGAAAATGGAGATCCTCTTTTAAATGAAGAGACTAAAAGTGCTGGTCTGGCTTAGCCCAACAACACAGAGCCGAGATGTGACTGCTGTCTGTAAATACATCAAGGGAGGAAAGAACACAGCAGGAGGAGAGATTTTAAAAGCAATGTTAGCACAAAAATATATAAGGTTGAGCTGATACTTGTTAAGTTTCAACTAAAACTCAAAGGATTTTGAGAGTCGTGAAGTTCTGGAATAGCTATCGGATGTGAAAAAAAAAAGAGCCATTTCTTAAAAAGCAGAATAGTTTTATGAGATGCGAGGTGATGCTCACTAAAGGGAAGTTCCTGCTCCCTATGTTTTCCAAGATAACCCCACAGATATCTGCTGCCAAACTAAGGGACCCTCACACAGGGCATGGAGGCTTTGCAGCTGACCCTTTCCTCCCTTGCTATATGTTAGCCCAAAAGGATGCTGGTGAACATTTGAGGGTCCCTTCCTGAGCAGAGGCTCAAGTAAGCCATGTGTAGCAATGTGGATTTCCATGCTGTAAGCTCAGGAGAAACAGCCACCATCAGCTCTGCTTCAGAGTACTAGAAAGCCTCCGTAGCTGAGGCAGACACAAAGGCATGAAGTGTAGGCTTAGGGACGCTTGCACTACCTAACTGCTCTCCTGCCCTGCCAAGGTCCTGTCCCAGCACGCGTGGCACAGGACTGGGGAGCAGGGGCTGGGAACAGCCTGTTCTGAGGATGTTCCCAGGCACGAGTCAGCAATCTGGAGGCGCTTCCCGGATGACACAGTGTTAACGAGCCCAGAGTGAAAGACAGGTGGTATTGCCATAAATAATAAAAAGAAGGAGAGGTGGAGCACTGGATTCATTTGTACAAGCTGCAATGTTAAATTATTACTCGCCCAGCCCCTGCTTGAGCTTTTAAATGTGAGCTAAATCATTTTGCCCTAACACTTCTAAAAAAAATGCATTGTTTGGCTTCATCTAGATGAGTTTATGGAGACTAATGCAATCCCTGTCTTGACGAGCTGACAAGCAAAGAAACTGCTGTTAAAGCCAGCTAGCTATTACAAATATCAGCAGCAAATTTCTCAATAGTATGAATGCACATTGCCTGACCTCTAACCTGTTGCACTCAGAGATATCACTGCATCCCAGTAAAGACTCCCATGCACATCCAGCTGTAAATGGTATTTAATGTGATCTCAGTATGGTTTCAATAACTGCCATCTTTACATTGCATCTTTTCCCCATAAGAACAATGAGACAGCTCCATGATATAGAGCATCATACACAACCCAAGAAAGGGGTGACCCCTGGGCACTAAGGCAGGCGGTAACAAGCCAGTGCCACCCCTTGTACTACCCAGCAAGAGACTGTCTTGCAGCAGATTTCAAAATGTGAAGCACTTCATAGGTTTAATACGAGTTAGATCTGTCCATTCCATTGCTCTGCTTCCTCAATTAAAATGTGTTTTGCAATTGGAGCTCTCATTCTGAACGGACACTGCAGTCTTGTGCATGGCAAGTGGCTAATCCTCTCCATCAACACCCAGAACGTGACACAGGGGCAGAGAAAGTTTTCAGTTTGACATTAACATTTGCAGGTCTTTTGTAAGAATGGATTTTCAGGACGCACTGAGCAGAGAAGAGGATGGAAAGCCCTCACATAGTCTGGTCAGAGACACAGGGATGCGTGTGGAAGGCACAAAGGGACTAGCAAGGTTGGTGCTGCTGTAATGAAGAGAATGAAGAGGAAATTGGCAGGGAAAAAAAGCCTGAGATGCAGGAAGGTGAGCACGAAAAACTTCCATGCTGTTTTGTTAGAAGCTGGGTTCAGAGGAAAAAGACTTCTCAAAGGCCATGAAGACATCTGTCCCAAGAGGGCTTTTTCATTTTTTAATTTTTAAACAGTGATAGTGCCAGGGTAGAACTGGAGTGGTGTAAAGTACGTTTCAGAGAAGAATGCAGAAATTATGAAATTTTGAAAGTGTGGATGAATGCTTTTACTATCAGAATGAATCTTAAATGGACAGTATAAAAGAAACAATTGAACATGAAGACAGCCTGGGTATGGCAAGAGGCCGAGAGAGAAAAATGAAGGATGTCTCCATGGCTCTGAGTCTGAACAAAGAAACAGAGTAGGATGTTTTCAACAGAAATGGAGCAAGTGGTGCAGTGGGAAAAAAAAAAGATTACAAGTGGGGTTTGATCATGTTAACTGTGAGCTGTTGTGCAGCAATATATTGTAGTGTTTCAGTGAAACAAGGAAGCGCAGGGTACAGAAAAGAGAAGAAAGTCCTTGCATCCTTAGTGGTGGCTGAATCCATGGAAATGTAAGGCATGTCTCACCATGACATCTCTGCAATGCAGCAAATAATCTTATAGACACTGTTGACTGTACTGACTAGGGGTGGGATTCAGCAGCCTACTCTTAGGTGATATTAGTAGCCTCCATCCTGCTGCCACTCCCAATACCCAGTAATCCTGGTTGTATGTAGCAGAACAATGACAATATCTTTAATACCTTATGGCAGACTTAAAGGACATCAGACATTTCTGCCTATGCAGTGACATCTCAGTAATGATCTCCATTGACCACAATGGAAACCTGAAACACCCAGCTAACGTTAAACATCAACACTGTAGTAGTCTTTTAAATTTGGAGGTCCATGATCTCAGTTGATTTTCACTTTAGAGAGCTAAGTTAGTTGACATGAAGGTACCAGGCAGGGGTACCTTCTATGTGTAGAATTCTGTAGATGACTGTCTTCAAATCTTCTTATAAAATGTGAAATTGGATGAAAAAGGATAAATGTGTTCAATTTTTTTTTTGGAGAAAAACAGAGAGGAGTTTGGGATTGGATTGATGTTTGGCCAACCTGTTCCCTTTCATCTCTAACTCATAATATTGTTATCTGAAACCAACTCTAATGTATGCCTTTTCAAATCCTGATTTATGAATTTCATGGTTTGAAGCAAGTATGACAACTCCAGCATGTACACATAAATGAGATACAGTAAGATTTGCAGTCTATGGGGCTATTCATTATAGGATTGTTGATTCCTGTGCAATTCCTATTTGATAGGTGCCTAGAGTATAAATGTTAAGTGGCAACTTCATTATTTTATCTCTCCTGTCGAATAAGGTCAGGTGATGCTTTGGTTGTCTTGACCTGTCACTGCCTGCAATGAAGACAGCTGACTGGATCTAGATAGGCAGACAACTTCTTGACCTCTCATGTCACAGACATGCTCTGTCCCGTCACAAATGATGGAAAAAGGAGGTACCCAAAGTATTTTCCACTGGTCAAGTACAGTGTCTATAGCTATTCACAATGCCATGGCTTAGCAGAATGTTGCTGGAGGCATACTCACATCTTTGGGCACTGACAATGCTATGTAGCACCCATCAGCATTTCCTTGTTTGTCGTCTAAATTACCTACCTTCTTACAAGCAAGAGTGAGAAAAAAAAGAATTTAAAAAGGGAAAACAAGAGTAAGGAAGGTGATAAAAAATAGAGAAATATAGGGCAGGTAGGGACATGTTATTCATTTCAGTCATCTGCTCACATGCCACTTAATCTGCTAAATAGACTTGGAGAGTCCATCTCAAGTGCTGCTAGTATTTTGCCTATCTTCTTCCAAATAAAATGCTGATCCAAACTCTCTGCCTTCCGAGAGCAAAGAACCCCCTTTTCCAGGCAAAGTTTACCGTGGCCAGCTTATATCTATTTGTTCTTTAGCCAAGATTCCCTTTAGGTGAAGTAACTCTGCTCTGTAAATATGTCAGAGGGGTAAACATCAACAATAGAGATCAATCACATCTTATTATAATGAGCTAATGAAGCCAGTCTAATCTAGATCCTTATATGGCAACAGAAAGTTTTCCTACTAATAATTCTCTGATTGTGTGATATTGATTTTTCATTAACATTATGCCTAAAACTGTACATTCAAAATGAGGTCTTACCAAAGTGCTGTGCATGGTACAGATAGCTTTTTTCCCCACTGCTGGAAATACCTTGACTTATTCAACACATCAAATGGGTGACTTGGAATCAGAATCTGCAGCCACCCTAAAGGTCTAGCAAGCTTGCAGCTTAAATCATCTGTAAGCCTTTACTGTACAAGGTTCTCCCACAAAAGTGGGATCTACAAGTGTAGCTCCTGTAGAAATCCCTCCCTCCTTTTTTTTTTTCCTATTCTGACTCATCGCCAGGTCTCATGAAGCACCCACGATTCAGCTGAAGAGTTTGCATGCAGTCTAGTGAAGAACCAGCAATGAAGGCAGCCAAGACATGTTATGAAACATGTCACGCTTGCTGCGGTGTCAGCTAATGTTTCTGAAAATGAAGAGTACCCTGCTTTACACCTTATGAATGTCGGGATAACTTACTAGGAAAGATGGTGTCTTATTAAAGATCTGTAAATGCTATAGATAACTATTTTGCACTTACTGTATTTTCCTCACTCCACACTTTTGACACAGCTTATTAATTATTAAAAAATAGAGGCAGCCCTTCATATAAGTGAAAATCAGAAGAACAGTATCTCTTTTCTGAGGTTCAGGAATGTCATTTCACACCTCCTTAGTAAGAGACCCTTAAAACTCTTTTGAAAATCCTTACTATACATATGGACAGGCCATGGACGTGAGACCCAGTCACAGCGAAGTTATAGAAATACCTTATGCAAAGAGGTAAATTTCGTCTTTTATCTGCTTCTCAATAGCAGCATGTTGCATGAAAATAGAAAGATCATCCACCTAAAAGTACAGACAGCTCAGCAAAGCAGAGGGTAGTACAACTGCCCTTCATAATAAAACACATCTTACAGACATTAGTCATTCCAAATTATAGACTGGATGAAGCATGCTTATATCTTTTGCTATACTGAGGCACATGTTTATTCATTTACAAAGATATGGGCTGGCAGCACAACAAACCACTTACCTTTCACTCATGTATGTTGGTGGGGCTGTCCTGGGTACTGCTGCAATCTCCTGAGCTCTGTAAGTTATGATGTCAAAGACCTTTACATAAATACATTTGAAAAAATAGCCAGATTTTGTCAAGATGTGGAAACGTGCAAAAAAAGATTTTTATGATTTTAAGGACTGCTAACCTCAGTAAAACAGGAAATTAGGGAAATTCTGACTAAAAGACATAGGTTGGTATAGCAAAACCAAATGCTGCTATTCATGAAGCTGAAATAGATGTCTCAGTAAGATTATCTTGCTGCCTGTCCTCCATAATATCAGAGTTGTTTTCCCTTCATCTCTGATGATAACTTATCAAAGAGAAGTGGAGTGAATGGGCCAACCTTGTTTTCAGTTAAGGTGGTGTGTATCAAATGAAATGGAATTTCCTCAACGAATAATCAGCATAAAGGAATGTGTTAGAGCATATTTACAAATAGCTGCAGGTCACCTTTAATTTGGGCATTACTGACTTATTCACGCTCCACTTTATATAGCGATAAAATTTTCCTGACATAACTCATTTCTATTGAAAACAGGAGAAAAATACAGTGGTATACGCCTGGCCCTGCTCTTAGTGAAACATATATAAAAAGCAAAGTAAATTTCTCATTGCTGGTTATATAACAGGCCGCACACCTTGATCAGAAAAAAAATAAAAGCCAAAAAAAAATCCATCACAGCAGTGCAAACATTTTATTTACATAACCACACACAACCATCATTAAGCTTCATATACTACATGTATAAAAGCACCATGCAGGCTCCTGGCCCACAGTCCTGGACCTCCTGGTGTTCTCTCCTGCTGTTGCAGCATCTGTCACTTGCGTGTCCCCAAAGGCTTTGTAAAGGGGAGTCAGCTGAGCATCCCTTCACACCTGTCAGCTGTAAAAGATAGTGACCTGCTTCCGATGGTATTTCCACAGCCATGTATGCACTGGTAGATGCAAAGATGAGGGAAGAAACCAGAAGTTATGACTCGGAGCAGCCTCAAACCCTCTCTGGCCCATTAGGTACAATGTACTAATGGTACTATTGTACCTTGTTTCCCTGTTGGCTTCAGCTTTCTCTTTCCAATCCCTTGCAGCTCAGAACGAATTTGGTGTGAGTCAGGGGCTGGGATACTATTGCTCTGACCTCCATAATTCCCAAGAACTGAAAATATGGATCAGTAAAGAGAAGATAAATTATAATACAGCTTTGAGTGGCAGGCAACTCCTGCAGATCTTTAAAAAAGTAGTCAGCCACACACCAGGAGGAGGGAGCAACTTATAATCTGCTGTACACAAAAAGAGAATGCTGTCTGGGAGACACACAATATCAGGCTTTGATAAACATTTCCCACTCTTCCCAGCTGGGGAGGTGTTCATTTTCAATAGATAAAGACAACTTTCATCTCCCTGTATTTGGCTATGTGCTGTAACGTAAAGTGAATTATTTGGCTTCCTAGTGTGCCCCCCCTCCCCCCAGTACTTAGAAGATATATGCTTTTTGGTACATTTGCATGATATGGTACAGAAATGGATTCTACCTGCCACAAATTCTCAAACTGAAATCCATAAACATTAAAAATACATCCTCCCAGGAGTATGCACTTCATGTTTCTAATTGTCAAAATGTTTGCTCTGTGACAATTGATTAGTAAATACCTGAGCACCTGTGTTACTTTAGGAAATTCCAGCTCCTTCATGGCTTGCCTCCACAGCTAACCTGTAGAAAGATGGAGTGGATTATGCTTTCTATAGCTTCCATTCCAACCAAAGCTGGGACAGAGGAGTTTAGATGGGCTATGGCTGGATACGGACTAGTTTGACTTCCTTGATAGGTATAGCCACCATTCAGGCCCAGGTTTCATGGTGCTGTTGACTACACTTAGGTTAGGTGGCATCTCACGACTGTTTTTAAGTGTTAACAACCCACACCTGTGACATTTTAAAATACCTGTAGTCTCCCTTTCCAAATGCTGACATCACTTACCATCACTCAGCACCCTGACAGGCAAGCCAAGGCTGTCAACCCGGACTTTCCCCGAGCTTTACCCCATCCAGCAGCAAACATCTCACAATAGCAAGCACTCAAAACACCAAAGATGTGTACAAATTCCCGGTGGGACAGAATAAAGTCCTTTGCATTAAGTCTCATTCCTGTCTTTAATACTCAGAGATTGGCTTAAGGCCCAAAGCATGACATGTAAGTTAATCGAGTATTAAAAAGTGGAAGTGCAAGCTCTGAGTATTTTGTATATTTCTTGAAGAACTCCCAGTGCACAGACACATGGAGTGGGCTGGTCCCAGGGCCACTCAGATGATGGAAGGTCTCCCCATTTGCTGTCCACAGGCTCAGGATCAGCTTTGACATTAACGTCTTGTAAATGAGTAGAAAGAGCAGGATCTGGCCCAGGGTGCAAGCCAGGGGATGGACTGGCTGCTCTGCTCTGCCTTTGTGAGCATGCTTGCGAGAGTGCCTCTGTGTAGAGGTGTGCTCTAAGTGGTAATTAATGTGGCTCACCAATGATCTAAGGAGGCATAAGTGATGGAAAAGGAAAATTTATTAGTATGTATATATTCAGATTCCTTCTCTCAGCAAGATTTATGATCAGAAGTGCCTGGACAACTACTGTGGTTTCATTCATCTATATGAGGTATGTACAGTATATTTACAGTAGCCATTTATAGATTGCGAGCTTTTTTCTTTGAAAACTTTAATTTAATAACTCCTAATATCCTCAGTCTCTTTCACACACACTGTGCTTACCGAACTAAAGCCTTCTATTTCTTTCTGAATAGAAACCACTCCTGCCCAGACCTTGTGCAGCTAGGGATTTGAGTGCAGTAGACAATTTCAAAGACTGCTCTTTCTATTTAACAATCAGTGCATTAGGCTAAAATATTCACACAGATGCACTAGCAATTGAAAGGGTGTGCGGTGTAGTGACAAGGTCCTTCTGTTACCTGGAACTGTAGAATGATGAATGAGCATTAGTGGAATATTCTTTTGGCCTTTAGGTTTACCTTGATCTTCTCACAGAATGCAAATTGACATTATACCCACATTTCTATAGTATTTATTACTGTGGTCATGATGTGAGGGCTTTTTTTCAATATGAATAGTGTAAAAGGGGAAACATATTACTGCAAAGAGGCATTATTGTGCTGGGAATGTATAAACAGCTGAGAAGAATAGAGCGACATGCTCATAATGGAAACTGAAAGCTCTTCATTTTGTCCTGATTGTCTACCCTTCCTTTTTAAACAACCTTCCTTTTTCCTAGCTATCAATACAAAGTTCTTTTTGGTAAAATGAAGTGCATTCATGCTGCCTGAAAGAAGCTTTTAAAGTTCATCTGTGCCCACACAAAAGGGAGGCAGTGTTTGAGCACATCAAGTTGAGGAAGCAAACTTGGTCAATGTTCATTACTCATGGCTTGACACTCTGAGCCTCCATATCATTTTGTAAAGAATCAGATAAACTTTCCTCGTGATAAACAACTGAAATAATTTTTCTTAGCTGTCAAGTCCTTTTCTCCCATTTCCAGCCTGTTCTCACACTCTTCCCAGCTCGTAAAAGCAACTGAGCACAGCTCTTTGGACTGATAAATGGGCTCCTTTCAATTGGTGGCAGGCTTCAGGAAAAAGAGATAATCCTGGATAATGTGGACACAGTTTTCATTTCATGTCACCCAATTAAACTGCAATTATCCGGAGTGCAACAGCAGAAAAACTGGAAAGAATGGTTGGAGAATGAGGAGCCCTGGCTCCCTGGGACTCTTTATACTACACACATTAGCCTAGATTTGTTCTATTCTGATAATAAAGTGCCAGTCTAAGCACTTAGCAGCACACAGTGAGAGACAGCCCAGCTGCAACCTGTAGCTCAGAGAGAAATCCTCTTGCAAGTGCTCTGGGAAACATCAGTTCGACCCAGGGTAACTTTCTGGGAGATTATTTACACCGGGAACCCAACTCCTGTGCCGTAGTTAATTACATCCAGAGCAATATGGTCAGGAGGTGCTCCGAACAGCGTGGCAAAGCTCAGATTACAGGTAAAACAAGGACAAAAAAAGCTTTTTCTGAACATGACTCACAGGAGCACTGAGAGCCAAAAGAGAGCAGATATCAACCATTTTATTATGAAGGCAAACTGCACTAACATATCTTATCTCTTCTGCATTTTGGCTGAGATCTAGGGCAGGATGAATTTAATATGTTAATATGTCTTATTAAGTTACCGCTCTTGCAGTAAAGTAAACTGGATAATCTAACAGATCTGTTTTATCTCTAATTACCATGATCCCGGTAAACTGCAATTAAATAAACAGATGGAGTTTTTAAGCTTGTGGCCTGGTGCATGGGAACATTTTAGTAATTGAAATGCATCTATTTGTTATTATTGCTTTATTTCATTTACCTAGCACTGTGAATGCATGGTGGCTGTGCTGCAGGCATGGGCTGCAAGCACAAGGTGACATCTAAAGTGACTCCTAAAAATAAAAAGCTTTGTTCCTGGAAGTCCCTTCTCTTTGCCCTCAAATTTCTGATTTAATTTACTGCTATGTGAAAGACCAGCTAGAGCTACCCCAGGTTGTGAGGCACGTTAGGTAATTTGGCCTGTTCCCTCTTCTGAGAGGCAAGCAGGGCTGTAGGGTGCTCCATTACAATGTATGATGAACACAGAGAGAGTCACTTTTGCTTGGGGCCTCTTTGCACACTGGAAAGCAGCAGCTCAGCTGAGAACCAGGGCCCTCGGTGGCAATACCTGGGGGAGAGAGCAAGCTCCCAGGCCAGATGCTGTGCCTTAGTGACATCCCACACAGGGGCCACCAGCTTTGGGGCAGTAAATCAGACACATCTGCCCTATCTTTGGTGCACAGGGGGCAACAAGGACAGGATTTCCTAGGTTAGGCCCAGAGCTCTCCACCACAACCATGGGAGACTCTTGGGTATCACTGAGGTCAAAAATCTAAGGCAAAATCTAAGCTTGCACAGTGATGAAGTGCAGGAATCCTGATTGAAGCCCAGGTACTTTATAGGTAGGTAGTTTTCGGACTGGAAACATTCTGTTTCACCTCAAGTTTTCAGTTTGGCCCTGAATCCAGGGATTTACCAAATGGAAAAATGTATTTCCCCATCCCACCTGGGAAAACCCCAGGTGCGAAAAGATTTGGATTCTTCAGAGATGTTAATAAAATTGGGATTTCCCTGTTTCCAAAATAATACCATGCCTCCCACACTCTTTATTCCATCCCTTCACATTCCTACCTGAAGCAGGTTCTGGGCTGCTTTGAAGATTGCTTTTCTGTTTAAAACTTGAAAGGTACCTTGTTCCTTATGGAGCCTATTTAAATAGCAAAAAGCTGTGCCTTGATATACACAGGAGCTGTGGAGAGGAAAGCGGGGCTGCAGCAGAGACATGGGCACTCACATCCACAGCTGATATGAACGGAGCTGCTCAGCTCCTCTGCAAAAGGGGGACTTGCATTCGTAGAGGTGTACTTTTTAAACTGGAGCAGCTTTGTTTTATCTCTCTCTCTCTCTCTCTCTTTTTTTTTTTTTTTTTTTTTTTTTTTTTTTTTTTTTCTGGTGTCAGGAAGCCTCTATGCAGCTCTTCTACAAAAAAGGGCAGTCAGAAGATCCTTGGCTGGTATTTTACTGGCAGCAGCAGAGTTAGCATGATTTTAAGGAACAAATGCATTTTGCTTCTGGAAGCTCCCTCTCAGGGACATGGTCAGTTCACAAGTGACTTGATCCTCTGAGAAACTGAATTAAAAGCTTTTCCAAAAGCCAGTCCCAAGAGTTTTGTTTTTTCCCAAGCCAATCCTAACAGTTCAAAGATGAGCAGGAATGAAGAAGCTGGGGGAATCTGCAGGAGGTGCCAAAGACTGATACACATACATAGGTAAAGCAAGGTGATTGCATTTGATTTAGGGAACAAAGGCTGGGCAACAAAGAAAAATAAATCAATCTCTTGATTTAGGAAGAAGGTCGAGTGTTTGAGCAATGTTAATCACTTGCCATGCCTGAGATCTGTCCTGATGAGAATGTCAGCACATTGATTTTATTAAGTGACATTTACCTGTATAAAAACAGAAATTAGGCCCTGCATGTAACACCGTGTAGTACCTTAGTCCATTAGCAGAGTGCATGGCACGTACAAAGTGTATTAACACCACGAGTTGACAGCATATAGCACAACGTAATGGAGAATTATGTTGCATAGGCTCATTATGTTGATTGTGTCACGGTGCACACACTAAGAGGAGGTCCCTTCCCAAGCAGCTCAGCAGTCCAAACAGGCAAGGGAGACAAATTCATGCACAACATCTGGACAACTTGCTGGGCACAGAACCTGGGCTTTCCAGCTGTCAGCTCAGGTACCTCCCAGGAACTAGACACTGCTGGGCAGGAGATCTGCATATCACTCACATAACTTTTTTATCATCTATTATCTTAGAAATATAAGAATGTAGGAATATCCAAGCCAGATGCTGACTTCATTTAAAGGCAGGGAGAAAAGGGAGTCACGCCTTCATAAATGTCTCTGTTTCCTCATTTCTTTCTCCAAAGAGAAATGCTATCATACACTAATCTTCAAGAGAGGTTACTACATTAAGTTTGTAAATCCCTTTGAAAATATATGTATCATATATGTTTATACTAAAAATACATGTATGCTTTAAAACATCATTGTGAGTGAATTTTCATTCCAGTGTGGAAGAGACCAAGTCAGTCCCTATGAAAGGCTGGATGTTAAATGATTATAATCTCCACAAGATCCTTCTTTCCATTTCTACCTATTTGCAACTTGTTAGGAAGGAATCAGAAAGCCTGGGATGGCCACAATTTACCTTGTAGTCTGCCATGCCCCATAAAGTTGTTCAGGGAGGGGAAATACTAACCCTGAGTATGTAGCTTCACCACAATATCAATGTGTACTTTTCATGAAAGCTTCGTTAGATGATGGCATTTTTCTTGACTACCAGGAGTCATTGTTTCCCTCAGAAAGGAGCAGTGTCGGATAATTTCACCCCCTGCTTTCTCTTTGGTTGCACAGTGGCCAGAAACTGGAATTAGAGACCCCCCAAACCAGGCTGAGGCCAGCACTCTGAATGGAGCAGCCCTGTCTGAATCTGATGCTAATGAGATCAGGAAGAGAGGAAAGGATGAACTCCAACCCTGGGCTGCCAGGCAGCTCGTCCTGTGTCTGGGGCCGGCAGGGCGAGAGGGAGGCAGGGGGGCTCCCGAGGTACTGGGATGAGGATGCTGCTCAGCTGGCAGGAAAGGGAGCAAGCATCTCACTTATCTTAATAGCTCCTTTTGTTCAGGAATCACAGTAGCAGCCCTTATTTGCAAACTTGAATAAGTATAATGCACTCAGAGCTATCGCACAGGTGCTAGGCACCAGTGATTTTTCTCCTTGGCTGTACAATGGCTGCTTTTTTTTCGGGTTGCAGGAAGGAACTGGAAAGACTCATTCAGACAAAAGTGCTGGCTGCACATTTGGGCAAAGTGCTGACTTGCTTTTGTTGCTGTGTGCGTGGTGCCATCTCTGAGCCCGACGACGATGACCTAGAAGGTGATCTGACAATGAATGTTTCTTTTGGAAAATGTTGACTATTGTAGAAGCTCACACACTCATAATGAGACTAACTGCTTCCAACAGATAATTGCCTGGCAGTTGCTCTGATAACTGGGAAGATAAACAAGCTATTTTCCCCTTCCTTCAAGAACTTAACAAGAGAGGCAAAAACAGAGCCTTGAGCATCTGCAGGCAAGAGTAAATCAATAGTAAGAAGAAGCATTTGAGAAAAATAGATGCATGGGTATTGAGCCATTTTTCTGACAAGTAATACCCAGCAAGGGTCTGTCTTACTGAATTTAAATGGGATTATCCCACCTCGATCCAACTTTGCTTACTTGCTTTCTTTGAGAATCTGGCATTAGAATGTTTCAGTTTTCGGGAAAGGTTGCCTGCCAAATATGACGCCTTTCTTTCTTCCTTTCTTCCTTTCTTCCTTCCTTTCTTTCTTTCTTTCTTTCTTTCTTTCTTTCTTTCTTTCTTTCTTTCTTTCTTTCTTTCTTTCTTTCTTCCTTCCTTCCTTCCTTCCTTCCTTCCTTCCTTCCTTCCTTCCTTCCTTCCTTCCTTCCTTCCTTCCTTCCTTCCTTCCTTTCTTTCTTTCTTTCTTTCTTTCTTTCTTTCTTTCTTTCTTTCTTTCTTTCTTTCTTTCTTTCTCTCTCTCTCTCTCTCTCTCTCTTTCTTTCTCTCTCTCTTTCTTTCTCTCTTTCTCTCTTTCTTTTCCTTTTCATCTCTCTCTCTCTCTGTCCTTCTCTCTTTCTCTCTTTCTTCTCTAACCATGGTTTACAGTTTGTCCAAACCCACAAAAGAAGGTGGCTATTGGGTGTAATACAGTCCAATTTGTGGATAACAAACATCCTTTTCTTCATATAGCTTTGCTGCCCTCCAAGTTCACTAGGTACTGAGGGACTGTAAAACTTACTAGGTTGAATTTCTGAGAATGAATAGAGAGTTATGAAATGTCTGTAAAGTACTTACCTCTTGAAATGGGCTAAGATCATATTACATGCTTGAGGATTAACAGTTTGAGGAACCTTGGAGCATATGGCTTTGTAAAGCACTGCTGCTTCTACACAGATTTTATTCTGTTTCTATGTTAACCTCTGTTGCAATCTGGGAGATGAAGAACTCCATCACCTGTAATTCAGGAAGAAGTGAATTAACCCATGATTAGAATACTTGAAACTAAGTTTACCCTCACACATGAATACATAGCCTCTTGTTAAGGTTTCTAGAAAGCTAAAAAGATGCTTAGGGGCAAAAGAAATAAGTCTGCAGTGTTAAAGAGAACATCTTTTCCCAATTAATAAGGACGAAGGATTGAGCATACCCTTATGTCTTTTGCTGTCTGCTTTGTTGTGATTAGTAGCCTTCTTCTGGTGTAAGATGTTATCTCTTCGTGCATCAGGCTGTCATTGTAATAGCAATTCTTACACATTGCTATTGTTGTGAATTCAGATACCCCTGATTAATACTGAGCACCTATTGTATTAGGATCTCTACAAACAAATGCAAGAATGTATTTGCCAGTGTTATCCGCTATGATTATACATCTTTTACTTAATTATTTTAAGTTATAGTGTTACTGTGTGCTTGTGATATAGCTTATTGAAAAAGCCATTTCTTCTCTCTGAAGAGACAAAAGCTCATTTCCATTAAATTTTATTTTATCAGATTTTGCTTCTTGAAAAAATGTTAGCAAGCTATTTTTTTTAATTTTTTAATTTTTATTTTTACGAGAAACCAGACAGCCAAATATTTCCTTATTCTTAATGTAAATGTGGGAGGTAATATTATTGTTTGTAACTTTTCCAAACCAAGGTACAATATTTGGTTACAAGAAAAGTAACCAAGTAGTCACTCTGTTAAAGAAAAATATTCAGGGTGGTTGGAAGATGATTTCCCCATTTTCCTTGAGAGAAAGATGGGGATATATAGGGTAGTCAGGCAAACAGCCTGTGGTGGTTTTAGTCTATAGCTTATCATTTTAAACTCACTCAGGATCTGGAAGACCAAATTCAATTTTCCTTCCTGCTTAAAAATTTGAGCAAGGATACCTCAGTAACTTAATTTAAGTATGGCATAGGTTTCTCATTCTCTCCATGGATCCTTTCATCATAAGTCATTTAAATAAGCCATTAAATAATTACATTTGAATTGGGGCAAGATGCAGACCTCCACAATCTCCCTTCCCCTGAATGAGGAGGCAGTCTGGGTGGGATCTGCCTTCCAACTCCCACCACAGTCACTCGGCTGGAAAAATGCTTAAACAACCATCGAGCAGGAGAGGAAGGAAGACTCTGTGATGGGTGAATGAGTGGGGATCCAGGCATCAAAGAATCAATGGCTTTTACAGCCTTAATTAGGCTCCTGTTGTGAAGCTGGAACGCAGAGCACTCTCTGTCTTATGTTCAGCTGACCCTGCAAACCCAGGGACCGCGGTGGCACTGGGTCCTACCTTCAGTGCCAGCCTGGACCATGGCCCAGCAAAGCATCCTGCCCACCACCTGACAGCCGCCTGCATGGGGTGGCAGCACTGCCGGCGGCAGCAGCTGCAGGGCTGCTGCACAGAGCTGTGGTGTACATGGAAGTGAATGGTAACTGGAGTTTCTGCTGCTGTTTTTATTTTGGGTAGTTGGCAGGCACATCGCTATTCTTTAGCTTTTGAATTAGGATGATGTAAGAGGCCCAAAGTCTATGCTAAACACTCCACTACAAGGTTTATCCAAAAAGGCCGTTGGTCTTGGGAGAGTTACCCAGAATCACAGATAATTCGGAACAAACTGCATGGGTAGTCGACAAGTTCGTGAGCTGAAGATGTGGGCTGGTTCCTAATCCTCCGTGACTCTGGGTGGCTGACTTTCTAGAGGCAGACCATGCTCTGTCTGTGGGAAGACAACAGTGCATTGACTCTCTGTGCTCACATTTGCACCCACAAAGGTGGTGTAATGTGCCCACAGCCATGCACAACCCTCTTCTCAGGGCTTGCTCTCCCAGGAGTCTCTAACACCCGTTGTTAAATCCATATGCTTGAACTGCCAGGCAGATGCATCACCCCCATATGACCCTGGCTTTTTGTAAAGCAGGAGGAGGAAGCTCGCTTGGGAAAGTGTATCAGAAACAGAGGAGCACAAGTGCTGGTTGTTATTAACATACCACACTGAACACCCGCTCCTCCTCATCCTTAAGCCCTCCGTGATACCCAGTCTATTGTGATGGCTGATAACTCCCTTTCTCTGAGCTCATTCCCCAGGTCTCACACTGGCTTCCTGCATGCCTTCAGTTGTTAAGCATCTGTATCCTTTCTCAAAACAGTTTTGAGGAGCTTTCAAAAATGTTAAACCTAATAACTTCATGCAGGGCCAAATTTAAAACACCTTAAAATCAGTGAAACTGGTAGGTGAGAGAGTGATCCCTCCTCCAGCTCAGAGATGTCGTACTTCTGAGGGTGGCTCTAAGTATTTGCTGCCACATCACCTAGTGTCAGGCTGAAGGCCAGTGATGTGCTGTGGTTGGTGCCCTCTCAAACTCTGGCACCTGATGCTGGGCACCTTGCACTGTTTGAGTCAAAGGTTGAGCAAGGGAGCAAATCCTGATTTTGCTTAAATATATGGGAATAATGAAACTTTATGGCATTTTTAACAGGTAGCTTTGCTTTTACTTTTTTTTTTTTTTCATGTAAATATTGGAGAAAATAGTATTGTTATGATCATAAGACTCTTAGAAAAAGTATTTTGCACACCAGCAGTCTCTATCTCTGGTCTACCTCTCTCAGAGATAGAGGTTCTCTCTCTGGGGAGAAGCGGGCAATTTCAGTACCTGTATAACAGTTCACAGACCACGCGGACAAAAGCACATGTTTATCTCTTACCTTGAACGTGCTTGCTGCCCTGCCTGAAGACATGCCTTAGAGCAGCCACCGAGGCCCCAGGACGGCAGGGCTCGGGAGGCCAGCCCCACACAGGCAGCACGCTGTGCTCTCACCCTGTCCCCCACACACCCGTCACCCGCCACCCTTTGGTGACACCAGGCTCAGTGACACCAGGCTCTGTGACACCAGGCTGGCTTCCCGGCCGGGAAGGCGCTGGCTTTGTGAGCCCCACTCCCCCCAGGAGATTGGCAGCCAGGAGTGCTGGGGAGTGACAGGCCCCATAATGCACCCTCGCTGCCAAGATGGAGAGTGTCACCTCCGTAACGGGGCCGGCTTTCATTAGCCTGAATGCAATTGTGCTAGGTTTAATTTTTGGAGTGTTTGCAGTTTTTCCAGCAAATAGCTGTTTGAACACAGTGTCCCCATTATATCACCACAGTCAAAGAGAGGAAAGATAAAGGCATTGTGCAAAGTTTCTGTGGCTTTGCAGACAAGGATTTATGTACTGGAGAACTCTCATCTGGCAGTCAATTTGCCTTTGTCTTTCAAAGTAGTGGAAGTACCAAGGGAGTATGCCCAAGAGTTTTATTTGCTATTTACCAGATTACTGAAGTATCAGGCATCTTTAGATCTGTTGAGAAGAAAAATGCTTTCAAAACGATTTTGCAAACTTCTGCTGGGGCTGCGGGGAGAGGCAAGTGAAACCCTTGAAATGCTTCCCATTGAACTGCTGGAGGGGTGCGTGATTGAGGAAACAGCTTGAGATTGTACATTTTCACAAGTTTAAAATGCGATCTGTCATAAGAGTCTGTCCGGTAGAGAAAAAGGAAAAATGCATCTGACACCATCTGCCTTAGAGTGGTAGCCATGTTAGTGAGAATAGCTCTTTCTGGAGAACGGTGGTCGCTGGTCAGCATATATAAGGTTAAAACCAAGTTCAGAAAAATCAACATTTTCTTAACAGGCAATGATGAGATATTAATTTACAGCTTCTCTCAGTTTACAGCTCAGCTTACAACAAGCAAGAAATATTGCAGTTAGTGCAGTGGGTCCTGGCGAATATTTCCCCCCTCAGTCTTTCCCTAGTATTTGATTCTGACTGACACAGCTAAAATTGCAGTGAAGGCAGAGCTTAGAAGAACAGGCTTTATTGTTTGAAAGCAGAACTGAATGGTATTCCTCCAATACTCCTAAAGGTGGGTGAGAACTGAGGGGACAGCTGCTTACAAAAATTTGTAAGTTAGCATTAAATACAACTACTGTACTGTATGATAAATATCTTGGGCGCTAGATCACCCTGGGATTTGTGGAATGGTTAGCTTTGCTAACATGAGAATTAATGGAAATAAGTCATGAAACAAACTGATTCACATGATGTTGCTGAAACAAATCAGAACAGAATCTGTCAAGGAAAAAAAAAAAAAAGCCTTTAAACCAGAGTAAAATATGATCCACTCATCATTGACTGAGTTATCAATAGGGACCAGTAAATACACTGGAACGACTAACTAGCTTGAAACCTTACCAGTGCCTGAAGCCAACATTTACGAAGTTCTAAAAAAAATACCTACCCGAATGCCTGGCATCCACAATTATTGTAATTTCTGATTCCAGCTAAAATATTATGTGAATGGCCATTTCTGTAGCTAGCTCTGACAAATCCAAGAGCTGTGAGGTATCTCATTAAACAATGCTTATTTCCCACAGAAGATGTGAGACTAACCTGCTGTGTTTTTGCTGTCTCATTTCAGGGAAGGTTTCTGAGCCTATTCTTTCAAAGGTGTAGGTGATGTTTGTGTCAGTGTCTGAAGTATTGCTTCCTGGCTAGGCCGCTTAGCCCCAGTGCACAGTGCACATCTTGACCTCTTTTTAATATATAGTTTTAGACATTTTCCTTTGGACACATGGGCTTTACCTACTGTAATGTGAGGTTTCCTCTTCCCAGCACCAGCACGGAACAGCCCAATATCCTACTCTAGAAAAGATCATCAGGCCTGTTGGGAAGACCAGCTTTTTGATCCACCTCAAGCTCCATTTCAGCCAGACATGAGGCAGCTTCCATGAAGACATACCTAAGGCTAGTATTGTGCCAGTGCCACCATTACTTTGGTCACACACATGATGTTGATGGTTGCTTCTGTTGGCCTGAGAGACACTCTCTCCTGGGGAATGGATAGATAGGACAACAGTCACCCCATCTGCTCCTTTATCTTCTTCCCTGTGTAGTTCAGAAAGTTCAGAAAGTGGTATCTAGAGTATTTTCAACTGGTTCAGCAGTCATTGAACCAGTTTATGTGTATCTGCAAAACATGACCAAAAGATCTCAAAAGGAAAATGAAACAAGCCAAGGATGTCTTTTGTTTGAGGTACTGAGCTAAGACTCGGAAGATGTGGAAGATCCGTTGCCACCTGGGTGACAGATCTTCATTGCTAATTTAGCCTCAGAGTTATACTACCTCTCTGTACTTCTTTCTCTACCTTCTGCTCACACTGCCCCTTTACTTTGTCTCTTTAGGAGATATATGCCATGGAGCATTGATTATGTATCTCTATGTAGATATACAGAGCTCGGTGCTGTGGTGGATCACTCTGGATGCTACCAGTAGCAACAAATAAAAACAACTGTGATAACTTATTTGGCATCTGTCTTTTGAGGAGAGACACCCAATAGGTATTCCAAATGTAACTCAACCCTTTCTTTATAAACTCTTCACTATACCTGGTAACAACCCTCTTCTTCTGGAGCACACCCTCCATACTCCTCAGCATTACATTCTCAGGACATTCTGGTAATAATGATGATAACTTTTCAGTACTATAAAAGAAGATGCAAGATGTCCCCTTTTTTATGTATTTTGGACAAAAAAAAAAAAAAAAAAAAAAAAAAAAAAAAAAAAAACTTTAACTACACGTCATTAGGGCTTCTGTGGTATAAGGTAATTAATGCTGTTGGGCGTCGTAGAATTCTCCCCTTATCTGAGCCTTGGTTGCCCAGGCTTCTGCCTGGAAAATGTGGTGCCTTGGCAAAATTAAACTGAGGATTTATAGTACAGACACCTTAACAAAGGCCTAGATTTGTATATGTTGTTTTAAACCTGTATTTCCAGTTCCAAAACTTCATAATAAAAATGATTAAATTAATCTGCTATAAATAACTGGGTTGAAAATTACTTGACTTTGGCTACAAAACAAGAAAAAGTATTTCAGGGAACATATATATAGCTATACATACACGCACGAATATATAAAAAGCACTTTCTGTGATAGATTCAGAAATGCAAAGAATATTACACAGATGGAGAAACTGATTTATTCTTTCTGGAGCAACTTTAAGGCAGTCTGGATTTCCTCTCCTCTCCTATTTAGAAACAATGCCAAACAAGAGGTTCAAGAAGATCTATAATAAACTTCAGCTATTGATCTATATTCTACCTGAACTTGACCCAGATCAAATATATCTTTTGCAATTTAACCACTTTAAGACCCTACACTCTGGTGTGTCCAAATAGATGTCCCCTATATCAGGCCCAGGCGTGAACAGAGTACTAGGCTTATGCATAACTTCCAGCAAGTATGCAAGTGCTTTGCTGGATAGGGCTTTGTTCAAGTATGTTCATTTGCGAAATAAAGACTTGATCACATATATTTAGTGAACCTTTAGATAAGAGCAATACAAACAAGAGGCATCCCTTACTCCTTCCCCTAAGACCTCAAAACAAACAAACAAACAAAGAGAAAACTAACTAATTATCTGGGTAAAAACAGGAATTATTGTTTTCACCAAAATTAAAAGCAAAGTCTGTGAGAACATGTGTAATGAGCACATGGGGCTTATAATGCGGCTGTGTCAGTGCCCTGAGTGCTGGACCCTGGGCTTGGACCATCATAAACCCAAACCTTACATATGTGGAGCTCATTTAGTACAGAACCAACATATTTATGACTTACTCTGAATTTACTATGATTTGCGGTCTACCATTATGAATCTTCAAAGTGTCTACAATCTTTTCACCAAGCTCTTCTTTCTTTTTTATTATTATTTTTTTATTTTATTTTATTTTATTTTTTTTTGGGGGGGGGGGCAGGAGGTGGAGGGAAGGGTTGGTTTTTTGGATGTTAGTATTCGTTATTTATGTCTTGGCTATAGCTCTTCAAGACATACATTGTCCTCTTAACTTTTTGGTGTACCATAGCTTGAGTCTGGGCTACATTCTCCAGTAGGGCATTCTGGTGGTGCTACAGCACAAACAGCAGATAACAGCACCATATTATAAATTATTTGTTACTGGTAGTGGCTCTTCCAATAAGTAGCAATGAAGGATCTGACCTTCAAGGTCTGCTACTTTCCCCTCTGTGTTTCAGGAAGCATTTAGGGAAGGATGGAGAGATGCCCTTTATCTTCCAAGGTCTCTTCTCCAGTGCAGTCACCCACACTGGGGAGAGGGGGTGATCATTTGGAAGGGTGGTGTTCTGGGGAGCTGGAACCTCCTCTCCACCTGAAATCTGCCTCAGTAGGCTCCATGCTGATCAAAGAGAAGAAGGTGTTTGGCATGTACTCCTGTATGGATGCAGATGCGCAGGTCCCACTAGGCTGGGAAAGGACAAATGGTGGGAACTTCTCCTCTGTCCAAACTGGGGTGAGACATTGTCCTCGAGACAATTCACAGGGCTCTACATCTGAAAATGGAGCTGTTTTGGAGAAAGAGCAGCATCTGCGAGGAGTCAGAATGTGGCAGTCCTTTCCTTTCTCCTCCGTGGATCTGGAGAAGGAGAGCAACTTGGCTCCTCCTTTTCTACAGAGTGGTTTTCTAATCCCACTTAGCCAAAACCATGCTTAGCAAGGAAGGAATGAGCCAGACCTCTTTCCATCTGGAAAATCACCATCTTGCTCTCCGTGCAAAGGAGGAAGCGAGGGGAAGTATCAATCTGCTCCTTATGATTAGCTCACCATGACAAATATGCAGTATGGAGGCCTGACCTACAAACTTCTCAGGGTCTTTTGTAGCAGTCAGCAAACAGGAAAAGACAAATGTTCTGCTGGTGAGATCGTAAAGAGCTTTGCCTTGGGAGTGAAGGAGGATGAACATGCTACCTCTTGGGCTTGCCTTCCTCGAAAGGAAAAATATGTAGTGCTAGTTGGGGGAGCAGTCAGATCTGGAAAGCCATATGCTGGTTTTGGCTCACTGAAGAAAGCCAGCATCTGGTTCGGCTCTGTTTCAAAGTTAAAATTTCTAAAATGGAGCCAAATATTTAAATAATATTAATAATTTTATTTCCTGAATATTAACTATGGTATATGGTGAAATAACTGCTGTACCTGCAATAAAGGGCTTTTAGGGCTGGTGAACTGCTCAGTCTCTCTGTCAGCATTTACTCACTCGTGCAAGCCAACTATGCACTGCATGGCACACCATTTCGACCACGCATTGACTGCTTAATTAAAAGTACTGCTTTTAAAAGAGCAATAAGCTTGGTATTTTTCTTTTTTAATAACTGCCATAATAATCACCATACTAAAGAGGAGAGTGCTAAAAAAGTAGTAAAAATTTATGAAAAGCATACAAGCTTAATAAAATATTAGTTAAAAATTCATGACACAGTATGTCATTTTGTGTAAGGATGCACACAAACACTGTTGAGAGCTATTGGGGAGGAAAGTCTAAGACACTTTGTGGAGCCAATACTCAATGCCAATTTCCATTAGTTATCTGGCATTCTCTTTTTCAAGTGGGTGGGAGCTTTGTGAAAACTTTGCAGGCGTCTCTCGTGTTGGTGAACACCCTAAGTTTCAAGTTACCTGGATTTCTCCAAAGGGTGTGGTATGTGTGTAATGCTTGGAAGGTGAATAGAAGATCCAGTGGGATTCTCATATTTATCTTACAGAGGGCATCTCAGGCAATCTCCTCCAGAAAGCCTTCAAGAACCCCTTTTGTTCTGCAGTGCCAGAATGGCGTGATTAGAGTAAGTGATCCTGATTATGAGAAAGGGTCTCAAAGCAATCCACTTCAGATCAGGGAAGTTTCATGATTTTGCTGTTTACAGATGAGAATCTGAGACGTGCACAGGTCAAGGCACAGATTTTTAAATATGGATTTACGACATAAAAATTCAATGGTTGGGCTGACTACTTTCAGACCTCTCCTAGTCATGTGTGGTAACCATCTGAAAGCAGGCCTTTCACCTCCAGAAGTCCTCCTAACCACAGGGCCACTGCTGGCAACAACAGGAGACAGAGGAAAGAAATTTCTGCCAGGTTGGCATCCAGAGAGGATTGTCCTGAATCAGAAGCCCTGAGGTTCAGAAATTATGCCCCACTTGAGATGCGCAGGGGGAGGTCGGTAACTCCCTCTGGTCAGAAAAGAAGTGCCCTCGCAGAGCACTCCAGGGTGGCTCCAACACAAATTCCTCCCCAAGATTTGCCACTGACTAGTTTAGGCAATGCTCTTCTCAATTTTCTGGCTTGTCTGACTCCCATTCCTTCTCCCCAGGTTTTACACAGTCAACTCTCAATTACCTGTGGGTGGTTTATCCAGGGGGCTGATAAACCATGGATGTAGGGATGCGCAGCCAACTCAGATTTGGCCAAGCTTGTTAACTCTTACAAAGGGTTACTGTGCTGCGGCTTGGGCCAGCTGGGTTTCACCTCTGTGTCAGGGAGAGCCCAGCCTAAGGTAACTGGCTGTGCACAGAGACATCTGGGCTCTCTCTACCTTGCCTTCCCAGCCCTGGGGGAGCAGGGATGCAGGCAGAGAGACGCATAAGCCCTCCTGCATGAAGCCAGCATCACAACAGAGCAAATCTGGCTGGCCCTGACAGAACTTTTGGAGAGTTACGGAGATGTCTTGGTGCTGGCTTGGTGGTTTTTGCTGTGGCAAGACCAGTCAGTGGGGTGCTGCATGCTGCTAGCTCAAAGTACGGGTACCCAAGCACCAAGGTGCAGCCTCCTGGATCCTGCAGGGAGCAGGAAGAGGTGAAGAGGCATCTGAAAGACTCTGGGCAGAGCTGGACACAGCCAGAAGTGAGCTGGAAACAATAAGGCCTGCCAGATGTGCTCTTGATCCCTACCACATGTCTTATCCAGGCTTTTCTCTTATCTAGAATACCTCAGGCCATATTGCCCCGATAACAGTGCCCATATGGGCTGTTCAGTTCAAGGGTTAATATTTCAGCAGGTGGCACATCACGCAGAGGGTTAACTGCTGCACCCTTGAGCTCAGTCTAAATGCCTGTGCTGGTTATGTTCACCATCCCTTACATTAGACTCCAATATTTCCAAATGCTGCTCTAAGTGACTTGCCACAGGCTGCAGGACAGTTAAGTGGCACAGCCTGAATCCAGGCCCAGGTAGTACATGTGAAAAATCTCCAGCACAAACTGGGAGCTCTGTGGGGGCTCCTCATAGCATGGGCTGGTGTGGTATTCATCTGGAAGTCTTGCTGTTGCTGCACTGTAATTACGATCTGAGAATTTTAGAGGGAAGAGAATATTTTTAACTCTCATTTACTCTGTTTTCCCATTTCCTAAATTTTATTTCTCTTTGAAGGACAGGAAGCTAGCATTGATCCTAAAGCAAAATACCAATTTAAAATATCAGACTCAGACATGCAGGCCGGAGCAGATGCTGACTACTCATAGAGCAGTTGCATCTGGATACATTTGATATCATGTCCTCCCATTTTTACGCTCAGTTTTTACGCTTGTCAGCAGATTACTTATTTCCCAAATGTGGTATTTCTGGATTGGACCTGACAGTCGTGGCACAGTGCATGAAATCTACTTTGGGAGCATGGGATGCTCAAGCCATATGACCTATAAGTTAGTCTCACAGGGTAATATAAGAAAAAATATGCACAAAACACTGTTTTTTCACATTACACAGGTAGAGAAAGCACAGGTCTGTTTTTATCAATGAGTCTCTGGGCTGCCTTCTGCCTGGATGGTTTAGAAATTCTCTATTTCATCTTGGTGCCCAACGGTGACCTCAGTGTTTTCAAGAAGAACAGAACAAATAGCTGATAGAAAAAGGAGTTAAAGTAGCCTTACTGAACAAATAAATTGGCAAGTGTATCTAATAATTGCATGGGTTCAGCATTTTTCTGCGATAAATGAGTAAACTTTAAATGTATCTCTGAGATGTACTATCACAGGCATTGCCATGGGCAAGTTTTATCCAATGATGAAACAGCAAGGCCTTGTGAGATAAAGATGATAGAAGGGGTACTATCAGGTGGCAGCTGGGTAATTACAACTCTCTATTTGGGCTCTGTAGTGATGCTGCATGTGATAAGTGGAGAATAATGAAGAAAAAGGAGTAGTGATAATACAGGAGCTAAATGGTAGAAAATAGCCTATCATAGCCCACAGCCCTCTGAGTGCCTATGGGGACTTTGAACTATCTTCTTCAGTTTTCAACCACAGAAAAAATACTCTCTCTTTCTTCTTCCTTTGCTAAATTTATGTCTGGTGGGACAAAAGGGAAAACTGAAAGGAAATCATGGGTATGTGAAGAGAATATGACCTTTGCAAATAACGCTGAAGGTCACTGTGTAATTATTCTAAAATAAAAGTATCCTGTAATCTTGTCTGTACCCACAAAAGATGTAAGACCATTTTTTAATGTGATTCTGAGCAATTTTGTTGGGGATCATGGTTTATGAAAGGTCAGCTAAAGTATTTCTAATTGTATCTGGTCTAGCTTTTCGCTCAGAAGAACATAAATGTCATTTGTTATGATAGAGTCAAACACTGATTAAAGTGAAAGACTGACAAAAGACAAACTCATTACATGTAAACAAAAATACTATTTCCTGAGTGAAGATGGGCTCTTATACCTTTAAAACAAAATGCAGGAAGGGAAAATATCCTGGAGCTGATCATTGAAACTGTAATTCCTGTTTGTTTCTTTCTTCTTTTATTTTATTTTTTTCTCTACAGATAGGAATACCTACTATGGTTCCTGGTGAGCTTGGCCCTCTTTTCAGCTCTCTGGATGACTGTCTCAGTATTTTTTTTACTCCTCAAAGTGAGATGATAGTTCCACAGCACCTCTTTGACTTCAGAGCATGGTATCTAAATGTCAGGTACAGTGGAAGTGATTACATGCATGTGCATACATGCATATGTCCATACATCCATACATAAGGAGAGCGCACTTAAATAGCTGCTGTCTAAATGTGAACCACAAACTGTTTTGATTTTTTTTTTTTAATACTTAACTGAACAGCTAGAGTAAGAAGGGTATGGTGTATCTTTTTTTTTTTTTTTCTTTCTTTCTTTTTTCTTATTTTCTTTTTTTTTTTTCTTTTTTTTTTTCCTTCTTAGGACACTGAGCTGGCAGGTCCTGATGCAATGGGGCACTTCACAGTATGGAAGGTTACATCCACACGGTGCAGGGAGTGAGGCACTTCGGAATGGAAAGATTTGAAATGAGACACTTCTTCGTACTGCAAATAGTGATGGCTATTGACATAGGTGTTAGTGAACCCAGTAGTGAGACCAAGGAATTTTATACACAGCCTGAATTTGGGATGCATGTGGCTTATGTTAGCAATACTGAGAAAATCCTAATCAACTATAGGGAAAAAAAAAAAGAACCAAATTCTTGTTCTCATCATGACAGAACCTGACTGGAAGTATGACAACTGCGTTTATGCATTACAGAAATGAATGGCATGTAATAAAATATTTACAGTTGAACAGAGTGCTTGCTTTTAAGCTGAAACTCAACAACTGAATACATGAGGAAATTTGCACACAAAAAAGCTTTTGAAAGCATCTACCTGATTGTGATGGTTCCCATTATATAATTGCATCATAAAGTTCATTCAAATTTTCTAAAAATTCAAATCATCTCTGTGATTTGTTGAGGCATTGGGATAACTCACACCAGATTCAGCCCTTCATTTGGTTTAAGGTAAAGGTTGCAGGGAAAAAAAAGAAAGAAAAAAAAAAGGTATATATATTACAAATCAGAAGTTCACAGTGGAAAAGAATTATTAGGCCATCTCAGTCAGCAAGTGTAGTTTTTCAGTATTGACTGTCTCCTACTCCCCTAGAGTAATGGAGCTTTGTCATTGACCCACAAGTCCTTATTTATGTAAAGGCCACTTAGTGCTCTGGGCATGTAAGTGAAATACAACTCTGATCATGTGGCTCCGCAGAGGCTCCCAAATGGTTAGGTTCCCTGGGACAGGATTCATCTCACCTACGTTTGCACATCCAAAAGTTAGACACCCGAGCCTGAGTTAGCCACCCTGGATTTTCTTTTGAGTCAATGGGGAAAAATATGCACCTTCGGAAAGCAAATGATGTGACCTGTGTCAGACATCCAGCTTAAGGAGGGATCAATCACCCTCTGGAAATGCCTATTCCTCCTGACTGACTACAAAGGGAGCCTGTGGTGACTAGCTTAAACATTTAACTTTTAGATGACTGAAGACAGGTAAAATGAATTGCACCCTGACTTTAAAGGAGATTTGTGCCCAGGGAGATCAAGACAGGTCTCTATATTTGGACATTTCTCCCATTTTAAATCATGCTAAGTGCTTCCCAAACCACAGTGATGAATAAACCTATTGTCATTCATCTCAGTCAGTCTGACTTGCATTTCACTCATTTTTGGCTGTACAATGCTTACACAGAGCTTTTCAGGTGGCTGTGATGACTTAGTGCCCTGCTGCTTCTCCTAGACCCTGTCCTCTGTTGGTCATTTGTATGGCCGCAGAGTGAAGCAGATCAGGACACCGATCTGGCTGAAAAAATGACTTTGGGGGGAAAGTTGCTCTCTCTTCTGGCTCAAATGTCCATACAAACAACTGCATTAAAAAAATGGAGGAAATACCACAAGAGCAGCATCAGGGCTAGAGATTGCTTCCAGGCAGCTTCGATTATACGCCTTTGTTTTCTGATACCCATTTTTCTGGACTTGACACTAAAATCCCCACCAAGGCTTCGCGGTCTTTCCTGGGTCTGTGTAGCTTTCTTCTCACCACCCTCATTGCTCTTCCTCTCTTGTCTAACCAACAAACACAGTCCCTTAGGGCTGTCTTCCTCACCCTACTCCTTCTTTAGGCAATGTACTTAATTTGCAGGGCAGTAGAAAATACCATGAGAAGAATCAAGGACTATTTGCCAGTCCTATGGCTCAGACATACGTTTATTGGCAGGGTGCAATGTTTTCCCAGAGACTGAGAATCCACAACCTTCTCCACATTTGTGGTGGTGTTGCAGAGGTCCTGCCCCTCACTGGCCATTCTGGTCTGCCCTTCTGTTGCTCTTTGGTGTCCAGGTCAAGCTCACAGCTCGTATACAAGCATGGCAGTAACGCTACTTAAAAGGACATACCAATTGAAGTAAATACACTATCCGGCTCTGAAAATCCAGAGGAAGGTGTTTAAAGGAAGAACTGTCCCAAGGATTGGAGCTTGCATCAAATAGGGATTTTTTTTTTTTTTTTTTTTTTTTTTGCATGTGTACAGAGCACAACTTGGCACTTCCTTGGCCTACCAAGAAATCAGCATTTTAGCTCACACCATGACTGCATTTTCAAAGTGGATTACCTGGTTGTCCTCACTAGTTGTGCATTGGTTCACATCACATTTTGGCATGCATCAGCTGTGTGGGGAACCTTGTGCAGAGGACATGCTCCAGCAGCGCATTTACGGCACTCCCACTGCTCACAGGCATTCAGCCCCTGATCTGTGCTACAGACAATGTAGGGACATCCCCTCTGAAAGTGCCCCCAGTGTGGATACAGGGTGCTCAGTACCAAAATTTTACTCTGATTACTGCTCCTAGTGGTCCAAATGACTCTGCTAAGAGGCCTAGCCTGTGTATTTCCCAATGTGATCAGAATAGTCTCTCTCTATTTCATATTTGTCTCTCCTCCCAAGGCCTTGGAAACAAAGTCAGAAACTGCTACTTCTGCAAAATAAAACCCAAATCAGAATCCAAATCTGCCTTTGAGGTGGTACAGGAAACACTAAAAACAGTTTTAGCTTTGTGGGTCCAGTGTTATTCCTATTAAAATTAGGAGTTTTCTCCCCTCTGTTTACAGTCTTAGATTGTAATCTTGCTCATTGATTTTTGGCATTTTCACCCATGAAACGTACACCCATTACATATCAGTTTTACGCCTGCATTTTATTTAAGCACCAGCAGTTTATAAATATGAAATCCTACACCAATATTCTTGCTTTATACTGCTTCCTGATCTCTTCTTCTTTTTTTTTATATGAATCTTCTTTTACCTTCTGAAATTACAAGGCCTATACCAGGGAAATGAAGTCAGAAATTTTCATAATTTTTAAGTGTATTCATAAAGGCAGAAAATAATCTGTTCTCCGTGTCCCTGGTAGATAGGACAAGAATTGATGAGCTTAAATTTCAGCAAAGGGGATTTAGGATAGTCATTAGGAAAAACTTTCTAGTTAAGCCTTGGAATAGATTGCCTAGGGAGTCTGTAGGATCTCTATCGCTGGTGTTTTTTCAAGAACAGGTTAGACAAGTGTCTGTCAGGAATGTCATAAGTGTAGTTTATCTTGCCTTGAGGGGGTGGAGGGAGCAGATGACCTCTCAAAGTCTCTTCCAGCCTCATTTTCCCGTGATCTTATGTTTCTCTTCCAAGGTATTCCAAATGCTGCATTTGTCTCTATCATAACATCTCAGTATTTCTAATACAGTGTTATTCCAGGACTGAGATTTGAAAATTCATAATTCTCCGAGACCATAGATCACTAAGAAGTGTGTGTCTTGTTTATCCATTGACACTTGATACTAGTGCAAACAGTAGTGTTCAGCTGTTGACTCAGATTGGAATGCTTTTGATCATATTTTGCCCTATTCACAATTTTTCTAATCAAATATCAACATTGGTAAATCTGACATACTGTTGAACCTGAATTTCAAATATTAGTCAAGATGAAAACCTATTGCTATCACCATTAAGACCAATTGTTTTATTAACACCAACCATTTTTGAACACTTCCTTTTGGTCAACAGAGATTCGCAAGAAGGTTTAACATGTCATCCCCCGCTCCCCCCAATCAGACAGTAGTTCTCTAAAACTGACTGATATAAAATATCAAAACATATTTTCCTTTAAAATACTTAACTCTACTGAGAAACATGATGATTTTAGACCCAAGAAAATCATAGTAACATAGCACTGCAGATAGAAAATTGTTCATTAACAACACAAACCCCTGAAACATGGGGAAAAAAATGTTTTGTGATTGTTTTTCTACACTGAGTTTGTGTTGTGGTACTGTGGTCCTCATTCCTATTTTCTTCCAGGCTACTGTTCCTTGCCTGACTACTCGGTGGTCTTCTGCAATGCATTAGTTCTTACCCACACCCTCTACAACAGTCTTTTTGGGCGATGGGGAAAGCTGACCAAAGCCGTGTGTTGAGAATGCAGCCCTCCCCATGGAGATATGTGGCAGTAAAGAACTTCTGTCCTGCACAGCATTAATTTACAGTTAACCAAAAGCCACATTTCTCATGCTCTGTCCAGCTCTGATGCCTGGCTGAATTGAAGGATTACTCCTAAGTCAAAAGTTCTGGCTGTGCTATACTATGTGATAGGATAGGACTCAATGAGGAGAGCTGCTCTCCACATCTCTGAAAGATATCTCCTATCTTCTTTGAAAGCTGTTATACCCTCCAACTCTGCTGAAGCTATTTTAGTTAAGCTACAACAACTCAATTGGCTAAATCCTTACTAGTGATATGTAGTTAGAGATCACCCAGAGCTGATACTGGGACTGTGGATCTTGTCCTTAAGAAACTTTAAGATCTTTATTATTTTCTCAGAAATGTCAGTGGAAAACATAATAAGAGCAAAGGATGGGCAGGGACTGATTTGTCAGCAATGACATCAATTCAAATGTGCATCAAAACACAGTGGCAGAAACTCATTTGACAGAGATGAATGACAAAAAAAAACAGCTCTCCCACAAAAATTCTCATTCTTGATGTACAACAGGCAATTATTTCACTTAATCAAATTTTCAATTAAGCTGCCTACAGTGTCAGGAAGCCACAAAGTCATTTAATAGACAGCAGTTAGAATGGGCTGGGAGAGGAAATATTTAAGCTGAACTGATCCTGATGGGATTTCCCAAGCTCAGGAAATTCTCACATAAAGGACATTCTGAGAAGCAAATGACTTGGCTTTAAAAGGATCAAAATTGTATTTTTTTTTTTCCCTAGATTTGAGATCTTGAGTGAAATCAGAACATTGTTTGTTGCTTTTGCAATGCACACAGATTTTACACAATTGCAAGTAGGTAGACCTTCAGTAATTACAATATAGACATGTTTTGCATCTTAAATTAGGGTACAAATCTGAAGAATCTAGGGTTCTTATTGAAAATGTTTCTCTGTATTGGGCAGGAAGGAACAGAGATGTCCATACCATTTCATAGTAAAGGCTACTTGAATTATACAATTTTGGGGAGAAGAGATGTGAAAAGCAAATGGGGCACTTCTCAAAACACATACTTTCAAATTCCTACCCTGCAGTAGATTCAGTCCATGAATTCAGAGAGCAGTTTAGGTTTCTAAACATGAAGCCATTTTAGGTGCCCCTCTTGGTATATTGCCCAGCCTCCAGCTCTGCTCTAGCAGAGTGCGTGCCTCTTGCAGGTCCTGTCAGAACATCTGCCAGCACCATGCAGATGTTTTAGATATCTTCAGATGTTTGTAATGGTAGTAGATGCTTGTATTTAGGCGCATGAATTGCACCCTCAGTTTGTAAGTGCTCCTGGTTCCTGTCTATAAAATGATAAAATAAGCCTTGCTTTCTCCCAGCTTCAGTCTGTGCCAGCTTTTGTGAAGCTGACATAAACATTCATAGTTCTGTGAATGCTCAACACATTTCCAGTGTAAAACCCGCATGGATTAGGTTGAAGCCTGTGCTCAGAACTTGTCATGAGATCTTTACAGGAAGCCGCCATCTGCCTGTCTGCCCTTTGAGGAAGGCTAATTCCCTCCTGTGAAAAATCCTTCATAGTGTGGCTGTGGGCTACACGGTCTGGTTTCACCCGCTGGCAATTGGTGTTGAGATCTCATCTACAGAAGTTGCAAACCCTCTGGAAAGAGGGCTTTTCTCTATTGCATATATGCACAGGGGTGTCTGCAACAGGCCAAGGCCTCAGCTGGAGCTTCACAGCAGTCTCTTAACAGGACTAAATCATACCAGTTTCTACTCATTAATTACATACAAGAAGACATTTGTATAGTACAGCATGATTTGCCAATAATATAAAGCTGTTCTTTGATTGACTTACCAACAAAGTTCTGCTAAGAGTGCCTTTTCCTGGGCTGCAAAGGACTTCAGTAAGGTATCTTTCATTTTGAAATGTCAATCTTTGGCTTATTTAGAGGTATTAAGCAGCCCTTCATTCTGGTGGCTGCTTTTCAGATGCTTCAGGCTCTCTGACCATCAGAGATCAGGAACGTTATCCATTGTCCTTTGGAACTGGGATTTGTCGCTGGTGACAGACCATGGTAAATGCCCTGGAACAGGAAAATATTCCACAGAAAATTTAATTGCACCAAATTATTTCAGAAGGCATCTGTTTCAGAGGGCTCTGCATTTCAGTGCTATATTTATTGTTTTGATATAAAGAGAAAGCATTTAATTTCTGGTCATATTATTTTATCATGCTAACTTTCTACTGAATTTTACTTGTTGCACAGGGAGTTTGTTCTCAAAACATATCTATTAGGTACTCAATTTGTAATGGTTTTATTGAATTTCTGATTGTGTTTTTCCCTCCAGCTGCCTTCTGTTAAGTACATCTATCCCTTTGATTTAAATATTTCCTACATAGGAATTGAACACTAGGAAGAACTATAGCACTGGGATACCTCCTGCTCCATCCTTTTTTAAACATGTCCTGTGTAATTAGTTCAGTCATTGTAAGACGTTGGCAGGAAAGTCCATATGCCTCCAGACCTGGGTTCTCCCTAGTGCAGATAATTACCTTTTTCAGGGCTAGCTGGGATTGAGGGGACCAAGAGCAAACCTGAATATCATGAGCAGAAGGAGCTGCTCCCAAGTGCCATACTTACCTGCTCAGTGATTTCAGACCGGTGGCCTCCCCTCAGTGGGAGCCCAGGAGTTCCAGACCCTCTGCTGTACACTTATTAGTAAAATGAGTAAACTACTCGGTGGCTAGAAAACAGCCAGCCCCATTGTTTTTTTTTTGGCAGCAGTAGGGGCTGCTGAGAGGAGTCCTCTATCCCAGCTAGCAGTGCCAGGGTCTGGGAACAGAGAATAGTGATCTTCTGGATGACTTGGAGTTAAGAAGTAACAAAATTTTGCATAACTGTCGGGAAAAGTGAGGCAGATTAGGCATACGAAGGGAAAGTTGTAGAAAGTCACCATGTTGCCATATTGCCACAGCCATTTTCCTTCTGAAATTGAGATGTCAAGCACTGAAAAATCAAGGAATTTCTGAATGGCTTCAGGTCTTTTACTACTTTGTCTTTGGAGAGATCCCTGAGCAAAAAAAAATATGAGAAGTTTGAGGCACTACAGAAAATAGCATTAGCCACTCATCTCCTAACAACAGGCAACGTGGGCCTCATCTGAAGGTACTGACGTCAAGAATATGACTCAGATATACCTGCATGTGTTTCAATCACTTCTCTAATTACAAAGTAGATAATCTCTAACTGCTAGTATTCTCAGGGGAAAAGTTAATTTACTTGCCAATCAGTCTGTAGATTCACCTTCCAGCTTTGTTATGAACTTATCCTGAGGAATACTTCCACTACTCCATGATATAAAAATGTTTAATGTTCACGGTACCATTGTCAAGTGAACTTCCCCACTCTGCACTGTGTTGCATTAGGCTTATACAAGATGTTTCGTATTGTTCATGAACATACACGTTGTACGGTTCCCATCACCATAGTGCTTGTACACATACCCTACATACTGAGCAGCCCAGATTACGTCTTTTCCTCCTGCAGGCATTTTCATAATAACTGAGCTGTGAACAGACTCCTGTTGAGGTCATTAAGGGTGAGATAATCTCCAGGACTTTCTCACGTGCAGGCCTGGATGGAGAAAGCAGTCTTGAACCATGGGTTATGTATAGTCATCTTGGACATGGCTTGATTATTCATCCTGCTTTTTACTTGAAGACCTCTGCAATTCTGCAATACATCACCTGATTTTGTAAATACATATGTAAATGTTCCCAAGCAAAATCTTCCTATTCATGAATCTTAAGCCATCCAAACATAACTAAGAGTTACTCCATAAGAGGTTTCCAGACACCGTACATCTAAATGCATTTATTAAGCTAACTGCAAAGAGTTTTTAAAAGATCATTAGTGTCACCACTGCATTCAGTTGAGCTGCACTGAGTGCATGATGGGGCAGGCTAGATAAGCAGCTGAAATATGAAATGGATAAATGCAAATGAATTTGCACTGACAAACAGAAGCAAAATTTCTCATTCAATTTCAGCATTGGCTTTTGTGAGCAAATAGTCCTGAATGTGGAGTTTGTCAAAATCAGAGCCTCTTAGTGCTTCTCTATCCTTCCCCTTTTATTCAATGGAAATAAGAACTTCCTTAAAGCATGAGGGGATATTCTGAGGGGTGATTGGTCAAAGCTTTTGGGATGCTACAACACATACAGAGTTTACAGAGCTGATGATATTTGCAACATACAATGTTTGTGGAATTTTAATTAGCTTGTGCAGCTAACTAGAAGAGTAGCAAGGGAAGAATCTGCACAGATGTGACCCAATGTAGGAGATGGGAAATTAGAGGTGATGGAGAACCCTATAATGAAATACAGAAAACTCTGTGATCCTAAGAAATAGATTCCCACATGAAATGACTGAAAGTCAGAAAACTGGGTCCTCAGATTTAGACATTTATATCCACACATATACATTCAAATTCTACTGCCAAAAAGGACTATTAGATCATAAAATTTGATCTACTGTATATTAGAGCTATTACTTCATCACCCAATTACTTCTGTATGGAGCCCAATAACTTCTGTTTGATGAAAGGATAATTTGCGTTTGACTAATGCATAGCTTCTAACATAATATCCAGTCTTGATCTGACAATATCTGGAGACAGAAAATCTATTGCATGGTAGTTAGTCTGAATGGTTGATCCCACTTACTGTTAAAAAAAAATAATAATAAAAAAATCCTGTCCTGAATTGACTTAGCTTCAGATTCCAGCCAGAGTTTTGTTTTCTACTATCAATTCAGTGCTCAGTGTTTTCTCCCAGGAAGGGATTTATACACGTAATCTAGTCATTTCTCAATTTTCTTTCTAATAAAGAGAGAGAGACCTTTCTTTCAGTTCTTAAATGCCTTTACTCTTTAACACTTTCTCCATCTTTTCAATGTTTGTTGTTTATTTGTTTGGTTGCTTTTTAAGCACCAAAACTGAACCTCATATCGTAGCCATGGTCTTGCCAGAACAACATATGAAAGTGCTGTCATCTCTAATTCTGCTCGTTACTTCCACATCTGTACAGTTATGATGTGTCCCTCACTGCACAATGTTGCATTGGAAGTCGTGGTTGAATTCCTAGTCCACTAAAACTATCTTTGTAGGATACTATCCCCAATTATTTTTGGTTGGTTTATGTTTTGCAAACCAAACGAAGCAGCTTATTTCTTTGAGGTGTTTGCTGTCTTGTTCTTGCCTGACCATTCACCTCGGTCTTCCAACAACTTGCAGAGTGCTGTGGAGCTTCCTAGACCCAGTCTATTCTGCATTTCACTCAGCACAGCAATTTTGATTTCCATAATTAATGCCATTCCTACAGAGATATCCACGGTTAAAGCTTTTGTACTCTACTTGGGACAACTTCCCACTTCCCAGGCTTAGGAATTCCTCCTGATCACACCTGACACATCATGTGCCTACACACAGACCAGCACACCCTACTGCCATTCCTCTTTTTTTTCTGCTGGCAGCATGGGTTGTCTGGGCTGGAGCCACTGAATGCACCTAAGCCAAGTGCGTGCAAGACCAGGACCCCAAAGAGCACACAGTTCACATCAGAAGGATAACTGTGATCTGTCTGGGTTGCCCCAATGTGCAAGCTGGAGAGCTGTGCATCTCAAAAGAAGATGTCAACTACATAATAAGCCCTTTTTAAAAAATCAATATCTGCTCTTAGAAGTGACAGGGAGGAGAGACAGGAGGTAAAGGTAAAACAGAGAAGTGAATATGGCATTGAATTGTCTGAGGCTTATATGTCAGCAAAAAGAAAATTATTGGTAAACCATCAAGAGCAATTATAGGAGGAATGAAGATCATAATTAGCTAAACAGAGATATGAGAGATGCTAAAGGGGAGAACTATCTTTGTTTTGAGGTGGGGGAGTACAGACAACCAAAAACACTGGCTACAGACCATAGAGGTTGTGACTTGTACTACCCCCTCGTATATTTCTAAACTAAGCATTAAGGAGGAATTCAGGGAACAAGGAGGGTTCCTCCAAGGAAATACCTTTTTTGACAATTAGGTTTCTTTTTCTCAACAAACTATTGGGGTTACTTGGAAGAATGGGTACTGTATTGCTTATATAGCCTCCAGCTGGGGAAGTGTATGAGTATTTGACTCCTGCACTGCTCAGTGTAGGCAAGCAAGTTATAACACTGAACGGGGAAGGTGGTGAAAGGTAAAGACCACTGTTGAAGACAGTTTGTCCCTGTCTCATTCAGTAAATCTCATTCAGTAAAGTGCAACAGTTTGTATGCTTACAGAAACTTGCAATATTGGTCAAAAGCCAGGAATCAGATGTTAAGCAGATTAGAGAACGGACTGGCTCATTAGCTGCAAATTGAATGAATGCAGAAGGTTTAATTTTAGATTGATGAGCTCCAAAGCAGGCTAAGGCTTGCTGATGAAGGAACACCAATACATCAGTTTGCTTTTCTTGTGTCAGGAGGGTAGTCCAAGCCACTGATGCTCAGATGCAACAGAAAGGAAACAAGGTATCCTTGGCTGCAGCAAGATCAGAGTGTTCGGAGCTTTTGTTTGTTTCTTTGTTTGTTTTATGTGTATGTGTAAGAAAGATTTTTGTTGTTGTTATACTTTTTTGTATGTGTTGTTTTGTTATTTTTTGATTTAAACTACAATATAAAGTATCCCCAAATTATCAGATTATTATCGAACATATAAAATATATGCAATTTGTCTCCTCGGAGTACTTCACAATATTAGCTTTAGGTTTCAGAGTGTTGAGTTTTTAAATTACTCATCACAAACAAAAGAACTACTGCAGGATAGGTGTTGATAATAATGCCTGATAGCTGTGTATAATGTTTTGATTGGCAGGAGGGAGTCTGACTACTACAGGAAGTAATTGGCCAGAGGATCTTGTTCAGGCACAAATAGTCAAAAAAAAAAAAAAAAAAAAAAAAGTACATTAACAGGGCTGACGGGAATATTTGTGCAGAGAAATGGGAAACTCTGTTGGGTTTGTCTGCTACACAATGCAAAGAGAAATAAGAGACTCTGAAGTCAGGGATGGATATTTGTAGGCAAAAGAGTGGTGTTTTAAGATGTTTTTGTCCTACAGTCAGCAGAAGGTAAATGGAAATTTGTGCTTCTAATGAGTTTAAAATGTGAAATAAAGCATGAATACAGGATGGAGTAGAAAAGACAGAAAACATAATAACACTCAATAAAATGTACCAATCATAAAATAAAACAAACAAACAAGAAACCCTTATGTCCTTAGTTTGATCATGAAAGAGCACTCGTATGACATGGCTAGGGGCACAAGGGACCAAGAAAAACAACATTTCATGGAAAGCATTTTCCAGCAGACAAGGAAGTTCCCATCAGAGGACAGTACAAAGGCAAAAAAGGACTTTCTCTCATCTTCTTTCAGTTCCCAGTCTGAAGTTCCCTTTCCTGGACTAAAAGAAGAGCCAGATATTTTGATCTCTTTGGGAATCAGTGGTGACAGAAGAAAACATATGAAACACTTTGCTACATAGGGAGCCAAAAGAATTAAAGAAATATTCATAACATGGCTGTTTCCTATTGTCAACAAAGGTAGAAATTCCGAGAGAGACAGCTGATGCCAAACATTTTTCAACGCTTGATATGTCAGCAAGGTTCTGGCAGGTGTCCTTAGGAAAACAGAGCACTCGTTTGAGCATGTTCGATGCCCCTTTGGGAAACACTGTTCTCTCAAACTGTGGTAAGAGCCTGGTGCATTTCCACCAGAAACTGCAACTTTATTTTTCACAGTAGATCACCCCCTGGTATTGGAACACATTGGAAGTTCTGATGTAAAGAAACCGCATGACAGACCATAGCAGATACTCTGAGAAACTTTGGGAAAAATTAATGCTTCTGTGCTAAATGTAAGTGAAACATAAACTCTGTGGAAAGGAAATTACCTACGTTAACTGATCAGAGTATGGCAGAGTATGGTGCAGACTTTCACATCTCCTCCAACACGTGAGAGAGGCACACAGAGACCCAGCTGTGAAGGGAACATGTACATGGGCAACTGCATGACCAAGCACCAGGGAGCACTAGCATGTGAAGACAGGAAAAGGGACATGGGGTACAAATTGCAAAAAGAGAAACAAAAAGGTTAAGTGAGTCCATGACTAGGAGTAAAGGCTTCCAAGGCTGAGCTCAAACTAAGTGGTCTTTCCAGATGCTTTCAAGAAGGCCTGGGCACAGATAGCTGAGACCAGGGCTGATACATCCCACTTGCTAACAAGTGGAGTGTTAATATACTCCAGAAGAGCAGGAGAAGCATCAGACTTGGGGTGTAGGTGTTGCAAAGTTCCAAGTTGTTATTTATGGAAGGACAGGGTTAGCCTAAATTACCATAAACCACTTTTTGCCTCTGCCAAAAGGGACCTGTCAACTTTCCCACTTCTGCCCCCAAAAAAGAAGAGAGATTATTTTTCTAGCCACGAGTATATCATTTGCAAATTAAATATAAATGAAGAGATATTTGATGGTTCAGCCACAATCTTGATGGTATCTGAAAAAAAGCATAGGGGAGGAAGTTCCAAGTTTGATTATGTATTTAACAACTTGAATTTTTACACAGAAAATCTTCAAATGTTTTAGGTTTAGTTGAAGACTAATTAATTAAACTTAATCAATTACATAAATTAATTAAGACTAACAACACAAGATATTCGACATGAGTCCCAAACCTTATTATCAATTTAAGAGAGATCTCTAAGAACTGCCAAAACTTAGTGGTCATGAGTACATGGAGTTTGCAGGGAAGCTCGAGTTTAGACATGCAATAGTTAGTCCCATCTAGCAAACAGCTAATATAAAGTGCATATTATTAGAGAAATACAGTCATGGAATTATACTATGATCTTCATTTTGTACTGTTAATCTCCAAGATAACACCAAGGAAAGCAGAGGCTGTTCTTCTGGGAATCGTGGAAGTCAGTACAAGACTTCCAAGCACAGCGTGGTTGGTAAGGAGCAGCAGGATGCTTATCTGGCTGCTCATGGATAGAGAAAGAGGCAAGTGAAGCACATCAAAGTCAGCAAAATTCATGGTTCTGAGCGCTCTTAGCACACCTTTGTGAGAACAAGAATGGAATTATTTACACATAAGCACATTGTGTTGAGCCCTGAGGTCAAAACACATACCTCAGTGTTGATGCAAGGTGGGGGCATCGTGGGGCACTGAACTGCCCAGAGAAGTCCAACAGCAGAAGCAGCAGCAGCATCTTAAGATTTTATGACTTATAAACAGAAGAAGTTCAGGACAGATGGACTTTCCACTGTCCAATATCACAAGGAAGGCTGCCTGCAAGGATGTTGCAGAGACTCGTGTTACCAGCTAATCAATAGATTTGCCTTATATTGGATTCTGATGTTCATTGCTGATTACTGAAGTCATTAAGCTTAACTGGAAGGGAACATGAATGAGTGTTATCTCCAAGAGGGTACACCAGGAGCTATTTGAAGCTGGTTGTTATGTTCTTCAGTAATCATATCACAGAATCACAGAATTTCTAGGTTGGAAGAGACCTCAAGATCATCGAGTCCAACATCTGACCTAACACTAACAGTCCCCACTAAACCATATCCCTAAGCTCTACATCTAAACATCTTTTGAAGACTTCCAGGGATGGTGACTCCACCACTTCCCTGGGCAGCCTGTTCCAGTGTCTAACAACCCTTTCGGTAAAGAAAATGTTCCATGACACTGGCCAGACTAAAACTCAGATATTGAGCAGAGCAAATCTCTATCAGATTCCTTTATTTGGTCGTTGCTCAGAAGTCCATGCTTATCCTATAGCAAAACTAAGCAAGGTTATTGATTTGTCACTCTTTAGGATCGGCTGCCTGAGTTTAGGATTTTTACCACTTTGGAGAGCTTGATGCAGAGCACACATATGATTTTTCAGCAGAGACAACACATCTTCCCTGTTCCATTTCTTGTAGGGAAAGATTCAGCTCTTCCAAATCTTTCTGTGGCAGCTCTCTCAACAGCAAGCTTCTCACGTGCTCCTTAGGGATCTTTCTTTCATTTTCTTTAATACTTATATCCATTCAGATGGAATTAATTTTAGTTGTGTTCTTTCTTTTCTCATTCTACTTCTAGATTAGTTTTGTATGCTTGGAGATTATCACAAGATATAGCTTTGCCACAGTTGTGTCTCTAGCAGTCTTGCTGTAGCATTTCATTAATTTTTTTAAATGCTCTTCAAAATTTTGATGGCCTTTTTTTGTCTCTTGAATAATACCAGTTTTGAGTTTACTGTTGCCTTCCTTCTCCTTTTTTGTCTTAGCTCAGGTTACTTTCTACTCAGTTTCATTCAGTGACTGTTAGCCTGCATCTGAGATGAAGCCCCCAAAATTTAGTCCCAGTCAGGACTGAATATAACATGCCTGATAGTAATAACACTGCTGCTGCGCTGTGCATTACCTTCTGATACTTCAAATGCTTGCTCCCCAACAAGTCTATACAGCAGACATACATGTAGAACCTGGCCCTCCTGTGCTGTGGGCAACTGCTCCAAACACTGGGCTCAAGGCAAAGGGAAAAGGGCATCAGATACTCTCTCAAAAGAATCAGCCTGCCCTGTTAGGCACCCTTAGTCTCCCTTTGGCTACAGCTCTTTTATTCCTAAAGGAAGACTTTTTTTTTGTTTACTCTTTTTTTTTTTGTTGTTTGTTTGTCTTCTTTTAACAGCTCCATGTTGTAAACCTGTTGCAATGTTTTTTGGTTTTGGTTTTGTTTTTTAAAAAAGTGTTTTGGAAAAATACTAGAAAATACAGTTTTAGCTAACATCCAGATATTTTTCATAATGCCAGTTGTGATTAACATTGCTATGGGAAGGTCCACTCCCCTGAAGACTTTGCTACTATTGCAGGAATTTCTACTAGGAACAAATCTGGTATACTGTACATTGCTTTCAGAAATAACTACAACTAATAATAATATAGACAATATATATATATTTCTAGCTGAAAACAAAGAATGTCATAAGAAATGTTGTGATAGAATTCTGATAGAAAACAATGCTAAAATTATTTATTTTTCAGAACTAGTGTTTGTGGGGCATATCAGCAATATTTGATTTCACACTGAACTGAATCAATAACAAATTCTCAAATGTCAGCATTTCTTAAGAAAAAGTATCTCAGCCAGTCTTGTCTAACAAGATTTTCTTAGTACTGTTCCCAGGGTTTTCCCTCCTTAAAAGATAGCATTAGTACCTCTGTAAAGATTTTTTTTCTTTTCCTCTCTTCATTATATATATATATATTTTTAATATGATGGCATACAATTATTTATTTAATAATTTGCATTATCATATGGAGTATAATAAAATAACCAATGGTGTCTTAGTGGACAATCTGATTCACTCTAATCCTTCTGTTTTGTATTAAAGAATCGTAAAAAAAAAAATCAGGTCATCTAGACCAGCAGCCTACATGAAGCAGGGCTAACTTCAAAGCTAGATCAAGTTGCATCATTCAGCAGAGTTTTGAAAAACTCTAGGCCTGTATGATGTGAAAACTTGTAAGAGATTTCAAATGGGGAACTGCATCATCTGTTTACAGTACCAGTCCATACATAGTGCTGGAAATCATTCTGATGTGTAACATATAAAAGAAAGTGTGTTTTTTCTATGAGAAGCGCTTACTTTACATACTTGCATGTGGCTGACACACAGAAATGGCTGACATGGATGTACAAAATGCACAAACTTACAGAAGTGTACAGTCACTGTACTGATCAATACATGCAAAGGCAGGGAAGAAACCCAAACCAAGAAATTCCTTGTTTATGCTGACTGTCCCCTGACTTTGAACTTGTTAGCACACCCACCTTTTTCTGTCGGCTGTTCAGACCACAAGTGTCAGAGATCAGGGCTCATCCATAGCCTTCTGCATTCTGCAGGGCTGATAAGTAAAAAATAAATCATAATGGATGCAATATCTCAATAGACACTGCAATTAGCAATACACCATTTACGAGTTAAATGTTTTTAGGCTAAAAGAAATGAGAAGAATGAAGCGATTATCTCTGTTATTGCGTTTTCCTTCCATTTCCAAATGTATTCTCTAATAAAATCCTAAACAAGGTGCAGGCATGCACTAGTCTGTCACGCTACTGTTATGTTGCCAAACAGGTAGCATGAATTTCCTTCAGCAAGCTATAAAAAGTGCAGAAGTCAATGAAGCAGGATTTATGGTTAGAGAAAGAGATTACAGAATGAGACTTAAGCACATGCTTAACTGCTTTGCTGAGCTAAGGCGTACATGGGGACACTGATAACTTTAACATTTGCAAAATCCTTCATGATAGCAAACCACCATTAACCCTAAAGTGGTTATATGAAATGACATCATGATTCCAGCAGCTTATTAACAGTTTTTATTTTTAATGGAACAGCTTTTTTATAGTATCCTATTTCATATCTTGTAAAGGTGTTAGTTTCTATCATTTTATTGCATAGATAATTTAGACTGATATCAGCTTTTGTCTTGACAGCTTAGTTCTGCAACATAGTGCTACATTTTGATTCTTAAGGAATAGATAATTAACTTCAAATGATTTGGAAAAAATACTTGTGAGAGTTGAAATCACTGTCTTTTTGAAGAAAATAGATGAGAAAATTGGAAGGCAAATATTTAATTAATTCTTCTTTGGTGATGGCCCAGGTCATTATATATATTTTTTTGGATCTGATTTTAGAACAGACTATATATGCAGCATGGAAGCAGTTTTTCATACTGCAGCTGGTTACAGTTATCATAATAAAGTGAGTTAAAGTGGGAAAAGTGTTATAATTACATGCATGGCTTTGCAGCTCTAGGTTACTGATTCATATCCAGGTCAGATAACTAATCTCAAGAACTCATTCTCAGGAATGCTAAATGATCTGGGTACTGTTTAAGCCACTTAAATAATGAACAGATGACCACGGAGTGTTTATTCAACATTTTACTGCTGGAAATTATTTTTTATGTTATAATTTTATAAGTCAATTCTCTCATAAATTTGATCTGAGATAACACATGATGAGAAAGTCTCCAACAGTCACTTTTCAGTATGATCATTTAATATATATATGGCCAGACTGTCTCTTGCATCCAGATCCAACACCACAAAATCCTTGACACACCCTGATCTGCAAGCTGATTTGTTCTTATGGTGCTACCTATGGATCTGCAAGACATCAGATCCCAGCAGCGGCTGGCACCTGGACTCCAGCCTGCTGTGTCCATATTCCTTTCCATACCAAAGCTTCCACATTTAGGCTTGGGTGCCTTTGGCTCTCCACTCATGGACATCCAGCTAGCTGTGACCTGAGACCTGAGAACTGTGTGTGTTGAGTCTACATGTAATAAAGATCTACTCATAAAACACTGCCTTTTAAACAAATAAAGAAAATAAATAAATGAAATGAAATGAAATGACTAGTGATTTAATGGATTGAGGACTGCTATTGATTTAGTGGCACAGTCTATGTTGTCTGGGTATTTATTCAACCAAAGCTACTGTCATTCCTTTCTTGATATGACACAGATTGCTATCCCTGGAGGGATATCAATATCAAATGGAGGGTATTCCCTCCATTTATTTCAAATTTCCCAGGCCCTACAAATATGGGACGTATTCTAGTTGTCTGAAGAATGCACCCCACCTACCTCTTCTCACAGATTAGGTGGTCTGCAGCTGACACCCACCACTGTGAAGCCCATGTTGATCTGCCATCTAACCCTGGCCCACAAGATCCCAGCTGGATCACCATACAGCGCTAGGCAGAGCTCTGTGCTTTCTTGCTGCTTTCTCAAATAATGGGCAACTCCCCTTCCCTGCCTTCCTAAAGAGCTTATACCCACCAACTGCAACACTCCAGAGGTGAGTTTTCCCATAAAAGAGTAAGAAAGCTTTCATCATCCTTGATAATGCTCAGCCAGCACCTACATCCTGCTGCCCCAGCCTCTGTGAGCCCCCAGTCTGGAAAGCTCAGTCTGGGTTGAGGTCTCCAGCCTGCTGGGGTAGGTGCTGTGGACCATGCCCTCAGAGACCACTACTGCTGAGCACCTTTGCTGCTCCCCTTTCCTGCACCCTTCTGCATAAAGTGGTGTGTCTGTTGGCTGCCTGGGCCAGCTGCACTCTCAAGCGGGGAGGATGAAGTTTCCCTGAAGAAGCTGAAGGTCTCTGGAGCATTCCCTAGGGCCAGAGCAGATTGTACAGCAGGACAATCCTCCTGCAGCAGCATTTAGAGCCAAGTAGCCACACTGAGGTTTCTGTGAGACTTCTGCATTTGCAGCTGGCTTGGAAGGAAGTTCATCAGAGCAAGGAACTGAGGAACCAGGAAGAAAGGAAATGATAGGCAGTAGGCCAAGAAGCAGCAACGTGGAGCTGAGGTTTGGAAAAGGATAACTACTGTGTTTTAAAGATATAGCAAGGCAGATTTGAGCCACAGTATTAGGAGAGAACAAAGCTCCTGTACAAATAAACAAGTGCTGACATCAGTGAATGAAGAGAGTTATTGTGAAATAATAAAATAAATAATAATAAAATAATAAAAATAAAAATAAAAAAATAATAAAAAATAATAAAAATAAAAATAAAAATAAAAATAAAAATAAAAATAAAAATAAAAATAAAACCAAACCAAAATAAAATAAAATAAAATAAAATAAAATAAAATAAAATAAAATAAAATAAAATAAAATAATGAAACAAACTCCTAGCACTGTTGCTTGAACCAGGAGCATGGCAAGAAATCCCCTTTCTCTCTGAAGGCTCTTCTGCACAACATCTGGACAGGTATTTGCATATCCCCTCATGACAATGCAAAGACTGGCACAAAAGCAGCAAGAAATGAGAAGTCGTAAGTGGCAGATCTGAAAGATGCTTTCAGCATCCAACAGAGTAGTTTTCCCACAAACGACTTGCCAACATCCTGACATGCAAACACCTCAATATTTATATGGTACGTGATTTATATCTTGCCAATTGCAATATACGTCTCTTTAGGGATGGCTTCTATCCATACTGGCACCAGCAAAGAGCTCACAATATTTGTGCTCTTCAGAGATTAAAAGGAAAATAACTATGTGATGTGTCAAAGAGAGGTAACAGAAGCTGGATACATGTCAACAGAAGCATTTTAGCACTAAAAGGCAGACAAGGTACCAGATATGCAGATTGTTCTGAAATTCATCACTTTTGAAGATAAACCATGCAATTAGAAGGTTTTTCTTCTCTTTATAGGATGATTTATAACGTAGCTTTTCTTATTAAGACATTGTGTAAACATTTTTTCTTCTTACGGTGTTCTATGGTTAAAACACTGTGCAACTAATACATACTTATCATTTTCCTCTTTCCTTCATGACCCGTGGCAAACGTGGCAAATTCTGCATGACAATGCAGCCCCAGAGGCAGCCTATGCCCACCAGAATGCCATCCAGACAGGGCCTCGCAAGTGTGTAAGGAAAGGAAATATTCTCCCAATTGTTATAGAGAACTAGAGATGGCCAGGATTTCTCTTGCTTTTGTTGGAAAATGCCAATTCATCAAAATGAAAGCTATTTTTAGGCAGCGTCTTTGAGAGTTTCCTGACTTGGGGCAGATGTTTGAAAATGCTGGAACAAATTATTTTGATTGATTAAGCTAAATCTCACCGTGTCTTTGTGGACTGCATTCAAGAGGAAAATACATACAAGAAGTTATGTTATCCAACAACACGTACTGTGCTTGACTCTGATGCTATTTAGAGTAACATGCCCCACATTATTTAAATGCAATCCCTCCTTTTGAAGCTAAGCCATTTTCCAGCATGAGCGCAGGAGTCATGGGAGTGGGTGGGAACACTAGCAAGAAGACTAACAGCTCTCGCTGTAAGTGTTCTGGATATGTATTCTGCTTTCTAAAGATACTTGCTGCAGATATTCTTTATTCTACTTGATGGCAAAAAGTGTGGGCTAGTTTCACACCTTCATTTTCCTGTGTAGAAAACAACCAGCTCTGAGAGCATTGCAAGATTCATGTAGAGAAACCCCATGTACAGCATCACTCTGGTGGTTAGGAGCCTTATGAGGAACGGATAGATGGGGAAGAGCTGTGGCTTCTTTTCCTCCTAATGACCATTTATGTACTGTGCATTAAATAAATGTTGGATAAAATACACAACAGGGGAAGGTGCAAGAACTAAAATCACAATTTTCTCCCTGCCAGTGCCAAGCTCCAGCCCTAACCACAAACCTGCGAAGTGCTGCGTACAGCTCTTTGCTCTTTCCAGCCCAGCGCATCCTGGATTCTTTCCCGCACAGCCTCGAAGCTCCCTGCCAACTAAATGCTGCTGTCTTTTTGCCCACCCTTTTTCTTCACCCTCCTAGATCCAGCCTCAGGGGGAATCCAAGGAAAGTGAGCAGGGTGCTCTGTGCCTGGAGCAGCAGATCTAACAAGCAGCAGAAGCAGTGAGGCACTTGGGCTGGCCTGAGCCTGTTATACTTTGCAGAGTTTTTCACAATAACAGTCTTGGATCTAAAACCTAAATTTTACTCGAGTCCTGTTTTACACTCTGGAGTCCTTTCAGGGATACATCTCACAAGCACCAAGCCCACCGGCACTGTGCAGCAGGACCTTTGACTTTCTTGCAGAGGACACAGCTCTTTCCTTCTGTGATCTCATGCAAAGCAATCACCTGGCCTGGTGGAGATCCACACAACTGCCATTATCCAGAAGAGGAAGACTTGGGACTTCATGTTTTCCTGGTGCCCTACAAAGACTTAACAGTAACCAATTGCATGCAGAAGCTGTGGGCTACCTGTAAGGCACTCCGTGACTTCAGCCACAGTGGAGATATTGCTCTCATAGGAGACGTTTTGTTTCTGTCCTCTTTCCTCCTATCACCTCCTGCTTTGCTCCCCACAGCCAACTTCTGCCTCTCCTGTTTTTGTTCTTTGACCCTATGTGAGGTAATATTTTCTGAGGCTTCTTTTAATGCAGCAATATTTTTAGGGGTTCAGGCCATATGAGGAGGGGGTTTACACAAATTAAAATTTGAACTGGGATTAAAACTAACACAATAGAACTGGGAGAATAATAATTTTAATTATGCTGGCAGCTCTGAAAACCTGGAGAAAAAATCATTTGACTCAAAGCAAAATGTTTCATGCAGTTTTCAGTTTTTATTTGCACTTAGATTTTAATTAAAATACAGATTTGAAAACATCTTCTTAGAAAGTGCTAAGTGAAACAGTCATTTTAACAAATGGGTTTAGTCTTTTTAACTGAAAAAAAGCTTACTGGGAAAAGAAATCCTTGTAGTATTGTGAAGAATGCCAGTTGACTAGAATCTGTGTTTTTGGTGAAATGAAGTTGCTGTTGTTTTTTTGCCCATGTTTATTAATCAGTCCTTACAGAACTAAATGAATATGCTTTATCTTCACAGTTTATACTGATGAAACTAAACAGAAGGATCTAAGCAGTGTTTCTTGCTGAAGAGAGGACAGTTTTTGAGCAAGGACTACATTTCAAGAAACCTTAGGGCTCTGACGGCTGGTTTCTGTGGCATTTAGCAGTGGTTGCTGTGGGCGTTAGCAGTGCCAGCAGTCTGTCCATGCCTCTGCTTGTGGTTTCCATCCACAAAACAGGAGCTGTAAGGAACTCCGTTTCAGCTTGATATAGCACGATGAGCATCCATCAGCTACAGTTTAAGTTAACGCATGCAAGTTCCCTTCAGCAGTCCTTGTTGTGTGCAGGTAACTCCTGGCAGAGAAGGAGGGCAGGCTTGGAAGAGCTGCTACTGTTTCATTGCCCTAGCAGCAAGAGTTCCTCTGCTAGTGCCCTTGTCTTTCAAACCATGCTTCTTTATCTCTTCATGATCAAGGACTGCATTGAGTTTTCCAGGACTGAGTACTGCTGTGCCACAATAAATAAATAAATTTAATTTAATTTAAAAAGCAAAGCTGATTCCACCACTTATGAAAGTTACTTATGTAAATTGAACCTCAAGAACTGTCCCTTCAAAACTCAGCTTCCTGAAGCTTATGAAGTAAAAATTGGAGCCAGATACTCACAACAGAGCAAAACAAATCAGAGATGGTCAAGAACTTCCCCAAGTACAGAAGACATTTCTAGCTGAGTAATGCTTGCTGAGCTCATCCCTGATCTGCACTGTTTTTGTGGCACAGGGAGCCTATGGAGCAGGACAGAGGCAGAGCTTTCACTCTGTTATGCTCAGCCAGTGGTCCCTCAGGGGCTGTAGCGAAATGTCATGAAACAGAGCAACTTCTGGGCTGTTCCAGCCTGATCTGGCCATCCAGGGACACAGCTCAGACCTGGGAAGGAATAATTATCCTCTCCAAACTGACCCTTTTCCTCCCTGCTCCCCTTTCTTGCAGGTACAGCAAAGGGTCTCAGCCTTCCACTTTAAAGGCCGCCAGACAAAGGGATTTAGCCACGTGTTGCAAGTACGTGTGCATGTGTGTATAATTCCTATTGGGCACTATTAATGTATATTATACTAATTAAGTGTAACAGATATTTCCCAAGACCTCTCTAAGGATCTTTGGGCTAACATACATAATGAAGGTCTGTATTACTTCTGTAGTGCCTAGATTATTCTAACCTACTGACTGTCATTAGGAGAAAATAAACTCTGCAGTTAATGCATGCATGTCAAAATTAATGCAAAGCATTTTTCCCCCATATATTAGCAGATACTTTTCTGTCGGTTAATCAAAACCTGTGATTTGAACCAAGTGTTTTCTGCACCTGTGTTCCATCAAGTTTGCATTTGATGTATTTGGATTTGAATGGGAAAAAGTATGCAAGATGCTTACGTGTCTTAGTAAGATATATTCATGGATGTGAGCTTTTGTGTAAAATAGAGTTCTCTTATATCACCCTGACCAACTAATATTGTTGCCAGAATCTGAAGATGTGAAGAATTCATATGTAAAAATAATGTTTGTATCATAGGCAGGTGGAAAAGCAGAAAAAGAATATTTAAATGGGATGAAACAAAAATAAAGATGCGTTATAACAAATTTTTAAATAAATAAATTGATGATGTGCAGGCTAAAAAAAGTACACCTCCAATTCAATATAAGCAATGTAGGTTAAAATACTGTATTTATATAGCCCTTTTTGTATATGTTTCTATACAGTAATATATTTCATATATACATTTACCTGTGTAAATCCTGTTTGCATATTTTTGTGTGAGTATAGCTGTGATAGGAAGAAGAAACAATTCTTTTATATATATACATAAGAAGCATGCACATCCTGATCTTATTCCTTTTTCCTGCCGAACAAGTTTAGACCCCTCACATTGCAGTGCTGATCCATATAGTCCTACTTGCAAAGAAACTGCTGATGCTCTAAGCAGACAGCAATATCATTTTAGGTCTCAGCTCTATAAATATTTGGGTTCAGGACCATAGCATGGTGTACGCTTGCCCAGAGGAAAAAGTACGAAAAATGGAGCACTTTACTAAAGACCACAAGCAATGTGGTATAGGCAGTTTGACCCAGCCTATACTCCAAGCCAGTTCTTCAATGTCAGAAGACAGAAGTGGGAAAGTTTCCTATTTGCAGTAGCCTTCTCTGGAACAAGTGGGTTATGTGCTGTTCCAGGAGTTAGGATGGTTTGAAGCACCACACATACATGAGCCCCATGCCATTTCGAGTATAGTGTGGCTGCCAAATTTAGATCTTCTCTAAGTTGCAGAACAAGAACATCTTCTTATTTCTACATTTCTGGCCCAGTTAAAGTGGAAGGATTTCACATTCAAGTTGTGCTGTGTTCACACCCCAACCTGTAATCAAAAGCCTGAATGTTGAAAAAAGGCACAGAACAAAAATCCTCCACAGCTGCCAAATGTTTAAACAGAAGAGCAGTTCCAACAATGTATTTTTAAAATGTTTCATAAAAGTGAATTAAAAAAAAAAAAATGTTATTCATTACTGCCTGGAGTAAGATTTCATGGTGTGTTATTATATTCTGAAGTAGTTACCACGTTGTTACTGATACGGCTTGGTGAAACAGCACTCCAGCCTTGATTCACTGTGCTTAGGTAACCGAGCAGTGAGTGGAAACCTGCAAGTCCCCTATTTAGTTTGGTAAACACGGGCTTGTCTGTCACTTCTCATTGTTCCTCTTCAAAGTACAGTCGCCACCTTATCTGGCAACAGCTTTCTTTCAGAGTGCTGCTCATGTGAAATAATCTTTCACCACTGAGGCCAGCATTTCCCTAATACAAGAAGAAACATTTATCTTGCTGTTAATGGTTAATTAATTTTGAAAATGTATATTACAACACAATAATAATAAAAAAAAAGCCAGGCTGGACAATGGAGCAAAATGTCCCTTCCTCAAATTGACTCCTATTTAGTTCTTCCAATGTCATCCAAAACACAGATAACTTTTCTTTCATGAATTGTTCTCCTGAATGATTTATACATGTTGTGTTATCTGAGGCCCTTTCCAGATCCCCTTGTGGTTTCAGCCAGCCATCAGCTGCATAATTGTTAATTTTAACACTATAAAAGGTTCTGATGCCGAGGAGATAAAGCGTTGGAGGAAGAATTAATTGAAATGTATCTTCCAATCACACTGGTTCCCTACTTCCAGTTTCACAAAAATTATACATTGGATTTGAGGTTAAAATAAATTTACATTTGTGCTACCCATAAAGCTTTCAGACTAGTAGAAAATAGATAAGTTAATTGTTTCTAAAACCCATAAAGGGTTTACCCTGAGAATAATTCAGGGCAGTCTCCTGTTCATAGCCCACAGCACCGTGAGCAGCCACATAGAGGATTCTTCCCAAGCTGCTGCAGACATAATTGGTCAGGAGATATGTGACAGGAGGCTTTCACAACAGCAGGTGATAGACTGACAGAAAAGGAGCTCAAGCTCCACCAATATTTAATCTGGATATTAAACACTCTATGCTTCCTAGAGCTACTAATATTTTTTTTTTTTCTCAAATGTCAAATGTTTACTCTCTGCCTGTATGCTTCAAGTGAAGTATTATGAGGTAAAGCTACTAGATTTTGATTCTTTAGCTTATGTTTGTATTATAAAAATATAAACACACACAAAACATGAAAATTAGTTTTATAGGGCTATTTGGAGGAACAGAGTTGGGGCAAATGAATTCAGAAATCATGGGACTTGTATTTAACTCATGATTAGAGGAATGTAAAAGGCCATCCTGATGTAATTGACTAAGCCCAAACAGCCTGTGAATATCAGTTATATTCCTGTTAAGCCTTTGTTTGAACACAGTCACTATAAAACAAATGTCTTTTGCCTGATTCTTTAGATGGGGGTTTCACCACATGCTGTATGTTTTCTGGGTGCAGGGGAGAGTAAAAAGAGGCAGCAAAGTGTAACATTTACTTCTTCATTCTCTGTTCACATGGGGTGGGATGCTGTATCAGCATCGACTTTTCACCTCTGAAAACCTGAGTTTAGAGCCTACGTAGTGAAAAAAATGGCAGTTTTATCACAGGATTCAGCAGATGTTTGTCCACACAATACAGACACCACATTTCTGCCATAAGGAGACACAGTATAAAAACAGCAACAAACTGAGATGAAGGGGGACCGGGAGAAGCTGGGAGGAAAGCTTGCACAGCACCTGCCCACACTCTACTTGGATTTAGTCCATTTCATGAGTCCTACTTTCATGAATACCAAATTCAACAAACACAGTGTAAGAAAGGAGCAGTATTAGAATCTGCTTTATGCTAAGATGCATTATCACTTGAATAACATTCTATTGCTTAGCAAAATAGTCAGTATTTTCCATCTCTATTAGACCTCTCCCAGAAAATAATAGCATGTTTGTTTTTTTCAAGTCCCATAGCAAATGCAAGGATTATACATCTATAATTTTAGGACACAAAGGCACAGAGCCCCAAAGCAAACAAAGATGCCAACTGTGCTGAGAACATACTCAGATATTACACAGCATATTGTAGTAAGAACATAAGAGCGTCATCAAAAGCTCTCCTCAGCAAAGCTCAAGTACGGCATATGGGGCCAGAAATGGGCAAAGTTTAGTCATTATGATTTGTGGAAAATACTTCCCATCTCTCAAAAATCCATGTCTTTAATTGCATTTTCTGTATAAGCTGAATGTAGGTAGGTAGAACTGTAGGCAGAATTACATTGCAGCAACAGAGCACCAGTGATTTTCTAAGCCTGGGATACTGGGTATTTAATTTTGCTTTTAAATCCGTACTGTCGTGGGCACTTACGCACACAATAGAAAAGGAGATATGTCCCAATCAGTTTATAAGATACTATGAAGAAAATGCATAACAGAGCAACTAGATATATAAATAGAATAATACAAAGAAACCTAATCTACTGCAAAGCTATAGTTCAATCCTTCTGCAACACAAGTGCAAAGCTAAACTGCCTTATGAATAGCACAAGAATACATATATCCAGAACTATATAACCTGTCAGATCAAAAACCTTGAACTATTGTTTATTGTCATTATTTCATTTTATGAAAGAAAAAAGGAAAAAAACTAATGACTATATCCAGAAATAAGCGTTAGTAAATTGTAATGTTGTATTGAGTACATCTGATAAATGATAAAGTTTATTATGTGTTCTCTCTTTTCCCCCTTCCTTTCTTCCCCTTCCTTATCCTCCTCCTCCCCTCCCCCCCTTTTATTTTTCTTCTCTGTGTTTATATATCCATGTTAGACATGGACAGAAATGAATATTGAACGTGGGAGGTAAATTCCACCCTAGCTTACATCTTGTGCAATTCTACTGATTTCAGGTCAGTAGGAATTCATCTTGTACCTTTTGACCTGAACATGTAATTGAAGTTCAGGGTCTTGTGAGTTTTTGTTTTGTTTTGTTTCCAAAAGAGTAATTTCAAATGGAATCAGATCTCTCTGATAAAACATTTTTAATTACAAAGACTTTATGAAGTCACGTTTCCCTGAGTACAGGAAGATTCAAGTATTCAACTCAAAGACTTTCTTTCCAGTCTTTTCTAATGGTACCAGTCTTCATATTTTGCTCAGGCTTTATCTCATTTCTCTGTTTTTATTCTTGTGGGGCTTTTCTTTCTCTCTTCCACACACACATGAGTACACATCCTCCTCCATTAAAAACAATAGTCAGCCAACCCCCTCTCCTACACTATCCAGCCTATGCAGCCTATGTACGTATCTTGGTTTTGAACAGTAATGTATGCTTTTGTTTGGGGTGGAGGTCGCTATTATTTCATAAAGAAGCTTAACTGTTTCTTACAGCTGCCTTAAAAGAAGGTAGTGGTTACACCCATAGCTTCAATGACATTTCACCCAAGCCACAACACAAAGAATGCAACTCAGGATAGAGTACAGTCTGAGATGTGAAAGACAAATGATTACAGCCAAAGATGTAGAACGAGTATTTTTACATAATTGACATAGTACATGACAATTAGCTTGAAGAACTAAACATCATTCAATATAAATAAAGACCATCGTCTGCAAGCAGTAATAGCTTTGGAGTTTTGGAGAACATGGATAGAAATGTTACTTGACTGTATGCTCTGTCTCTCTGGGATAGCTGGTTGAGGACTCTGCCTCAGTCACTGCCCATTGCTCCATGCCTTGTGAAAGACCCATACACTGAGACAATAAAAGCATTGAGCCACACCTAAAAGAACTAGGAAAAACAGCTATAACTTCAATCCAGAATAAATAGGTGTGTTTTGTCTAACTGTGGACGGTCAAGAAAAGTGTTACGAATGATCTGAGGCTGTAGTATTAATGCACATAAATTACAGTGCATTAAAGCCTCACGTGGATGCCCTCATTTAGTACTGAAACAGCCTTCTCCAGAAGAAACTCCTGTAGAGTTTCACATTGAAGTTTAAGGATTAAGCAGCAGTGAAACCAAGTCATTTCAATTCTAAATAGGAGCATCTGTGTGCAAATTTTAGAAACTGCAACTTTGTTTACTTACATTAACTTAATGTCCAATATGAACACTTGTCTATGTTTTGGCTTTGTTTGTTTGTTTGTTTTCTTTCTTTCCCCCCTTTTTTTCTTCTAATTTGTTGGAAGGCTGCATTCAAGATCAAAGTGATTTCTTCATGGACACAAATATGTATTATGGACAGGTTTATCTTGTTGAGGTGGAGAACCTATTTTAATAGTGTGTCCTTGAATGCTAATGGTTCCAGTTCGGTTTTAGGTGCTGCTGATAAAGATTGTAATACGGCTTACATATCTGTGCTTCTTAAATGTGTTACCATTTTTATCGAGGCAAATGATCTTGGAGCACTATTTGTGGTTTCATCAATGTTAGAGACAATGAGACAAATTGTCGACTAAGATAAACAAATGTGGTGCCAGGGATTTCTGCGCAGAAATTCACCAGCTCAGTAAGGATCTGGTCCAATGTTCAAACATGTAGGCTATTAATGAAATACTCAATCATTAAGATATATGAAATATAGCAATTTCCTGTAACAGGTTTCAATGCTGTGCATAAGTGTGCTCCTCTCTGTTGGGTTTCTTCAGTTCTGGTAAGGTGTCTCATTGAGTTAGGAGGAGCCGGAAACTCAGGAATCCTCATGCATCAGAGGACTTTGAAGAGCCTGAGCTCATGGGGAGAAAGGTGTGGGAAGCCAAGTATCACGAGATTGGGTGTGCCTACAGCAGGACCAGAAGCTTGGAGCCTTGATCTGTCCGTGAGGAAGGTGAAGGACATTAGGAGAGCTTCACCCCCTGCTCCATCTACTCCTGCACATGTCTGTTCTCCAAACCGACCTGTCACTGATCTTCTGAGCTAGGGCCCTCACCAGTGCAAGGAGAGAGGGAAGGAAATCTGTTGGGACCTTTTACCTGTGCCACCGCTGCCCCTGCTGGCTGGCTATACTACTGCAGTAGAAACTGCCCTGCCAGTCTGCTGGGTGACAGGGACTCTAGTTAGGGTTGGAACGAAGGTGGAGGTAATATGTATATTTTCCTTCTTCATTTCTGGAGGTAAGCCACAAGTTTTAGGCTCCATTTCCACAGGCACTGTACATGTTTCATTCCAGCTTTACCCTCTAATAGGGTAAATGTGGTGCCTTCCTTGTTTGAATGTCAGTGTTTGTCACACAGGAGGAGGTGTCATGAGTAGCTTATGCTCATTTCAGACTGTGCCACCACTGAAATGGAAAGTCCCATATTCGTCTTTGACTTCGTCTTTCCACCACCTCTCATACAGCAGCACTAGCAACTGAGTGGTTGTTTGTGTGGCTGCTGAAAAACTGGTGTCTGCTTTCTTTTCTGGATGGTTGTTTTTTAGCTGGATCAACTGGCTGATCAGAGTGCAGCTTTCAGCACTGGTGCAGAGCAGGAGGAGATAGCTTCTGGACGGAAGGTTCTGGGAAGGTCTGTGGGTCCCCAAGGTATAATACCAGCACCCCTCAGGGATATTTAAACCCTTTTCTGGCAGTGACAGTCACTCAAAAAATGGACTTTCAGTTTCCATCGGTACTGTTGTATCTGGCCTCTGATTTTCCTTTTGGAAGGAAGTTAGAAACACTTGCACTGACAGGATGGCATTGCAGTGTGTTCCACGTGCGCTGTCCCTATGTTCTGTTGGAAACATCACTGGTGCAGACTGTGGACATCCAGTTAAAAAAGGGGCTTGTGTGGAGTGCTTGTATGTTCAGGGCAGCAGTGGACTCAGTCCTAGGCTTCAGTAGGAAATACTCAATTTAACAGGTGCATTAGGTGGAATTGTTCCTGGTTAATGCAGGGACAGCTCTTCTCTTTGTATCGAAGAGCTCTAGTAAGACACTATCTAAAAAATACTATGGGTAGATTGGAGGCAGGCCTTTTCAGAGAGGCATACTCATGGATACAGCTTAAATATTCACTTTGATATTTACTTCCCCTCCAACCTGCCAAAACTGAGATTTGTTGGTCCTTGCATAACATGGCAAGGCTTGTTTTTGCAGGCTTTTTCTGAATGCAAAGAAAGAATGATAGAGCAGCAGAGTGGAAGAGTCCTGGTTGGGGGTGGAAGGGAGTGTGGGGGGTTGAGTTTAGACGTGGAAGGTGGCAAAACTCCAGCTCTGATGTTTTGTCCAATCTGTGAAGTTTGTCCAGTCAGCCACAGCCTTGGACAGGCTCTCTGTTTGAATGAGACCAATTTAAATAAATAATCATTAAAGAACAACAATCACCTGAGCCCTGATTCCCAACCAATACAGAAATGAGTTTGTTATCTACACAGAACTATCTGGTTAGGTTGTTTGTGTCAGCTGAATATAATACCTGGCAAGTTCACACCCAGCTATTTACATCTGTATGTTATGATCCAGGAGCAAGTAAACTACAGAGGAATCATACTTACATTAACTGTGCTTAACTTCCTCAACAGAAAAAAACAGGGAAACAAAATACTGAGAAAAGAGAAGAAACATTTTCTTCTATAATTTTAGCTCTATATACCCTTACAGATAATGTACACATTGAATTATTTCTGATTTCTTGTTAGAATAATCACATGCCCACAAGTACACAAAGCATGAAGTTTCAGCGCATTTTGTATTGTTAGACTTCCCATATCCCAGATTCCCCATCGTGTTCAGTCCTGTGTAGATAGTTACAGTAATGATCTTTTATTAACTTGGCTGGAGTAACTGCCATGACTCTCAATAATGACATTAGTGTTTAGGTATTTGTATGTCTAAGCACTTACATAAGTAATCATATCACAATGTCAACTTATTGTACTTATTATTTTGCAAATGTTACAACCGCCACCTCCTGTTAAACACAAAAAAGCAAAGGAGAAAAAAAAAAAAAAAAGAAAGAAAGAAAGAAAAAGGAAAACGTCAGAGTGCCTGAAGGAATCCTGCCGGTTTTAATTTATTGTTTTGTCTTAAACTCTATGTGCTCTGAGCCAAAATAAACTAATTGCATCTACACTTTGAGGTAAAACTCCCGTGTTAAACTCATCTCTGCCTCTAAGAAAATCAAAACATCTATAAGCATATGAGCGTTCGAAGGGGTAGTACTAACACGTGTGGGAGACAAAGAGAAAGGGATCTGTTCTTCTGAAGGGAAAGGATTATGTGCTTTCAGTCTTTCCTGCAATAGCAGCAACTGAAAGTTCAACAGGCTCCTTATCTTTAAGATAACCAGTCGTGCCACTAAACAGAGCGAGAGATAAGCAAAGAATAGGTGACTGGCAACAAAGTGGTTTAATGAACTGGCCTTTTGCCTAAGAAGACCTGAACTCAACAGTGGTGTCAAAAAAGCTGGTTTGACCATTTTAATTTACTGCCTGCCTCCAATGAACCCGGGAGTCACGTTGGGAGAGCCCATGTATTTTGGAGGTCTTTGAATTAAGTCTTCAGAGGATAAAGCATGTTTTGTATATGTGCTCTAAGACCATTGTTTGTTACAGTAAAAAAGTGAACTGTTTTCTGTTTTCTATCTACCTGACTTTCTATTTTTTTACACTGCTAAAACTGAGCATATTGTTTTTACTTTCCAGTCATGCACATAAAACTTAAGAAAAGAAACATCATGATCCTATTCCAGAAATTCCTAATGTTAATGCTGATGCGGATCATATAGGAGGCATGAAGGTGCTTTACCTGTCCATGTAATGACCAGCAGAAAAGAAGGACACCAGTTTCACATTTTCCATGAGTCAACAGGAACATTTCCATTAATTTTAGTAGGCTGGGCTCATACCTTGTGTTCATGTTTTCACAAACTATGTTTTAAAGTATGGCTCCACTGACAGATAAGAGCTTTACTGCTATTTTCAACAGATTTCAGTTGAAGCAAGTGAAAGTACATGGTGTTTTGTTGGTCAAACACAGTTACTGCTGTTGTTTTACTGTACAACACATCAGCACATCTCACAGACACATTTGCAGCATATTTTAATAATATGATTACAGCAGTAGAGAAAGTATTCATTAATTCATTTTTCTGGCATCTACATCTTCAGCACTTAAAAAATAGAGTATTTATGCTTTAAAAAAAAAAGGGGGGGGGAAGGAAAGAAAAGGTAGTATACTTTGTGGCTAAGATGTGACTTTTGTCCTTCTGTGTGTTGCAAAATAGCTATCAGAGTCCTGATAATTCAGCAAAAGACCATGGCTAGGCTATCCAGAAGTTTTCATTTTAGCATCATGTCCAGCTGTTCTCTGCTACAGTAAGCTCAAATCCCTGTGAGCTAAACTAGACCATAAATTCATAGCACATCATCTACTCCATTGTAACTGCCTATCACCCCTTGTTCTTAACTTACAGTGTGTGAGGTGGCTTGTACTTTTTTCCTCTGAAGGATGAATTCTAGTTATTTTCTTTCCTTTCTCCTGTGTTTACCATAGGGTAAGAGTATGCACATAGGCACTTAGCACAAAGAAGCTATGTGGTTGCCTACTTGTTTACTTCAAGCCAGTGTATTCAGGTACAAGAATGACTGAGTTCCATTTGCAAAATGGAGTACAGGCCCAGATAAATCCAAGAAAAATGAACTTCATATAGTCTTTGTTATAACCATTGTTTAACCATCCTGCTTGGAAAACACTCGAAAGCATTAAAAAACTGGAGGGGGTGAACGAGAAAGAATACAAAACTCTGTTTCTATCATAAAGCATAAATGTGCTTTGGACCTATTCCATTCAGAGTATACAGATATTTTCAAGGAATTCAAGGCGTAAAATCCCATTGAATCTCCTTGAGGGAACTAAAATAAATGGAAATATGGCACCCTCATATTTTAAAAGATCTGTGCTTCATTCTTTTTTAGGTCTTTTAGAATACACACATCTGAATCTTTTACTTTCTGGGCAAATGAGAATTTCTGGCATGACCTTCTTCATATTCTATAAACAGCTTTTAATGAAATGTAAGAAAAATATGACAAGGGAACTGAGAACCAAAGGAACTCCTTCTGGAAATTTTGATTTATTTTTTTTTTCCCCACTGGACTGAAAAGGTGTCACTGAGAACACTGCAGAAGCCTGTGAGAATTTAGAATTGTATTGCTTAAAGTATGTTCCGCTCTCTGTTAATCTTTCTACAGAATCAATAAGAAAAGTCAGATTTTCAGGATGAAACACTAATGAATCTTTTATCTTTTACAACACTAATAATAATCATCCCCGCATGGGACAATATTATGGAAGAAAATGAAGTGTCCATAAATATTATAAATTTCCTTGTAAAAACACCCTAAATAAATTTTATACACCTAGGGCTAATTTTGTCACTGACTTGTTACACCATTGACAAATTTTTGCCAATACTATCTAAAAATGACGGCCCTTACTTTTTTCATGCTGCGAAGCATAATGCAATTCAAATAACTTACACAGAGATTTTAATATATATGATATACAGTAATTTATAAAATTGAATATTATAATTATAGATCTAGGGAAAGCAGTTGGAAGAGAAAATAAGGTTGAAATGATGCATAAAATGTATTTTCAGCAGAGATTTAAAACAAAATAGAAAGGTGATAAAGTTAAAATAATAGCAAAGTTGTTTCAGGAACAAGACTTCTCACAGATAATGAAAAGATTATGCTAAGAAGAAAGAGGAGACAAGTGCCAAATAAACAAAGGGGACCAGAAAGGAAAAATAAATAATTCTTCAGCATGTCTATGGAAGACGTACCTTTTGTCTGGGTACTGAGATGAATTTTCATCACCAGATATTTTAAAATCATAGCTGATGGGGTTGTGCTTCTCCATAAGGAAGAAGATGCCGCTTAGCCCGTGTCAGCCCCCAGAGCAGGATGTCCACCTGCTGCACTATGAGGAGATGATGGCATACAGGAGCATTTCAGGCAGTGGGGCAGTGTGGTGGCAGTGGTGCTGGTCACACGCATGGGTAGGAGAGGAAGAGCGAAGATGTGGGCTGTGAACTGGCAGAACATCTGGATCCTGAGGAGCAAAAAGGAAAATGGATCCCAAGAAGAAACAAGCCAAACTTCAGTTTGATTCTTCCCATGTCATTGACTTGTACAAAGCCAGGCAGGAAAACTCCTGTTCTAAGGCATGGCCAACCTTGCCAAATTAGTCTAACCTGTTCTTAAAATCCCTCCATATTCCCACAGGCTCCCCAGGCAAGGGGAGGCTCCACATATCTATCCTCACTGTTCGCAGCTTATTTTTTCTAGCGTTTAACTTGAATTCACATCTTAAGGTGAATTACCTGTTGCCTAGGCCCAGAAACACACAGGACAATTCAATCTCCTCATCACTGCAATTACCTTTAAATCCCTCCAAGACCATTTTGTCTCCTAAGTCATCTCTTATTCAGTTTAAGTAACAATGCTGCTTTCAACCCTTTCTTATAAATCACATTTTTCAGACCTCTCAACAGTCTTTCTGCATTATGTTCCATGACTCTATGTCTTTTGTGAAGTCCAGTACCAGACAAAATACTCCAACATTTACAGTGCTGCAGAGACTATCCTTTCCTGGCAAAAGAGCTCAGTGTTGTGTGGCTATTATTAATATTCTTACTGATGTTTTTATTAATCAGTTTTCTTAAGATATGATTACACCCACCTGTCAAGCACTAATCGAAACAAGTTATTCAAAGTAATAGATTACTGATACAAAAAGAGAGAGAAAAAAAAATCCAGATTTGGTTATAAAGAAAAAATGTATGGCAATTATTATTATTGAAACTATTATAAATACACTTAAGTGACACAAAAAAAATAAATAGCCAATGTTTATCACAATAAGAGTTAACTATTCAACTCACCTGAGAATACTTGATAGTCTGAGTTCAATCTCCACGACAATGGAAGCCATTACACATCCTGCTGTAGACTATTAAAAGTGTTGCAAAAATAGTGCAAAGTTTAGCAGAATCTTAAAGGCTGAGGTAAAGATGGGGGACAGGCAACCAAGAATTCTTCAATTCATATTTTTTGACTTCCTATGCCTACAGGTACTCACAGAGCAACCGCAAAGTGGAGGGGCTCCTTTCCCAGCAGCATACACAGGAAGCAGAAGCGTCCTGTCACTTCACTCAGGTAGAAAAGCTCATCCCCAAAGCACCTAAAATAAATGGATATAAAAAGCTGTCAGCTGTCTGAATCAAGAGCACTAAATAACACTGATTTTATACCATCTGGGTACAGTTGATGCTGGCTGAACTAGACTCTTCTCAGAGCACAGTCTCATTGACAGTTGAGGAGCATCTTCCAGTTCAGTCTCACCTGCTCCTCCATGGAAATTAAATGACAGTGAGTGAGAAGCTTTGCTTGGAAAGCTGTTAATCTGAACTAAAATACAGTTACAGGTGCTAATGTGGGTGTGGGGTGTATGCATGGGCTTCCTCTGCCATTTGGTCACTAGAAGTAGCTCATGACCAATAGCTTTGACCTTTCCCGAGTGACTTGGTATTGTGATTCCTCATTGCTGAACAGAACCCAGAAAATGGCCGGTCTTACAAATCGATAAGCAAGACACTGTTAATAAAGAAGAAAAGACTGTGAATTTATGACCAAGAAGGGACATAAATTCCTTCTGTTAAGGGTCTCTTTTCATTACTTGTTTGTAGTCAACTAAAAAGTAATTATAATGAAACAGCAAAGACTTATGCTCAGCTTTTCTTCAGAGAGGAATGGCCCAAACATTTAACTCTGATCTTTGTTTTAGTTTCCTTGTGTGTCCTTACAGATCCTGGAGTGCTTCCCAAAGGTACCCAGGCCACCATCTTATCCAGTGAAATAGAAAAGCTTGTCTTCAAAATGGCATGGATTTTTTAGGAGCTGCCTAGCACCCATGACTAATAAAACGACTTCGGGTGGTTCATAGGTATGACTCATTCCTGAACAAAAGTGGTCATTAAAATGTATTTATTCCAAGAAAAAACAAAGCAAAACAAAAAAACACCTCTATGTCTGCTGGACAGCCCTAAGAAGTGAAACAAGAAGACAAACTGATGATTGTCAGTTTACAATTTAAATTGAATTGAAATGTAAAAATCTTCAAAGATCCCTCTCCCTCTGGGAAAACAAACAAACAAACAAAACAAAACAAACAACAAAAAAAACACTCTTAGTTAAAAAGCTTCATGATCTACTCAAGAACACACGATCTGATTTCTCTTTCACAGTGAGGCTCCCTTTGCAGAAGAGGCTCCTAACCATTGGATTAAAGGGCACTCAGTCCTCCCTTTTTAGCCACTCACTGGGCAACAGAAAATGTGAATGAAAGGGGCAGAAGGTGGGTGAGCAAGAGCAGCCCAGAAAGCAGGGACAGCAGTTAAGGATTCCTGATCTTTGTCTAGTGACATTTTAATAGCCTGTGAAAGAAACCTACAGCAGGGGAAGACTCGCCTAGGAGCAAGGCTATCCTTTGCTAACAGTGAAGTACTGAACCCCACTATAAAGCCTGGTCAAGATAGTTCCACACACACTGTTGAGGTCCTTTACTCTTGGAAAAGTAATTCCTTTGAAGAAAAGCTAGAGGCAGCTGCTCACACAGAAAAACCTGCATCCCGGATAGCTGGCGGTCTCCATCCGTATCAGCTCTGATTTCAGCACTTGAGAGAAGGGAAGCTTACACTTCCTCATACTTGATGAGCTGTAGGTAGCTGCTTGTGCTCAGGTGGTATTTGGTTGCCTGTTCTGGAACATCCAAGTCTGACCAGGAACTTGCAGCAAACTTACTTTTTTTTACCTTTGAGTACTAGGGACTTAGCAGCTAGGGGTCAGGTGCTAGCATGTAACCACCCAGCTCCTGGTTTTGTTCTAAAAACATCCTTGTCTGCTGCTCTGATCGCTTTTCCCAGGCTGCATGACCCCTGCAAAGCTAACAGGATTAAAAAGCAGGAGGGGAAAAAAAAAAAAAAAAAAGGAGTCAGTGAAGTACGTGAAAGTTGCTTCGATTACAAATGGAGTGCGTGCATGATAGCCAAGTTTTACCTCGTGTCATAGTTAATCAGGACAGGCTGCGTTTTAAACATTTCCTGGTGGCTGAAAGTAGTAAGGACCCATCACCGCCAAGGTCTCGGCTCGGAACTGCCTGCGGCTGATGTGCGAGACCTGCGTCTGTCTGGTGGTGCTGCAAGAGCAGTGCCGCTGTCCTAACGCGCAGGGATCGGGTTTGCCTTAAAAATAACGGCACATGAAATCACACACACGCACTCACAGCAGAACTTATCCCACCCTTCCCAACACCGTAACTTTTAATTTTCAAGAAAAATTATGGGACTTCCCTAAGCTTCCAAAACTAGTAAAAACTTTGTTAATTCCCTTTTAACTTGAAATAGCAAATGCAATAAACCGACGCTTTTATTATAAAAAGTTTACTCTCCAGCTGAGCCCTCGAGTGCCAAGTTCCATCCAGAATCACACTTTCACAGCCAAATTAGAAACTATAAACTTAGAAACCAGTGTTTTATGGTAGCGTCCTTTGCCAGGCACTTCACACAAGCTCGGGCTACCAGCTGCTCTAATAATAAGTGACTCTTATTGAAAAATAATAACACCGAGCTTCTTCTGAAAGCGCTGCTTAAATGAATGAATTTTGCGTATCGGGCACGATAAGGGGATCACGGGCTAAAGAGCCCTCTCTCGCTACAGGTGTACTCGACGTTGGAAGGGGGGAAAATGCTTGGGGGCAGGTCTTGCAAGACTCCGTGCGAGCAGAAAAGTTAGCCCGCAGTGTGTTTAAGCTAGCAGCGCGCCTGGCAACTTTTGACAGCTGCAAGTGATGTGGAATCGGTGGCTGATACCTCCACAAAGCGAAATGTCAACTTGCAAGCCGGCGTGTGGAAACGCTTAAGTGCGCAAACAAAGCCGTGAAAACGCGCTGGGGCTCTCCAAACACGGCGCAGCGCTAGGTCTCCAGAGCCCGTGAGTCAGCTTTTCAGGCAGCCGGAATGATTAGGTGGAGATCGCTATCGGGCTAACCACTATTCTTCGCCTACTTTTTTATCTCCTCCACTCGCCACCCGATTATTAAGCGCCAATAAAAATCAGGAGGCGAGGAGCTTTGCTTCCTCGAAACTCGCTTGAAACTCTCGGCTTTGAATTAACAGCGCCGGGACCGGCGGTGCGGTGCCGGGCGCCCAAAACCCGAGGAACCCGAGGCTGCTCGGGCTGGGTGGCAAAAAAACAAGGGCAAACCCGGCGGGATTACGCTGTGGGGTCGGGGAGATGCCCCAAGACCCCGCAACAGGTTGAGAAAGCGCTTTGATCTCGCTCGGTGGAAGACAGCGCTGGGTGCAGGAATTCCTTGTTCAGCCTCCGTGCGCCAGCGCATCTGCTCGGGTTTTTATTCTTACTTTATTATTATTATTTTTTTTGCCTCCCCCCCCCCCCCCCCCCGATAACAGAGGGAAAGATTGCGCCCTTGAATTTGCACGCGTCAGAAGTGACAGGTCAGAGGCAAGCAGATCCCATCGTACACGAGCGCGCTGTCATTGTATCGATAACGCCGCATTATCAGCGCAATTAACACACTCGCACAACTCCGCGAAGATCACAGCGGAGGCTTAAAAAAAAAAAAAAAAAAAAAAACAAGGAATAATAATAAAAAAAATGCAGATAAGGAACTGAACTCCGATAAAGCCTTGGCTCCTTGGCGGGGGGGGGGGGGGACGGGCCCCCCGCAGCGCCCCGCACCCGGCCGAGAGCCGCGGCTGGCCCCGGCCGGGGCTCGGGGAGCTGAGCCCAGCCTGGCTCAGCTTATCAGGCGGAGCTGATAAGGGCTCGCAGCCCTCGGTGCGAAGCTGTCGGAGGAGGCTCAGACCTGCCTCCCTCCCTCCCTCCTTCCCTCCCGTAGCCGCAGGAGCTGCTGGAGGGAGCGTGCGGCCAGCGGCTAGCGGGAGGGTTGGTGGGGAAAGGAGACCTTCAAAGGCTTGCGAGGGGGAAAAACACGCGTGAGAGGGAGATTTGGGGGGTTCAGCCCGGGGAGGAACCGCGTAGGATAACGTGCGGCTGGGAAACTCGGGCACCTTCAGCGCTGGGAGGAGGGAAGGTGACCAGAGGCGCGCACAGGTGCGTCCCGGGGAGCATCTGCCTCGGGGGCTGGGCACGGAGCTCGGCTTTCGACAACTTTTTTCTTTTATTTTTTATTTGTCACGGGTTGTCGGGGGGGGCCAAACCCCGGCAAGGCGGGTTTGGAGAGCACTGAGTGAGGGGGGCGAGCAGCCGCCCGCTCCCTCCCTTCGGGGCAGCCCAGCGCTTCAGGAGGGCGCTGAGGGGCCGAGGCGCTCCGGGAAGCCCCGCGGGAGCCCGGGGCGGGCAGGGCCCGGAGGGGGCTCCGCGGGCGGCGGGGGCTCCGTGGGCAGCCCCCGGCTGAGGGCCAGGAGCGGCCCCGGTCAGCCCGGGCATGGGGGGGGGGCGCAGTGCGCAGGCGCGGGGCCGCCCCTCCGCTCCCCAACCTGCCGGGGAGCCGAGGGGGGCGTGGTCAGCGCTGTGTGGCCACGCCCTCCTCCCTCTAGGCCACGCCCCCTCCCGGCGCGGCGGCCCCGCCCCGACGGCGGGCACGGGGAGCGCGCGGTGCCGCGGCGGGGGGAGGAGGAGGAGGAGGAGGAAGGAGAGGAGGAGGAAGAAGGACAGACAGCAGCAGGAGGAGGAGGAGGAGGAGGAGGGGGGGGCGGCGGGACCCGGCGCGGACCTCACCCCCGGCCCGGCTCCCCGGCCGGCGGAGAGCGCCGAGCGTTTTAATTGGGAGCCCCCCCTTCCTCCTCCTCCTCCTCCTCCTCCTCCTCCTCCTCGCCCTCGCCCTGCCTCCCTCCCTCCGCCCCCCGCCGCTCCCGCCCGCCCCGCCGCCCCTCCGAGTCGGCGGCGGCCAAGAAAACCCAGAGAGACCCGGCGGCTCCCGGAGAAGGGGGAGCGCGGGCGAGCGGCGCGCCGGAGCCGCCCGCCTGAAACTTGGCGAAGTTTGCCCGCCGCCGGAGGAGGAGGAGGAGGAGGAGGAGGAGGAAGAAGAAGAAGAAGAAGAAGAGGAGGAGGAGGAGGAGGAGGAAGAGCCCGGCGGCGAGTATGAGCGAGGAGCGGGCTGCTCGCCGCGCCCCCGCGGGCGGAGCGGGGCGGCTGTGAGCGGAGCCGTCCGCGGCCCGCGCCCCCGGGGCCCCCCGCAGCGCCCGGGCCGCCGCGGAGCCGCCGTCCCGCACCGCGCCGCGCCGCCCCCCCGAGCCCCGCGGGCGGCGATGGCTCCGGGCGGGCTCTGACCGCCGCCGCCCCCCGGGAGGGAGGCCGCCGAGGGAGCGCCGTCGGGGCTCGCCGGACTCGCCCGCCCGGGCTCCGGCCGAGGACGAGCGGCGGGGAGCGGCGCCCGGCCCGGAGCCCTGACGGGGAGCCGGAGCCGCCGGCCGGCAGAGCCCCGCGCCCGGAGCGGGGCCGCCGCAGAGAGGGAGCCGAGAGCGGCTTGGGAGGAGCGGAGCGCGGCGGGGCCGAGGGAGAGGAGGAGGAGGAGGCAGAGCAGCAGCAGCAGCAGCGGCAGCAGCAGGAGGAGAAGGAGGAGGTGGCCGGCGGGGGCCGCGTGGCGCCGGGGCCGCGGGGGGCCAGCACCATGTCCAAGCCGGTGGACCACGTCAAGAGACCCATGAACGCCTTCATGGTGTGGTCGCGGGCGCAGCGGCGGAAGATGGCCCAGGAGAACCCCAAGATGCACAACTCGGAGATCAGCAAGCGCCTGGGCGCCGAGTGGAAGCTGCTCACCGAGTCGGAGAAGCGGCCCTTCATCGACGAGGCCAAGCGGCTGCGGGCCATGCACATGAAGGAGCACCCCGACTACAAGTACCGGCCGCGCCGCAAGCCCAAGACGCTGCTCAAGAAGGACAAGTTCGCCTTCCCCGTGCCCTACGGGCTGGCCGGCGTGGCGGACCACGAGCACCCGCACGGGCTGAAGGCGGCCGGGCTGCACGGCGCCGGGGCCGGCGGGCTGGTGCCCGACTCGCTGCTCGCCAACCCCGAGAAGGCGGCGGCCGCCGCCGCCGCCGCCGCCGCCCGCGTCTTCTTTCCCCCGTCGGCCGCCGCCGCCGCCGCCGCGGCCGCCGCCGCCGCCGCCAGCAGCCCCTACTCCCTGCTGGACCTGGGCTCCAAAATGGCCGAGATCTCCTCGTCGTCCTCCTCGGGCTCGGCGCTGCCCTACGCCTCCTCGCTGGGCTACCCGGGCGCCGGCGGGGCGGGCGCCTTCCACGGGGCCGCCGCCGCCGCCGCCGCCGCCGCGGCCGCCGCCGGGGGGCACACGCACTCGCACCCGTCCCCCGGGAACCCGGGCTACATGATCCCCTGCAACTGCAGCGCCTGGCCCGGCCCGGGGCTGCAGCCTCCGCTCGCCTACATCCTCCTGCCGGGCATGGGCAAGCCCCAGCTGGACCCTTACCCCGCCGCCTACGCCGCGGCGCTATGACCCGCGGCCGCCTGGGCGTGCGGGGGGACCGGGGACGGGGACGGAGGGGACCGGGGAGACCGGGGCAGGGGGCC